>NC_040092.1:25525895-26133145 GCF_003369695.1 Bos indicus x Bos taurus | reverse complement strand
GCTGTACGACTAAATCTCATTTCCTTTCTGTTTTAAGCTGGGGAAAAGGAGAGCCTCTTTGCTCATGACTCCCACGAAGGTCTCTCTGATGGGACCTTCCCATCTTGCATGCAACACTATCTCCACCAAACAACCAGTGTAGCCAGGAATGGACTCTGCCAGATGGACGGCCCAGAGCAGAGGGTGTAGATGAAGAGTGGGAGATGGGTGGGTTCTGAAATGAAACTCAAAGGCTGATGCCAAAGACAGGAAAGATCCACAGGGAAGGCACATGTCCAGCGTGCTTTGGTTATTTCCTTTGTACCATCTTTCACATCATTCCAATGTTCGTGTCCAGGTCAAGAGAGTGCCCTTGGAAGCCACACTGTGATCGGTGAATATATCCGGCCCCTCCCGCTCCCAGGTGACAAGCCGGAACCTCTGTCCGTCAAGCCCACCTTCCTGTCAAGATCCAGTGGCCCAAGATGCAGATTTGAATCAGACGTGAGTCCTGTCCTGGCCTCGGCCAGCTGCCCTGCTACCCATGATGTGGGCTGTGGCTGTGGGTGGCCCTCCCACCCTCTCTCCCTAGTTCCCTTTCTGCCTTCACTCCCATTAACCTATCTTCATTGACCACCTACTCTATGCTAGGGTGAGAGGGCCCAGTTTGCAGACAAGGGAGTCCCTGCTTTCATGGGCAGAATGACCATAAACGAGTCAACATCTAAAAGTTGGCTAACAGTGAATGTCCTGAACCCAACAAGCAGGGACGAGGCAGAGGACAGGGCGGCCCTTCTCAGACTGGCCATGGACCATTTGTGGTCTATCTATGAGCAGGAGCCCAGGTGAAGGCCGCTGGGCTGGAGAGGAGCTGGGGATGGGGTGGGAGGCAAGTTGAAGCCTCAAGCAAGCTCTCAAATTTTGGCTCAGTCCAGGCTGAAACCACTGAAAGACCCTGAGACGGGAGTGCTGTGGCCTAACTCCTGTGGAGCCCACTCCAGAGGGGAGGGGTGGGAGTGTGTTGTGGGGAGGGAACAGGCAGAAGTCCCGGGTCTTTTTCTCCTGGGGTGGGGGCAGAGGAGGGGGCTACACATGACAAGTCACAGTCACTCCCACCCTCCCCTGGGAGAAAAACCACCCACTCCTCCAGCTTGGGGCCCTGTCTTACCCTCCCCACAACCCCAAGATGGTTGTAGCCCCCATAGGCAGAGAGGAGTAGGGCAGGGGGAGGGGGCACCAGGAGAAAGGAGCTCGGTGTTGCCTCCTCCATGCAGGATTCCCAGGAGCACCAGGCACCATCCATGTGCGAGCACTCCCCTCCCTGTATGGGGTCCTCGAGGGCTGAGGACACAGAGCTTGGGCTAACTTTGTCCTCCAAGGAGCCTGGCAGGCTCTGGAGCAGTGACCATCTCAGGCCTTAAATCACAGTGCTCACCACTCTGTGAGAGAAGATGAGATCTTTTTTTAAGTGGCTCTTTATATGTTGTTGTTACTGTTTATATTGGTGTATATTTGATTTACAATATTATATTGGTGGCAATAGTGGTAAAGACCCTGCCTGCCGATGCAGGAGACATGAGAGATGAGAGTTCAATCCCTGGGTTGGAAAGATCCCCTGGAGGAGGGCATGGCAACCACTCCAGTATTCTTGCCTGGAGAATTCTTGTCCATGGGACAACTCCCATGGACAGAGGAGCCTGGCAGGCTACAGTCCATAGAGTTGCAAATACTTAGCATGTATACACCACACATAGTTGATTTACAATATTATGTTAGTTTCAGGTGTACAGCATAGTGATTCAGTATTATTGTAGATTATACTCCAGTATAGATTATTTCAAGATAATGATTCTAATTCCCTGTGCTATACAGTGTATCCTTGTTGTTCTTTTATTTTGTATATAGTAGGGCATAACTGGAGAAGGCAATGGCACCCCACTCCAGTACTCTTGCCTGGAAAATCCCATGGACAGAGGAGCCTGGTAGGCTGCAGTCCATGGGGTCGCGAAGAGTCGGACACGACTGAGCGACTTCACTTTCACTTTTCACTTTCATGCATTGGAGAAGGAAATGGCAACCCACTCCAGTGTTCTTGCCAGGAGAATCCCAGGGACGGGGGAGCCTGGTGGGCTTCCGTCTGTGGGGTCGCACAGAGTCGGACACGACTGAAGTGACTTAGCAGCAGCAGCAGCAGGGCGTAACTGTTAATCCCACACCCCTAATTTATCCCTCCCTCTTTTTGGTAACCTAAGTTTGTCTGTGTTCTGCACATACCTTCATTTGTGTTATTTCTTAGATTCCACATAGAAGTGACATCAGACAGTACTGGAGGAGATGAGTCCTTTATAAATGTTCTCTGTGTGACCCAGGAGCCTACCCTGTCTCTGGGGCATGCCCAAAACTGAGAACCCAGGTGTGGCAGAATCTCATGGTGGGCAGAGTCCTCACCATGTGAGGCTGAAAACCCTGGGGAGACCATGGAAGAGATTTCCTGTGTGTTTCCAGCATGAAATGTGAAGCCTTCGGCATCAATAACCTGCATATCCATTGTCTTTAATAGATGGATAATGATCGGAATTCCAATACCGCCAAGCAGAGGTACTCGGGGAAGGTCCACTTGTGTGTCGCACGCTACAGGTAAGGGCAATGCTCCTCTCTGCATCCTCCGAACATCTGTGAGGGTGGGCGGCCTCGGGGCAGGTGGGGTGATGGGTAGGACACTCCATGAGCTGATAGGTCCCTTCCCCGGCACTGAGAAGAGGCGGGAGTTCAGCCAGGCTTTGGAGAATGCCAAGAGATTGTCTTTGGGAGAAAAGTTATGACAAACCTAGACAGAGTATTAAAAAGCAGAGACTTTGCCAACAAAGGTCCACATAGTCAAAGCCATGGTTTTTCCAGTAGTCATATATGAATATGAGAGTTTGTCCACAAAGAAGACTGAGAGCCGAAGAATTGATACTTTTAACTGTGGTGCTGGAGAAGGCTCTTGAGAGTTCCTGGACTGAAAGGAGATCAAACCAGTCAATCCTAAAGGAAATCAACCCTGAATATTCAGTGGAAGGGCTGATGCTGAAGCTGAAGCTCCAATACTTTGACCACCTGATGAGAAGAGCCAACTCACTGGAAAAGACCTTGATGCTGTGAAAGATTGAGGGCAAGAGGAGAAGGGGGCAACAGAGGATGAGGTGGTTGGATGGCGTCATCAAGTCAATGGACATGAGTCTGAGGAAACTCCAGGAGACAGTGAAGGACAGGGAAGCCTGGTGTACTGCAGTCCATGGGGTCGCAAAGAGTTGGACGTGACTTAGTGACTGAACAAAACAAAGAGTTTCTCTGTTCTGGTAGACAGAGTTTGGATACTGTGTTAGTTTCTCAGGGCTGCCATTCAGAACTGTCACCGATTGGATGGCTTAAAACCATAGAAGTCCATTCTCTCCCAGTTCTGGAAGCCAGAGGTGGGAAGTTGAGGTGTGGGTGGGACTGTGTTCTCTGAAGCCCCCAGAGGAGGACTGTCCTGCCTCTCCCAGCTGGCTGTCAGCATCCTTGAGGTTCCTCAACTTAGATGCCCCACTCCACTCTGCCCCATCCTCCTGTGCTCTCTTTCCCTCTGCCTCTATGTGTTCCCTCCTCCTTTTACAAGGACCCCTTCCATTGGCTTAGGGCCCTCCCCACTCCAGTACCACCCCATCCCAACTTGATCACACCTGCAAAGACCCTATTTCCAAATAACCTCACCTCCACAGGGGCCAGGACGTAGGATCCGAACATCTTTTTGGGGTGATGCGATTCACCGCATAACAGGCAGCAAGCTGAAACTCAGAAAGTGTTATCCTTGCCCAGAACACCCTGCTCAATGCCTTTCTAGCATCTTTCCTGTCTGTCCAGTGTCTGGCTGCATCACGCAACTGTCACGGCCAGGGAGCTGAGCTCTCATTGGAGGACCCATGTGTCCGTATCCACTAACGTGAGCCAGTCTGGTCATGGATGACTCTCAGATTCCTGGTGGTCACCACCGAAAACTTTGAGATGGGTGAGGGTTAGCCACCTGGCCGCAACTTCCCTGCCTGGTTATAACGCAACAAGCCTCCATCCAAAGTCAGCCATGTGTACAGATACGAATGAATCAAATAGTCACAAAAAGCAGATATGGAAGTCAGACTTCCAGTACTTTATGCTTAGTAAAGACCCGGGCTTTTGTCTTCCTAGACTCTCCAGTGACCCTCTGCAGGCCGGGCTGGCCAGGGCAGGCAGGGCAGACGCCACTGCCCTCTTAGTTGGCATCAGGCACCAGAGTCCCACCTCAGGGCTGTGCACAGAACTGCTGAGAAATCAGACTTTAGGAGCTATCACCAGTGGTGTGGATGTCTCCCGCATGAGATGCTTAGACTTTGTTCAAGCAGAGGTGGTAGGGGATGAGCTATCCACATACCTTCAAAGCCTTTTGCTTCCTCCACTGAGAATCATCTCGAATAACTGATCTGCTGGTCAGTAAATTATTTTCTGCTGATCCACTAATTTTACCAGTGCACACCCACTTCTGACATTGAGATGATGGAAGCCTATGGAGAAGCCGCCCTGGGCTGGAGAGTCCTGGGTGAGGATGCCAGACAGCCCCTGAGGAGGGTCCCGCATCTGAAGGCTGACTGCACCCACGAGCATCCTTCACATGGTCTGTGGGGACATTGCCACAGTGCCGGGGAGAGCTTTGAGGACACCAGTCTGGGGACCTGGGAAGGAGGGCTCACACCTACCCCGTGTCTGATTGGAGGATGGTTCTTCCTGTGTGTGTGTGGAACCAGGCTGAGCACAGCTGCTCAGCACAACACACCCTCCAGGCCAGTGAGTTGGAGTTATGGCCGGGATGCTGAGCTGGCTTCGGGTTTGTTTTCCTCACCAGTTTTGTTTCCCTTCCCAGCGATGAGCCTGGTCCCTCAAGGCTGCGGGGGCCGTGTGCCCGCCAGACTCACCTTCCTTTCACTTTCCTGGGAAGAC
This sequence comes from Bos indicus x Bos taurus, assembly GCF_003369695.1. Classification (NCBI taxonomy): domain Eukaryota; kingdom Metazoa; phylum Chordata; class Mammalia; order Artiodactyla; family Bovidae; genus Bos; species Bos indicus x Bos taurus. Next base: position 26,128,174 of record NC_040092.1, on the reverse strand, counting down.
AAGACCTCATTCCAGGGAAGGTGCCCAAGAGCCAAGGCACCCAGAGTCTGGATTCACAGCCAGCATGAAACCAGGCAAAGAGAAAGCACATGTGGTCAACCAGTGTGCTTCCAACATGAGGTCACCAGCCAGAGCCAGGGTGCTCAGCAAGCTCCATTTCCATCCTCTGTGTGTTCCTGGTGGTGTATTTACCACCCCACCCCACCCCCAACCAGATGGAGCACATTGTAAACTGTGCTATCGTCCTGATGCAAATGCCCCAGGGAAGTTACTGACACAGGAAAACCCTCAGAGCACTGGATGATGTTCCTGGACCTCTGGGCTCTAAGGGAAAGAGTGGCTTGGTATAGTTAAAACCTCACAGGATGAAGATCAGGAGGCCTTCATTCTGGTTCCAGCTGCCTGCCGCCTCAGTCACTTTGGTCATGTCCGACTCTTTGCGACCCTATGGACTGTAGCCAGCCAGGCTACACTGTCCATGGGATTCTCCAGGCAAGGGTACTGGAGTGGGTTGCCATGCCCTCCTCCAGGGGATCTTCCCCACCCAGGGATCGAACACGTGTCTCTTAATGTCTCCTTCACTGACAGGTGGGTTCTTTACCCACTAGCCCACCTGGGAAGTCCTCTGGTTCCACACCCCCACTCTTAATGAGTTTATGACTTTGGATAAGTCATCACAATTGGCCATGAACATTGAGAATAATAATATTAATATCATCTCTGCATTCCTTACTGGGCATTAATAGGGATCAAATAAAGGAAGTGCTGGTAACTCACGGGGCTGCTGGTGTGTAACCATCATCACATCACCATGATTAGTTACAGCAGAAGACTACTGCTGACTGAAGAAAAAAATGCACGACGTAAAAGCTGTGAGTTACATTTTATTCAGGGCATCACAAGGACTGTGGCTTAAGAGACAGCCCTTGGTAGCTCTGAGAAACTACTCTGAAGAGTTAGGGGAGGAACCAGGACATATATGAATTTTTTGGGCTGGGAAATTCATGTAGTCAAGCATTAAAATAGTACTGAAAGTGAAAGTGAAGTCGCTCAGTCATGTCTGACTCTTTGCGACCCCATGGACTGTAGCCCACCAGGCTTCTATGTCCATGGGATTCTCCAGGCAAGAGTACTGGAGTGAGTTGCCATTTCCTTCTCCAGGGGATCTTCCCAACCCAGGGATCGAACCCAGGTCTCCTGCATTGCAGGCAGATGCTTTACCCTCTGAGCCACCAGGGAAGCCCTATGGATCACAAAGAACACATTTCTCAAGTTAATGATTTTAGTGCTTTTGTATGTCTGGGAAGATGCCAGAACCTGGAGTCACTGAAATTCTTTCTTAAGATGCCCATCTTACCAAAACCACAGAAGCCTTATTCTATTTTCCCATCCCGAATCCTTCAAGGGCACACTGTCCCTGGGTGGGCCTAAGGGCTGTGGCTTCACCCCTTGTGTGACAGGACAATGAGTGAAGCTGTTCTTTTGTTTACCCAGTCATCTGCCATGATCAGTCATGCCACATTTTCTTTTTCTTGATGAGGCATTTCCTATTTTAATTAACCAATCTTTTAATTATAAAATTAAAAATTCATCTTACAAGTTCTTTTTTGCAAGTTGAAGGTGACTTTTTAAAATGTTAATTCCAATATTTTGAGGACTTGAAAAGGACATTTTTATAGTCCTGGTAGAGAGGGGAAGATAAAATGTGCATCATTTTCAGTATATTTTGCTGAACATACCCAAGACCTTCAAAATGTGCATGGCTTTGGCCAAACAAGTATGCTTCCTGGGGACTCATCTTTAGGAAGAAAGTGGGCAAGTGAGCAAAGATATGTTGACAAGAACATTGGATGTAGCACTGATTATATCAGCCAAACGTTTGAAGAAATATCCATGCCCAACATGGGATCAATTAAAGAATATTAGTCTACCCAGTGGAATATTATATAACCATTAAAATGGATATGATAGAGTCTTTCATGAGGGAAAAGATAATCATGTCATATTGTGAAGCCTAAAATGTACACAGATAACTAAATAGTATATGTCATACAATTCTACCTTCCCTCAATAAAATGTATTGAAACATTATAGAGTTAATTACTTTATTTTTTTTTTTAATTTGCCTGTGCCAGTGTTAGTTGCAGTATATAAGACCTGGTTTCCTAACCAGGGATTGAACTCAGGCCCCCTGTACTGGGAGCCTGGAGTCTTAGCCACTGGACCGCCAGGGAAGTCCTTAGTAGCTTTTTAATTTGCTTACCAATTTAGAAGCCTGTTAAAACATATACTTTGGAATCATTTAAACATCTTCTGGGCTTCCCAGGTGGCACTAGTGGTAAAGAGTTCATCTGCCAATGCAGGAGACACAAGGGCCATGGGTTTGATCCCTGAATTGGGACGATCCCCTGGAGAAGGAAAATGGCAACTCACTCCAGTATTCTTACCTGGAAAATTCCATGGACAGAAGAGCCAGGTGGGTTGCAGTCCAGGGAGTCACAATATAATTTGGAATTATATGATTCCAGAGAAGGCAATGGCACCCCACTCCAGTACTCTTGCCTGGAAAATCCCATGGATGGAGGAGCCTGGAAGGCTGCAGTCCATGGGGTCGCTGAGAGTCAGACATGACTGAACGACTTCACTTTCGCTTTTCACTTTCATGCATTGGAGAAGGAAATGGCAACCCACTCCAGTGTTCTTGCCTGGAGAATCCCAGGGACGGGGGAGCCTGGTGGGCTGCCGTCCATGGGGTCACACAGAGTCGGACACGACTGAAGTGACTTAGCAGCAGTACACTGAGCACATGTGTACACACACACAAATGACATCTGATACGAAGGACTCTGAGTATACAGCTTGGTTGCAGAATTACCATTTAGCTTTAAATCTGTGTTAGCTGAGACATTAGTGGTCTGAGTTTTCAGAGCACACACAACTCACAGGTACCAAACCATTGCATGGGTCTAAAATATACAGGCAAAAGAAAAAAATTTTTTGAAAAGAAAAGAAAGAAAAAGAAAATATCCAGGTGACAGCAGACAGGAGGTCTCCGCGCTCTGGAAGGGATGGGCTGGTGTCAGTCTCCACCCAGAGCCTCACCTAGTGGGTCTGTCTCTCCCTCTAGTTATAACCCCTTCGATGGGCCCAATGAGAACCCAGAGGCTGAGCTGCCCCTCACAGCAGGGAAGTATCTCTACGTCTATGGAGACATGGATGAGGATGGCTTCTATGAAGGTCAGTGAGAGCCTGGTGGGCGGTGGGCACATGCAAGCCAGGTCAGGGCTGGGCCCCCATCACTTCTGGCCGCCCCAGTCTCCTCTCTGACCCTCCTGCCCTTCAGAATCACGAGGTGTCTGTTCTCCTTTTGGTTGACTGAGTAGGGTTTCCTATTTTTAACCCCAAGCAACCCTCTGACACGGAGTGCACACCATCTCATGTTCATGTCCACGGAGCTTCCCAGGAGCTACTGTAGACACGTGGGGCTGACAGACAAGTGTCTCCCCACACTGTCCCCATCTTACTGCACAGCACCGTCCCCACAGAAGGGCCAAGGCTCCTTTCAGGTGACCTCACCTGGTTAACAGCACTCCCATTGACCTTCAGGCTCTATTGTTAACTTTGGGCGGTCTGGCCTCACATCCTGTCTGACCATTTCCTTCATGGGCACTTGCCATGGTGTAAAATCAGGAATCTCCCAAAACTCATACTCTTGGTCACTTTTGTAGCTAGAGGATGAGCATGTAACATCCCCAGCAGCTTCCTAAGTCCAGATTTCTCGGTTCCCTAAACTTTTCTATTGCCCTAATAGAAGAGTCTTGGTTTCCTCTGAGCAGAAAAAAACTATTTCTTACTAAACAAGCCGATTTCTGTTTCATGACCTCATGAAGTTTTTTTGGAGTTTTCAGCCACACTCTCGGCTCTTGGTGTTGATGTCTTGGCCTGAGGTCTGGTAGCCTGAGGTCAGCAGCCCAGCCTTAGCTGGTTTTCTATCTGGGAAGATGCTAGAATCTGAGATCCTTGAAATTCTCGCTTTCTGTTTGCTACCAGGAGAACAGAGGCATGGCTGTGACTGGACCACCTGAGAAATTTCACCAGGACTAGTGGCAAAACAGTTTGAGCTCTTAACATAAGTTCATGTTGCCGTCACCCAGGGGCACATGGGGGAGAACCGTGTGCCCTGGATGGCCTGTGTGCCAGGGTGGCTGCCAGAAAACCCTCGCTGGAATTCTCTAGAACATTTGCACCAGCACTGTGCCCATGTAGACTTTCCGGAGGCTGGGTTAAAGGCAGGCGGCAAGGCTCAGTGCTCTGTCCATGTGACAGGGGAGAAGTATCTCCCCTCACTGTGCAGATGGAGGTTCACAGTTCCCAACGTGAGGGGTGGCTGTGAGGATAAATAAGGAAGAAGGTGTGGGGTCTGAAGTAGGGGCCTGGTACATAGGACTTGCTGTCACTCCCATCCCCCTCCTCCTTCTTCCCTTGTGTCGAATGAGGCTGTGTTTTCAGAGCATCCTCAAGGCAAAGATTGACATCTCAAGGCCCGCCAGCCCCGCCCCCCAGCTGAGGACAGGAGCAGATTCAGACCCTCATTGATTGTGGGAGAATCAGGACCAGTTCAGTGGTCAGCCTCCCTCTCCTGGGCACATTGCACATTCCCTGCGGGGGAGGGTCTACTGGGAGCAGAACCCGCTGTTCGTTTCATGTACTCCAAGCCTCCCAGACCCCGGGACCCCTAGTCAAGCCTTTTCTGTGACAAATCAGGGAAACGAACAGCCCTCGCCTGCTGGTATTGCAAGATTATCCAAACTGTGTCATCTTTGAAGATCTTCAAAACACTTCACGGTTTTCCAGAGCTCTGCTCTCAGCGGGCTCTCATGCCCCATGAATAAAGAGAACACACAGAAATGAGACCATTTCCTGAAACAAAAAGCGATCCCCGCTGGGATCGCCTGTGGCCACAAGAACTAGTTTGGTGGCATTTTTTGGCCACTCAGCCTACGGGTGGCTCTGGCACCCGATAGATCGTCTCTGTTTCCCACCAAATGGACACGTTTGGGGAATTTTGCTGAGATGGACATACTGCTTTGCAAGGAGGGGGAAGGTCACCTTTTAATTGCCATTTGTGTCATCATACAATCAAAAATCAGAGTAAGATGTGTAACAGCCTCCGAACCCACATATTTTACATGCTGTTCATTCTTCTGATAAACACTTACTGAACACCTACTGTGTGCCAGGTGTGGCTCTAGGGCCAGCGGGGAACAAAGGTCCCTGTCCTCCCGCAATTCGTCCCACCCTCTCCTTCCCCCACTGTGCCTGCAAGTCTGTTCTCTACGTCTGCATCTCTAGTCCTGCCCTGCAGATAGCTCCATCAGTGCCATTTCCCTCGATTCCACACACATCCCCTGGGGTATTGTTTGTTTTTCTCTTTCTGACTTATTTCATCTGAATGACAGACTCTGGCTCTATCCACATCACTACAAATGACCCAACTTTGTTCCTTTTTATGGCCGAGTGAGATTCCATTTTACATTTGTACCACGTATTCTTTACTCATTCATTAGAAGTCGCTGTATAGCACAGGGACCTCAGTTCGATGCTCTGTGATGACCTAGAAGGGTGGGGTGGGGGGCGAATGGGAGGGAGGGTCAAGAGGGAGGGGATATATGTATACATATTGTTGATTCATGTTATTGTACAGCAGAAACTAATACAACATTGTAAAGCAATTATACTTCAATTAAAAAAAGAACAGGTCTCTGCCCTCCCAGACCTTCCTCCTGATTGGGAGAGGCGTACACAGGGGATGATCGTGGTGTGGTAGGCACTATGGGGGAAAGACACCATGACTGATGGGGTGGCAGATGGCAGGTAGTGGGGTACAGACACAGGGTAGGGGGTTCTTGAGGAGGTGATGTTGAAGAGGTTCCTGGAAAGAACTGAGGAATCCACCATAACCCCATTGCTTTCCATATGGTCCCCTCGGGGGGAGGTGCAGACTCCACAGCAGGACCTTGGGGGCCCCCACGGGATGGTCGGGTGTTAACCCTGTCCCTGGCCCCACAGGGGAGCTTCTGGATGGGCAGCGGGGCCTGGTGCCCTCCAACTTCGTGGATTTCATCCAGGACAATGAGTCTCGACTGGCCAGCACGCTGGGTAACGACCAGGATCAGAACTTCATCAACCACGCAGGCATCAGCTCAGAGGGGGAGAACATTCTGGACCTCCACTCTCCGACGCTCACGGACTCCAGCCTCGCCGACCACGGGGCGGGGACACTGGACGTGAACATCGACGACATCGGAGAAGACATCGTGCCTTACCCTCGGAAAATCACCCTCATCAAACAACTCGCCAAAAGTGTCATTGTGGGCTGGGAGCCCCCGGCAGTGCCCCCGGGCTGGGGGACCGTGAACAGCTACAATGTGCTGGTGGACGCGGAGACACGCCTGAGCCTGGCGCTGGGCGGCAGGACCAAGGCCCTGGTGGAGAAGCTGAATATGGCAGCCTGCACCTACCGCATCTCCGTGCAGTGCGTCACCAGCCGGGGCAGCTCGGACGAGCTGCGGTGCACGCTGCTGGTGGGCAAGGATGTGGTGGTGGCTCCCTCCCACCTGCGCGTGGACAACATCACCCAGATCTCTGCCCAGCTGTCCTGGCTGCCCACCAACAGCAACTACAGCCACGTCATCTTCCTCAACGAGCAGGAGTTGGATGTCGTCAGGGCCGCCAGGTACAAGTACCAGTTCTGCAACCTCAGGCCCAACATGGCTTACAAGGTGAAGGTCCTGGCCAAGCCCCATCAGATGCCCTGGCAGCTACCCCTGGAGCAGAGGGAGAGGAAGGAGGCCTTCGTGGAGTTCTCCACGCTGCCTGCAGGTGAGCCCTCTTTCTGGGATGGGTCCCCTCAAGGGAGGGGACACCAGGATGTCACCCTGTGCAAGTGGAGGGGCGGGATGGGGGAGCAGGAGGGGAGCTTCAGACAGCCAGTACTGTCCTGGAGCATCCTTGGATCAGCTGGGAAGCATGAAATACACGCATGAGCCATGTATGTGTGTGTGAGACAGAGAGAGACGGAGGGCAAGGGAAAGAGAACTCTGATTTTGTTTATGGGCTGTGTTGTTGGACATATTTAATGCTTGCATCTGTAAGAGACTCATCCTACAGACAGGAAGCAAAGGGAGCATCCTAGGGGGTAGGAAGGTCTGTCTTCCTAGGGCCACCAACTCCTGAATACGTGCTCACTGAAAGGAACAGAGAAAGGGGGTGCCTGTAGCACTCTCACAATTGTTCTCTCTCTCTCATTTTTTCTTTTCATCTTCGTTTTTTAAAAAAATATTTATGTATGTATGTATTTATTTATGGGCTTCCCAGGTGGTGCTAGTGGTAAAGAATCTGCCTACCAATGCAGGAGATGTAAGAAATGGGGATTCAATCCCTAGGTCAGGAAGACCCCCTGGAGAAGGAAATGGCAACCTGCTCCAGTATTCTAGCCTGGAAATATCCCATGGACAGAGGAGCCTGGCAGGCTACAGTCCATGGGGTCACAAAGAGTCAGACACGACTGATCATGGACATGCACACACACACACACACACAAACACACACGTGCACACGCATGCACAGATGCACACACGTGCGTGCGCACACATGTGCACGCACGCACACACATGCACACACGCGTGCACACGCACACACGCACACATTATTTATTTGGCTATGCCATGTCGTAGTTGCAGCATGTGGGATCTAGTTCCTGGGATAGGCTTGGAAACTGGCCCCCTGCACTGGGAATCACTGGATCACCAGGGAAGGCCCTCATTTTTTCTTTTGATATATATATGACTGTAGAAGACATGAAGTTCCATTGTGGATACAATTTGGGGTTCCGGACACCTCTGTCTGCTAGGGAAACCCCACCTTCCTCCCTGACTTCCCAGCTGTAACAGGAGGAGGGGTGCTCCCCTTTCCAGTCCCCCACGTACTCCCTCCAGGGAAACCATAAAGAGATAGGATGAAATGGATGAGCCTGTGGGGTCTTCCCATAGTGTGATTTATTCGGATCCTACAGCTGTTAAGGGTCACCTCCATAAAGTTCCATCACGCTCATCTTGGCTGGGGTGCACATATTCAGTTGGCCAGAAAGTTCACTTGGGGTTTTCCATAAAATCTTAATGAACATTCTGGCACACCCAAAAACAGGCAGCCCTTCTGAGCTGGGCCCAGGGTGGGACCCTGAACTCTTGAGAAGAGCAGCCTTCCTGGAGCAAAGAAGGTCATGTCTGCAAAAACATTTGAGGGCTATTTTGATTTCTCAACGGCCTTTTTTAGTCCTGTGATGTTCACAGAATTCCCTCGAAACATCTGTCTGGATACTTTCCTTGGATTTGTCTTCTGTGATTAATTAATCCAGCTCTGCCCAACTTCAGTTGTCAGGTCAGTTTTACAAACAATTCAGTGGTTCTCCAGGATCATTTCTACCAGCTGCAGAAAGCCTAACATCTAATGCAAGGTGGGCCCTCCATTTTGCAATGGATCTGCTTTTTAGTGCATGTTGCTCTCTGCTCTTTTTGAAACCCATCATCAACTAGAGTCTGACCTGTGCATATATGCTCAGTCATTCAGTTGCATCCAGCTCTTCTGTAACACCATGGACTGTAGCCCACCAGGCTCCTCTGTCCATGGAATTTTCCAGGTAAGAATACTAGAGTGGGTTTTCATGCCCTCCTCCAGAGGATCTTCCCAACCCAGGGATCAAACCAGCATCTCTTGTGTCTCCTGCACTGGCAGCCTAGAGTAGTATAACCTACAAAGAAGCAGGGTCAGGGGCAGTTGGGACAGACACTGTTTCAAGGAGAAAGTGGGTCTGAGCAGGAACTGATTTATGAAGGGTCCATTCATTCATCTTATAAGGTGATGTTGGATTGCCTGCCTATGAGGATGTTAACTGCAGATACAGTAAGTCCCCTACGTTTGAGCCTTCAAGTTGTGCACGTTCAAAGATGTGAACGTGCGTTCAAATGTCCAGTCATGTAAGTTAGTCCTGTGTCTGGCACACATTGTCACATGCGTGCACCCTCTACAAGTGGGCGTACTTTTGTATACTTTACAAGTACTGCATAGAGGACAGTAGTACAGTGTCTGTATTTCCAGTCCAGGATGTCTGGAACCAAGCTTAACAGCAGCGGTGACATAGCTGGTACTGCTAAGAAGCGCTAAGTGATAACAATGGAAACAAAAGTGAGAAAGATTGAAAGTGTGAATTGAGGTGAAAAGATAGCTTGTCCTCCATCTCCTATTGCTGACAATCCTTCAGCTCTACTATCTCCCACCTCCTCTCCCTCCTTCAGTCAGTAACTCTTCCTGTCTGTCTACTGATGCCAGCTGCTATACAGTACTACTATACTATTCAAGGTACTGTACTATAAGATTAAAATGCTTTCTTTATTTTCTGTGTTTGTTATTTTTATGTATTATTTGTATGAAATGTATTATAAACTTAGAACAGCACAGTACTGCATAACTGACTATGTTAGTTGGGTACCTAGGCTAACTTTGTTGGACTTATGAACAAATTGGACTTGTGAACACGCTCTCAGAACAGAACTCGTTTGTATGTAGGGGACTTACTGTGCAGACTGGAGCTATTCATTGATTCCTGCCATGAAGTCTTATTGTCAGTGCTGGGGGTGAAGAAGTGAGAAACACCAAATCTGGGGACCCTAGGGGCTCCAAGGAGAGGTGAGAAGAACATCCATTAGGACAGCCAGGAAAGGCTTCGTGGAGAAGCTCCCTGAGATGGAGAGATATGAGGACCAAGAGGAAATACTGAGCCCAGGGCAGGATCCTATAGGTCCACACCCAATTCCTGGGTGTCCTAGTTAGCTTGGGCTGATATAACAAAGTTCCATAAACTGAGTGGCTTATCACCAACAGACACTTATTTCTCACAGTCCTAGAGGATGGAAGTCCACGACCAAGGCCTGGGCAGACTCAGTGTCTGGTGAACCCACTTACTGGTTCATAGACGGTGTCTCCTCCGCATCCCCTCCTGGTAGATGGCACCTTGTTAATAAGGGCACGAATCCTGTTCATGGGACCTCCAGCCTCGAGACCTGATCACCTCCCACAGCTGCCTTCTGTGAATGCTGTATGCATTTGGGGGGACACAAATGTCCAGTCAGTCCATAGCAGACTGGCTCCTCTGCCTGCCCAGAAGGAAAGGAGTTTCAGTCGTGAAAATGACACAGGTGACAGGCAGGAGGTGTGTGGTTGGACCAAACGCCCCCACGTGACAGACAGCCACCTCTGGGCCAGTGGAGGGATGGGGTGGAGCTGGCAGGTCACAGATACTCAAGCCTTCCCCACTCACACAACCCTGGCTCTCCACTGTCGTTGCTGTGCTAGTAGAAGCAGGCGTCCAGCAACCCCCAGACCAGTTTCAGTTCTTGACTACACCCTTAAGAATAATGAGCCGTCGTCACATTTGAGTGGACCATCCAGGTAAGATCTAACTTCTGAACCCAGTTGCTCAGCAGTTCGGAAGCCTTGCATCACAGCGCATTGAGGGTGGAGTCGCATTATGAACTGCAAGGACAGCCAGGCTTCCACCACATGACAGCTGAGCAGCTTCCCTCGAAGCTTAATTTCCTCATTTGCAAACGAGGATGCACTAACAGTCCTGATTCACACAGGACTGTTGTGTGAATCAAGTTATGTCAGGTGTCCAAAGTGAGTATCAGAATGAGCAGCAAGTAGAAAAGCTTCAGCAAAGAGCCCTTCCTCCCTTATGCAGAAATCCACAGGGCCGCAGCAGGGTCTCGGAAGAGGAGGCTCACAGCCTTCTTCCTAGAAGTTGCACATTTCTTTCCAAATATAATGCTATAGTTATAGGACCTTTGGGGCTTCTCAGGTGGCTCAATGGTAAAGAATCCTCCTGCCAATGCAGGAGACAAAGGAGACTCAAGTTCAATCCCTGGGTGGGAAAGATCCCCTGGAAAAGAAAATGGCAACACACTGCAGTATTCTTACCTGGGAAATCCATGGACAAGGAGCCTGGTGGGCTGCAGTCCACGGGGTCACAAAGAGTCAGACACAACTTAGCAACTCAACAATGACGACACAGGACTTCTGCACCAGACCTAGAGGCAAGGGAGCTGCCTGAGGGTTGTAGGGCAGACGGGCAGCCCTGCTGTCACCAGGAGCCACTGGGAAGGACAAGTGATGTGACACCTGTCTCCTTGTTGCTTGAAGTAGCTGCTCAGGACTTTCAAAGTGAGCGTCTCAGCTGATCGGCTGGGCAGTGTGTGTGTGGAGTTGGCATCCTGGTGGCTTCATCAGACCGCCTCTCTCCAGCTTCTGGTTCCATCGTCTCTCTGGAGGTGGCGAGATGGGTGCTGTGTGGTCCAGTTTACTGCCCTCAAGTCCGATTGAGAGAGAGAAGGAGGGATGGGGGGAACCGGAGGGAGGAGGGGACAGAGAGAGAGGCAGTGGGGGTCTCTTGCCTCTGCAAACGCTGGGACCTTGTGGCCGACTGGCCAGGCCAGAGTCGCAGTGGGTTCCAGGAGGGCCCTGCGTGCATCTAGGAGCTGCTACTTCCTGGCCCTCCTGCTCCGATGTCACACTTCAGATTCTCCCTTGTCCCCTGGAGGCTGTAATGAAAGATCTCGTTCCCAGGTGCCATTGGCTAGTCAGGCATCGTAGCAGCTTGCCTGCCAGGGGGTCATGTCGTGAAAGCTTCTCTGCCTCTGTCCTCCCAGGTCCTCCAGCACCCCCGCAAGATGTTGCCGTCCAAGCTGGGGCCACCCCAGCCACCGTCCAGGTCTCCTGGAGGCCGCCTGCTCTGACGGCCACTGGGCTATCCAATGGAGCCAATGTCACCGGCTACGGCGTGTACGCAAAAGGGCAGAGGGTGAGTTTTTATCGGGGCGGTGCTCACATCCAGGCCTCCCGGCCACCACTCACTACTCAGCGAGGGGTGACCCTCCCTCTCTCCTCAATCCCCAAGACCCACAAACAGTTACTAAGCATCCCCTACACTGTCATGCCAGGCCCAGTTGCAGAACACAGAGAACCTCCATCCTTTTTTGCTCCATCCTCTTCCCAGAATATTCTCTGCCCCCCTCCCACACTGATTACCTGCCCCACTCTGCTGGTAGACCCCTTTCTTGTTCTCCCCTGGGTACCAAAAATTCACCTCTCTTGAGTCCCACAACATCAGGGCCCCCTCAATAGATGATGGGCTTGCAGATTCCACCAGACCTATTCTTGGCGAGATGTAGTCTTGTCCAAACGCCTTGGAAACTCTGCAGGATCCTTAATGCACACCATCGGGCAGCCCATAATCTCAGCCCCCATCCCTGTCCTGGCACATGAAATAGACAGGGCTGCTTTAGGGGGGCAGGGCCTGAGCAAGCTTCTGTCAGTTCCCCACCCTCCCCACCCTGTTTCCCTATACGGCTGGGAGGTGGTATATCAGATGCACCCGAGTCTCTGAGCTCATTTTGTGGAGTGGCTGCTTTAGGCTGAAGGCCCCCTCTCTGATCCCTGCTCCCCTCCCCAAAGGGGCCACAGATATGCCTCCACCACAGCCGGAAGCCCGTCTTTCGTGGCCTCCCCATGGCATCTTCCTTGAGCCAAGCTTTGCTGGTAATGAGCCTAGTGTTCTGATTCCTCTGTAGCCCCCGCATCTGTTTCTAGGTTGGTTCTAGACGTGGGAGAAAAGCATGTGCTCAGCTGTCCCTCCAAACCGCCAACATCTGGGTGGGAACGGGGGCTCCATACGGATCTAATTTGCAGACTGTGCAGCGCGGTCTGAGTTGGATGTTCATGGGAGGCCCGGGAGGCATCTGGGGGGCCTGGAGCGCTGGCAGTCCCCAAGCCGAGCCGGCTTTCTCTGTGCGCAGGTCGCTGAGATCATCTCGCCCACAGCAGACGGCACGGCCGTGGAGCTGGTGCGCCTGCGCAGCCTGGAAGCCAAGGGCGTGACCGTGCGGACCCTCTCTGCCCAGGGCGAGTCCGTGGACTCTGCCGTCGCTGCCATCCCCCCCGACCTCCTGGTGCCTCCAACCCCCCACCCGAGAACTGCTCCCACACCGAAGCCATTAGCAAGTGCCGGAGCCCCCGAAACCAAAGATGAGCACCTGGGTCCCCACGCCGCGGTGGACGAGGCCTGGGAACATGGCCGGGCACCCACCCCAGCCCATGGGCACCTGCTGGAGCCGCCCGGCCTGCAGGGCTCGGGCCCCGGGCGACGGTCACCCTCTCCCAGCCGCATCCTCCCGCAGCCGCAGGGCGTCCCAGTCTCCACCTCCGTCGCCAAGGCCATGGCCCGGGAAGCCGCGCAGAGGGTGGCCGAGAGCAGCAGGGTAAGGCCAGGTGTTTTCCTCACTGGTTCAGCTGCCCGCAGAATGTGGTTCATCCCCGCAGCCCACCTGGGATGGAATCTCCCATCTGCACCCCGAGTGTGTGCGGAGAAGTGCCTCAAACACCCAGCCCCCAAGAATGGCTGCCTTGACTTGGGAAGAAGGATGCCCTGTTTATCTGACTGCATCTTAGGTCTTATCCTGATGGAATCAGGATCCATTTCATAGATATGGACCTAGAAAACCAGAGGAAATGGTTATCTACCAACCTGGCTTAGCAAAGAGGCTAACAACCCACTATCCGGGTGGTCTCTGCCCGGGGATTTGAGAGGTGCCTCCTGGGAGTCGGCCTGGGGACTCATCTTCCTAAACAAGGGTCACCTTCTGGCTCACTCACTTCAGACTTCTAGCTGTGTGTGTGTGTACATACACAGACATACATACAGGTATATGTATACATACATACACACACAGAGACACTTATATACACATATGTATACATACATACGTGTTTCCCTGGTGGCTCAGATAGTGAAGAATCTGCCTGCAATGTGGGAGACTCAGATTCAATCCCTGGGTTGGGAAGTTCCCCTGGAGAAGGGAGTAGCAACCCATTCCAGTAATCTTGCCTGGAGAATTCCGTGGACAGAGGCTACAGTCCATGGGGTAGCAAAGAGTCAGACACGACTGAGTGACTAATACAGGTATACATACATACCTACATGTAGAAGTGCAGGCACATAGATATATTTGCCTGCCTGTCACTCAAAATTGCCTGGGTCCTGGGGAGGGGGAGTATTTGGATGACAGTGGGACCACATCCCAGGTGAAATGTGCGATGAGATGGAAAGTTGTAGGAAACACCCGTGAAAGGATGCAGGCAGCAGAGGTGCAGCTGAACTAGGCCATGCCCTCCTCCTGCCTCTCTCTCCCTTGGGTGAATCCGTCTCCCAGGGTGCCCAGTTCATCTGCTCCAAGCCGGAGGTCAGGGCCCAAGGTCAGGTGGTCTCTGCCCTGATGCCTCCCCTCTCCTCTCCCAAGTTAGAGAAAAGGAGCATCTTCCTGGAGAGGAGCAGTGGACAGTATGCAAACTCAGACGAGGAGGACGGCTATGAGTCCCCGGACGTCAAGAGGAGGGGCGCATCCGTGGATGAGTTCCTGAAAGGCTCGGAGCTGGGCAAACCGGTGAGTGCTGCCCACCCCCCTCCCACCATGGTGGCTCCCGGTGGGAGGGGTTCAGGTCCCTGCACGCCCTGGGTCTGTGAGAAAGATAAAGGAATACAGACCTTTATCTTGTGGGTGACAACAATCACAGTCAGTCTGGAGAGTTTAGACTGAATGGTGCCTGTGCATTTGTGACCTCACTGGGGGACAATTTCAAAAGTCTGTATGTGAGCCTTTTGCCCTCCCAACTGCCCTGAGGATCCATCCGTGGGCTGATTTTGTGCCTCAGCTGAGTCTCCAGGTGACTACCTGGTCTCAATGTAGTTAAAACCTAACATTTGTTTCTTTACTTTTGTTCATCAGGCAGATGTGTGATGTGCATTGGCTAAGTGCTAAGCATCATGGGAGATTCAGAAACTGAAAGGTCCATATCCCATCCTTGGAGGGATGAAATGTCAGGGCTTCTCCTCCCAGACAAGGCTCACAAGTGACAAATCCATCCAAGATGGGTTCTGTCTCCAATTTCTGATCATGCCTATTCTAATGAAAATGTCCTTGAATGGTGTCAAGCCCCAGTCCTGGGCAACAGGGAAGGGTGGGGCCTGGAGAGTCCTCAGATCTTGAGACAGCAGAGTGAAGTCCTCTCAGTCGTCAGATCCTCAGTCCCCTCAACACACAGCTCTACAGCAAGGCAGTGTCACTACTTCCGTGAGAAGAGGGCCTTGGAATCTCATAGATTTGGGGTCACTTCCTGGCTCTGCCACTGCTAGCAGGCAAGTGACTCAGCTTCTCCAATCATCAGGTTCTTTATCTAAAAGATTAAAATAATTCTGCTTGTATTCATGGAAACACAAGAAACAGAATGCCCAACTAATAATGACTAAGACAACAAAGACATTTCATTCTCCCATCTCACAGGAAGCCTCAAGTAGGAAGCTGCAAAGTTAATTCAATTGTTCAATGGTGTTCCAGCTCTGTGTTCTTTTTTTTTTTTTAATTGAAGGATAATTGCTTTACAGAATTTTGTTGTTTTCTATCAAACCTCAACATGCTCTGGGTTCTTAATCTTCCATTCTTTTGACCTTTCTCTCATGGTTATGAAGTGAATGCCATAGCTCCAATCGTCACACTCATGTGCCAGCATCCCAAGAAGGATGGAAAGAAGGAAGGAGGGAGGGGGTTTTCTCCTCAGGCTCATCTCTCTTAACTGGTAGAAAAACATTTTCCAGAAGCTCCATCAGACTTCTCATCTCACTGGGTAGACCAGGGTCATGTGCCCACCACCAAGAGATTCCTACGAATGTCTTATCCATGATAAATTTGGCAAGCAATAGACACTTACTTCCATCCCATGAGTTTATTACTAACTCATCATTGGGTTTGAATCAAATGAGACTGCGTTCTCTAGGGGAGTTCCTTCCCATTTGCTTTGGGAAGCCCTCATTCTAACCAACCTGATGTTTGTTTATTCATCTAAAACCAGTTCACTTTTATGTCTTCTCCAAGGCACTTGATTGAAAGAAATAGGGCTGGAGCAGGTCAAATGATGCTGCACACACTTCTCAGACTTGAGAACATCCAGGCCACCAATCTGAGGGCTCAGCTGGGGTGGGACCCCCGGCGGGAACCCCCCTCACTGGGCACTCACACTGCTTCCCCATATCTTTATATAGAGGAGCAATTGAAACCATTTTTTAAAGTTTTATTTGTTTCATAAATGAGCAGTTCCCCCCTCCCCCCATTTTTTGGCTGTGCCACATGGCATGTGGGAATCTTAGTTCCCCAATCAGGGTTCAAACCCATGTCCCCTGCAATGGAAGTGCAGCATCTTAGCCACTGAACTGATAGGGAAGCCCCTAAGCTGGATGTTTTTAATAAACATGTCACAAGATGCTATTAAATACACTTGTCTTGTCGCCCACCAGGAGAATAAAGAAATCAATCTTCATCAACACTGTCCAGCAGAAACAGAATAGCTCTGTGTGTGTTTCAAAGTCAAAAGTCAAAGTGTTAGTTGTTGAGTGGGATCTGACTCTTTGAGACCCCACGGATTGTAGCCCATCAGGCTCCTCTGTCTGTGGCATTCTCCAGGCAGGAATACTGGAGTGGGTTGCCATTCCCTCCTCCAGGGGATCTTCCCAGCCCAGGAATTGAATCCCAGTCTCCCGCACTGCAGGCAGATTCTTTACTGCCTGAGCCACTGGGGAAGCCCCCTGTGCATGTTTGGGGCTCATAAGTTGGAGCTCATAAGGTGTGCTATATGAGCTGCTGGAAACATTCCAAGCTGCTGAGGGAGGCACTTGCTTTGTGGATGGGAAGGGGCTGCTGAGTTGGACCTGCCCCTCATCCCAAACCCCATCAGGGCGGCTGCTGGTTCAGTTTACGCATTAGCTAGCAAGCTTACTTTTCCTTGCTCTTCTGTTGACCCTTTCCTCTGTACCCAGGCTTTTCACCAAGCAGCCCCAATGGCAGGTCTTCTCCAGTGTGGGTGGCCAGACTGGCCACAGAGTGGGCACGCCACACAGGGGGTCCCACCCCACCCAGACCAGGCTGTTCACCAGCAACCCAGTGTGCACATGTGTGAATTTCAGACTCCATATTTTTCTTACAACTCTTAGAGACACTTGTTAGTGCATATGCCCGTTTGCCCACCACCCGCCACTGTCTGCTGCACGACCCTAGATGCAACATACGTACCCGTCCCTGAGCCCTGCATGTACAGCCTCTCACTTGAGCCTTTGTCCAGCCACTAAGTTGAAGAGGCTGCCAGTCCCCAAAAAAGTGACGTCTTCCCATGTGTATTTTGTCCTGCCCAGAGCCCAGGAGGGTCTCTGCCTGCCCCTATCTGGACTTGGAGTGGGAATGCCCGGTCTGGTCCTCTCTCTGCCATCCCGGCTCCCCATGAGCTCGGGGACTGTGATTCCCTCCCCTCCGGAGTGAGCAGTTCTTACCCAGACATGTCCCTGAGCTCGAGAGTGGGCAGAGCAGGGGAAGGTGTGGGACTCCATGTGTTGGAGTCGCCCCTCCATTCACATCCCCTTCTCCTGCCCCAGCCGCACTGTTGCCATGGAGACGATTACCACACGGAGAGCAGCCGGGGGTCTGACCTCTCGGACATCATGGAGGAGGACGAGGAGGAGCTGTACTCTGAAATGCAGCTGGAGGACGGGGGCAGGAGGCGGCCTAGCGGCACATCCCACAATGCCCTCAAGGTCAGTGCGGGGGCGCTGCCCCCCCCACCGCCGTCCCCACCGTTCCCCATCCCTGTTCCTTTGGGGGGCTGTGCAGCTGGCTCCAGAGGGGCCTTGCCCGGCAGGCACAGTCCCCAGATTTGGATGGGCTTCTCTTGCTATTGAATCTGCGCTCGGGCCAAAAGTCTGGGTGAAGGAGTCTGGAAGAACCCACTGGGAATCCCTGGGTCACCCAGCTCTGTACTAAGAACCCAATCAGAAAGAATAGAACGGAGAAGTTTCCACCCCCAGTCCCAAACGCCTGGCTGCATGTCTATCTGCAGAGCAGCAGGCCCTAGGAGGGCAGGAGCCTGTCTCTGAGTCAGACTGGAGATGGGCAGCTGGGGAGTCGGGAAGAGATTCTTTAGTGGAATTGACCGAGGTGGACCCTGCTGGACGGCTGGAGGGCCAGGGAGAGGGGACCTTAGAGGAGGTCGGAGGAGGGTCAGTCGACCTCCTGGGGTCCACACACAAGCCCCTTCTCAGACACCTCCCACCAGGGATCCCAGGATCCTCTGCCTCTGCCTCTGAGGTAGCCTTCAGCGAGGGGTTTGATGGGGGTCACCTTGATGGAGATCGAGCTGGAGGCCCCCAAAGACCCCACCCCTGGGGTGCACCACTGTCCTTGTCTGGGGAGCTGTGTGCCACTGCTGCCGCCGCCCACTCCAGCTGGGTTTCTGATCACTCGGCACAAGCTGGTCACTCTGAGCACCAGACCCTCCGCCAAGCTGGGGGATGAGAATAGACGTGGCCCCCGAGCTCCAGCAGCTGCAGGCCTAGCCGGGGAGACAGGTTGGGCCTTTGTGGGGGTTTTCAAATGAAAAGGGCCTTGGAGAGAAAAGTCCCATTGGGGGATACAGTGCCTGAGCCCAGCCTTTCTCTGGGAACACGGAGCCACGCAGTTTGAATGGTGGACAGAAAGCAACATCCAAATCTGGCTGCCAACTCAGTGCCCACTTGCATAGAGCAGACTGACTTATGTTCTCCCAACAAAGGCGCCCGGCAGGGCCTTGGAGACACTGTCACCAAAGAACATGCCAGATCCCTATGCAAACTCCGCATGGTTGCAGCCCCTGCTACCCCCACTGGCTGACCCCCTCGCTCCTCCCCTGAGCCACTGTCCAGCAGGATTCACAGTGACCTTTCATGGTGGAGGAAGGCCCGAAGCTGCCCGTGGTCCAGCTTGACCACCCCTGCCTTCCCACACTTCTCTACCGCTGGGCGCTGTGACAAGGCAGGTGTCTGCCCCTGCCCCCCACCACCCTTGGCAGCCTCCCCACTTCTTATGGAGGAAGCTTCTGGGATGCTCCTTCCTGCCAATTGTTAGCAAACAAACCAAAGGTCACCTTGTTTTTCCCAGGGAAAAGGGCTAGTTTGTAAAATCACCTACGTCCTTCCCCCACCAGCCCGGCCCCCCTTAGAGCAGCCGCAGGGACAATCGGACCTTCAGGCAGCGGGGCTGAGGCTTACTTCACTTCGTCCGCAGGGTTCTGACAATTTTTTTAAAAGTCAGGAGACTTTACAGGCCGATCTGGGCCGCCCGGGCTCACCTCCCCTTGCGGGAGTCCCACGGAACCCCGTGCATCCCCGCCAGGCTCCCAGGGCTGGATCCCTGCTTCCTCATTGCCCTTCACCCCAATGTTCCTAAACCTCAGGGTCTTAATAGCAAACGAACGAAGCGTGCACCATGCTCCTCGTTTGGTGATCTTGTGGGCTCTAAGCCTGCTAAAGACGCTGCGCTGGGTAAACCCACCATGTCCCCTTGTGCCTGGGACACACCGAAAGGCGGTTGGGGCGGGGCGGGGGGCGGGGGGTGTGTTGAGGTGAGGGCAGGGCAGCAAATCTTGATATTCCTCCGCAACTCAACTCTAATGCGCACGCACGTAGGCCTATGGGAGGAAAGCTGAGCGCAAGGCTTCCTGGAGTCAGTGAGGTGTCCCAGGAGGTATGCCCAGTGGGCTGGCCCAGCTGGAGCAGAGGATGGGTGTGCCGGCCATTCCTGGAGAGAGAATCACATGTCAGGCCAGGGAGCGTGGAGTGTCCACCCTCGGCCTCCGTCTGGGTGGGCCAGCCCTGAGCCCCTGCTGCCCATACTGCTGGGGACTCGGCTCCTCTCTCCCAGCCTTGAGGTCTGGGGTCTGGAAGAGAGACTGACAGGCCCCTAAGCCTTTGCAGATACAGGCCAAGCAAATGACTTTGGGTCGCTGAGTGCCAAGGTCCCCCGGCTTCACACCCTTCCACTTGAGCCGGGAGAGAGCCATAGGTAAGAGAGCACGGACGGGTTTCACAGGATGCTGAGTGCTTTCAGGGACAAGCAGAGTTGAGCGGCGTGGCCGGGTGGGGCCTCCTGTGTTGCGAATGGCCTCCACTCACCGGCATCCCGGGGCAGCTACCTTGGGAGTTTCTCAGGGTGCAGCCAGCGGCCAGTGAACTCGGACGTCCCCGGCCTCTGGGCACAGCCATGTCACAGACCCTAGCGCCTCGGTCAGTGTGAAGCCTCCTGCCTCCATCCTCCCCACACCCGCGGCCCAGCGGCCTCTCTTTCCTTGGTTTGGCTGCATGGCTAGTCCTGACGGCGTCGGGACGCTCTGCGTGCGCTCGGCCCGCCGGCTCCGGCCCCATCCATCTAACCCATTCTGTTTTCATTCCAGAGCCCCGGCCAGAGCATGCCATCTGCCCCCACCCCCACCCCCTGCCCCACCACGAGTACAAGCATGCTCTCTGTCCCTCATGGCCTCGGAGACTAATTCTCTCTGTATTTTCTTTCCTTCCCTCTGCCCTCCTTCATATGCGATCATACACTGACTCCCGGCACCTGTGCTAACACACCAACCCCCGCCCCCTCCTTAAGGAGTGCTCTAAGAATAGGACCACTGAACGTGCTTTCTCGGAGTTGCCCGAGTATCCCCAACAGACCCACCACAGTAAGAGACTTTTCAGTATCCCCGAAGTAGCGGAGGAGGATGGAGAGCCTTGTGAGTTCCTGCACAAGCAGGGCTTAGGGGCCTCCTCCAGGGTCAGGACCGGGCTGGCCAGAGAGCCCAGGCCCGCCAGGCCCTGCCGGGGGCACGAGGCCCTCCACGGCTCCTGGTACCCCACGAAACCCAGGGGCCCCCAGGCCGAGGACTTCATATTCGAAGACAGAGGCTGTCGGTTCAGCCGCGCGGCCACCAGGAGCCCGGACAGCGGCCTGGACTGCGGCAGCGAAGAGGAGGAGATGAGATTTAGTTTCCGAAGCCCAACTGCCCAGTGCAGCCCCGGCCCCGGGCACTGTCCTTGTAGGAGGAGCCTGAGGCCCCTGCTGGCCCGGCGCCGGACGCTGACACGGCAGAGCAGCATCGAAGAGGATTTTGGGGAGCCAGTGGAGCCCGGCGACGTCGTCAGGAGCGATGAGCCCCACCCGAGCCCAGAGAGGTCCACCCCCAGCAAGTACGGCTGGGATGAGCCCACGGGCCGCGAAGATTTCCGAGATGCCTGGAAGAAAAGCATAAAAATGCCCGACAGTAGGGCCATTGCCCGACAGGCCCAGCCTCCTCCCCGGGTTGCAGACGGCCCTTTGGTGTGTGAAGTAAACCTCCCGCTCACATCCGCTTGCCAAACCAATCCGTTTTCATTCTCTCACCTTCTTTCTTTGTTTTCGTGTCCGTCCCGGGCACTCTCTCTGCTGGCTCTCTCTCGTTTTTCCATGCATTTTTGATTTATGAAGCTTCCCAATCTTTTCACCATGCTGATGATTTCTTTACTTTGCTTTAGAATAATGATCCCTTCCCCACCTCCAAATCAGTGATGATTATGGCTGCTTTAATTAAAGGACAACTGAATCTAAATTTTAATTAAGGGTTAGCTGAACTCTGATTCTCCCAAAGTTTGGCAACACGTACTTTTCAAAATGAATCGTGGGGATGTATTTATGACTGACTGGTATTGCTTACTAGGGTTTTTCTCTGGTGGTGGTTTTGGTTTTGGGTTGTGGTTGGTTTTCCAGTTCATCCATAACTGGAAAAAAGAATGGAGAACAATTATTGAAGAGATCCACCTTTGCATTTGTTTCCAAAGGTTTTTTTTTTTTTTTTTTCCCCACGTTTCTTTCCTGAGAGCAGTTTTCTGAATGAGATTTTCGATCATCAGCTCTAGACACATCCCCAGGCCTTGTCTTCCAGGCTTGTGAGTGCTTTTCAAGAGTAGGGATTCCTTCAAGGCTTCATTCATCTCTATATTGTGTCCTCTTTTCAGAACATTTGCTCCTGTCATGCTGAACTTTTCCATGAAAACACAGGTGAGACATCCCAGGGCGCCAGGCCTTGGGCTTGAGCCGGTGCAGTTTGTGACATGTCCACTAGAGGGCGCCGACCCACAGTTTACCGAGTCACCAGCAAACTGCAGCCCACTTCCTGTTCAGACTCATTTCTGAAGCTCCCAGCCCTGATTCATTCCGTGTCCCTGAAAACTTCCTGAGTTAAGTCACCAGTGAGCTGGAGGTTTTGCTTTGATTCTCGCATAGGATGCGAACCTTTAGTACGAATCAGAGGCAAAACTTATCCATAAAGGAAAATAGTTCGGGTTAGCCCTGAAACGTGAAGGTTTGGAAGTCTTTGGAATAGCGTCAAGACGGCGCCATGAGTTTCAGAGCTGGTAATGCACAGAAACTTCTGTCTTTGAGTTTTCGGTAACCTCGCACACAACTTTGCCCAAGCAGGACATTTGGGAAATGCAGTGTTTTTCCCACCTTTGGGGTCACTGGAGGAGGGCAGACTGTGCTGAGACTAGAAAAGAGGTACCAAAGGCGTGACGAGTCTTATCTAAGCCACTCTCACTATGGCTCAAAATACTTGGCTTCAGCGGCAGCACCAGCAACAAAAAGATGTCTCCCGAGGGGTTCTCTCTCTCGCCCCTGCCCGGAAAAGCAACTGTGCTGTAGAAGACGGGGTGCCTGGGGTGAGCACTCTTTTTCTCTTCCAGGTTATTCAGCTAACCTTTCAGTTAAAAGCTAAGTTTAGTTGCCTTTAGAGCTTCTGCTTCTAAGTTGAATTGATTTGGCTGACTTAATTCTTTTCTTCCCACGACTGGCAAGACTGATGACCGTGTCATTGTTTTGTCTTTAGATTTTAGGAAACCCGGTGACCGCAGGACGGGCTGATCGGGCGGATCACGTGGGCCGGAGGTTTTCCCACGGCAGTGCTGGTTCCCACAGGTCCCGGCCAATGATGGTCCATGCTGCGGGTTAGTGAGCCGGATGGAGTCCTCCATCTTTCTTTTAACCAGAGCACATGGTTCAATCTAAACATTTTTAAAAAAATTATTAGGAATAGCATTTTCAACTAAATACAGAAGACACTTGGTTATTTATGGCAAAAGAAGGCAGAAACAGAACCAAATAAATGGAACCTAAATTTAAGGATTCTCAAAATATACTGACCTTTGAGGTCAATCTTCTCCCTACAATTTTTTTTTTAACTGCAAAGACTGCCATCCTAAGCATGGAAGAGATGATAATGGGCCATCTCCCCACCTAGTTCATGCTCTCCTGAAATGCTCATGGTCAGAGCAGCAGAAACAGGGATGGGTGGCTGAACTCCAAATACCTAAAGGAGCCCCCAGCCAGTGGAGAGTTATCTGTATGCATGAAACACTTGGGCAACTGGGGTTGAAAGTTATGAAAAAACAGCAGGAGGCCTGAATGTGTGCCCTGAACTGTGTGTTGACCCTGTCTATCTGGCCACCTCCTCGTGCATGAGTCATCCTCAGGCATCCAATTCCATTCTCTTAATTACTTTTTGGAATTCAGCCAGCCGTGCTGAAAGCTGTCATTGTAGTCATTCTCATCAATCCACTAAGAGGGGGAGCGTGGCCGAAGGTCAGACGGGAACCTTTTTATTACTGGAATGAACCCCAGCATAACAGTTCCAAAAAGTATTATACGCAAGATAATGGAATCTGGTAATCAGCACAAATAAACTAGCTTTTTGTGAAAACACACACACACACGAAACAAAGCAAGAGACCCATTCATGGAACAGAAGTAGTTGAGAGAAAAACATTGATCTGGTGAGACAGGGCTCAAGGAAAGCAGCCCTTGGACAGTCCAGACACCTGGAAACACAGCCCCAGTCCGTTTAAATAGCTAAGGTTTAAAAGACAGTTGGGCTTTGTTCACATCAGCCAACAATAATTAAAAACTTTATGAACCAAATCAGATCCCCTGAAGTTTTCTCCTCCTTCTAGATGTTTCTTTCCCGTAGAACCCAAACAATAGGGTAAAACAGTTTCTTTTTCCATCTTTACAGTTTTTAGAATGTTTTTATTTTTATTAGTGAAAAATTCTATAGAATGTTAAAGGACCTTTAAAACAACAGACTGTTTTCAGTTAGGCTAAAAAGTAATAAAATAAGCTAAAAAATAAAATCAGCTGGAAAACACTGGTTTCACATATTACAGACCCACTAGCAGAATTCTGCATATACTGCATGGTGCTTAGTGACTCCGTCGTGTCCGACTCTTTGCGACCCCATGGACTGTAGCCCACCAGGCTCCTCTGTCTATGTGGATTTTCCAGGCAAGAACACCAGAGTGAGTTGCCGTGCCCTCCTCCAGGGGATCTTCCCAACCCAGGGACTGAACCCAGGTCTCCCACATTGCAAGCAGTCAGATTCTTCACTATCTGAGCCACTAGGGAAGCCTTTGTGTACACTAAGCCTACATTATTTTTGAGTGTTGTAAACCAGTGCCACATCACTCAGATCTTCATTTAATTTGTGTATAGTTGCCCCTGTAACAATTACTGAGGTTAAGTAGGATCTCCTGGCTTGTAAAATAAAAGACTTGTAAATAAGAGTCTTGAGGAAGGAGGTGAGGACCAGTTCAAGACCGTTCTTCCTGTTGAATTTGGTTCCTAAGTGCTCATTCGACTGTGACTTTAATGAGTGAATGCTCATTACGTGAACCGCCACTGTTTCTGTGGTTGAAGTTTAATGTCCTGGCACTGAGAAGGGGTGTCCTCTGGAGGAGGCCTTGTGGGTCTCCCACTCCAGTCTCCTAGGACAAAGAAGAAAAGTCTACAGGGCTCAAAATTATGGCGCTACAAATTGCCAACTGGGCAAGGAAGTAAAGGAAAACATAAGTGGGCCCAGTCTCCCCATCAGAGTCTTGGACAATCCTTCAGGTGGATTTGTCTTAAGGGAAAGAATGCAGAAGGCTGCACATGTCTTAATTTTAGTGAAAGACACTAGCTAAGTTAGTAGAGGGCTTCCCTGGCAGCTCACCTGGTAAAGAATCTGCCTGCAATTCAGGAGACCCTGGTTTGATTCCTGGGTTGGGAAAATCTCCTGGAGAAGGGATAGGCTACCCACTCCAGTATTCTTGGGCTTCTCTGGTGGCTCAGATGGTAAAGAATGTGCCTGTAATGCGGGAGACCTGGGTTTGATCCCTGGGTTTGGAAGATCCCCTGGAGAACGGAACAGCTACCCACTCCAGTTTTCTGGCCTAGATAATTCCATGGACTGTATAGTCCATGGGGTCTCAAAGAGTTGGACATGACTGATTGACCTTCACTTCACTTCAAGTTAGTAGCAAGAGAGTAATACTGTGGTAACACCTTCACAAAGAAAAAAAAAAAAAGCCTCAATAATAGAACCCAAAAAAGTGTTAAATAAATCCATGATAGAATTTCTTTCATTGTATCTTATCTCTTAGCATGGAGCAAGGCAAGAAAGCATAATTATAAAGCATAATTAGTATCAATCACTTTATATTTTCATATACATATATTCACAGACCAAAGAATCTATTATATTTTCAAAAGACAAAAGTGACTCAAAGAAGAGGAGAATCATGCCCCAAACTCTAGGAAGTGAATGGTCAGTGACATGTGAATAGGCGATTTTCCTCTAGTCTCTGTTTATTTAGTTATAGTTTTCCTGTGCCAATATCAGTAATTAATACTTTAGAAATCTGCCAACTCCAAAAATATCCTTTTCTTTTATGGAGAAACTCCCCTCCTACATATATTTTTTAATAAGCAATGCCTTCACAACTAAAATATATTATACTTTTAAATATACTCTGGATTTCCTTAATTAAGAAAACAATGCCCTTCCTGATTTAAAAAGATAAAAATTATATAGTCCCATATCTGGTAAATTCTAAGTCATATAATTAGCATAACGAAGGCCTCATAACCTTAATCAATGACCCCAAACAAGGATTTCATTGGATTTGGTTTCTTCCTGTGTAATTTTTGGTCTTTGCATTTATCTAGTTATTTACCTGACAGATGAAAAGGCTCAAGGGTGTACCCATCTGAAAAGAAATACCACATCCTAGAGCATTCTGCTCTTACTGGTCGACTGTGGAAATCTCCATTTTCCTCCCATTTTCCAGGTTATTTTGGCCACTGAGCTTACACAGCAAGGAAATGCAGCACATTTTCTCTATATCCAGATGGGAAAAGTTAAAATGACTTAACTAAATAAACAAAACTTGACTCTCTAGAAAGGAGACTCGTCTCCCTGGGTTTCCCTGTAAGGAGAAGAGGAGCAGCTGTAAATTATGCTTCATAGGCAACCCACTTTTTCTCTGTAGAAATTACAATGGAGAGAACAGTGGAGGCAGGTAGCCTCAGGTAGTGAGGGAAGAAGTTCACTTATAGAAGACAGTGCTTATTCTGGCAGCACAGGAGGATTTGGGAGCCAGCAGGGGCAAGTCAGGATCTTCAACTTTGCACGTGGTTTGCAGACCCTTCCTCCTTCCTGACAAAGACCCCCTCCTACCCCAGGCCAGGATATTCCACATCAGGGCAGAGGGAGGAGCATCCACGCCCAGGTCAGACCAGCAGCTGGCGGTAAGTTCTTCCTTGAGTCTAGCCTGCCCCCAAGAAAAGGAAGGGCCTCCCAGTCACCCACTCCAAACCCTGTGAAGCTGGGTTTGTGTGGACACATTCCATGGAGGCCACTGTTCTCTTCCCATGAGGTTTGATTCCATAAAGTATCTAACACACCTTCTCTGGAGGAAACACCGTGACATCATGCCCACACTTCCACTCATATACACCAACTCCAAGTGCTCCAACCACTTCCACCCCATCCCGGCTCCTCCCCGCAAACCAGAGAGAGATCCTGTAATGGTGTGGGTGACTGCCTGCTGTTTTCACTGAGCATGGTGCTAGCCTGAGATCCTCTTGCCGGTCTCCATGCCTAATGTCTCCCACTTGTGCTTGGTGTGATTTGGGACTTAAAGACGTAGAGGCACAGTTGTCCGCACATCACGGTGCCTGAACTTGAGCCAACTCCTGAGAGCATGAGAATTGTAGGAGTAACGCAAAGGTCTTCCAGAGTGACAGTGACCTACCCAATCCTCCCCTTGTGAACTTGCCTGTACATTCCAACTCCACGATCACCACGTCCACTTAGTCAGGGAAGCCCTGGAGCCCTCTGGGTGGGTGCAGCCACAGTTGTAGCCACAGTGCTCCTTCAGTGACTTTTCCCTCAGCTGAAACAGCACCCACTGGGTCACACTGCTGTTTGGTTAAGTTCCTTCTGCAAAACTCCCAAGGTTACCCAGCTGAATTGAAAACATCCTTCTCATGCTGCTAATGGTCTTCTCTACCATCAGCCACGAGCATGAAAAAACCACTGCATCACTACACATACAGAGACGTCACAGGTCACGAGATGGCGTACCATTAGCTTCGTGCTATTTAATTTAGAGAACATTTAATGACTAGGGGGGCAAAGTATGAGACCCTCTCATTGACTGTGTGTGTGTGTGTGCTGTCGCTTCAGTCATGTCTGACTCTGTGTGACACTGTGGACTGAAACCCATCAGGCTCCTCTGTCCTTGGGAGTCTCCAGGCAAGAATATTGGAGCGGGTTGCTGTGCCCTCCTCCAGGGGATCTTCCCGACCCAGGGATCCAACCTGTGTCTCTTACGTCTGCCTGCTTTGGCAGGCGGGTTCTTACCACTAGCACCACCTGGGAAGCCCTCTCACTGACTATAAACAAAATCAAAACTGGTGTGAAGAAAGTAAGGCCGAGCTGTTCAGTTTTGTTGCCTTTGAGCTTCCCTGATAGGTCAGTTGGTAAAGAATCAGCCTGCAATGCAGGAGACTCTGGTCGATTCCTGGGTCGGGAAGATCCGCTGGAGAAAGGATGGGCTACCCTCTCCAGCATTCATGGGCTTCCCTGCTGTCTCAGCTGGTAAAGAATCTGCATTGACTATAAACAAAATCAAAACTGGTGTGAAGAAATCAGTAAGGTCGTGCTGTTGACTTCTGTTCCCTAGCAGAAGCGAAGTTACTGAATGTTTAGATTATCTTGGTATCCTAAAAGAATCCCGAATTCAAATAATGTTAACAGTTCACTGCATTTTAAAGACCAACCTTTCCTGCAGTTAAAGTGCTTTTTTATTTTTCAACTGCCTGTTTCTGCTGGTGGAAGCAGCCAAGACTCTGGCTCTCCCCACACCCTCTGTGTCCCCCACACAGCTTCGACATCCTCTTATCCCACCTCCTGTGCTCCTTGTGCTGGTGACACAAATTTTGACCGGCTGTTTGTCCCACCCCTACCCTCCTTTCTGACGATTGGAGTTTTTCTCATTTGCTTCCCCGCTGATGTTCTGAGTCCTTCTCAGTCCTTCTACAGTCCTTATACTGTAGTCAAAACAGTATAATTCACTAGCAGATGTTTGTTCTCTCTATATGCATATTAATAAATGTATACATATATAGTGAGATATATGCATGTCTGTAACGACATTTAATAATGTTGTTGATGTTCAGTTGCTCACTAATGCTCATCTCTTTGTTATCCCATGACTGCAACATGCCAGGCATCCCTGTCCTTCACCATCTCCTGGAGTTTGCTCAAATTCATGTCCATTGAGATGGTGATGCTATCCAACCATCTCATCCTCTGCTGCCCCTTTCTCCTTTTGCCTTCAATCTTTCCCAGCATCAGTGTCTTTCCCAATGAGTCAGTTCTTTTGCATCAGGTGGCCAAAGAGCTTCAGCTTTAGCATCATTTCTTCCAATGAGTATTCAAGGTTGATGTCCTTTAGTATTGACTGGTTTGCTGTCCAAGCACCACAAGCACCACAATTCGAAAGCATCAATTCTTTGGTGCTCAGCCTTGTAATACATACGCATATATACTAGGATTTCAAAAGAATCGTCTTTAGAAGCTCAGTGGTAGGCGGACTTGAAACTCAATTCTTCCAGGAATTCATTAATTCATTGTAATGCATTCATTGCCACTTACGTATTTGGAGCCAAGTGAGCAGCTCAGTCACCTGTATCAAACTTTGACAGATAGGCAAATACATCTCTTAACATCCTTGTGCTCTGGCTCGTCTGTTAATGGAAACCTAGAGGGTCTCATGCGAAGAGTTGACTCATTGGAAAAGACTCTAATGCTGGGAGGGATTGGGGGCAGGAGGAGAAGGGGATGACAGAGGATGAGATGGCTGGATGGCATCACTGACTCGATGGACATGAGTCTGAGTGAACTCCGGGAGTTGGTGATGGACAGGGAGGCCTGGTGTGCTGCGATTTCATGGAGTTGCAAAGAGTCAGACATGACTGAGTGACTGAACCGAACTGAGAGGGTCTCTGGGTCTCTATGCTTGACTCCTGAACAGGTCCTTCCTAATCCCTGGGACTTGGCCACCCGTCACCCGCCCCCACAACCAGTGCTCAGACCAGTCCTGCCAGGAGGTCATTGAAACACAGTCCTTTATCTCTCGCTGTCTTCACAAGCAGCACACCTACACTCACCCTGTTGCCTACGTTTCATACTAGTTATTAGCTTTTCAAACCCATCTCTGTCGAGGTGATCCATTTGTGCCTGCATGTTGAGCTACACATTTCTTTAAGAACTTATTTTTATGACTTTATGAATTGTTTTGTTTTGGACTGTGCTGGGTCTTTGCTGCTGCACGGGCTTGTCTCTACTGGGGTCAGTGGAGGCTGCTCTCTTGTCGTGCACAGGCTGCTCATTGTGGTGGCTTCTCTTGTTGCAGAGCACAGGTTCTAGGCTGCAGGCTCCCGTAGTTGCAACATGTGGGCTCAGTAGTTGTGGCTCCTGGACTCCAGAACACAGGCTGAATAGCCTTGTTACACAGACTTAGTTGCTTCGAGGCACATCGCATCTTCCCACATCAGGGATCGAACCCACATCTCCTGCATTGGCAGGTGGATTCTTTACCACTGAACCACTAGGAAAGCCCAGCTACACATTAAGAAAAAAAAAAAAAAAAAACAACTTAAAGTGCTTCTCTCTTCATTTTCCAAAATCACACTTTGTATAACAGCTCACCTTTCTGGGTAAAGCAGGGAGAATGGCTGGTGGGAATCACTTAGACCCTGTGCTTTATCCCATGCACTCCCAGATGAGTACGGGCGGGACCGGCTTTCTCCGGACTTCTACGAAGAGTCAGAGACAGACCCTGGGGCGGAAGAGCTCCCAGCCCGCATCTTTGTGGCCCTTTTTGACTACGACCCCCTTACCATGTCCCCGAACCCAGACGCTGCAGAAGAGGAGCTTCCCTTTAAAGAAGGGCAGATCATCAAGGTGGGGGCATGGCCCAGGGGGTACAGGTGGCGGGGGAGGATGGGGAGGGGGTGCTCACCAGATCCAAGTTCCTTAACACAGGGGTCCCCAACCCTCGGGCCATGGACCAGTATGGGTCTGTGGCCTGTTAGGAACCGGATTGCACAACAGGAGGTGAGTGGCGGGTGAGCAAGCAAAGCTTCATCTGCATTTACAGCCGCTCCCCATCACTCACATTACCACCCGAGTTCCATCTCCTGTCAGATCAGTGGCAACATTAGATTCTCATAGGAGTACAAACCCTACAGTGCATGAATCATCTGGAAACCACCACCACCCCCAGTCCACAGAAAAATTGTCTTCCACAAAACCAGTTCTTAGTGCCACAAAACTTGGGGACAGATGCCTTAACACCTCAAAACGACAGGCTACTTCCTCTTGTATTTGACATTCAGCCTCCCATCAGTAGTAGAGGAAGAGCCTGAGTCTGGAGTCAGAAGGAAGACATGGGATGCTCCCTAGGAGAGGGGAAAGGGCCTTGAACCCCAAGTTTGCAAATTTCCAAAAGGGCACTGACAATAACCTTTGAAAGAGGTCGCTAACTAAAACGGACTCTGAAGAATGGTGATGCTTACCCCGCAGAATAGTATGCACAGAATCCCTTTGTGAGTTGAGGTTTTTCACTTCTGGAATGCCAGACAGTGGTGCTGTCTTCTTATGGAGGAATCATTTGTTATACTGCACTTGCACGTGTGTATATGGGGTGGGGGGTGGTGGCGGGCGGCACTTAACTTGTGTGCGTTCACACACATGCACTCAGCTAGCAAAGCCCTGGCCTTGCCGGGCAGCCCCCTGGTCAACGGGAGCTCCAGAGGCTATCCAAACCCTGGAGGAGAAACAGGTTCTTAGACACACAGATTTTTAGGGTGAGGGCTACGTGTACACACTTATGCCCACAAGCAGCGATTTTTCGTGTTCTTCAAGTCAGTGTCTGACTAACTGTGACTCTAGGTGAACAGAGCCAATCTATTTCTGAACCAGCCACCCCAATGCCTTGCCTTCTTCCCGTGACTCCAGGTGTATGGTGATAAAGACGCTGATGGATTCTACCGCGGGGAAACCTGTGCCCGGCTTGGCCTTATTCCCTGTAATATGGTCTCTGAGATCCAGGCAGATGATGAAGAGATGATGGACCAGCTTCTAAGACAAGGCTTCCTCCCTCTGAACACACCTGTGGAGAAAATAGGTAAGAGGCCACGTCCTGCTCACCTGTGAGCCTGCAGGCAAGGTGGCGCCTGCCTCCTCCAGGGTTTTGTAGCACAAAACACCAGCCTAGGGCTTCCCTGGTGGCTCAGTGGTGGAGAGTCCACCTGCCAATTCAGGGGACACAGGTTCCACCCCCTACTGGGAAGATCCCACATGCCTTGGAGCAGCTGAGCTCATGTACCACAACTATTGAGCCTGTGCTCTGGAGTCCAGGAGCCACAGCTACTGAAGCCCATGCCCCCTAGAGCCCATGCTTCAAAACAAGAGAAGCCATCGCAATGAGAAGCCTGAGTACTGCGACTAGAGAGTAGCCCCAGATCACTGCAATGCGAGAAAACCTGAGTGCAACAACAAAGACCCAGCACAGCCAAAAATTAAAAAATATATATATTTTTTAAACTGTCAAAAAAAAAAAAAAAAAAAACCCACCAACTCAGGGCAGGAGACAGCGCTGAGCAGAGGAATGAATGCTTTGGGTTTTTTTTTAAAGATATTTCATATAGTTCCCTGTGCTACTATAAGTGTCACTTAAGTGTCACTATAAGTGAAAAGTAAATCCTTGTCACTTGACCATTTTATTTTTTGGCCACACCAGGCATGCGGGATCTTAGTTCCCAGACCAGGGACTGAAGCTGTGCCCCATGCATTGGAAGCACGGAGTCGTAAACATTGGACCACCAGGGAAGTCCCCAAAATCTGAGTGTTAACCATCAGATTTTCTTGGGCAAAACCCATTCTGTAAACCAAGGTTTTAATAGTCCTGAGATACAGACATACAGGCATCTAAATATTTATGAAAACACAGATGATCTTCTCATGAAAGATGAAGTATGGCCTTGCTTACTAAAAGTCGATCACATTTAGAAAGTAAACGTTTTGGGGTTGTTGTGGATGAAATGCTTGTGTCCCCCTAAAATTCATTTGTTGAAACTTTAATCTGCAATGTGATGGTTTATTAGGAGGTAGGGCCTTTGGGAGTGATCTGGTCATGAGGGTGGAGCCCTTATGAATGGGGTTAGCACCCTTATAAAAGAGACCCCAGAGAGCCCCTTCCCCCTTCCATCACGTGAGGACACAAGGAGCAGGAAGTCATCTGTGAACCAGGAAGGAAGGGAGCAGGTCTTCACCAGACACCAAGTCAGCCAGTACCTTGATCTTGGACGTCCCCCACCCCAGGACTGTGAGAAATGGATGCTTGTTGTCTCAGCCCCCAGTCTATGGCACTTTGTTATCTCAGCATGAATGGACTGATACTGGTAATATACGGGTTTTGTTTGTTTTAGTATTTATTTATTTGGCTGCTCCGTGTCTTAATTGCAGCGTGCGGGATCTTTAGTTGCAGCCTGTGGGATCTACTTCGCCCTCTGGGGACTGAACCTGGGCCCCATGCTTTGGGAGCACAGTCTTAGCCACTGGACCACCAGGACACTGGTACTACTTTGCACATTGACTATCTATGATAAATTTCAAAGGGTGATTGGACAAGTCGTATGCTTTCCATTCTTCAGGTAAATTCTGCTTATCCAAAGACATAAAAGATTTTTACCCTTTAATTTGGATACTAAATTCTTTTGTTTATCTAGAACCACTGAGCAAACAGTAAAACTGTTTTCAGCAACATTACATTTATGATCTTTAATTTTTCCACATGCAAGGAAAATCTACTCATTCAAAAGGCCTCTCCTTTTTCTAAATAACTGTAGACAGAAAGACTCATGGGATTCATATTTAAAGTTTTAATACTTCAAAACATTACATTCACTTCTTTTTTATTGTTTAACCTTTTTCTAAATTTATTTTTATTGACTTATAGTTGATTTACAATGTTGTGCCAATCTCCTGTATAGCAAAGTGAATCAATTATACACATATATACATTCCTTTTCATATTTTCGTCCATTATGGTTTGTTACAAGATATTGAATATAGTTCCCTGTGCTATACAGCAGGACCTTGTTATTTATCTGTCCTGTATGTAATAGTTCATTGTGCATTGCGTGCGTGCTCAGTCATGTCTGACTCTTTTGTGACCCCATGGATTGTAGCCCGCCAGGTTCTCCTCTGTCCATGGGACTTTCCAGGCAAGAATACTGGAGTGGGTTGCCATTTCTTCCTCCAGGGCATCTTCTTAACCCAGGGATCAAACCTGTGTCTCCTGGTTTGGCAGGTGGATCCTTTACCACCAAGCCACCAGGGAAGCCCATATGTAATAGTTTGCGTCTGCTAATCCCAAACTCCCAGTGCACCCCACTGCCTCCCCTGGATTCACTTCTAAATCACACTCCAGACAAAGTTCAGTGGCTCAAGTAATATGCATGATTTTAAAGACAAACACAAAAGCAAATATCTCAACCTTTTTGGTATTAATGAGTTCATTGTCTCAAGATCCATGTCTAACAGTCGAGGTTTCATATGAATAAACTGCCCAGATTAAATCCCCGAGACCACAGCTCTCTGAGCCCTCACACCATCCATTCCCTCGCATCGCTGCCCCCTTTCCTGAAGTCGACAGTGCCTCTTCAAAGAGGAAATGGGCTCGTGCACCACAGACCCAGAGAGTCTAGGAGCAATCTGCTAAAAAAAAAGAAACTTGATTTACACGATCACTTGGATTAAATGTCTTTTTATTCAGTAGTCCCTAGACTAGCTGAGGGAACCAAGCTGAGATACCTGCTTGCCCTTTTATGTTGAGGCAATGTTTCTCATGGTGAAAGACTGGAAGCTTCCATCCTGAGACTAGGAGTAAGGCTACAATGTCCACGCTCATCTCTCCTTTCCAGCTGCATGCTAGAATGTGCAGTACAAGGAGAGCCAGGGAGCAATGGCCCACAGAATGGAAAGATCACATGGAAGCCTACCTTGAAAATCTCAGAGAACCTATAAATACAGTTCCTAGAATACAAGTGAGACTAGTAAGGTCAATGGATACAAAAGCAATTGCATTTCCATAGGTTAGCAATGAAAATTTGAGATTTAAATTGAAAAAGTAATACTGTGTACAGTAACACAACGAAGATGTGAAATATGGTTAAGTCTAACAAAATACATGCAGTATCTGTATGTTGAAAATGATAAAACATTGATGAAAGAAATCAAAGAATCCCAAAGTAAATAGAGATGGACTGTTCATAGACTTAATATTGCTAAGACATTAAGATGTCAGATATCCCCAAACCAACCTATATGTTCATCAAAACAGCAGTCAAGGTCCATGCAAAGCATTATATAGAATCAATAAGCTAAATCTTTCATGCATATGAAAAGTCAGAGAAACTAAAAATCACTGAAACCGTTTTTAAAAGAAAAATGTGAAAGACTCACGTAACTTGATTTTAAGACTCACTATAAAGGCAAACTGATCAAGACCATGTGGTGCTGGAGAAAGGACAGGCACACAGAGGAACAGGGTAGAATGGACCCCCCAGACTGATCAACATATCCACGATCAACTGACTTTTGACAGAGGTAAAAATGCAATTCAATTGAGAAAGGGTAGTCTTTTCAATAATAGGTGCTGGAATTACTGGACATCCACAGGCAAAAAGTGAATCTCAAGCCATATTCTCACTGTAGTGAAAAGCTTAACTCAAGATTCATACTGTCTTCAATATAAAAATGAAGACTATAAAACTTACAGAAGAAAACAAAGGAGAGAAACTTTGTAATGATCAGGCAACAATTGTTTTGATATGATATATTGGAGGATTCATTTTGATATTTGGCAAAACTAATACAATTATGTAAAGTTTAAAAATAAAATAAAATTGGAAGAAAAAAAAAATTTAAGAAAAAAAAAAATAATAAAAAAATAAAAATTGTGTTAGATGTTATCAAAATTAAATATTTCTGAGTGGGACTTCCCCGGCAATCCAGTGGTTAAGAATCTGCCTGCCAGTGCAGGGGATATAGATTTGATCTCTGGTCCAGGAACTAAGATCCCACGTGTCACAGGGCAGCTAAGCCTGTGCACCTGAACTACTGAGCCCATGCACCCTAGAGCCCATGCTCCAAAACAAGAAAAGCCACCACAAGGAGAAGCCCGCACACTGCAAAAAGAGTAGCCCCCACTCGCCTCAACTAGAGAAAGCTTGCACGCAGCAGCAAAGTCCCAGCACAACCAAAACTAAATTTTGAAAAATCACTAATAACCAGAAAGAACTCAAGTGTTTTCTGGCTGGTAAATGGATAAAATAACTATGGTTCATCAATACAATGGGATACTACTCACCAATAAGAGTAGAACAAATTATTGATCC
This sequence comes from Bos indicus x Bos taurus, assembly GCF_003369695.1. Lineage (NCBI taxonomy): Eukaryota > Metazoa > Chordata > Mammalia > Artiodactyla > Bovidae > Bos > Bos indicus x Bos taurus. The sequence goes on along the minus strand of NC_040092.1, from coordinate 26,092,352 downwards.
ATGCAATAACATGACTGAATCTCAGATGCACTGTCCCAAGGAAAGAAGCCAGTCCCCAAAAGCTACATCCATGAGATGCCATTTAAACAATATGCTAAAACAGGCAGAACTATTAGGATAGAAAACATATCAGTGGTTACCTAGGTTGGAGGTGACAAATGGGCATGAAGGAATTTGGGGACGGTGACATAACTTCAATATCTTGATGGTTGTGGTGGTTATGTGACCATAGAGTTTATCAAAACTTACTAAAGTGAATGAACACTAGACTGAGTCATACTGTATATAAATTACACCTCAATACAGTACATGTGTAGCCTTAATGCCACTGACACAGGGTTCCCCTGTGAAATTAGCAGTTTAGCAACACTGTAATTAACCTCTGGTTACCACTGTAATTTGATCCAGGAAACATACATGCAGGTCCTGCAAAGGTGTGCTTGCTTATTTCAAATAAAAGCAGTGATTCTTGACCAGGAGCTGAGGGTTGAATTTTGCACATGCACACAATGAGCCCTATGCCTGCCGCTGACTCCTGAAAAGCTGCTTAACTCACTTTACATGCTTTCAAAACACTTGTCTTTAGGAGTTTTCATTTCTGTGCGTTGAATTCCAAAAATCAATCTTAGGCAAAAGGTGGCTGTGTTTGGGAGAAAGGCCTCAATGCCTACTTTCTCCAGGAGAAACGTCATTTAGGAACCCAACAACGGAGGTTTGCCAGGGAGTTTGACAATTTGGGCCAGATCCCATGGTTTTTCATTGGCCCTTCTTGTAAGTGGCTGTTTTCGGAGTTTTTCCAGATGCTCTGTGTGGGGTTTTCTTCTTTTCTCCCCTCTTATGCTGATATACAGCCCAGGGCTCCATCTAGGGCAGATTGCAGCCGGGCAGCGGAGGGGGCCTCCCCCAGAGCCTTCTCCTCAAGTGGCATCATTTCAGGGACAGCTGTTAGAAGTACAGCGAGGACACCAGAGGAAGTGGAGGGAAAGGAACCTCTGAGACGGGTAGAGAGGGTGCCCCTTTCTATAGACTCTTGCTTCTCCTGATGACAGACTGGTGGCTGTGCCTCTGGTCTGAGCGAGAATAATCTGAGTGAGAATCATCTTCATAGCAGCTACATGGGCAGCATTTTTGACCTGGTGTTTATGGGGTTCCTCTGAGCTGGGTCACACCCTGCAAGTGGCCTGCTTACCCCCGCCCCTCACATGCACCGTGTGCCACTCCAAGCCCTTTAGATTGACTATTTGAGCGAATTCCCTGCTCTAAGTCTCCCCTGTTCCTATACACAGAGAGAAAGGAGTGGGGCTAGACTGGACTTCAGCGTGAGCGTAGGGAGCCTGGGGGCTTCCCCGGCTGGGCCAGCACTAGAGCCCAGCAGTCATCTCAGCCACACTGGTCGCATGTGACTTGGCTCCACTGATCGAGCCAAGGGAGAGGGGACGCCACTGGCTTTGAAATCACTTCATGATGGTGTTCTTCTTGTGATGTGAACAGAGAGAAACAGGAGAAGCGGCAGACAGCACTCGGTGTCGACGCGAAGGATGGTGGCCCTGTACGACTATGACCCAAGGGAGAGCTCGCCCAACATTGACGTCGAGGTACCTCTGCCCACAGCACCCTCCCTCCCTCCCTTCCCTGGAACTTACACAGGAAGGGCTATTCAACCAGGAACGAGATAGCCAGGAGGGCAGGAGAGAGGTCGCGAGCCTGGTGACACACTCAGGGCACTGGCAGCCACTGAATAGGGTTTCCCTGGACCAGCACCCTGTGACCCATACCTGCTGTGATGGGTCATCCTGGACAGAGAAAGCAAAACCTCTGACATGTGGCCAATGACCCCCCCCCCCCACCACCACCACACACACACACTCAAGGAAAATCGAGCAGAAAAGATGGATGTTCTCTGTGCACATAGGCTTCGTGTCCTAGGAACACTGTGAAAACTGACAAGCATTTGCCTTCAGAAGGTATCTATTTCCCATGAAGTGATGGGACCAGATGCCATGATCTTAGTTTTCTGAATGTTGAGCTTTAAGCCAACTTTTTCACTCTCCTCTTTCTCTTTCATCAAGAGGCTCTTTAATTCTTCTTCACTTTCTGCCATAAGGGTGGTGTCATCTGCATATCTGAGGTTATTGATATTTCTTCCAGCAATCTTGATTCCAACTTGTGCTTCCTCCAGCCCAGCGTTTCTCATGATGTACTCTGCATAGAAGTTAAATAAGCAAGGTGACAATATACAGCCTTGACATACTCTTTTTCCTATTTGGAAGTGGTCTGTTGTTCCATGTCCAGTTCTAACTTGCTTCCTGACCCGCATACAGGTTTCTCAAGAGGCAGGTCAGGTGGTCTGGTATTCCCATCTCTTTCAGAATTTCCCACAGTTTATTGTGATCCACATAGTCAAAGGCTTTGGCATAGTCAATAAAGCAGAAATAGATGTTTTTCTGGAACTGTCTTGTTTTTTTGATGATCCAGAGGATGTTGGCAATTTGATCTCTGGTTCCTTTGCCTTTTCTAAAACCAGCTTGAATATCTGGAAGTTCACGGTTCACATATTGCTGAAGCCTGGCTTGGAGAATTTTAAGCATCACTTTACTAGTGTGTGAGATGAGTGCAATTGTGTGGTAGTTTGAGCATTCTTTGGCATTGCCTTTCTTTGGGATTGGAATGAAAACTGACCTTTTCCAGTCTTGTGGCCACTGCTGAATTTTCCAAATTTGCTGGCATATTGAGTGCAGCACTTTCACAGCATCATCTTTCAGGATTAGAAATAGCTCAACTGGAATTCCATCACCTCCACTAGCTTTGTTCATAGTGATGCGTCCTAAGGCCCACTTGACTTCACATTCCAGATGTCTGGCTCTGGACAAGATGTATACAAATCTCTGGTCCTTGGTATTTCTGTTGTACCTGATGGGTGACCAGCTCGTGGTTCAGATTCAGAGCTCAGGTGGATTCAAATTTCTGTATTGGCTTGATGAATGTGTGCATGCATGCTAAGTCGGTTCAGTCATGTCAGACTCTTCGCAACCCTATGAACTGTAGCCCACCAGGCTCCTCTGTCCGTGGGATTCTCCAGGCAAGTATACTGAAGTAGGTTGCCATGCCCTCATGCAGGAGATCTTGCAGACCCAGAGACTGAGCTCGTGTTTCCTGTGTCTCCTGAATTGGCAGGCAGGTTCTTTACCACTAGTGCCACCTGGGAAGCCTGGCTTAATATATATATGATGCCTAATGGCTCTTAGAAATGAACTTTAGTACCCTGTTTTCATGTCTAGAGATAAAAATGAAATTTTTTTCTGGTATCCTCTGCTGGAGTCAATGCACCCACCTCTAACCTGGAGCATGGCACGTAGTAGACTCTTACTAAATGACATTTAAATACAATTTTTTAAAATATATTCAGTGAAAGGATATTTGTGCAATGGTCCCTTCATTGCAGAGCGTATCTGAAGGCTCTGTGGTTTGTTTTTTTTTTTTAATTTTATTTTATTTTTAAACTTTACATAATTGTATTAGTTTTGCCAAACATCAAAATGAATCCGCCACAGGTATACATGTGGCTCTGTGGTTTTTAAGTTAACTATTTAACTGGCTATAAACACACACCACCAGCAGAACCTGGGGATGATCTTAATTCTGGCTGAGAATCGGAGCAGAGCAGCCCTTCTGTTGGAGACTTGGCCCCATTTTGAATTGTCCTTACTTTCTAAGAGACTGGGAACACAGGCATTCATTCATCTGATATGTACCCTTTCTCCTTATCTGACTGAAAGTGTAGGTTCATACCAAAACAATAAGAAAAAAAAGAGAAATCATACCAGAAATCATGAAGATTTTTTTTTTAAGGCAACTTCTATATTTAGGAAAACACTATTAACTTTATGCTCTGTCTTTACAGGCTGAACTTACATTTTGCACAGGAGATATTATTACTGTTTTTGGCGAAATTGATGAAGATGGATTTTATTATGTAAGTTTTTGAAGCATCAAATATATAAATATTTTTGCTTGTCTATTCTTTCCCTTAAAATTGTGTGGGAACTTTACCTGGCTTGCTGAAAGGATGGCTAATGTGCTTGTCCTCTTTGCTGAGCCCATAAAATATGGGAAGGCAGTTCTGTGATCTTCACTGTTACTTCTCTTTAAAAGGACTATTTTCAATGCATACGAGCTGTTGACAAAGTAAGAGTATTCACATGCTCACATTAAACATTTCTTTCATTCAAACATTTACCAAGCAGTTTAATTTTCTGGATTACTTAGTGCCTGTGTGCATGCTAAGTCACTTCAGTCGTGTCCGACTCTTTGCAGCCCTATGGACTGTAGCCTGCCAGGCTCCTCTGTCCATGGGATTCTCCAGGCAAGAATACTGGAGTGAGTTGCCATTTCCTCCTCCAGGGGATCTTCCCCAATCCAAGGATGGAACCCGAGTCTCTTACGTCTCCTGCATTGGCAGGTGGATTCTTTACCCCTAGTGCCACCTGGGAAGCCCCATTTAGTGCATAGGTAATACATTTTCAAATGGTGAGAGGAAGAAATACAAAGAAGCAAAATTAATTAAAACCAAAAGGATCTCAAGCTCCTCCCTCTTACAGCACTGTGGACCCAGCCTCTGGGATAGGGATGGGGGAGTCCTGACTCTGCCCTGGGCCAGCGGAGCAGATCTCCTGATATTCCTGAAGAGAAGGCAGGCATGTTGGGTAGTCATCTTAGGGGCGCCTCCCCAGCCAGACACCTACTGCTGTTCCTAGCCTTAGGAATGGGGTCATCATCTTGCATCCCACTTTCCTCCTCTTTCTGTTTTTGTTTTTTTTTTAAATAATGAAAATAATCAAGAAACTCTCAAGCCCTGACAAGGCAGGTTTCTCTTGGGGTCAAATGGATTTTACAACATCAGGCACACACGGTATTTCAAAGCTCCTCTGATGCAGTTTCTGATTTTTAAGAGAATAGTTTTTAGTGAGACTGTTCATGGTGTTACCAACCAGGGTTCTTGGCCTTCCCCAATCAATAGAAATTGATCAGAGGTCAGACAAAAATTCAGGTAAGGCTTTACTTGGGCCCCTGGTGCACAGTGGGGAGCCAGAACAAACAACAGGTTTGCCTGCTTGCTCTCAGATGAGGGGGACGAGCGTGTTCCTTACATGGGGTGAGGGTAGAGGTGTGTCCAGGGGTCAGCCCGGAAGGGTAGCTTAGGTGGTTTGCCCACCCCTTAGGTGGTGGTGTGTGCAGGGGGCATGCGAGGTACCCTGGCTTTGCTCTCAAACCTCTGCTTTTACTCTGGGCTCTTCAGAAGTGGCAGCTGGGTTTTGGGGTCTCTTTGTACCCCGTTGTCCGTAATTTGCCCTAACTGACTCCTTGCATGGAGTTAGTTTTAGTTCCTTCGAGTTTCTTTGTGTTCTGATGCTGGAGATGTTTCACCAGGTGCAGGCACTGCAGCAGAAGGTCCCGGGTTCCGGGTCCAAGCCTGTCTCAACACTTTGTCCATATGTTGCAAGTATTTCTTTTTCTAGGTAATCATCTGCTTTTCAAATTTTCCTTTTTGTGTGTGGTTTTGTTGTCTTTTCTTTTATGAAGCAGAAGTTTTAAATTTTTATGTAAATTTTTATGTTTTTCAGCCCTTGGGAGGCATGCTTAAAAGTCCTTCAAGGTGATAAAAATAATCATTTTATCTTGGTTCTTCACTTTGATAGCTTCATTTTCACATGTAAATCTCAAGTGTCTAACTTTATTTCTAATTAGAGAAACTAATGTCCCCATGCCACTTATTAAGTAATCCATGCTTTCCTACTGTTTAAAAATCCCACCCTTCTTCTGTGTACTACATGCCTAGTATACAGAATGTGCAGTACACTCCCAGGTACACAGGACCAGACTGCATCCATATCTCAGCTATTCGATTCTCTCAATTACTGTGCTTTTATAATTCATTTTCATATTTGGGAGGGATCTCTTCACTAGGATCCCACCCCACAACAAAGCCATAGTACTTTATTTAGAGGTGCATTTAGTTTTTAGAGGAAACTGGGGAGTTTTTAGATGACATGACATTGTCTTTCAACTCTAACATAGGTGTGTCTGACTTTTTCTAAGTTTTTCCTTTCATCTGTTCATGAATTTATTCTTACACATCCTTATATATCTTTTAAAGTTCATTCTTATGTTCTTGCTATTATGATTTTTCTGGTATATATTTTACTGGTTGCCGGGCAGTATCCAGCCCCGGCAGATCCAGGGAATTCAAAGCGGGGACGGCGCCGGCGAGGATCAGGAAACAACTGCTTAATTAAACGTTAATTAAGGATATAAAGAGTAATAGAATAAGGATAGCTCAGTGAGGAAATTCAGTGGAGAAAAGAGGCTGAAATAAGGATAGCTCAGTGAGGAAATTCAGTGGAGAAAAGACGCTGAATAATTCAGCCAGAAGGTGAGAGAAAGAACGACATGGGGAGACCAAGTTTCGGTGAACAAGGCCCGCACTTTATTTTCCAAAGTAGTTTTTATACCTTAAGTTATGCATAGAGGATAATTGGGGAAGGGGTAGAGTCATGCAGTAAGCCAGGCTTTCTTCCTGCAAACTTATCATATGCAAAAGTTTAGGTGATTTGCATCATCTTCTGGCCCGGAGGCCTGTTAACATTTTAAGACCCTTTCTTCAGAAAACTTATTTTTCTCTAAAGGTGATTAGTCAAGCACCACCCTCCAAAAGCATTAGATAAAGTTGCATTCCTATAGGGCAAAGGTGTGGTGGGCTATAACAAGAAAAAGAATTAACTCAAGGGTCCAAGGTTACAAACATTACTACTTACACCCATTATATCAATCAATACACTGCCAGGGACACAGTAGGTAAGGGATATGGAAACTTAGCAGCAAACATTGGCCCAACAAGTGAAAAACCCTTCACCAATACAATTTATAATCAATCTTTTAACTGCTCAAAAGAATCTGTATTTAGACAGTTTAGAACATCTCATGCCTCTCACAGTTGGGAGGCTCTGAACAATCCCATATGGCTGGAAAAACCTATTCAGGCAGGCTAGAGGACTTCCAAAGGAGTTTGTAGGTTGAAACACTATCACACCCAGGAACTTTATTAACTGGAGCTGTAAGTTAACTCTTTTTTCAGAGAGAGGTAGTGGGGGACAGCCCCCTGTAAAGCCAGAGGTGTAGGTGAGAGCACAAAGCAGAAAGTAGGCAGACTCTGGTTTTGGGGGTAGATGCTCGAGAATTTCCAGGGGAACTCCTGAGGCTTGATCCCGCCTTTGCGTATGCCGAGCCTCCTTCCTCATGACCTTTGCCAGGGGCGGAGCTCCTGCTCCCGGCAACTGGTTATTTAGAAAATATCTTGGAAATGTGTGTATACATATGTATGTGTGTATGTATCTGTTTTGTGTATATGTATGCAACACACATGTATGTGTGCATGTGTGCATACATGCAAACACACATGAATGTGTGTGCATGTGTATGTATATGGGCATGTGTGTGTGTTTGCGTGTGTGTGTGTGTGTGCATTTTATGTGCATGTACATGTGTGCTCGCTGTGCCTATTTATCTGCATGTTTATGCTCCCCTACAAATCTTTCTTCTGGATGCATTATTTCCATTGTCATCAGTTGGTTCTCTTGGGTTCCCAGAGTCAAGACATTTTGTCTTTTCTTCAATATCAGTCATCTCTTCTTACTGTCTTACTGCATCATTTAGAACAATTATGAATAGTGAGGATAGGGGATCCTTAACATTATGTATTTTAGTAGGAATATCACTAATCTTTACACTGTTATGTGTTAAGCTAGACTATCAATAGAGAGATGGTCTTTATACTGTTAAGTATCTTGTTTCCATTTGCTAAGCTTATTTTTTTTCTCAGTAAATTATTGACCATGGTATACCACTATTTTTTACAACTATTTTTAAAGAGCTGTATTTGATTTGCTAACATTTTATTCAGAATTATATTTATGTTCCAGAAATTATATTGGAATATAATTTTTGGAATATCTCTTACATGGCTTTTGATATCAGGATTATGCTAGAATTGTGAATGAACTGGTAAGCTTCCAGTATTTTTCATGATCTGGACAGCTAAAATGACATAGTTAGGTCTTATAATTATGTGAAGATTATGTCTAAAAGGTCTTTTAGGTTCATTATCTTTTTAGGATGTGGTTGTACAAAAGTTTTCATTTGCTTAAATGATTATATTCTTATTGAGTCAATTTTTTTAGAATCTATGTATATTTAGAAGGCCAGACCTTTCATTTAGATTTTCAAGCATCTAGACAAAACTGGACATAGTATTATCTGGTTATTTAAAAATATTTTTCTACTATGAGCTGCATGTTTCCATTGCTGTGTTATGTTTTATCTCTTTGTTTTCTTGGCTTAGCCTACCTAAATTTTGCATGATAGTAGGAATCAGATCTAAATTGATATGAAATGTACACTTTTTATATCTCCACCAAATGGCTTTACTGTTATTTTGTTGGTCTGATTTGCTGAGTAGACTGCCCAGTCCACTTATTCTCAATTACTTCTTATTTGATAAATGAGAACTGGGGATATCTAACTTGATACCAATAATCTCAAGCTTCACCAAACTTGTGTTGTCTGACATTGCATGCAATCTTGAAAGCTCTCATAAGAGCTAACTTTTTCTGGGATATACTCCTGTGATCTCTTCCCAGTCTCTCCTCAGTTCCAAACATCCCATAATGAACAGAGAGTAGACGGAGGGACCTCTATTGTCCACCTGGGCCTTCCCCTCCACAATCCATAGCATCCAGAGTGAAGTCAATCACTTGAGATTTCCAGCACCCCATAATGCTTCCGCCCTTACTTAGCCTGTGTTAACCAGATGTTTGCATGGTGCAGTGTTTCTACACCCAGACTCTTAAGTCATGTACTGTGATAGGTCAGAAGGAAACTGGCTGCACAGTAGCAGTCTAAAAGCATTAAAGCCAGCAAAGAAGGAGAACTATGCAAGCATGACTGGGCATCGTGCTGACCGTGCATGAAGAAAATGCGGCAGTTGTAATGTTTACTGCCATTTAGCCTAACATAATCCAATTCTGTTTGAATGTAAGGTCTTGACACGGTTTGTATTTGGCCTCAAACATGGAAATGAGGCTCAAAGAGGACCAGAGATCTGAGTGTGAAGGATCTGCAAGAGGGAGAAATGTCAGGTTTCTCTTAGAGAAAGTTGTAGTCAAGGGTTTTGCAGATGGACTGTTGAAAGGAGGTGGGAGTCCCAGGGGGCTTGGTGACATGTCACCAAAAGTCCAGGGTACAAGCTATGGAATGACCGAGGTGAGGAACAAGGGCTTGAACTGAGATGGTAACTGAGGCAGACAGATACCGAGGGCTCAGATGGTTAGTTGGGACATCTTCCAGGAAGATCTCAAGGTTCTGCCTTAGCTGATGGGTGCCCTGGGTAAAACAGGAGTAAGGACATGGTTGAGAGGAAAACACGAAATACTGAGCTTGAGGCTACAGAGCCTCTCCAAGACAGAGGAGTACTCACGCCCCTGGAATATTCTAGTGATCACATCTGACAGTGGTGTCACGCACACTTCTGACACGTGATTTAACAGACCTGTATGAGGGAGGCTCAGGAGAAAAGAGAGGAAACACTGTAGAGACAGTACCCCCACACTCCATTCAGTGAGCCTAGGGCAGGGTTCAGCCCGGAAGCCTGAACAGGCAGGAGGGTATAGGTCTCTGGTCACACAGGTGCCTGCTGTGATGTGAGCATGGTACTGATGGGGATTTGTGTGTAAAGCTGTATTTTCACAGAATGTAGTCCCCAATTATGAGCCAACTACTCCATCTGGTGCTCACCCAAAAAAGGTCATTTTCTGATGCTGGAGGAAAAAAAAAAAAGCTGGCTGTTAAAGAGTTACTGGGAGGTCTGGACTGTATAGAGATTCCAGTGTCTGTGTATCGACATTGTCTGCAACCTTTGATGTGGAAGAAATCACCAGGGACACATGCACAATAAAAGATAAAGGTGTCCTAGAAAGTCTCTAAGTAACAGCAACAGAGAAAAGTAAGCTAACAGGAGAGCCTGAGGAAGAAGGGTTGAAGCTGAACAGAACAGGAGAGTGGAATCTTCAAGGTCAAAGCAGGAGGCAGGTGATGGCTGAACTGGGCAGGTGGATTTGGGGCCCAGGAGGGATTACTGCATAGGAAAACATGGGCGGTACCTGGACCTGCCTCTTTTTAAAAACTTCATTTTAATTGTGATAAAACACAATTTAACCTTAATCACTCATTAGTGTGTAGTTCACTGGTGTTAAGTACACCCATATTGTTGCACAACCACCACAACCATCCCCCTCTAGAACTCTTTTCATCTTGCAAAGTTAACACTGTCCCCAGCACCCACCATTCTCCTATGACTCTGACTACTCTAGGAACCTCGTGTAAGTGGAATCATTCAGTGTTCTTCTTTTGACCATTCGCCTAGCATGCTATCCTCGAGGTTCATCACCGTCATAGCATAGCTCAGATTTTCCTTCCTTTCCGAAGGCTGAATCATACTGCATTGAGCCACACATCGTTTATCCATTCATCCACCGATGCAGTTGGGGTGACTCCATCTTCTGGCTGTTGTGAAGAGTGCTGTGAATACAGCCATACCAGAACCTCTTCAAGGCTCTGCTTTTAATTCAAGTAAATACCCAGAAGTGGAATTGTTGGATCATATAGTAATTTTAATTTTTTGAGGAGCCAGCATACTGGTTTTTTTTCCACAGTGGCTGTACTGTTTTACAGTCCCACCGATAGCATGCAAGGGTTCCAACTTCTCTGTATCTACACCAGTATTGCCATCCTAATGCTGTTTTGATTTTTGTTTCCCTAATAAATAGTGATGCTGAGCATCTTTTATGTGCTTGTTAACCCTTTGTATGTCTTTTTGTGAGAAATATCTATTCAGGTTCTTTGCCCACTTTTTAACTGGGTGAATGATTTTGTAAAGCTGTAGAATTTTTTCATATATCCTTTATAACTCTTATTAGATAATAACTTGCAAGTATTTTCTCCCATCATGTAGGTTTGTTTTACACTCTGTTGGTCATGTCCTTGGATGCATAGTTTTTAATTTTGATGTTGTGAGCTGTCACTTTCTAGCTGTCTAGAAATTGTAATTTCCTAGACCTACTGAACAAAGAAACAGACTCCCATGTTACCTGGGGCCAGTTTTGAACTTGGTTTTGGGTTCTGTGGGGCAGTTGGCACTGGGGGGGATTGACATGTGGACTGTGAACCTCTCGATACATCCGGTGAGCAGCTGGTCTAGGTTACATGCTGTATTGCTGATCCTGCTGACAGCACCAGTTGTCTCGCTGTTCACACTGTCTGCACTGTTCCATGAACCCATGGTAGACAAGGTGTGAGTGGTAAAGCTGGAAGAAGACCTGAGGAGCCATAGGAACTGCAGACACGTTTATTCTCTCCTGGCTGACGCAGCAGCTGTAGCATAACTGGAGACAACACAACCTCTCTGCTGGCTGATGCAGCAGCCACAACGGTATTCTCTCCTGGCTGACATAGCAGCCGTAGCAGTAGACACGCTGCATTCTCTCCTCTCATGGCCGACACAGCCATGACGCACCAGTAACGTGCCTGCTTTCTTTAGGTGGCGCTCATACAGGCGTACTGCACAAAGTAGCCCTTGACCAAGCGAGTACCTCATGACGCCCATGCGCAGTGCTACAAATGATCTCAGCTGTTACATTGTCACTGTTTACACTATGTGGAGCAAGAGAGCCTGAACCCACCATCTTGGCTAATTTACTCTCTCCCCACACATGCATAGGCATGTTACTGAGTAGAAAGGTATCAACTGAAGCAGTCACCTCTAAGGAGGTATCGACAGTTTCATCTTCCTCTATTGTGTGGATCCTTACAGTGAGACTGTAGTAAAGCATAGGATGAACTGGTCTGTCCCTTCAATCCTGCCTCTGCCCCCACACCCCCAGCTCCCCTCTCTCAATGTGCCTGAGCAATGGTATTTTTACAAGTTTCCTAGGAATTCAGAGGTCAGCCAGGGCTGAGGACTATGAAGTGAGATGCTCTCGAGGAGTGTTTCTAAGCGTGGCTGATCCTAAGACGCACCCAGGCCTCTTGGCTGGAACAGATTCTTCGGCTCCACCGTAGACCAAAATGAGACTTGGGGTGCGGAGGGAGAAGGAGGGAGATGGGCGTGACCCTGTACTTCAAGCACATGGCCAAGGTCATTCTTGTGACCAGGGGAGTTAGGAAACGCTGGCGTCCCTCGCTCTACCACTTTTGAACCATGGTAAACTCACTACTCTGAGCTATATTCTTTAGTGAAAGCAAGAAGTGGGTTTCTGGGAACAAGGGTCAGTCATTCTTCTTTCTCATCTCTGTGTTTCTAGGGGGAGCTTAATGGGCAGAAAGGGCTTGTACCTTCCAACTTCCTAGAAGAAGTGCCTGATGATGTAGAAGTCTACCTTTCCGACGCGCCGTCCCACTACTCACAGGACATGCCAATGCGCTCCAAGACGAAAAGGGTAAGCACAAGCACTCAGCATGTTTCACCCCCTCCCGCTCTGCCGTAGATGGTCCAGTACAGCCTGTGCGTTGCTCTCTTTATACCTTAGGCCGAAAAGCATAGACCCTGAGTTTTTTCTCTGCCCTTCCATGGGGATTGTGCCCCAAAATTCTAACCACGTTTATTTGTTCCACAAAAATGACCCTTTCGATCTAATCAGCCTGCTCTACTCACAAAGGAGCTTCCCATCCTGCATCCCAGGAGCACATCTCAGTTTGATCAAGAGTGAGGAGGGGATGGCTAGTCCATAGATTCAGTGGGCAGTAATGATTGTTTGCCCTGTTAGGACTTAACAGATCCTCTGAACAAAGGTCAGAGAACTTCTCAACCATATATAACTATTAGATTACATTCATGTTTAGTGTCTCATTTTTATTTTATTTCATCACTGCGAGTTTTTATATATTATATTTTTATATATATATATTTTTATTTCTTTGCTCATCTGCTTGGAAACAGAAGAAGAGTGTTCATTTCACACCTTAATCAGGCAATGTAGCCTTCACGTAAGTGAGCAACTGAAGATACCTATAAAGATACCAACTTAAGCTACCTTAACTGGACCAATGCGGTAGACTTAAGGCTTCACTGTGGGGTTAAAAAAAGAAAAAGAAATATGTCTCAAAAACCCATTGGACCTAAAGTATTACTTGGTCTCAGTTGTAAAGCAACTGAATTTGCAGTGAAATAAATCATCTTTAATAATTATTTCCTATGATTTACATTGAGAATATTTGAAAGGCCAACATTGGGAACATATTTCTTAACAGGCTAATTGTTTGTTTACACAGTGTTCCAATGTCTACTCATAATTAAAGCTGCATATTGCATTGTTAGCCACTCTTGGAAAAAGCACAACCTAATAAATGTTTACTATGGAAATTTTACTTTCAAAAAAATGCAACTCGAGATCGAGCAGATGAGTAGTGACCAAGAGGTGATCTAGAGTTGGCACTGAACACTTCCCATGCTGGCTTAAGCAGCAGACGGCTTTTTCTTAAATGACCACCCCTCTACCTTACGGGAGAGCTGGTGCTTCTCCTCAAAGCACAAGTGAGTGTCCTGAACACAAAAGCGTTTGGTGGAAGACTGCTCTGTTGGTATACCAATGCAATACTAAGTTTAATGAAACATGCAGCTCAAACGATTGCATTAGATGGAATAGATGGTATCTTCAGGTGTCCTTTGGGATGCTTTACTAGGTGTTTTCCATTAGAATTAGACCTTGATTTTAAATCCAAGTAAGCTTGAAGCCCCTTGGCTCATATCATTTGCCTGTTGAATAATGAACACTCGTGTTAGAGAGAGGTCTGCTCTGGTTAGGTAAGGGAGTAAGAGGAGTTCAGGCATGCCCAGGGCAGAAACGTGGGTGAGGCCAGTTGTCATGCCTCCCATGCCGTTCTGCTCTTGCAAAGCAGCATTAAGCACTGAAGTGTACAAAGTCCTACCATGTGCTCTATACTGACAAAAAGACATCTTTAATATCTTGGAAATAAGCATACAAGAAGGGCCTTTAAGCTTTCTTTGATTGTAATTAAGGTTCATTTTAGTTTTTTTTTTCTTTCAACCGGTGTGCCATCTCCAGTGTTTCTACAGTATACTGACTAACCCAGGAGTGCACTCAACAATGTCAGGGTTTTATATACCCAAGTAGTTTTCATATACAACAAAACTTTCTTTAAGAACTTTTGTGTTTAAGATTACTTTTGTGTTTAAGATGGGTACTTGGCCAATATTACTCTCAACCTAATTCAAAATAACTCTTTTTTTTTCCTGCTCTTGGTCTTAGTTTACAAAGTAAATTATTACCTAGCTTTGTTTTGCCAAAGCAATGGCCACCCCCTCCCCAGAGACAAAGAAACTGAAAACCCAACATTGATGGCTAGACCCCCTGTAAGAGATATGCCCTGGGAGAGGTGTGAGCCTCTCAGAGCATACTTTAACCCTTGAAAGAAGAAACGATCCACCCTTACCTTTCCTGGTGGGAAGCGGGGCAGTGTGGTGTTTCTGATGTTACCGAGTGAGCGGATGGATGTTGTTGGCGCTCGCGCACTCAATAAACTGTAACAATGTACCTACTAGGTTCCTCCTGAGGGTTCAGGTACAGCAAGGAGAGCGCCATCCCCCACAGTACATCTCCATTCGGGGTCACCTACGTCATCTATGGGTACTGGTAGTCCTGGGAGAGGCAGGGAAATGTCCTCGAAAAAGAAAAAGGGGCTGCTTTCCAAAGGCAAGAAACTGCTGAAAAAGCTGGGTGCAGTGAAATGATTCATGTGCTTCCGGACAACTTCCAAATCGATGTAATTTTCTTTAATTCCAAACTAGGGCTTTCATGACTCAAGTACTTCCTAAAAAAACAATCTTCTCCCCTGACACCAGTAGAGAAATGCTCTTTGCACTACCATCCACTTTAAGCCCAGCGCCAGGACAAAGAGCTGCTGGTGCTCCCACCCGCCTCCGCCCACCGCTCTTATTAGTGCCCGGGCTCTGGCGGGAGCTGGGCTGTCTCGTGAACATGCAGGGAGCCAGTAGCTCTTTGTAGCTCACTCCCTACCTGGGATTCCAGTCTTTGTGCATTTGTCATCTGCCCTTAAAGGAATGATTTCAACCTCTCTCCCTTTTCAAAATGCTTGCCTCATAATGCATAACTCTCACTTTAACTCTGGTCTTGAAATTCCTAGTTTAATCGCCTTGATGTTCTGCCTTATAAATGCACAATGATTTGTACTGTCTAATAAAAACTACAGTGTACACTTTGTATGTGTTGTGCATTCAGTGCTCTCATCCTCACAGACACAGTGGTTTGAAACCAAGTTGTGCAGGCTGTGCAATTTAAGATCCTGGCTTTTCAGCTTTTAAAGCAAGCCAGGCAACACACAGAAAATGTTTACTTATTCAAATCATTCAAAAAAGAGGAGAGGAGATAGCTTTGGTAAAGTACCACACTTCTCCAACCTGCCAGAAACCTGGTAATATTCATTGCTTTCAGTGTTACATTTTGTGGCATATGGATTTACGTTACTTTCATTATTTGTCAAGATGCCATACACAGTCAACAATGAGCAGCACACACGTAAAGCAATCCACATAATGCATAAGCCACACCAGAAACATCCTAAATTTAAGTCTCTTCAAAATTATTCCATACCAATCTTCACCATTGGCACTTGAACAAAAACAGATTTACAAAGTTGTTGGCAGATGTATTTGATGGTTACTATTTTGTAATTCTTGTCCACTTGTAAATTGTTTTTACTCTTTATACATACTTTTCAGACTGCCTTTCTTTTGTAATTTATGGAAGGTTTATAAATGAATGACAAAGCTTTCCCCATTGTGTCTTCAAAAACTATATTGTAAATTGTAATATAATAGTATGTGGTAGATTTATTCAAAGGAAATTACTCTCTGTGTGGTTAAGTTCTGCGTGGGTGTGTGCATGTGTACAGCTAGTGTAAAATATTTTATAGAAATAAAATTTGTTATTTTATACAATGCCATTTATTCTGTATCTTTGTTTTAAATGCTTTTTAAAATCATAGCAGCATAACTGAATTCTTTTCTCCTGTATGTACAAGAAAAACTCTATAACATTACCTCTTGGGCACTACTTTTTTTCTAAAGTAATTCTGACCTACGTGTGGGGAGTCGTTTACAAAATGCTGTCACCCTAGCATTATTGGTGACAGTCCACTCAGTGACAAACAAAATGCAATCAGTGCTGAGACATACTCTCGTGAAATACGAGCAGCAAAGACGTGGAGAGTGAGTTCAAACCATATTCATAACATCTCCCTTTGGCAACTCTAGAATTCAGATGATCTGAATAAAGAGCTACACCAACTAAATACAATAAAATACTACTTTTCAAAGCATTTTCCTAAAAACCTTATTTTAAAATCCTCCAAATAATAGGATTTATTCTCACTAACAACATGGAAGAGAAAATATAATTCAAATTCATAACTTTATGAAATTATGTATGAATATGTAAAATTATAACATCATAATGCCATTCACATCAAATTATGTTTTCACCTACTGCATTAACAGAAAAGGTTATGTTGCACTAATTGATGACAGAGAAATACTGAATGATCTTGCTTACACGTGGAACCTAAGACAGTTAAACACTTAAAAGCAGAAGGTAGGATGGTAGCTGCCAGGGGCTGAGAGTGGGGGAAATGAGAAGATGTTGGTCAAAGATATGATGTTTCTGGAGATCTAATGTTTAAAGACAAGCTAAAATGCCAGATTAAATGGAGTGTCTTAAAAAATTTTCCAGTGTAAGAAATACCAGTATAAGAAATTAAAGTCTATACAAAGTGTGAATGTCTTTAATGCAACTATTCACTTAAAAATGGTTGAAATGGTAAACTTTGTTATAAATATTTTACCATAATAAACAGAAATCGATAACAATTTCTAAAAAAAAAAAGGTAGAAGTAGAGCCAGGATTAAATCTTTTGACCACATTTACAAATTTCCTAAAATATGGAAATGTAGGCAAACCCAAAGTGATCCTGAGCTGGACTCAGCTTTGATGAATGCTACCAAACATTTAAGGAATACACAAGGCAAACTGTATACAACTTCTCCCAGAGAAGGAAGAAGAAAGAAAAATGCCCACACTCACAAGGCCAGCATTATCCTGCTACCAAAATTAGACAGACACTGTAATAAAACTACAGACCAATAGCATCATGAATATAAATTTAAAAAATTCCTTAACAAAATATTAGTAGATTGAATCCAACAATATATAAAATGATGATACTTTGGTTCATCTTTTTATGATGAACCACATCAACTGTGGTTCATCCCAGGAATGAAGGTTGGTTGCACATGCTGAAGAAAAATCTATGTGTTTCACTGTATTAACAGAACAAAAGAGAAAAGCTACTTAGTCATTGCAATAGATGTGAGAAAAGCACTGGAAGAAATCAACACCCGTTCAGGAAACTAGGGTAAGAAAGGAATTTACCTTAGCTTGATCAAGTTAACAGCCAACATATGTAATGGTGAAAGACTGACCACTCCCCCTTTCTGTCAAAAACAACACAAGGATATCTGTTTAACTACACTGACTACAACCCTGCACTGGAGCTTCTAGCCAGAACAATAAGGAAAGAAAAGGAAAAGAAAGTTACATGCTTTTAAAAGAAAGAGGTAAAACAGTCTCTATTTGCAGATGACATGATTGTTCATGCAGAAAATGTTAAGGGATCTACAAAAGGCCGTGAGTACTAATAAAGCGAATCTGGCAAGATGACAGGGTACAAGGTCAACATACAAAAATCAATTGTATTTTTGTAAGAGAAGAGGGCAGCAGAGGATGAAACGGTTAGTATCACTGACTCAATGGACATGACCCTGAGCAAACTCCGGGAGATAGTGCAGGACAGGGAAGCCCGGCATGCTGCAGTCCATGGTGTTCCAAAGAATCAGACACGACTTAGCAACTAAACAACAATAAGCTGCATATTTCCTATGAATTTCCCCAACAGGGACCAATTAGACAGAAATTAAAATATAGATATGTGAAATAAAATAATAGAATTAGTTGTGTAGCACCACAACATGGAATTTTTAGGGACAAATTTAACAAAATACACACAAGACTTGGCTTTCCAGGTGGTGCTAGTGGTAAAGATCCTTCCTGCCAATGCAGGGGACATAAGAGACACGGGTTCGCTCCCTGGGTTAGAAAGAGCCCCTGGAGGAGGGCATGGCAACCCACTCCACATTCTAGCCTGGAAAATCCCCTGGACAGAGGAGCCTGGTGGGCCCCAGCCCATAGAATGGCAAGAAGTCAGACATGACTGAAACGACAGCACAGCACACAAACAAGACTTGTATACTAAAACTGTGAAACATTGCTGAGAGACTATGAAAAAACTCCTAAACACAGATATATGTTTATGGTTTCGAAGATTCAGTATTGTTAAACTGCCAATTTCTGTCTAAGTAGATCTACTGATTCTGTGAAATACTGGTCAAGGTTCCAGCAGGCTTATTCTAGAAACTGATACACTGATTAAAAAGTTATGCAGAAATGCAAATGACCGAGGATAGTCAAAACCATTTTGAAAAAGACGAACAAAGTTAAAAGGGTGACACTGCCTAATTTTGAGACTTATTATAAAGCTAGAGCACTGAAAACTGATGCTTTTGAACTGTGGTGTTGGAGAAGACTCTTGAGAGTCCCTTGGACTGCAAGGAGATCCAACCAGTGCATTCTAAAGGAGATCAGTCCTGGGTGTTCTTTGGAAGGACTAATGCTAAAGCTGAAATGCCAATACTTTGGCTACCTCATGTGAAGAGTTGACTCATTGGAAAAGACTCTGATGCTGGGAGGGATTGGGGGCAGGAGGGGAAGGGGACGACAGAGGATGAGATGGCTGGATGGCATCACCGACTCGATTGAGGTGAGTTCGAGTGAACTCTGGGAGTTGGTGATAGACAGGGAGGCCTGGCGTGCTGCAATTCATGGGGTCGCAAAGAGTCAGACACAACTAACTGAACAGTAATCAAGACAGTGCTGTTTTGTGTAAAATATAGACATATACGTCAATGGAACACATAAATGCATAATATATAGTAAGTTCATTTTTAACAAAGGTGCCAGGACAATTTAATGGGGGAAATACGGTGTCTTCCAGAAAATTCTGCAGAAAGAAGGGGGATTAATAGGGGAGAAAAGTGACCCTTATCTTACATGATACAAAAAAATTTAACTCAAAATATAGAATTAAATGAAAAAGTTAAAACTATAAAACTTCTAGAAGAAAACACAATAGAAATTTGGTTGGGAAGATATACAGGACACAATTAGCACAAATTATAAGAGGAAAAAACCCCTGATAATTGGACTTCATCAAATTTAAAGACATCTTCTCTTTGACACTTAAGAAAGCAAAACAGAAAGCCAGAAACTGAGGGGAAACATTCATAGTGCACATATGAATATGACAAAAGATTTTTATCCAAAATATTTAAAGAAAATTTACAATTCAATAAGGCCAACCAATTAAAAAGATATATGCAAATTATTTGAACAGATACTTCATAGAAGCTGTAAGAATGGCTAATGTGCACACAAAAAAATGCTCAATATAATAGCCAGGAAGGAAATGCAATTGATAATACAAATGAGGTACCATTACACACCCACCAGAATGAAAAGGCTGACATCATCACAAGTAGGTGAGGATGTGGAGCAACTGGAATTCTTATGCACTGGAGGGGAGAACAGAATAGGGTAAAATCACTTGCCAACTTATTATAAAATCAGACACTTGGCATGTAAATCCAGCAATTCTACTCCTATGTATTTACCCAAAATAAGTAAAAACTATTTCCACACAGAGGCTGAACAGAATTTTTTTTTAGAATTTAAAATAGCCCTAAATAAGAAACATCCAAAATATCCATCTGTCAATGGTGAATAGACAATGTGAAATATAATCATACAACGGAATACTGCTTAACAAACAAATCAATTAGGCAATAAAATGGATTAATTTTTGAAGCACTCTTGAGCAAAAGAAGCCAGATACAAAGGAGTACATACTATATGATTCCACTTACATGAAATTCTAGAGTAGGCAGACCATTGTTGCTTGGGGTCAAGGTAGGAAAGACGGTTTGCAAAGAAGCAAGAAGGAACTTTCTGTGGGAGGGAACAGACAGTTTTCTAACTTGACGGTGGCAGAGATACTGGAGAGTATAAATTTGTCAAAACTCAGCAAGTTGCACTCACTTACGTGTAAATTACAATGAAGTTGATTTAAAACAATGGCATTAAATTAGATAAGAGGGAACAGGATTAGAGTGCCCAAAGAGTCTTGCGTTATCTAGAACAGAGGTATATATACTGCCCCATGCCTCAACCTCACAGGCCCCTGAGGTCAGATGGGAAGAAGCTGGCCTCTAATAGGGTGAAAACATGCAAATTCCTATATCAGGTGCCTTGTGGCAAACAACAACCCTTTATGGCCTGGCTGCTTCCTGGGCAGTGCAATCTCTGATCACTGGGGCCAGGATCCAAGTGCCTGCCTGTGCTAAGGCAACCCTGCCATACCACAGCTAAGGCCATATGGCCCCCCTCTAAAGGGTTCCTTCACGTCACACCTGGTCAACCCTTGCACTGGACTTAGGTCAGGTGGGTGGGGAGCATGGGCAAGGATGAACTGGGCAGGGCCTCCTTTTCTAGGCACTCATGAAGAATGGCAGAACATCTGGTGCTGAGGTGTGGCCAGAGGCTGGGACTTAGGATCTAGGTTTCTAGGGAGCCTGGTTCATTGTTGCCCACATAGATGATTTCACTTTTCTGCCTTGTACAATTTTATTCCAGCTGTTGCTAAGATTTCTGAGTGTCCCTATGTCCAGGTCCCAAGCCAAGATAACTGGATGGGGGACTACCATTAGGAGTTTTCAAAGCCCTCTGATGACCAGAACATACAGCCTGGGCCGAGAACAACTGTAGAGAGGGGTCCTTTGACATTCACATGCATAAATACAGGGACTGGTTGACTGAGTTGACTTGTTTAGTCATTAAGTCATGTCTAACTCTTTTGTGACGCTATGGACTATAGCCTGCCAGGCTCCTCTGTCTGTGGGATTTCCCAGACAAGAATACTGGAGTGGGTTACCACTTCCTTCTCCAGGGGGTCTTCTGGACCTAGGGACTGAACCCATCTCCTGCATTGGCAGGCAGATTCTTTACCACTGAGGCACCACGGAAGCCTGAGTTAAGGTTTATATTAGTGATTTATCCTTTTCAATAAATATTTGAGAACCTGCTATGTGTCAGACACTGATAAAGATGCTGGAGAGACCTCAGTGGACAAGACAGTGATGACTGCCCTCTGGGATTCCAAGAATCGTTTGCACTGTCGTAGGGGAACAGAATTTAAAAAGCACAACAATAATATGCTACTGCTACCAGCAAAGCTGGAGAGAACAAGAAGGGTATGTCTCTAGGCTTGTGAGATGCAAAAAAATTTCGAAGGTGGTCCCTCTGCTGGTGACATCTTAGCTGACCTCAAGGAGCATGTGGAAATCTGGGTTTGGAGCACCGGCAAAGGCCCTTGGGCGGGATGAGGGCACCTGGGTGCGCTATGAAGAGCAAGCTAACACAATACCATGACCTGAGATAGTTGCTTGCAAGATTTGGGCAAATGTCTGACTTCATCACTTTGTTGCACAAAGACCAGTTTTGGAAGCTACTCTAGTAATTCAGAGATGGTGGTTGAAACGGAGGATAGGAACAGTGGCTTCAGTATTCATATTTTGAAGGCAGAGCCTATAGGATTTACTGAGGAACCCAAATTGTGACATGAGAAGACTCACGGAGGCGGCCAATGGTTTTGTTCTGAACCATATGGAAAAATGGAATTCCAATTAACTGAACCGGAGCAGGTCTGAAGGAAATCACAGTTCAGTTCCAGGTATGTTAAATTATTCAACCAGAGGTTCTCAAAGTGTAGTCTGGGGACCCCTGTGGCTCCCTAAGACTCTATCAGGGTTCTTTGGTCAAAACTATTTTACTACCACTGTTACCAGAGCTGACAACAGATCCTTGCTCAAAACCCATCAACCCCTCCCTTGAACAGGAACTAACATCTCTCTTTAAGTCACAGGATACAGAGACAAAGAAAAGAAGTGATATAAAGAGAAAAACAAAAAAACAGAACCAGCTGGAACCAAGATGTTAATGAATCTGACCTTCAAGTGACCCCTAGTGTCTCATCTACAATGATTTTACTACATCAGCTACTTAATGACAGCAGCCATGACTGGAAGTTGCAGACCAAAAAAGGACAGAAAAACGTGGCAACCTATTTGGGGGAAACCCCATCCCTTTCCCCAGAAGAACAATGCAAATGCCTCCCTACCATCAGCCTCGCTCCTCTCTGTGTTGTCTTTATTCTTTAACATCAAATCTCTCTTGCCAGGTGGGTGAAAATTTATCTGTGAACTTAAGTGCCCCCTTCTCAATTCTTTGGCCAGGAATAAAGCTTGTGCTGCACTGATCTCAGTGTCAATTTCATTTCTGGCTGTGTGAACCCTAATGCAAAAGAACTTTCCTGACACGGCAGTGTCTCAGCTGGACGAGCACCAGAGCTGGGGTCAATAGAACCTAATTTTGGTAACACCAAGAGGTGATTTGCCTTTTTCATTCTTATTCTCTCATAAAGTATTTCACATAACTTCATGACATGACATCATTCTAACAGTTAATGGAATGTGGGTTTCCACACTGTTTTCAAAATATAGTTTCTAATGCACTATTATCAATAAATATAATCCATATAAAAACCCTACGGGTCCTCGGCGATTTAAGAGGGCAAGACAGTTAGTTCCAAGACCAAAGAATCTGAGAACCACTCTATCACTCACTTGGAGACAGTTGATCGTAGGAGACCAGGGCTGGAGATGTAAATCAGAAGCATTTTCACACAAATGAGTTAGCAAACTGAACGGGATTACCACGTGAAGGAAGAGTAGAAAAAAACTTTTCTTAATTCTCAGAGATCCTACTTTTAAGCCTGGAGGCACTGCAGCATTTTAAAGTCAGGGAGACCAGGAAGAACCAGCAAGAGACTGAGAAGGAACCAACAGAGTATGGGATCCCAGAAGCCAGGCAGACAGTGTTTCAAGGAGAAGGGACATCAGTGTCAGATATGCCAGCAGGTTTGCTGATGAGGGCCAGGAATTAACCAATGAGCAACATGGAAATCATGGAGGATCTTGACAAGAGTACCAGGTTGAGAGAGGATGGGGAGGAAAGGCATGAAGGCAACAGCGGACTTTTGCTTTAAACGGGAAGACAGTAAAGAGCTACTGGGGACAGAGGGCCCAAGAGGGCTTCTTTGGGGGAGGAGGATGAAAAAATAGCAGTTTTTCAGGCTTCTAGGCATGAATAAGGAAAAGAAAAGTGATGCAGAACAAGATGTGACTCGAGAGCAGTGTACTTGAATAGGCATATTATGCACAAGTGGGTGGCTTTAGCTTCAGCTGAAGCAGAGAGCTCCCCAGTACTGAGATGCAGCTGGCTATAGGCTGTTGGGGTGATGTGAGGGTGTGTGAAGCTCTCATGACCACTCGAGTTTTCAGTGCACTAAAAACCAGGGTTATCTTTAGGGTGAGGGTTCACGTGGTGCTGGAGGTTGACACGAAAGGGAAGAAGTATGAAAGACATCTGAGATCCAGAAACAAAATGAGCTAGACTCGCAGGATATGGAGCGGCATTAAAATAATGGCGTCTGTCCCCAGCCATGTTCATCTGTATGACAACGGGCAAGTAGACAAAAATCTGTATGAGAATGGGCAAGTACACAAATGGTTAGATTTAACTGGTCTTTTAACCAGGATTCAGAAGAAAGTACCATTGGAAAATGTGGGCAAGCCAGGGACTAAAACTGAGTTGTCTGAGCCCAGGGGATATTACAGGACAAGAGGGAGGAAGGAGTGGATATACCTGATGAAAAGACAAAGTTGAGTGTGTTTGCAATGGGGAGGGATCTGAAATCTAAGACTGAGGGCTAAGAAACACCAACCCCACCTCTAGACTCAAGAGGTATGAGACACTGTTACTCAAAGGCAGTAGTGTCTGTCCTGGGGAAGGGCTAGGTGTGTGAAAGCAGAGAAATTTCTCAAGTGAGGGACTGCTGACACGTGACCATCAGTCCCAGAAGACACAACGAAAAGCTCTGAGTGTGCCTGGGAGAGTGTCAGAAAATCCAACTTAAGGAGCTCCTTTCGGAGAAGGCAATGGCAACCCACTCCAGTACTCCTGCCTGGAAAAATCCCATGGACGGAGGAGCCTGGTGGGCTGCAGTCCATGGGGTTGCGAAGAGTCAGATACGACTGAGCGACTTCCCTTTCACTTTTCACTTTCATGCTTTGGAGAAGGAAATGGCAACCCACTCCAGTGTTGTTGCCTGGAGAATCCCAGGGACGGGGGAGCCTGGTGGGCTGCCGTCTGTGGGGTCGCTCAGAGTCGGACGTGACTGAAGTGACTTAGCAGCAGCAGCAAGGAGCTCCTTTAAGACTGGTAAAACCTCAGGGATGAGGTGCACGCCATTCATCCTAATGGTTCTCAGTCAGGTACC
Source organism: Bos indicus x Bos taurus (assembly GCF_003369695.1). Lineage (NCBI taxonomy): Eukaryota > Metazoa > Chordata > Mammalia > Artiodactyla > Bovidae > Bos > Bos indicus x Bos taurus. The sequence goes on along the minus strand of NC_040092.1, from coordinate 26,067,644 downwards.
TGGGGAGGCCCTGACTGTGGAGTTGGGGGAAGGATGGGAGGTCTCACAGGCGGAGGTCTGGAGTTCCCACTGGACTTCTGATGGCAGGACAGGGTGCTGGGCAGGGAAATGTAAACCACAGCAGAAGCAATGCAGCCAAGAGCCATCTTACAGAGCACGTGGACTTACCACTGACTTGATAATTCGAAGAATTTGCAATTTCTCTATTTCTCACCTGACCTTTTAAATGGTTTAACTGGGTTGGAATGATGAATGCAAACAGGACTAAATCCAGCCCTTGAAATATTGTATCTGAATGACAGTATCACAGTCATAAATTAATTAAACCTTAAAAACATACAAATTTCTGAAACTGATGTTGAAAACAGACTGACCCATAGAGAACAGAGACAGCATTTACCAACAGAAATTTCAGAATACAGACAAGATTTCTATGAGCTCTAGGGAATACCATGTGAAACAGAACTTCAATCAGGGGCAAATTTTTGGAGTTGTGAGGGAAAAAACCCGTGGCAGAAAAAACTGGGCAGATTACCTGTGATAATGCACTTCTGAAGCACCCCCCAAAATGCTAGGTAACCAAAGGAACTACCATGTTTAATGGATCAGACAAGACACTTTTAAGTGCCTAAAGTGTCTTTAATGCTAAAGCTTTTAGTAGAACTCAGGTGTGCACGTTTCTCTTTTAAGGAAAAAACCTGGGTTTCAAAGTTTTGGGTTTCATCCTTTGGAAGTGCTGCAGTCAATTCCCTTATAGGTGCTTGGCTGTACTTGTCCCTCAAGGGACCAGAGCAACTGCTACTTCCATCACAAGCCAACCTGCAGCTGAAAAAGCAGAGCAGACACCCAGCAGCATCCACTGTGTTCACTTGTCCATTCCGTCTCCTGGCTGTAGCACCCACATTTTCCTTAGGAACCATTCCTCTACCCACTTCTGTATGAACCTCATCTTATGTAACAACTCCCAAGTCTATCAGGGTAGTGTGTTCAAGGGACTCAAGGATGTGTAACAGCCAGAGTTTTGCTACAACTATTGTGGAAGAGATGTTCCTCTCGTTGCAGTGAGGCTGAGACACAGATCTAGACTTTGTGACCATCTTTGTAACCCCATCTGATTAGAACCAGAAAAAGCAGAGCAAGAGACAGATCCCTAATATCATTTCACCAACTAGGTTCTATACATACCTTCTCACCTGGTATTTGCCAAAATCCCCAAACAATCTGAGATGCATCTAAAAGTCACCCAGTCTCCCCGCTACAAGTCCTGACTCCTAGGTCTGGTCTGGAGCCCAGTAGCTTGTGCTTTTACAAAGGCCATGAGGTCATGTTTAACATTCCATTTGGGAACCACTGTGTAGGATGACTAGGAAAGCCAATCAATACTCTTTTTGGCTTAAACTGAGACTTTTTTGGTCTCTTGCAAAAAACAGTCTTTATGAGAAAGTGAAGGTCTTCTGAATACTGCAACTTTTCTGGAAATAACACATTTACTGATTTTTCATGGTTTTTAAAGATATTAAAAAGCTTTTTAACTTTAAAGGACAGTTTAAAACCTGCCAAGTATGAGACTTTAATGACTTAAGTTACTGATTAGTCATAAAAATCCATACATAAAAAAATGCCTCAAATTAAGTCTTCTACACTTGTATAACTAGACTTCCTTATATTCCTTAATACTGTGACAACGTTTAGCAACTTTCATTGATTTTATTGTCTTTAGCATTCTTCTGAAACTTCGCAATCTCCTGTGTTTCTTCTAATGTTTAGAAACCAAATAGGTTAAGGAACCTTTGCTAATAGCCAAGAACAATGTTAACAACAGTTATTAGCTCAAAGAACTAAAAGGAAAATAAAATGGTTTTCATTCACAATATGTAAGGCTAAATCCAAAATGTAATTATTTGATAACAAGTACAAAAATGCTAAGACAAGCAACTTTACTGAATGGCATTAGTTTAAATCATGGTTCCTATGGCCTGTGTTTACACTCATTACACTTGTAACCAATGTTTAAAGGTGTTCTCTTGGCATATAATTACTCATTAACTGCAAGCCTGCTCTTTGCAAAATTCCTATACATATATAGATGTGAATAATTACAATCATCAACTTCACAATACACAGACTTCTCTTAGTCTACATTTTCTTTCAAGTTATGGATTTCTGGTCTTACACTGTTAAGTTTAAGGTTGCAGCATTTCCTGACAGAGTTTTACTCTGAAACTGAGTTTTCAGTTTCAGATTCATTAAGTGAAACTAACTGAGCTTTAATAAATGGAATCATACCCTTTGAGTGTACTCTTCAGCAGTTTAAAAAATATAATATATGGAAAGAAAATGCATATGCTTTCAGAAAAATAAAAACTCCACTGTTATTCAAATAAGATGACAATCATTGTAATTTTATTTTACAACAAATGGAATTATGTCCCAGTTGCAAAAAAAAAAAAAAAATAGTAATGTTACTATAGACTACTGGTCTCTTTTATTAAACAGTATTAAAATGTTTCTTTGGACAGAAATTTAAAATTTTCAACTATCTTTTTTAACCCCCATAATACCTAGCCCCCAAAATGAAATAAAAAATAAGCATACTTCTCCATACTCGCACACTTTTCCTATACCTTGTATAGGTTATTTAATGGCAGCTTTTCCTGTAAAATGAGATCATCAGATACTCAAGTAAAATCCTACCTTATGATTGTAGTGAGCCCTCCACTTTATTCCTTTTCTCTCCTTTAAATTCAAACTAAGTATTTCAAAAACAAGGCCACTGTAGCTTTACAAATAGGACTTGCTCACTCCTGAGAACATTTTCAAGTAAATCCCTACTTTTCAAATAGTTTAAGAGATTCTGCTTATAGTACAAAGCATCTTCTCCACACTTTTTCAAAACAAAAAATCCTCACATTTATGAGAACAAGATAAAAGAGTAAATCCTAATTTTTACCTATAAAATAAGTCAATTAATAGCAAAGTTAGAAATGACTCTAGATTTCCTAGTTTCCTTCCCAAGTTTCATCTAGAAAGATAACAGTTTAAAAAATAAGAGCTTAAAAAAAAATCCTGAAGATATAATTTCAAAAAGAAAAACGCAGCCACATCTTGTCGTCTTCTGTAGGTTAGAGGTAGTAAAGACGATTTGACAGTGACAGATTTGGTTCTCTATGAATACTCTGGCCAACAAGGAAAGCCAGTTTGTGGGCATACTGGCAAGGAGCAGGAACACGAATGACACCCTTTAGTGGAAGAAAACAAAAAGGTTCTATTACTTTAAAAGTAACTTCTCTAACTTATAAATCTCAGTATTAACAGTAAAAGCCTTTGAAAACACAGCAATTCCATTTTGAAAAGTGAATCTCACTGATGTGGCTAAATATCAATTAATAAAAAATACTTACTGGCCAGTTATAATAGACATGACACAGCTTGTAAGTTAACCTCTGTATGTGGTCTGGCTTCAGGCCACTGCTGTCATAGATGACATTATAATGTGTGGGAGAAACACTACCACTTCTCACTGCCTGGCTCACGATAAAAAAATCATACCTGGAATTACATAAGAAAAAAACCACATGGGTATGAGGCTTATCTTTTTCAAAGCTAAAGTTAAGATGATTCAAGTTTCTTACAGTGGAAGGATCCTGTATACTAATGTAACGTAATCTTTTCAAAACGTGTGCTTCCTTGAATTCAGAGCTTGCTATTCATGAACTGTTTTGGAATGCTTGTGTGTGAAAGAGGTTTAAGATACCACTTTTTTGTATTTTAAATACCTATCATTGATGCCTAAGGGCATTAACAAATGTTTGACCTGGCTGCTAATTTTGACAGTGCACGCTGTACAACAGGCCTGTTTCCACTCCACATCTGAGGGAGACAGCTGAGCGGGAACAGGCTCTAGGATCAAGAACCAAGTAGTGCAAACATAAAGGAATAGATGTCAGGTTTTTTTGTGTTTTTTTTTTTTTGGGGGGGGGGAAGGGTACCAATTAAGTATCCATTCAGAGATGCTGTAATCCAGCCTGATAAAGATATTAAGAAATTTATTATGTCCCTTAAAACGAGACAAATTATAAAATCAGAATTGATCTACAACAGATTATTGTAATCTGGAAAAATGAGGCTTTCAGAAACATTAAATGATGTGCCCAAAAGAACAGCGAAATCGTAACCGAGCTAGAATCAAAACCTTAGTTCCCTCCCAACTTAAGCACCTTATTATTCAAAGTAGACTTCTCCAAGTATTTGAGTAGACTAGCAGTTATTAAGTTTTAAAGAACATTGAGTAAAAAGTAATCACGTTTTTTGATACTTTAAAATCCAACTTCCATTTTACTCAAATTGTTTTAAAAAGTTGTCTTCAGGTCAATGTTATACCTAAGCTTTGGTTGTCAGAGTAGCAGTAATGTTAGAAAGTATCATGAGGTCATTCTGAATGGTTAAAGAGAGTCTACAGGAAATGAAACTGTCAATTATCTTAGCCATTTTGTCCTCCCTCATTGATTTTCCCCAATAGGTTAGAACCCTTCTGACAACTATTACCTGCCTGAGAAAAAGACACAATCTAAGAAAGTGAATCTTTAAATAAATATTTTGATATGCTGTCAGCTAACAGGACTAAGTGGATCTAAAATCTGTATTATCATTTGTCTACATAAATTTAAGTATAATTCGGAGAAGGCAATGGCACCCCACTCCAGTACTCTTGCCTGGAAAATTCCATGGACAGAGGAGCCTGGTAGGCTGCAGTCCACGGGGTCGCAAAGAGTCAGACACGACAGAGCGTCTTCACTTTCACTTTTCCCTTTCATGCATTGGAGAAGGAAATGGCGACCCACTCCATGTTCTTGCCTGGAGAATCCCAGGGACGGCGGAGCCTGGTGGGCTGCCATCTGTGGGGTCGCACAGAGTCGGACACAACTGACGCGACTTAGCAGCAGGAGCAATGCCTCATTTACCTGCGTTTCATACAGGAGAAGTGCTACACATTTAAACTTTGCCCCTTAGGCTGACACTTTACCTTGATTAAAGCTGCCCTTTTTAAAAGGCCCCACAAATTTATGTATAAAAACAGAAACTCTCCTATTCACTCTCATGAGGAGGGTGTTACCGTGGACTGACCAATGACTTGCCATAAGGAACGTGACTTAGTGCACTGTACACCAACCCCCACAAAATGGAACTTGAGGAACCCAGTTTCATGACTTTGCAGTTGAACTGTCGTGTGCTGAGCGCACGACCATGTGCCCCTGAGTGTTCTGGCCAGCTTTCTCACAGCAGAGTGCAGCTCACAGGTACACAGTGTTCACTCATGCGTGCTGAGTCGCTCAGTCATGTCTGACTGTAACCCATGGACTGTGGCCTGCCAGGCTCCTCTGACCATGCTGTTTTCCAGGCAAGAATACTGAGTGGGTTGCCATTTTCCACTCCCGGGGATCTCCCTGACCCAGAGAGCAAACCCATCTCTCTTGCATATCCTGCATTGGCAGGTGGATTTTTACCACTGTGCCACCTGTGCCACCCTAGTGTTTACTCAGAAGTCACTTTTCTCATCTGCAACTGTGTCTTTAGATGGAATTTTCTAACCTGTGGATAACCAAGTACATTATGGATCTAAACATTTTGATTGGAAAATAAGAATCTATGGATGAGGTTACATATGTTTAAAAAAAAAATGCCACAGCAATCTACAGCAGCAGTTCTTCAACTCTGTATGTATAACGAAGGCCATAAATGATAACCCTATTCCCCCAGAAACTGCACAGAAACCTGTGCTCACCATGTCAGACACTAAGTTCATACATCATAGGCATTATTAGGGCAAACTAATGAAAAGCATTAGTATTTATAAGAAATAAAGTATAAGAACTAAAAAGTAAATATGGTAAAAGATAATAAAGCATAGAGGTTATGCTAAAAGACAAAGCAAAAACCAATCTTCACCTAATACAGAACTTACCATTCTGGTCTTGTAACCTCTACATCAATAACTGTTCCAGGAAGTGGATTCTGAAGTCTTCCTCCAGACTGAGCAAAAAATCTGGCGTTGACACGTTTCTTCACCACAATTACCGTTAGTCTTGGGCTTTAAGATGGTGATGAACGTAACTACATTTAGTCAGTCATACTTTCAGGGCATTGAATCATTCATACATTCATACACTCCATTAAAAAAGAAATGCATCTCCCTCTTGGGTATATTATTTATCGAAGTTGTGAAGGAAGATTCCACAACTTGTAAGGACCTGGAGTTAGGACCAGGAATAAACTTTGAGTAGAAAATAAAATGGCAAGGTTATGTAGTTTTTTAATTATTAAACCGAGCATATAACATACCCAGCACACTAAAATGTTAAACCCAGCATGTCTTTAAAGTTCACAGTCTGAGACCCTTTTCAGTGGACATTTCCTCCTACGTGGAAAGTAAGTGTACTCAGTTGTGTCTGACTCTGAGGCCCCAAGGACTGTCGCCGGACAGGCTCCTCTGTCCATGGGATTCTCCAGGCGAGAATGCTGGAACAGGGCGCCATTTCCTACTCCAGCGGACCTTCCCCACCCAGGGATCAAACCCATGTCTCTTGCAGCAGCAGGCAGATTCTCTACCACTAGCAAGCACCACCTGGGAAGCCCGTGGAAAGTAAAATCTTTGACAAGTAAGCTAATTTGAGTAGTCTCGAAATCTAATCTGCTTTTCAAAATGACTGGTTGACTGCTTTTCAAAATGACTGGTATCAGGGGATCTCTGTGTCCGTTTGTCTCTCACACTCGCTCACTCCTCAGCTTATCCTCAGCAATACGAGAACATTCTCTGTCACCCTCTCCCTTCCCAACCCCATTCACGTGGCTTCTTTCCTATGTCAAGACTACTCCTCTCCCCTAGTGAGCTTTCAGCTCTGTGTCACATTAGATTCACTGCCTCTAACAAGCTTCTTGGCTCTCCTGAGGACAGCCTTTAAACTGGCAGGTCGTACTGAGCTTGAATACCCTTTCCAACCATCTCTTAAAGGTTCATTTCAAATTCATTGTCTGATAAAATCACACTGTATACACATGTGCACTTGGGAATAAATGCATTAGAACATATTAAGCACTTAGTGCTATCATATAATAAGCATTTGATAAAAATTATGATTTTCAATACCTCAACTTTCCTCTGCTCTTTTTCTAGCTACAAAATTAGTTCCTTAAGAGCACAAATATACTTTATTCTAACAACTGGAAAGCAGAGGACCTCACATGCAGTATGGACCTGCCTGGTAATGTTTGACTTAGGTAGGTAGTTTACAGTATACTGTCTAGACTGATGGTCCAGAAGATTCCAAATTGGGAACTTCCACTCATTGCTAAACCTAACCTGTGCTGCTTCATGGTAGCAGTAAGCAAATATACCAGGGGTAGGAAGATGATTTTACTTCAGTAAACAGAGGACATTTTTAGAAATATCACTATTTCCACATGTAAAGCCACTGCTGCCCAGCAACAAGAGATCTGCATATTACAAAGCCACCGTCTCAGGAACCAAAAGACAAAGTAGATTTTAGTCCTGGGACATCTCAAGAAATGATTCTGCAAATGTGGTGACGGAAAGAAAGTCACAAGTATGTTGAAGTGACTTTTTGATTTGTTCTGAACCAAACATCCTAAATCAGCTAATCCATGACACATCTTTATAAAAAGCTAATTATCAACACTTCAATTCAAAAACAAATATTTATAACAAACAAATAAGATAACAGCAAATGTTAAAATCCAAACTCTATTTCTTAAAAGTAAGGGGTAATTCTTAGATATCATTTTACTTTATATGCAACTCTAAACTTTTTTTAGATGAAGTGCCTACTATATATTGAGAGCATACTGGGTATTTTATGAAGTACACTGAACATTCTGGCATTTCTTTCAGCAGCCTTGGTGAGGTGCATCCCGTTTCACAGATGAAGGCTAAGCTGGGATCAACCTAAACTGATTTGAAGACATATTGTCTTGATCACTAATTTCTGCAGCCCCCAAATAACAGCACAATTGACGACGTGAAATCTACCGCATGCAATGGTCTGTTATGTACCAGCACAGGCAATCAATTTAAATCCTCCTTCCCTGCAACTTTCCTTTTTCTAAGGAAGAAAACAAATTAAAACTTACAAAACTTTACAAAGTAGAACAAAATACCAATGAAAAATATAAGCATTAAGAATTTTAAGAGGATAGGAAAGAACATTAACGTTCATTTACAAAATATTTTAAAATGCTATTGGCATTTTAATCTGAAACTCAGTTACTTCAAAAGAGATAAAAACATCCCTAACTTGCTCTGAAAACTTACTGGCATAATGATCACATTTTAAGAAACGTTTAACACTTAGAGGGGTTCTTTCAGAATTCGGCCAAAAAAGACTTGGAAGCGCCCTTCAATTTAGCTAGAAATTAAGTCCTTAATGCTCATCCCATGGGCCACATAAATCACATGGAGCCCAGATACTGTCAAACGACTTTCAAGACCCTCGTTTTCTATAATGATAACAAATGCTGCTGAAAAGGTTTCGCAGAAATAATCAGTCTTTAAATATCCATGAAGCAGAAGCAGAAATTAAGAAGAGGTGACAAGAATACACAAAAGAGCTGTACAAAAAGCTCTTAATGACCCAGATAACCATGATGGTGTAGTCACTCACCTAGAGCCAGACATCTTGGAGTGTGAAGTGAACTGGGCCTTAGGAAGCATTACTGTGAACAAAGCTCATGGAGGTGATGGAATCCCAGAGCTAGTTCAGTCCTACAAGATGATGCTGTGAAAGTGCTCCACTCAATATGCCAGCAAATTTGAAAAACTCAGCAGTGACCACGGGACTGGAAAAGGTCAGTTTTCATTCCAATCCCAAAGAAAGGCAATAACAAAGAATATTCAAATTACCATACAACTGCACTCATTTCACATGTTAGCAAGATTATGCTCAAAATTCTTCAAGCTAGGCTTCAACAGTACACGAACTGAGAACTTCCAGATGTACAAGCTGGATTTAGAAAAGGTAGAGGAACCAGAGATCAAACTGGATCCAGAGATCCTCTGGCTTAAAGAAAAAGCAAGGGAATTAAAAAAAAAAAAAAAAAAAATCTACTTCTGCTTCATTGACTATGCAAAAACCTCTGACTGTGTGGATCAAAACAAACTGTGGAATAGTCTTAAAGATATGGGAATACCAGACTACCTTACCTACCTCCTGATAAACCTGTATGCAGGTCAAGAAGCAAGAGTTAGAACTGGACATGGAAAAACAGACTGGTTCCAAATTGGGAAAGAATACATCAAGGCTGTATATTGTTCACCCTGCTTATTTAACTTCTATGCAGTTTACATCAGGAGAAATACTGCACTGGATGATTCCCAAGCTGGAATTTAGATTTTCGGGAGAAATACAAACAACCTCAGATATGTAGATGACACCACTTTAATGGTATAAAGTGAAGAGGAACTGAAGAGTCTTTAGGTGAAGGTGAAAGAGAGTGAAAAAATCCGGCTTAAAATTCAACATTCAAAAAATAAAGATCATAGAATCCACTCCCATCACTTCATGGCAAAAAGATGGGGAAAAAGTGGAAATAGTGTCAGATTTTATTTTCTTGGGCTCTAAAATCACTGTGGATGGTGACTACAGTCACAAAACTAAGTCGCTTGCTCCTTGGAAGAAAAGCTATGACAAACCTAGAAAGCATATTAAAAAGCAGAGACATTACTTTGCTGACAAAGGTCCATATATTCAAAGTTGTGGTTTTTCCAGTAGTCATGTATGGATGTGAGAGTTGGATCATAAAGGCTGAGTGCCAAAGAATTGATGCTTTCAAACAGTGGTGCTGGAGAAGATTCTTGAGAATCCCATGGACAGCAAGGAGATCAAGTCAGTCAGTCCAAGGAAATCAACCCTGAATATTCTTTGGAAGGACTGGTGCTGAAGGTGAAGCTCCAATACTCCAGCCACTTGATTCCAAGAGCCAACTTATTGGAAATGACCCTGATGCTGGGAAAGACTGAGGGCAAGAAGAGAAGGGGGTGACAGAGGATGAGATGGTTGGATGGCATCATCAACTCAACTGACATGAATGTGAGTAAACTCTAGGATATAGCCAAAGACAGGGAAGCCTGGTGTGCCACAGTCCAGAGGGTCACAAAGCGTCAGACATGATCTAGCAACTGAACAATATGCATGAGCAAGCACATACAAACATACCTCCTGGATATTCTAAGCATCTTTAAAAATCAGCTCCACAAAATATATTATGCACTAAGCCCTTAATATACAACAGTCCCTGATCTCAACTTACTTACAATATGAGAAAGAAAACAGCAAAAAATTAAACAATGTAACTTATTAGAACAGCTATCTTGAGATGGCATGCAATTTACTGCCAGAGAGAACCAACAAATGATCTTGGTAGGAGAGCAAAGCAAAAACTAATGTAGGTTTCAAAGGAGAGCCTGAGTAGTATTCAGTTATGAGTACAGCTCCCCTTGGCTGCGCAGACCACCTCAAAGGACAGAGGTTAACAGTCTCCTCCTAGGACACCAAACACATGCCAATCATCTACCCATCAAAAACCAGTCCAATTGAGTTCAAAGAAATTAAACAAGTATTTGTTGTACAAGGAGGTAGAGAAAGAGTATGTTAAGACTATCTGGAAGATTTATTTCAACCAATGCTGTGGACGCCTATGGCTGCATTGGGATAATCAGACCCTCATACTTCAAGGCTGTAAGAGAGAAAAGTGGCAGCGGCTGGTCAGTGAAGGTGTTGCCATGTGTCATTCCTTGAGGGAACTTCCACTCTACATTTCTAGCCTCTCCTCTACAAAACAGTCTCCATGAGACACCCACCCCCCAACCCCTTCCATTACCTCAAGTCCTATTGCGCCTATAAGGTTAGGTTCTCACTTACCTTTCCACCTTGTGACGTTATTTTCAAAGATGCAAAATGCAATTTTATACAAAGGAAACGCTTTACATGTCATGTGCTTACTTGTAACCTCTACCAACAGATTTCAGGCAATCCAAAAACTGTGGTACTTCATAGTTCACCAGTGTTTTAAGCTGACCGTCTCCTACGCCATCCCGATACACAATAATTCGACTAGGCATGTATTCATTGCAGCTATTCCAAGCCCTTAGAGCAGCTGAAAGAAAGCCAGGAAAGTTTTAAATACATTAACACACAACAAAAAATATGTGCTTCTACCAAACTCCAGGCACAGTTTTTTTTTGTTTTTTTTTGTTTTCCCAGAAGCACAGCTTTAAGATAACTTCTTGAAGACTGGAGTTTGGAGGCCAGACTGGAACACAGCAGGCGACTTACCTTGTAAGCAGACCTTAAGCCCATCTACTAGTTCTTGTCCTCTGTCTTGAAACACACAGCGAGAGAACCAGCTATTCGGAGAAAAAATGACTGAGGTGAGAACACAACCATACAGAACTGTTTCACTTTTGAATTCTTCTATATCTATGCAATTTATTATCTTTAACTTCCTTGATGAAATCTTAAACGGAGTTAAGATACAGGAAATCCCTCATAGACATTTTTTTTTTTCTCATTATAAATCAATTCCAGCACGGAGGAGGAAATAAAATCTAAGTTGTAATAGCCAGATATGCCTCCTAGGTTTACACGTCAATATATACAGAAGCATACTAATACTATACTCCTGGTAAAAGACGCTCTTCTCAAAGATAAAATACCTTGAAATACGCCCAAGTATCAGTAATGCTCACAAATCAATGCTTCAATTCTCATTCTTCCTATTCTTGGCAATTCTATCAGTTCTAAGAAAAGCACTGAAAAGTAATTTCACTACGTTGATACGCAAGTGACTGGGTAAACTTGAGTGGGTTTTCCAAGATAAAATTAACATGGAAACTTGAGATTACATTCAAAGTAATAAATTTATTAAAGAAGCTTTTAGAGATTGTCACATTTAAGGAGATGCATCCTCTCACCAAATACAAATAATAAAATAACCTAAAATGTAGTCTGACCACTACAGATTAAGGGCCAGTGAAGGATATTAAAAATGGTTAGAGTAGCTAATAACTGGTTTCTTTCCTAACTATTTGATTGGATCTAATGTAAAAGAAACCAAGTTAAAAAATTAACACAATTCTGGTACTCCCCAGACACTAGCCCCTGCACTCATGTCCTGTTTGCCTATGTTCAGCACTTAATCTACGGCTATCAAAGCCCACTTACCGAGTCATCCCTTCATTGATGCTTGCCACAAATCCTGCAATTGACCTCCGTCCAGCTGTGGTATCATGGTAACAATCAATGCCAACTATCATCGCTAGCTTCAGCTTTAACAAGAACATCGTAATTTTAGATACAATGGAATGCCAATACAATAAAAATACATTTTTTTAAATAACAAAATTTATATCTACAAGTTAAATCAAACTTACAGGCATATCAACCCTCCAAAGCTCTCCTCCCATCTTGCAGTTCATCTGCAGCGCAATCTTTGTAGCAATGGCCATGACAGTCTGTTGTTTGCCTAAGGTTCGGGCCACCACACACTGACTTGGAGTAGGGCAATCTGTACATAAGTATTTTTTAATAGCATCATATTTGTCTTTCCGATTACTTGATAACAGACAAACAACCTAAAAACAAACAAAATATCCTCATCACCAAGAATTAGGAAACTGATAATTAAATTCAAAGAAGAGAGGAAACTAAACCCACCTGTGATTCATAAACACACAAACACCTGTGATTCGTTTACTGATATTAATACTTTACTCTCCATCTCTGCCACGGTGCTAGTAAGTATGACATTAACATTTATATAATGTTCACTGAGAGTAACTGGGTGCTCAGTCATGTCCAACTCTTTGCAACCCTTTGGATTGTAGCCCGCCAGGATCCTCTGTCCATGGGATTTTTCAGGCAACAATATACTGGAGTGGGTTGCCGTTTCCTCCTCCAGGGGATCTTCCTGTGCCCCTTGTGTCTCTTGCACTGCAGGCAGGTTCTTTACCGCGGAGCCATCAGGGACGCCCATAATGCTCATTACATTCAACTAATATATACTAAGAACGAAACCAAGTTAAGCAAACAATTTAAAACCGAGTATCATTAAAACTTGAGAAGTTAGTTAAATATGGTCTGTTACCAGCTTGGAATAATTTAGGAGTAGGGAATAGGGCAAAATAAGTTAGTGATAACTTACAGGTGGACAAATAAAAGCTTTTCTGAAATGCTTAGAATTTTCATTTACTCATGCCTTACCTAGAATCACGGCTTTTAAACTCTCAAAGCTCTGGCTTGGGAGTATGATCAAACTATGAAATTTCCTAGAAGTTCATGGGCAATTCTGGGGAAACTGAAATGACTGATCTAAACAGACGCCTGTCCCAAATGGGGGTTAGTCAAAGGATACACATTTCCAGTTAGAAAGTAAGTTTTGAGAATCTAGTGTATATAGCACGGCGATCACAATTATATATACATTATATACTTGAAAGCTGCAGAGTGGATCTTAAAGGTTATCACCACATATACAAAGAAGAACTGCAATTACCTGAGATGATGGAGATATTAACTAACGTGCTAGGGTCATCATTTCACAATATATCAAATCATCACACTGTGCATTTTAAACTCACACAATGTTAAATGTCAATTACATCATAAAAAGGCTGGAAAATTAACCAAGCAACTAACCCACCTATATTTGCCCAAATTCTGAGGATTCAAGTTCTGGAGCTGAATCCAACACTAACTTACTGCTATATTCCCCAATTTATAGTCCCAGATTCTTATTTTTCTTGCCATGGCCCCCAGTAAAATAATTTTCCTACCCTTGGTATCTCTATTATTCAAGACAACCTAATAGCACTCTGCCTGTGGCATAGGAGACAAAGGACTAAAAGGAATCCATTAGAAGAAACCAACTCATTTCTTAGGTTTAAAGCAATTCAGGTGTATTGTTTTTCATTAAATGTGTCTTTGCCACCTTATTAATTATACTAAGTGTAACTACAAATATACTAATTATACCACATGTGCTGAACAAGTACTGATTTCTACTCTTGTGCCTTTTCTCCTCCCCACTCCCTCCCTGAAATTTTCTAGAATTAGAGCATTTGAGTCTGGGTAAATTTAAGATGGCTTTGTTTTCTTCCATCCCTTCCTTACCGTTTGCAGTACACAAGCTCCTAGGCGCACAACTAAAGCCAGCATTAACTGAGCTACCGTAGGAAGGTAAAATATGTGTCTTGTGACTTGTTTGGGAACCTAATTATAACATTTTTAACACTGAGCTCAAGTTCCAAGGTTTACCAATGCCCAATTTACAACAACTGATTCCAGGTCAGCTGCCTACATATCAACTAGCTACTTACTATCTGGGTATCTGACGTAACCTTTTGCTGTAAGACTCTTAAATAGGCTTCAGTTCTATCATCCACTTCAATCCTAGAATGGAAATACGTAATTCAACATTCAGAAAAAGTTAACCAAAAAAATGTACTATGTGTTAAAAGGTTCCCACAGATTGTAACACAAGCAACACTTGTGGGTGAAATAAGGAAACAGAACACCAGGAGAAGCCATGTGGTCAAAAGGATTTCTCACACACCCAACAGCAATTGTTTGAGAAACAGTCCTTTTTTTGTCTCACTCATTCTTAGCAACTCGAACACATTTCTGTGTCCACCCTACAAGGGACTTTATCAGATCTTTAAATTAAGATAATTTAATGTTTTTAATAGTTTTTAACAGTTTGAGTTCCCACCTTCCAAATGACTATGAGTCAATTTTCAGAGTAGAAATGACTTGATAAACTTACATTATTGCTTTTTTCATTTGTATGCCCATGGCTGGTGTAACTTTAAATAGATTTTGTATCAACGAATTGGCTGCTTCATAATTTCTTCGAGTATAGATCAACAACCAGTTATCTAGTGGCTTAACACTAATTAATGGTGCACCTCTTGTTTCTTTTGACCAATCTGCAAATTGTGGATTGTAATCAAACTAGAAGAAAGTTCAGAGACATTGTAAGTTCTCAGGGATAAAGCCAAAAATTCTTCAATAATTCTACCATGGCATAGTGCAAATCTCAAAGTACTACTTTTAAATTTGACCTGCAGTCATAGACAAATGCTCTAAGTGAGGAAGAAGAAAAATGTATTCAAAGGATTACAGCAATTTTATTTAAAATACACTCTTATTAACAGCTGCCACTCAAGTGCTCACCTGCCTGTTACAGTATCTTAAGCTGTGGCCTTTTTTAAAAAATCTTTTATAAAATCTTACAAGGATAGGTGCTGTTTACCTTATGATAAAGATATAAAAAACAAGGCCTTGAAAGTTAAGTGACTTTATGACTGAGGTGTCAGATACTGAAGGCAAGCTATGAAAACATCTGACAGTAAGGCAGAAAGCTAACACATAACTCAGTACCTATATCTATCACAGAGGGAAAAGCCTGCTTTTTACATGTCCTACCCACCTCCCGAACAACTCTTATACAAGAATATATATTTACTACAAAGGATAATAAAGCAATAGTAATTAAAATATTAAGCTACATGATTAGGTTGTTATCCACAGAACATTTCGAAAACAGAAGAGCACAGCTTTTTATAAAGGGATTTTTAAATTTTGGTACTTGTAGTGTTTCAATTACACAAAAACATATTTTAGAATACTTGCTTTCTTTTTCTGAAGAGAAGATATAAAAGATATCACAATATTTCATATATACATATATATATATCCATGTATGTGTTTATGTGTGCAAATATATATATCCCTAACAAACAAATGATCCAGGCAAAAATGAAGCTAAATAAACGGGGAGTTTTCCATGTAAAAGTTCACTGTAGTGGCAGACAAAATATCAACCCAATTAGATACTTAAGAGACTTCTACTATATCTCACTTTAAAAAACTAAGGTTACTTAAAAAATTAAGCCACCTTTTATCTCAGTCTCACAGATGGTTTTGAAGACAAGCTACAGGCTTTGCCTTCTTGAGTGTTCCCACATTTCCTCCTCCTGTATTCAGATCGGTGGACAAAGAGAGGATGTGGGTCAGGGAAAAGAGGAAAGGACTACACTGGCATGGAATTCGTGCTTGCTTTATTGTGAATGTGAACCGAACCTGATTTCACTGACAACTTTTAAGAACTGCCTTACTGTTTTTCCACCTTGATGAATCTTTTCTGCTTGCAAAATTCTTCCTGAGAAGGACAGTAAGTTGGAGTCAAAGCTCAAACCCCAGTCTCGAAGCTCCCTCTGCACATTATCATCTCTGTAAATTTAACATATTGCTTTTCACTAAATGTAAGGAAACAGCAAAAACTAATATATACAAGCAAATAGAGACCCACTGCAACCTATAACAAATGTCAATGTTTCTTTCAGGATTGAAATACTGGTGAGAATGCTAGGAAACACAGAAATGTTTTTCTCTTATTATGTCTATGTTTCCCTTCACAATATCCTTTCATTTAAAATTCTGATGCCCAAACTATCTCCTCCTCAAAGTAAACACAACACTGTAACACTTCACTTTCTATTTTATTCTCTTTTTCTAACAGAATTAGAAATACCATGGTTTAACTTAACGTGAAAGTTGCTCAGTCATGTCTGACTCTTTACAACCCCATGTACAGTCCGTGGAATTCTCCAGGCCAGAATACTGGAGTGCATAGCCGTTCCCTTCTCCAGGGGATCTTCCCAACCCAGGAATTGAACCCAAGTCTCCCACATTGCAGGCAGATTCTTTACCAGCTAAGCCACAAGGGAAGTCTAAGAATACTGGAGTGGGTAGCCTATCCCTTCTCCAGCAGATCTTCCCGACCCAGGAATTGAACCCAGATCTGCACTGCAGGTGATTCTTTACCAACTGAGCTAATTATTTCCTGACAAATAGTAGCCTCACTCAGAAACATGAAGAACCCACCCTGAATACCGCAAATACAAATAAAAAACAAAATTAGTTTCTGTCATTCCCCTGAGAAAGTCACTCCTCCAAACCCACATACAATAAAGAACTGAAAACATACCCCGTAAAGCACAGATGACTTACTTATGAATATAATCAATCAGTCTTCCTACTTCACGCTGCCTTTGCTCTGGAGTCAGTCTTGTATGAACAGCCAAGTCTTTCATCACATTAAAATCATTACGCATTTTATCAGTTAAACCTTTAAACAGAATAAAACTATACAGTTAAAGAAACAAGAATCAGGCCTAACTATATGGAACGTAGGGTGGTGATGAGTAAAGAACTCCCAGGAGACAAACCAGTTTTAAGGGTCGGGTTGGTGGCAGGGAGGATGAGTGCGGAAAAGGAATGTTTAATGGCTTCTAGAACTGAAGGGGAACCACGCAGTGGCTTCACCAATAAAGACAAGTCAGCATACCTGTGAGGTAGCAGAGCTCAGGGATGAGCATGGCTGGGCCTGGTAATGTGCCGCCAGGGCCTCTCCTTCTCTTAGGCTGACTGACCAAAACTGGCTGTTTCAAGTCAGTGATTTCTTGGTTATATTGCTATTTAAGGGAAGACAGATATCGCTGTTCACAGTAAATGCCTTTAGTAACATGTTAATGGACAAAAAAGTTTCACTTTTTAAAACTAAGCATATATGCGAATAGCAAGGCTAGTATCTGTTTCCAAGTAAAACATACTGTCTTTCTGGTCCTACTAAAATAGGTTGTGATTTATAGACTCATCTTTTCTCCTAAAAACTTAAATGGTCAAGGATGGTAAGGCTCTAAGTTTTGACTTTTTGCTACATTTCTATTTACTTCATTTTTTTGACTTCTTGGTTCAGAAACAGTAGTCTGTGTAACTCCAGGTCTTCACAACAGCGTAATTCCTCTAAAACTACTCATAGTAAGGATGAGCTCATGAAAGACGTCTCACACTAAGAATAAAGGGGGGAGGGAAAATGTGTACACTCTATGGAACAGTGTTAATTAGGGAAAGTTGAAAGTTTACTTTGCAGTTGAATTTCAACTGAGCAGTATTAAGGTTCCCCATCTTAAGACTGCCCACATGTAATCACTGTCTAAGATTAGATTTACAATATGTAAAGAGACCAAACATGCTGATGTCTAGGATCTAACATGTGTGAGACAGGTCTCTGGCCTCCAGGTCAGCCCTACAATTCCAGACCATAGCAGACCTCTTGCATTCCCTTCACTAGAGAGTGCTTCTAGAAGACCTCTCTATCATTTCCTGTATCCTCTCCTAGCATCGTTATCCTGGTTAATTTAGCTCTAACTTTATTCTCAAATAAAATCACATCTGCAGTAAGTATGCAGGACAGTAGTGCCGTCACAGCCATTCCATGAGTGCTGCTCTCTCCAGAAGACGGCTCCACCTGCCCCTCCTTCTTCCTGCATACAGCCAAGGTGCTGGCCACCTACATCATCAAGTAAGAGACCGTGAATTTTAGCTTGCACTGACTGTCCTACACTCAACTCTTTACCAATCATCCAGGCAAAAAAAATTCGAAGTAGAACATGCATATGTGACCTCTGCTCCACTTCTCTGTATTATTTATTTTATCATACTATTTTTATTAGGGGTCTATTAACAGTCACCCTGCTTACACATCATTCACTTGGGTATACACACAGGTAGAACGGTGGTAGTGATTTCAGAAGTATTCCTATTTCTCTATTTCACCAAACGGCCTTAAAACGCATAATTCTTAATTACAGAGCTGTGGGATTTCCCTCTTCTATATTCTTAGTGCGTAAAAGAAAGCCTGTCAGTTCTTTTAACACTTTCCCCTACATCTGAAGAACCAGCACTTTCATTTCTGTTTAATATTAGATTTTTTAAGTTATTGACCATGATCTTTCCTTCCAAAGGCCCTTATCTCCCACCCTGAGTACTTCCTAGATATTCTCTTCAATGTATAGTATCTAAGCCATCACTTATTACTAAAACTGAATTTCCACTACGAAGTTTTAAGAATGCCTTATTTCTTTCACATATTTCAAGTCCACCCAACTGTTAGCATATTATATCTGAAGTCTTTGCACAGACTGGAGATCACCTGAAGAGTAAATATATAGCAACTGGGGACCTGAGGCAGAACCCTGAAGTATGTCAACATTTAATAGGATGTTCACTTCAATTGTGGAAGAACAAGCAGGCATGCAAGATTCGGTACTAGTCAGAGAAGGGGAGAATTTTCCTTGATCTTGCTTCAGGTTTAAATCAACTTTCAACTGTATCCTCTCTGTATTTGCTGCTGATGTATACCAACTCTACCCATCCCTGATCGTGCTTATTCAAATGAACTACAAAAAAATGCCAGAACTCGTTTGTCACAGTAACCTCTGACACTCAGAAGAATCTAGGTCAAACACGGTTCAAGTCTACAAGGAATTTTCAGAGGTTAAAAACAGCAGTAGGGAAATCAAGCTGAGATGACCCTTGGCCCTGTTTTCATTTTGCCAGAGTAAGACCAGTTCTTAATGCAACTTCTTAGGGCATCATTTCCCTCCAGAGTGGCATCTGATCTTCTCATTCACAGGAGAGCAGC
This sequence comes from Bos indicus x Bos taurus, assembly GCF_003369695.1. NCBI lineage: Eukaryota > Metazoa > Chordata > Mammalia > Artiodactyla > Bovidae > Bos > Bos indicus x Bos taurus. The sequence goes on along the minus strand of NC_040092.1, from coordinate 26,048,087 downwards.
TGAAGATCAGGCAGCAACAGATTTTTCAGCAAAAAGACATTTCAAAGATCACCAGTCAGATGAATACTTTTGACATAATATATATAAACACACACACACACACAATAGTTCATTTATTCTACTTTTCAGAAAAAACATAATCTACAGAAAATAGAAAAAAGTTATATAAAATTTAGCACTTCAAAGACAAGCTTTAAATTTTAACTGATGTGTTTTCCTGCACTTCTGACAGAGCACATCAAATGGGAAGTGACTTCTAAGAATTTAGGAGGCAGATCTGCTCATCTCTGACTACTACAACAATGTCTGATGCCTTCCTATAGAAACATTTTATTTTCTTCTAGTCAGTAGCTGTTCTATTAGGTTGGTACAAAAGTAACTTCAGTTTTACACTGTTGCACTTTACCATTTGATATTGGAATTCATTCTTAAATAAATGTGGTTATACATCATTTTAATGTACATTTCTTGCTAATGACTTATTACTTGCTGCTTATATTTATTTCAGACTATAGAAATGTTACACAAAAAGCAAATTCAAGCAATATTTTTTTTAGTTCAAAATGTATCATAAAGCAGCAGAGACAACTTACAACATTAACAATACATTTGGCCCAGGAACTGCTAACAAATGTATACTGCAGAAGTTTTACGAAAGACACAAGAGACTTGAAGATGAGGAGAGCAGTGGCCGGGCATCGGAATCGACAATGACCAACTGAGAGCATCACTGAACCTGATCCTCTTATAGTTATACTAGACGCTGCTGAAGAACTCAACGTCGACCATTCTGTGGTCATTCTGCATTTGAAGCAAACTGGAAAGGTGAAAAGTTCCACAAATGGGTGCCTCACAAGCCGACCACAAACCAAAAAACTAGTTTTGAATTGTCTTATTCTATGCAACAATATCAAAAGTGGATTTTATACAACTGGCGACAACCAGCTCAGGGGTTAGACCGAGAAGCAGCTCCAAAGCACTTCGCAAAGACAAACTTGCGCCAAAAAAACCTTTTTCTGGTCGTCTGATGCTCATTTGATCCACTACAGTTTTCTGAATCCCGGTGAAAACATTACATATGAGAGGTATGCTCAGCAAATTGATGAGATGCACCGAAAACTGCAAGCCTGCAGCCAGTATTAGCCAACAAAACAGGCCCACTTCCCCACAACAATGCCTAGCCTCACACCACATAATCAACGCTTCAGAAGCTCAAACAACTGGGCTACAGGGTTTTGCCTCATCGGCCGTATCCACCTGACCTCGAGCCGACTGACTACCACCTTTTCAAGCATCTTGACAACTTTCTATTGGCAAAATGCTTCCACAACCAGCAGAAGGCAGCAAATGCTTTCCAAGAGTTCATCTAATCCCGAAGCACAGATTTTTACACTATAGGAATAAACAAACTTATTTCTCATTGGCAAAAATGTGTTGATTGGAATACTGCCTATTTTGGTTAATAAAGATGTGTTGGAGCTTAGTTATGAAAGACTAGAGATCTCTTCAAGAAAATTAGAGATACCAAGGGACCATTTCATGCAAAGATGGGCTCAATAAAGGACAGAAACAGTGTGGACCTAATAGAAGCAGAAGAGATTAAGAAGAGGTGGCAAGAATACACAGAAGAACTGTACAAAAAAGATCTTACTGACCCAGATAACCACGATACTGTGATCACTCACCGAGAGCAAGATATCCTGGAGTGCAAAGTCAAATAGGCCTGAAGAAGCATCACTTTGAATAAAGCTAGTGGAGGTGATGGAATTCCAGCTGAGCTATTTCAAATCCTAAAAGATGATACTGTTAAAGTGCTACACTCAATATGCTAGCAAATTTGGAAAACTCAGCAGTGGCCACAGGATTGGAAAAGGTCAGTTTTCATTCTAATCCTAAAGAAAGGCAATGCCAAAGAATGTTTAAATTACCGCCAAATTGGACTCATCTTCCACCCTAGCAAAGTAATGCTCAAAATTCTCCAAATTAGGTTTCAACAGTACATGAACCAAGAACTTTCAGATGTACAAGTTGGATTTAGAAAAGGAAGAACCAGAGATCAAACCGCCAACATCCACTGGATCATTGAAAAAGTAAGAGAATTCCAGAAAAACATCTACTTCTGCTTCCTTGACACTAAAGCCTTTGACTGTGTGGCTCACAAACAAACTGGAAAATTCTGAAAAACATGGGAATACCAGACCACCTGACCTGCCTCCTGAGAAATCCATATGCAGGTTAAGAAGCAACGGTTAAAACTGGACATGGAACAACGGACTGGTTCCAAATTGGGAAAGGACTTTGTCAAGGCTGTATATTGTCACCATGCATATGCAGAGTACATCATGCGAAATGCTGGGCTAGATGAAGCATAAGCTGGAATCAAGATTGCCAAGAGAAATACCGATAAGCTCAGATATGCAGATGACACCACCCTTATATCAGAAAGCAAAGAGGAACTAAAGAGCCTCTTGATGAAAGTGAAAGAGGAGAGTGAAAAAGTTGGCTTAAAACTCAACATTCAGAAAACGAAGATCATGGCATCCAGTCCCATCACTTCATGGCAAAGAGATGGGGAAACAATGGACACAGCGACAGACTTTATTTTCTTGGGCTCCAAAATCACTGCAGATGGTGACTGCAGCCATGAAATTAAAAGGCGCTTGCTCCTTGGAAGAAAACCTATGATCAACTAGATAGCTTATTAAAAAGCAGAGACATTACTGACAAAGGTCTATTCAGTCAAAGCCATGGTTTTTCCAATAGTCATGTATGGATGTGAGAGATGGACCATAAACAAAGTTGAGTGCCAAAGAATTAATGCTTTTGAACTGTGCTGTTGGAGAAGACTCTTGAGAGTCCCTTGGACAGTAAGGAGATCAAACCAGTCAATCCTACAGGAAATCAGTCCTGAACATTCATTGGAAAGACTGATGCTGAAGTTCCAGTACTTTGGCCACCTGATGCAAAGAACTGACTCACTGGAAAAGACCCTGGTGCTGGGAAAGATTGAAGGCAGGAGGGGAAGGGGACAACAGAGAATAAGATGGTTGAATGGCATCACCAACTTGATGGACACGAGTTTGAGCAAGCTCCAGGAGTTGGTGATGGACAGGAAAGCCTGGTGTGTTGCAGTCCATGGGGTCCCAGAGAGTCGGACATGACTGAGCAACTGAACTGAACTGATGATGACTTGAAATTCATGGTCCGAAGCCACAATTACTTTTGTACAAACTTAATGTTATTTGTCTCTGGTGTCTTTTTCAATTTAGTGATCACTGTGCCAAAAGCTAGAATCATCTTTTATAAACTGGTGCTGAAGATCAACCACTGAACTTACTATCTAACCTTCATGTAACAAGTCTGTCTGAATTCTGTCAACATGTTAGACAAAGGTTAAGAGTTAACCCATTTGCAGATTTATCACAACTGATGCTAAGGGTTCAAAGATCTTGAGCTGCCATTGGCAGATGAAGTTTTTGAAAAAGTGCTAGTTACAGAATCAGACAGTATGGTAAGCTGTTAACTTGTGTTTTTTATCATCTATTATCTTATTTGTCCTCTACATGGTTAGGTTCAAATGTAATCCTGAATCTGCTTCAGAAAAAGAACCAGGAAAGAGCACATCTCACTTGCTAATGAGCTAACTATGCTGTGACTGGGTTGATAAACATATTTATATACAGCTATAAGAGCCACTTGTTCCATATGTATTAGAAAATTCATTAGCTATTAGAAAATTCTACTGAAGGTATTTCAGATTTCTCCTAAGGTCTAAGCAATTCACATTAAAAAGATAAAAATCAATATTAATGTCTTACCTTCCTGTAGTACTCTAAGAAACTGACTTCAGAGCCATCTGCTTTCTTAAAGGTACTCTTTGGATTCTGGTCCCAGTCAATATCATCTACTCTGTATGTTTTGTTGTTATACCTATGACCAGTTGAGATTTGTCAATATTTGATTAAAACATGTAGAAATGTTATTAAAAAGAAAAAACTAGGTAACATACACTTTCTAGAAAATAAAATTTCAAATCATTTGGTAATGTGCAATAGTATAGAAAGAACAAGGAAACAAATTTCTTAAAAGCTGTGAAGCCTGGTGTGCTGCAGTCTATGGGGTTACAGAGTTGGACATGACTGAGCAACTGAACTGAACTGATGCAAGAGAGATGGGGATGTAACTAAATTAATATTAGAAAATAAAATTATAACTAAAAAGGATAGAAATAATTGGATATTTCTCCTTTTCAGATGAGTATATTCCCCCCGATCTTTTAACTCTTAAGGGAGGTTGTAAGTTTCCCTCCCATTTCTGTGCACTCTCACCTCTCAATCTTAAACCCTACTTCCCAACTAACATTTTAGGGCTAGAAAGCCCAAACATCTTAAGACTTGTAAAATTAGTTTACATTCTTAAAAGTCTTACTTGGTGAGAACAATTAAACCAATCAGTTCCTTAGACACTTGTTCTTGAAATTTGTGTTCTTCGGTTTGATGAAACAAGTTGAACATGAAATCTAGAACAGTTTCACTTCGAAGAACTTTATGACTGACATCAGTGCACAGCATGATGTTATTTTCATACTGAAGAATAGAAGTAGTGAAGCCAGGCCAAATCACCAATCTGTCAAATGGAATGAAAACCATGAAGTAAATCCTATGAATATCCCAGTATGCTTTGTATGTAACAAGTTGTTTTTTACCTTTATTAGCTAGGTCAAAAGGATAAGTCTTTCACTAAATTTACTTATTTTTATCTTTTCCAGATAAATACTGATCTTTTTAAGATCTCCAACAATGAATGTTATTTTATAATAACATTATAATTTCCATTTTAAATTAATACACTAACTTTACTAAAATTTTATATTGATCTAAAAACTTGAAAAGTCTAATTGAAAATATCTACAATTATTATAAATAAACCTAAACCATTTGTGTGTACATCCTGATACACTACAGTAACTTTTGAAGCAATCATAATTAGGTGATAAGTTTTTGTGATGAGTTTAGGTGATGAGCAAATATGTGTATGTATGGATGTGTAAGCATGTACAGATTTGAGAGATAGACCATAAAGAAAGCTGAGCGCTGAAGAACTGATGCTTTTGAACTGTGGTATTGGAGAAGACGTTTGAGAGTCCCTTGGACTGCAAGGAGATCAAACCAGTCAACGCTAAAGGAAATCAGTCCAGAATATTCACTGTAAGGGCTGATGCTGAAACTGAAGCTCCAATACTTTGGCCACCTGATGTGAAGAGCTGATTCACTGGAAAAGACCATGATGCTGGGAAAATTGAAGGCAGGAGGAGAAGGGGACAAAAGAGGATGAGATGGTTGGATGGCATCACCAACTCAATGGACATGAGTTTGAACAAGCTCCAGGAGCTGGTGATAGACAAGGAAGCCTCGCGTGCTGCAGTCTATGGGGTTGCAAAGAGTCGGACACAACTGAGCAACTGAAGATCAAATATAAACTTTGTGTTGGAAAACTCTATGCTTTTTCCCTGTGACAAGTAAATATCACATGATCTTTAAAGCGCCAGGTATTCTGGGATGTCTCCTTCATTGTTCAAACCAAGTTAAATGTTCATTTAATGTGATGGGTACCATTAACAGCCATAGTAAATCTAATCATTTCAAAATAGAGCATCACTTTCAAAGTCTGTGATTAAACCTAAGAAATAGAAACTTGCCAATTTATACAAACCTGTGATTTGGAATATCAATTGGGTCACTTGGGTTATAGTAATTCCGTCCAATTTGTTGCAAATTCATGATCTTCAAAAGCCTAGAATTTGAAAAGTCAGAATAATGACTACTGATAAGTACCCCACACTACAATTAGAATGGCATATTGCTTACAGCAGAGGTTGGCAAACTATGGCTTGTAGGTGGGCCAAATCTAGCCTACCTGCTGGTTTTTGTATGGCCTAAGAGCTATTTTTTTTAAACAGCTTTTAAAGGTCTAGAAAAAAATCAAAACTATAATAATGGATAAAGATGCATGAATTATAAGAAATTCAAGTTTCAGTGTCCATCAGTGAAGTGTCCATCATTGGAACACAGCCATGATCATATGTGCTCAATGACTGCTTTTCTGCTTCAACAGCAAAGTAGAATGGTTGAGATACAGATAATATGGCCTGAAAAACCTAAAATGTTTACTATCTGGCCATTTGCAAAAAAAAGAAAAAAAGTTTGCCAACCCATCATTCACAGAAAAGTAAATCTCCTATTGCATTAATTCAAGTAAATATCTACCAAGATTAATCAGTAGCAGATATCTTATGACCACCTTAAAAGGGTAAATTACAAACCCCAGTATTATGTCTCACTATTCTCACACCAATTTCAGTCTCATCCAGATTGCTTCCCACTCAGCAGGGGGATAGAGGGCAGTCTCCTTAAAACATGTGTCCTAATTTTGGATTTGGAAAAAAAGAGTATCCACACTGACAGCAAATTACAGAGCATGCAGTATATGTCCTATGATGGAAGAAATAAATCTGAATAGGCCTAAATCCTGCCCTGTTTTCTGAATTGGTACCCACTGTGGGAGAGAAGGAATATAAGGTTAGTGACAGACCTCTGAGAGACTGTGTGTTCTTAATAGAAGCTCAAATAGGATTTAAAAGGTCTAATCTCAACACAAATAAGGAAGTGAACAACATGACACTTGCTTAAAGCAAATAAATGAGATTTATATCAGTATATCACACCTAAAAATGATTAAAACTCAAGAGTAACCCAATGATCTTAACCAATCACTGTCAAATCTAGGTACTAAGTATACAAGTACTTACTATACATGCCTTCCAGCTTTAGATTACGTTTAAAATTTCTTATTAAAATGTTAAAAGAAAAACACTAACATACCTCCTGAAAATAATATTATAGAACTGCAAACAAGTTGGGGACGTAGGTGGGAGTTCATTTGTCAGGGTGATTGTTATCCTCACGTGCTCTCCATTTCGAGTCTGACTAAAAACTTCAGTAACCTAAAGCCAGAGTGGTGGAAAACCAAACTTTTGTTAAAATAAGCCCAATACATAAGCCTGTTGAATAAGGCAACAATCTGAGCCATCAAGATCAAGCTCATGAAAATTTAGAAAAGTTAAAAAAAAAAAAAGAAAGAATGGGTATGAGAAAATGATTTTAAGTGCTTTACTATTACTTGATTGTAATGATGAAGTCACTCAGGTAGATCTAAGAGTGATACAATTATGCCAGAACACCCTGTGGGGGCATTATAAACCCTAACAGACAGAAGCCTAACAGACTGGGGGTTCTTGAAAGCTACCCTAGAATGTTGCGGTTTGGCTTTGAGGTGGGAATCCCCATTTCCCTCTCCCCATTCCAACAACTGAAATAACCTTGTGCTGTAGTCTTTTAGGTAAAAATAATATTGTTCCATCAAAAGCATGACACCTTCCAATTAAATCCTCATGTTGAAAAAGAAGAGCTGAGCGGAGTCTTCTGGCTTCCATCAACGGATTATAGTCAATGTGATACTGATATAAGGCCCACTGGGGACGGGATGTCAATCGGAAATGGTTAGTGCTTAGCCTTACGATAATACCTGAAGAACCTGTAAAAGTAAGTCATGTTCAATTAATGATATGTCAAGTTTATGCTTCCTTGAAATCTTCACTGCCATGCCAAGGCAGATGCAGTTCTGTAAGCAAAGGGCTAACAGCAACAGACAACACAAGTTCTCAGACATCTGACTTCGGGGACTACTATTCTATTTACATAAATTACTGGAAGCATCCATTTAGAAAACAATTATCCCTAAAGTAATTTACAACTGAAGCAATGAAATCTTTATAGCAAAAAGCGTTAAAGAGAAAAGTGATCTATGTGATATGTATCCAAACATTTCAGTGCAGCTGAAAACATCTATGACCTATTTCAAAACCAAAAAGGAGAGGAAAATGGAAAAAGTATCCATGCAGTCTTTGAACAAACATACTCTTTCACCTGAGCAATTCATCATACAAATAAATACCTAAGTGAAAGTGCTTCAATTTACTGTCCTGTGTACTTGAAAAGTAATCTCATGACACTTATTCTTAATGATTAACCTACCTGTTTTTGATTCTTTCACATGATCTAGGTTCTGTCTTGTATTCACACCAAGATCATGAAAGTCTCTACGACGACCTCCTCTCTCTGCTAATGATAACTCCTGGAATCCAGCAGATATCTGGAGTTCTTTAAAAAAAAAAAAAAAAAGGAATAACAAAGAAAAAAATACATCTAAGTTAATACGCAACATGACAAATGCAATTCCCAAAGTACACTACGGCATGAAACCCAAAGGCCCCTGTGGTGCTAAACACAGTGTGTAACAATCCTGTCAGGATGTTTTAGGTATCTGCCAACCAAAGAAAAAAGTAACTTCTCAGCTAGAACCTCTTCCATGGAGCCCTTCTTGTCACCACTCTAGGCAAACTCAGCTCCCTCACAGGACATATATATAAGACCAAGATGACTGGACTGATTCAAGAACTTAGAAAAATACATTTGCTGACTGGGTAATTATTTTTCTGTCTGTAGGTATAATACCACCTAAGGGCCTTATTATCAGTATTTTCCACAACTTTTATGATATAATTATAGCTGTAAGAATTGGCAGTTTATAAAATTTAAATGTGCTACCTGAATTAGAAAATGTTGAAGTTTAAAATGTAATTTCCTCACCAATTCCCTTAAAAACCAGCAGAATGGAGGGGATGAGCTTGTGCTATCCTGTGACCGGGATACACATCTACTGGGGTAGGTAAACTATCAGTACATGGTTACTTGCAAAAACTGTGGTTAAAATATCCAAATTACTAAGTCTTTTAATTTGTATAAAATTTTTCCAGTGGTCATGTATGGATGTGAGAGTTGGACTACAAAGAAAGCTGAGCACTGAAGAATTGATGCTTTTGAACTGTGGTGTTGGAGAAGACTCTTGAGAGTCCCTTGGACAGCAAGGAGATCCAACCAGTCCATCCTAAAGGAAATCAGTCCTGGGTGTTCATTGGAAGGATTGATGTTGAAGCTGAACTCCAATACTTTGGCCATCTGATGCAAAGAGATGACTCACTTGAAAAGACCCTGATGCTGGGAAAGATTGAGGGCAGGAGAAGGGGATGACAGAGGATGAGGTGGTTGGATGGCATCACCGACTCAATGGACACGGGTTTGGGTGGACTCTGGGAGTTGGTGATGGACAGGGAGGCCTGGCGTGCTGCAGTTCATAGCGTCTCAAAGAGTAGGACACGACTCAGTGACTGAACTGAACACTTCATATAACTAGTATGATGTGGACCAAAGAACAAATACAAGCTATATAGACAAGTGTTAAATTCTAGCTTGCAGTTAACATGCATGTTATCTTGTGTAGCAGAGACTGCTGACTACACAATAAACAGTATTTCATTATTTTAAAAGTTTATTTAGGAAGTAACACACCTAATAGGGGATTCCCAGGTGGCATAGTGGTAAAGAATCTGCCTGCCAATGCAGGAGGCAAGGGTTTGAGCCCTAAGTTGCAAAGATCCCCTGAAGTAGGAAATGGCAACCTCTCCAGTATTCTTGTTTGGGAAATTCTGTGGACAGAGGAGCCTGGTAGGCTACAGTACATGTGCTCACAAAGAGTTGGACACAGTTGAGTGACTGAGTGCACACACACACCTAATAGACTAAAATTTCTACCTTCCTTGCACGTAAGGATGGCCTAAGAGACTTTTGCAGAAATTATTGGATGAAACTTCTACAAAAGCACCTTAAAGGCATTAATAGCTGGCTTTTATATTCTCCATGCCCCTAGCTGCTAGTCTTGCCTGGAATCTGGATGTTATGGCAAGAGGGAGCCCAACCAGACATTCTGAGCAAAACATAAATCTTAGTGACAGAAGTCATGGACTTGGGAGAACAAAAAGATAAGGGAGACCAGTCCTCTTCTAATCACAAATGCTAAAATTAGCTTAGAACTGCCAGCTTCTCAAAGAGAAGTAATGTAGCTCAAACAAAATATATTGGTTCCTGATATATCTTGTAAACAAGTTATTTTAATATGAGCTTCAATTTCTACACCTGAAAAATTGATTATAACAGATTTTTACTGGAATGTGGTAAGTTTTAAGTTAAGAGCTTCATTTATAAAGCACTTTAAAAGTACTGCTAAATATGCTGGTTCTTGTGCCTCAAGATTTTCAGGGGCTCTATTGTTAAGTATTTTTATCTTAGTTTTTTTTTAATTGGAATTTAGTTGCTTTACAATGTTGTGTTAGTTTCTGCTGTACAGAAAAGTGAATCAGCCATACATACACATATATCCCCTCTTTGTCACCACAGAGCACTGAGTTCCCGGTGCTATACAGTAGGTTCTCATTTCTCATTATGTTATACCTAGTAGTGTGTGTATGTCAATCTCTTTATTTATCTCACAATTTATCCCACCCCAGCCCCATCCCCCAAACCCCTCTTAGTGTCTTATTTGTTTGTTCTCTCTGTGTCTCCACATTTTAAAATCTTTCAGTATCTGGGGGCTTCCCTGGTGGTTCAGTGGTAAAGGATCTGTCTGCCAATGCAGGAGACAGATCAGGAAGATCCCCTGGAGAAGGAAATGGCAACCCACTCCAGTATTCTTGCCTGGGAAATTATACGGACAGAGGAACCGGGCAGGCTACAGTTCCTGGGGTTGCAAAAGAGTCAGACATGACTCAGCCACTGAATAAACCCCTGGTGAACTTTTTATACTAAAGACTTTCAGCTTAAGGTGTCCACACTAACAAAGGTCAGGTATACTGAATCTAGTCTGAGAGCAACAACTGGTCATAAATGCTTAATTTGAATTCTTCCTTGAAAAATTTGAGTTTCTCTTAAAAAAATAGTAGTTATGGATATGAAAACCTAACTGCAAGTTTCTGAAAATAATAATGACATCTGCTCCCCTCTCCACATATAGTACTGCTACTATTAATACTTTAGTCAAAATATGAGTAACTGTCAATCTAAAAGATGTTTTAAATGGGGATACAACTGGAGAAAGAAGAATGAAACTGGAGCAATCAACCTGCCTGACTTTGGACTACACTACAAAGCTACAGCCATCAAGATAGTATGCTACTGGCGCAAAAACAGAAATATAGATCAATGGAACAAAATAGGAAGTCCAGAGATGAATCCACACACCTATGGACAGCTTATCTTTGACAAAGGAGGCAAAAATATACAATGGAAAAAAGAACAATCTCTTTAACAACTGGTGCTGGGGAAACTGGTCAACCACCTGTAAAATAATGAAACTGGAACACTTTCTAACACCATAGACAAAAATAAACTCAAAATGGATTAAAGATCTAAATGTAAGACCAGAAACTATAAAACTAGAGGAAAACAGAGGCAGAACACTCTCTGACACAAATCACAGCAAGATCCTCTATGACCCACCTCCCAGAGTAATGGAAATACAAGCAAAAATAAACAAATGGGAACTAATTAAATTAAAAGCTTTTTCACAATGAAGGAAACTATAAGCAAGGTGAAAAGGCAGCCTTCAGAATGGAAGAAAATAATAGGAAACAAAAATTAATCTCCAAAATATACAAGCAGTTTATGCAGCTCAATACCAGCTCAATCATAAAATGGGCCAAAGAACTAAAGAGACATTTCTGCAAAGAAGACAGATGACTAACAAACATATGAAAAGATGCTCAGCATCACTCATTATCAGAGAAATGCAAATCAAAACCACAATGAGGTATCATCACACCCCAGTCAGAATGGCTACCTTCAAAAAGTCTACAAACAATAAATGCTGGAGAGGGTGGAGAAAAGGGAACCCTCTTACACTGTTGGTGGGAATGCAAACTAGTACAGCCACTATGGAGAACAGTGAGGAGATTCCTTAAAAAACTGGAAAAAGAACTGCCATAGGACCCAGCAATCCCACTGCTGGGCATACACACCGAGGAAACCAGAATTAAAAGAGACACGTGTACCCCAACGTTCATCGCAGCACTGTTTATAATAGCTGGGACATGGAAGCAACCTAGATGTCCATCAGTAGACGAATTGATAAGAAAGTTGTGGTACATATACACAATGGAATATTACTCAACTATAAAAAAAGAACATATCTGAGTAAGTTCTAATGAGGTGGATGAAACTGGAGCCTATTACACAGTGAAGTAAGTCAGAAAGAAAAACACCAATACAGTATATTAACACATATATATGGAATTTAGAAAGATGTTAACAACAACCCTATATGCAAGACAGTGAAAGAGACAGATGTAAAGAACAGATTTTTGGACTCTGTGGGAGAAGGTGAGGGTGGGATGATTTGAGAGAATAGCATTGAAACATGTATACTACCATATGTGAAAAAGATGACCAGTCCATGTTCGATGCATGAAACAGGGCACTCAAAGTTGGTGCACCAGGACAACCCAGAGAGATGGGATGTGGAAGGATGTGGGAAGGGGTTTTGGACGGGGGGACACATGTACACCTGTGGCTGATTCACCTCAATGTATGGTAAAAACCACAATATTGTAATTAGCCTCTAATTAAATAAATAAAAAATTTTTAAAGGGATACAACTGGAAACTTTGTTCCCCTTCCATGCATCTTCCAGAATGATTTATTAAAAACACAAATCAGGACATGCTATTGTTCTATTTAAGAGTCCTCCCATGTCACCATATCCCACTTTACAGAGTGAAAACTCAAGGTCTTAATGTCTCTGCTGCTGCTGCTGCTAAGTCGCTTCAGTCATGTCCAACTCTGTGCAACTACAGAGATGTCAGCCCACCAGGCTCCCACGACCCTGGGATTCTCCAGGCAAGAACACTGGAGTGGGTTGCCATTTCCTTCTCCAATGCATTAAAGTGAAAAGTGAAAGTGAAGTCACTCAGTCGTGTCTGACTCTTTGAGATCCCATGGACTGCAGCCTACCAGGCTCCTCCACCCATGAGGTTTTCCAGGCAAGAGTACTGGAGTGGGTTGCCATTGCCTTCTCCACTTAATGCCTCATTAGTGATAAATCTGTTAAGGCTGTCATTTTAATTTCTAAAACACAGTGGATACCTGAACGCTTACTGTGAGAAGCACTTCTGAGATGTAATACTTACAAGAGCAGGGAAAGACGGTAAAACAGGGCTTTGCATTACCCTGAGTATCACTGAGTCCTCACAATGGCCCTTATCTTTAAAAACATATACCTTTATATAGGTAGGGGACTGAGTTTCATAGAATTCAATTTAAATTCATGAGTCATTGTTTAAAAAAAATGTATTAGTGAAGATCAATACAGAGCATGTTTAGGGAAAATATAATAAAGCAAGTGACCTGGAGGTGTTTTTTGGAGTCACTGGTTTCAGCACTTGATTCCCACTCTGGATTTAGTCTTGTCATTTTTGGCCTCTGAAGATTTTCCAACTATCTTGCCAGATCAGATAATTTCAAAAGGTATTTTAAAAATATAGCACATTAAAGGTATTTAGTTGGAGGATATATATCCTGGTATAATGCTGGATACAGAATTCTTACTTGGCTTATATATTTGAAACTCATGCAACCTTATGTTTCTATTATCAGAAACATTTATAACTTAATGTGACATATTTATTCTAATAGAACGGATTATATCTCCCTGTTCACTTTTTGGATTAAATGGGTAATTTTTTAAAAAAAGATTGAGGAACGTGATTCAATCAGTTCATCCAGGGAAAGTGATTCAATCAGTTCAGTTCAGTCGCTCAGTCGCGTCCGACTCTTTGCGACCCCATGAACTGCAGCACGCCAGGCCTCCCTGTCCATCACCAACTCCCAGAGTCCACCCAAACCCATGTCCACCGAGTCAGAGATTCCCATGAACGAATTGTAATCAAGGACCTTAAAAATTAAAACATCATGTAGCCCACTGGGGCTTCCCCAATGGCTCAGCGATAAAGAATCCGCCTGCAATGCAGGAAACTCAGGAAAAGCAGGTTAAATCCCTGAAACAGCAACCCACTCTAGTATTCTTGCCTGAAAAATCCTGTCGACAGAAGAGCCTGTGGGCTATAGTCCATGGGGTCAAAAAGAGTCAGACACGACTTAGCAACTGGCCAACAATAACACATATTTACTAAAAATACAAAGCTGTTTTACAACTTGTTTTCATTTCAGTCAAGTTTTTACATTTTTGAAAATGGCTAAATGGTACTCCATTGTTATTAAAGTACAACAGGTTTTACCCTTACAGAACAGGTTTTTCCAGTTTTGGGGTCTTGAATATAGTTAACAGTCTTACTTACATGATTGTACTTATTCAGTGTCTGGATAAATTACCACGAATATAACTGCTACTAAAGTGTAATGCTGCTACACATTACAAACGCCATCCAAAAGTTAGTACAATCCTACATGGAACACAAGTTCCAATTTTAAAACTGCCAAAACTGGAAAAAAATAAAATGGAGAATAACCAGATTAAAAAATGCTCCAGTTCAATTTAAACTTGATGGTAAGGCTTAGCATTTTCACTGCCCTTTGCACTTCTCAATGATTCGCCCTTTCCTTTGTCCACTTTCCCATCACAGATTCATAAGACTGCTCCGTGTATCAGAAAGATGAGCTGTTTTCTAATTTCAGTGAAGTTTCCAAGTTGTCTCTTGAGTCTGACAGTATCTGTCACAGTTCAATTCATACCACTTCAAGTTCATCTTAGATTTATCCATGTTTTCTAAATTTCATGGGTTTCATCTGTGATGACTAAATATTTGGTCATAGCGGTGCAAGGCATAAAGCAAGGAACCAGCTTTGTTCTCAAGTCTTCCATTTGCTTCAACACTTTTATTGCCCATTTCCCATGCCAATCCCAGGGTTTTAAAAGCCACTGTTACTACACTAATTCTCTACGTATATATATGAGTTTGTTTAATTCTCTACGTATATATATGTTTGTTTTTTTCCAATTCTAAAACCAAACTTATTAACTATTAGAATCTTATACCAAGCATCCAAAAAAATGAGCTTTTGGAACAATGCAGGGAAAAAGCACAATTTTTGGAATCAGAACCGGCGTTCTGACTCTACTGGCTGCCAGAGGATGAACCAATACCACACACGTGAAAATATATTTTATAAGTCAAAGTTACAAACACTAAAGTTGGTACAGCTTTGATAAAACCACTAAAGAAGCCAAGAGAATGTTCTAAATTAATACCTAATAAGCACATTTATAATTAGTTTAGAATTTACCTGCTTTGTAAAAGCTCGTGTGGGGCTCTAGAATTTGCTCTTTTTTGTTGCGAAGAAAAGAAATCCTGAGGCACTGCAATCCATGGCAGGCTGCACAGCCTGAGGGAGATGCTGGGACTCCTTTTTCTTTAAACAGGATTTTGGTAACTGCTCCCCATCTATTGCTACAAGCGCACAGACACACGCAGGAAGCCCTTTCCCTCTCCCTTCACCTTGTGACTTCGCTGTTGCTCCCACTGTTCCTCTCTGTCGTCCGCGGCCAACTAATTCCCCCTCTGCTGGCGGCTGCTGAGGTCGAGGCTGAATGTAACCAGGCTGCTGACTCTGCAGTTATATGCAAATAAAGAACAGCATTCTTTTTGTGTCAAGAGGTCACAGACATCAGAGGAAATAACTAGTCAAACAAATCTAAGGCATTCAACCAAAACTGATCTAAATTAGTAATCAAATATCTTACTCTTACGAAGAAATTTCTTCAAGAAGGGTTACCAAGTGAAGTTAAGAACCAGCTTCCAATACCCTCAGGACATAGAACACAATTTTCCTTGTACAGTTCCTACCTCCTTCACAGGACACAGTTTTTAAATTTAATTTGACAGCCTAAGCTGATGAAGGCTTCAGTTCAGTTCAGTTGCTCAGTCATGTCCAGCTCTTTTCGACCCCATGAATCGCAGCACGCCAGGCCTCCCTGTCCATCACCAACTCTCGGAGTTCACTCAGACTCAAGTCCATCGAGTCAGTGATGCCATCCAGCCATCTCATCCTCTGTCGTCCCCTTCCCCTCCTGCCCCCAATCCCTCCCAGCATCAGACCCTTTTCCAATGGGTCAACTCTTTGCATAAGGTGGCCAAAGTACTGGAGTTTCAGCTTCAGAATCATTCCTTCCAAAGAAATCCCAGGGCTGATCTCCTTCAGAATGGACTGGTTGGATCTCCTTGCAGTCCAAGGGACTCTTAAGAGTCTTCTTCAACACCACAGTTCAAAAGCATCAATTCTTTCTGTGCTCAGCTTTCTTCACAGTCCAACTCTCACGTCCATACATGACCACTGGAAAAACCATAGCCTTGACTAGAGGGACCTTTGTTGGCAAAGTAATGTCTCTGCTTTTCAATATGCTATCTAGATTGGTCATAACTTTCCTTCCAAGGAGTAAGCGTCTTTTAATTTCATGGCTGCAGTCACCATCTGCAGTGATTTTGGAGCCCAAAAAAATAAAGTCTGCCACTGTTTCCACTGTTTCCCCATCTATTTCCCATGAAGTGATGGGACCAGATGCCATGATCTTCGTTTGCCAGTTTGTTTCTCAAGGACTCTCCCTGCAGTTAGAAAAGAGTGACATACTCACCGCAGAGGCGCCCACATGCTGCACCATCTCCTGACCACGAGCCCTTCCTCTTGCTCTCGCTCTGGCTCTCCCAGTCATTTTCCTTTTTCTTAAGAGGAAATAATCATGAAGACAATACTCAATGTTTGCAATTGTATTTGAGTGTTTCTACAATGCTATCTTTAAACTGATTTGGTTAAGATTCTAAAATAAGCTCCTGGGTAATCACAGAGTTTCCTAGCCTCTGAAGGCACTATCCAGTATTGCCTCTTAAGGCAGTATCCCCACCTTCAGCAAAACCTAAGTGCTCCTGTGCTAGGTGACAGCACTGAAGTAGAAGACTTATTTTCATGTAGTATGTCATCTTTCAATTGAATTAATTATAAAAAGTCTTAAGATATTGGTGAATAGTTCTTTCACACCTAGATATGTAATCTATGAAAGAGGGCTCTTATGGTAAGCTTTATGCCAGGCCCTTTAAGTAATTCTTATACATACACTACTGTATCTTCCTGGATCATTCCACAGTTGCATGTAGCTTAATCTTTTTTTTAACCACATCATTTACGCCCCATAATTTCATTCTTGATGAGTGGCATCCACTCTGTCTCTAAGGAAACAGTCATTCATCTCCAAACTACTCCTTTACTGCTCCTACCACACATGATCAACAATTCCCCACATTTTTTCAACAGCACCCTGTAAATGAGTACCTAATGTAAGCTAGGATCTATCAGGCATCAAATATATTACCATGTATAAAAGGTTCTCTACCAACTCACCCCCAACTATAGAGTAGAAAGCAGTATCATCAAGTTATTATCAGAGCCAGACTGGCTCTTCTTCACATAACCTGTGAAGCAAATCACATAACCTACGACTCGCGTCTGTATTTGTAAAATAGTCAATAACAACCTATACCGCACAGGTCAACTGAGAACAACTCAATGCGAACACACAGAGAGCACAAAGTGCCTGGCATACCATGAGCATTCAACACATGTGAGCCCTTGTGGAAACGGCAGAAAAAAATCATAACCACAAATATTTAAGTTTAACAAGGAACAAAGAATGTTCTTACAAAGAGGAAAGCAGGAACTAATTTACATACTGAAGAGGTCTGTCTGCGACAAAACTAATATTTAAACTGAGATGCAGGAGGACTAGGAATTGGAAGGTTAGGTGGGACCACTTGGAGAAAGCAATAGCACCCCACTCCAGTACTCTTGCCTGGAAAATCCCCTGGACAGAGGAGCCTCGAAGGCTGCAGTCCATGGAGTCGCTGAGGGTTGGACACCACTGAGTGACTTCACTTTCACTTTTCACTTTAATGCATTGGAGAAGGAAATGGCAACCCACTCCAGTGTTCTTGCCTGGAGAATCCCAGGGATGGGGGAGCCTGGTGGGCTGCCGTCTATGGGGTCGCACAGAGTCGGACACGACTGAAGCGACTTAGCAGCAGCAGTGGGACCACTCTTCAGACAAGAGTGAACAGCTCGTGACTATGTGTTGAGAGCTTGGCTAGTCTGCAGGACTAAAAGACGTCCATTGTGACTGAAGGGTAATGAGCTTGGATTTGACACTCAATTCACAGAGAGACTACCTAAGGTTCTAAAGAGGGGCAGATTATAAGACTAATTACAATTAAATCATTCCGCTTTAAGTCAGGATAAGCCTTTTCTGAGTTTTCTCAGCTTCTAAACATTTTTGTTCCATGGCAATTTTCCTAGGAAGACAAATATAATGACACTACACTTTTAAAGACCTCTTTATCAAACACTAAAGGACTAAAAATACATTAGCTCACATGCCTGTAAAAACTTTAATGATCTAATCAGCAATTTCCAAAGCAGGTTACACAATATAATCTGCTGAGAAACCAGCATATTAGAACAAATTTTAAATGCCATTATAAAGTATTCTGAATTTACCATATGTATATTATGACAATTGTTATACATACATAACTTGGGCCTTCCAGGTGGCTCAGGGGTGAAGAATTTGCCTGCCAATGCAGGAGCCCCAGGAGACGTGGGTTTGATCCCTGGGTCAGGAAAATTCCCTAGAGGAGGAAATGGCAACCCACTTCAGTATTCTAGCCGGGATAATCCCGGCAGAAGAACCTGGTGGGCTACTGTCCATGGGGTTGCAGAATCTGACATGATTGAGCAGCTAAGCATGCACACATACATACATAACTCACGCATGGAGCACACACGGATATATGCCCAAGTCTCTTACTGATGGTCAACTGAATCAAATCTGGAGATCTCTGCTTTATACTCCAGCAAACACTACTTTCCTCCATGCACCAGCTATGATAAATTCCTTGATGCACTCTGTCCCAGGGCACACACATCCTTTGCTAAAGCACCACACTCTCCTCTCTGAAATGGAAGAATTCAGCTTATCCTTTAAGGATCAGCCCAAAGGCCATCTCTTCCACCTTCCTGTACCAAGTTGTTTGCATGTGTATTAATTACAGCAACCACCACATCTCATGGGTAAGCAGTTCCTCCTCCCTCTCACACACACATTTCAAGAGCTCCTCTAGACAGGGCTGCTAATCAGTCTAGTCCTTTGCACCTAAGCCCAAAGCATGGCAACCTAGCAGTGTCTATGTGCATATGTTGTAAAAACCTAGTAATAAGCTGAACTGCCACCCCAATAAGGGATTTTTTTAAAAAATTACTGCAGTAGTTCTCAGAGCGTGCTCCTGGACTGGCAACACCTAGCACCCGACTGAAATGCAAATTGGAATGGGGGGTCCCACTCCCAGTCCCCAGAGAGAAACCCTGTTCACTGCAGGTGGTTCTGATGATCGCTGAGCCCGAGGGCCCTGGAGCGCGATACCCACAGCGTCCAAGCCAGACCGCGCGGGTCGACCCCATACCCAGGTCCACTGCATACGGGCTGGACTCAGCTGTGTCCTCCCCACTTCAACATCCCTCTGGCTGGACCACAAGCCACTCCTATCACCTGGAGGTGAGAAACCGAGCTGGTGCTCAAAGGCACCACACCAGCTACAAAGGACATCCAGGTCAAGTGGACATCCACCCCAGGGGCAAAAACACTAGTGTCCACCCCAAACATGCAGCCGAATCCTCTGCGCGTCCTAAGGCTGCCCTGCGCGGTCCCCAGTCCTTCTCCCGATCCCGCTCGCTTCTCCGGCCCCACCCGCGCCCACTGACGGCAGAGGACACCTCAATACAGGACTCAGCACAGGCTAAAGGACCGCGGTGGAGGATGCCCCGCCGCAGGCACGCAGGCTGGAGCCCGAGGGTGACAACCGTGCGGCGCTGGTGTGCAGCTACGTGCTCCCAACCTCCGCAAACTAGCGGACGGCCGGGTCACACTAACAGTTACCGCGGCGCAGCCAACGGTTTTCTCACACCAGATTCCTCCGCGCCGGAACTTGGGACTTTGAGCCACGATGCCGGCCCAAACGGACCCCTGTGCCTCTCGACCCCTCAGAGCCGCTGGGTTTGCTCTTACCTCAATGTCCACTCTGGGCGATTGAAGGGCCTGGGGGCCAGTGGAAATGGGAAGGATCCTCTTTTTTCAGGGCGGATGGACACTGACCTCAAGGAGTAAACTGCTCTGCACGTGGTAACCGAGCTAACGGCATGGCAGGCAGCGGCCCGTGCTAGGTACTGATTGGCTGCTGGGGAATGGCAGTTTCGTCAGGGCCAGACAGCCCCGCCCAGACCCCGCCCACACCTTGCCTGAGTTGTACCTGGAACACCTGTGATGAGCAGTTGGCAAAGATTGCAGTGGTCTTCATTTGTTCCTGCTCGTGGAGCCGGGCTGTGCACTCAACATGCCATTGAGAAACTGAAATTGTAACCAGGTGTGTTTTGAGCTCCCTGCTGTTAAAAAAAGAAGGAATTTACTCTTGGATTGGTCTCTTAAAATAAGCTATCTCATTTATCAGATAAACAAATGAGATTTGAATTTTGCCTCCAAAGAGATAAAACTGCATTCTCGAGCTGGAACGCCAGGTGGCTGGCTGTGTACCTACACATGTAACTTTCCAGATCAACAACTTTGGTGCTGAGTGCATGCGTGTTCCCATGGAGGAGAGTGGTTCTCAAACTTGTTCCGCATCAGGGTCACCTGAAGGGCTGGTTAAAACCACAGATCACACTGCTCCCACCACTAGAGCTTCCGGATCTGTAGGTTCATTGGTAGGACCCACTAATTTACATGTCTGATAAATTGCAGAACATGTTCATATAACTGGTCCAATGTCTGCATTGATAGCAGAGGCAGTGAGCTCCATGCCCTCAATATAAGTTCATTTCCTCACTGGACAAAACCAAAACAGTTAAAACTACATATTGTAAAATAGAATGGAATTATTTGTCAGGCTGGGAAGTGAGACGGATGGTAACCATGTGACTAGTTAAGTCCAGTAACAATTCAGTAACTTCCTTTTAGTGGGGTGTAGGGGGACTTGAGAGAGTCCCTTGGACAGCAAGATCAAACCAGTCCATCTTTAAGGAAATCAACCCTGAATATTCAGTGGAAGGACTGATGCTGAAGCTCCAATACTTTGGCCACCTGATTTGAAGAGCCGATTCATTGGAAAAGACCCTAGAAAGATTGAGGGGAGGAGGAGAAGGAGGCAACAGAGGATTAGCTGGTTGGATGGCATCACTGACTCAATGGATATGAGTTTGACCAAATTCTGGGATATAGTGAACGACAGGGAAGCCTGGCATGTTGCAGTCCATGGGGTCGCAAAGAGTTGGACATGACTTAATGACTGAACAAAAACAAAGAGGAGTGCTTCTAGGGACTGGCTTTAATGGGACATTTATACAACAAACATTTTCTCATTCCTTCTTAAGAGTGTATACTTCGGTCAGAGTCGGGATGGGGGTTGGAGAGGGCTGCAGTCTCCCCAGGCCACCTCCCCAGGTCCACAGCCCCACAGCTTCATCTGTCAGCTGAAAGGAACAGGCTAGATTTCAGTGTTTCTCATGGTAGCTTAATTGTAAACATTCACTGGGGGGCAGTGGTGGTGGTTCTGAAAACATACATTCCCAGGTAATCTTGACTCTGTAGAGTCAAGAGCCTAGGAGTCTTGCTTCCTGGGTTGGAAGCAAGGAATTTTCTTTCAACAAGTGACACAAGGTGATTCTTATGCTCAGAGGAGTTTGAAAATTTTGAAACAAGATCTGTGATCTTGACATCTCCCACAGTTAAAGAATTCATGAGAAAGGCACTTGAAGTGAGAAGTAGTTTGGGGAAAAATAGCCTTTAAAGGTTTTCATTTTTATTTTTTTATGGCTCAATTTGGAATACAGTATGAACTTGAACTTTCCTCAGTTCAGTTCAGTCGCTCAGTTGTGTCCAACTCTTTGCAACCCCATGAACACCAGGCAGCATGCCAGGCCTCCATGTCCATTACCAACTCCTGGAGTACACCCAAACCCATGTCCATTGAGTCAGTGATGCCATCCAATCATCTCATCCTCTGTGGTCCCTTCTCCTTTCCTGCTGTTGCTGCTGCTAAGTCGCTTCAGTCGTGTCCGACTCTGTGCGACCCCATAGATGGCAGCCCACCAGGCTCCCCCGTCCCTGGGATTCTCCAGGCAAGAACACTGGAGTGGGTTGCCATTTCCTTCTCCAATGCATGAAAGTGAAAAGTGAAAGTGAAGTCGCTCAGTGATGTCCAACTCTTAGCGACCCCATGGACTGCAGCCTATCAGACTCCTCCGTCCATGGGATTTTCCAGGCAAGAGTACTCCTTTCCTAGGAAAGACTTAAAATGTTAGTAGAAAGCTGTTCTGTGAAGTTTTGCCAGCAGATGGAGCAGTAGAATAAGAAATCTATCTTCAGAGCATCAGCTCAAGGTAGGGTAGAAAAATATCACAAACTAACATTAGAGGGTATAAGTCTATATACCTGGTATGCCTTGGAACTTTTTTTTTTTAATAGTTTTTAAACTATTCTTATTTATTTATATTTATTTGGCTGCATTGGGTCACAGTTGCAGCACACGGGACATTGTTGTGGTGCAGGGACTCTGGTTGTGTCGAATGGATTCAAGAGGGTGCTTACTTCAGTATTTGCAGCTCGTGGGCTTCATTGCTCCACAGCATGTGGAATCTTTGTTCCCTGATCAGGGATTGAACTCACGTTCCCTGCATTGGAAGGTGGTTTTTTTTTTAACCACTGCGCCACCAGGGAAGTCCCTCGTTGAAAGTTCTGAAGATACAGTGCTTGCTTGAAATATCACCGAGCATCTTGGCATGTGCAATGTAATTGGTTTCTAAAAAAGTTGTGATACAGTGGGATGGGGGCAAAGCCCGTCTTTCTTCTGATGTCTCAAACATCACATCTCACAAATCTTACCTAAAATTTGGAAAGAAAAGCTACTAAGAGAGAGGTCAGGGAAACATTGTTTTAACTTCCTGTGTTGACCACAGGATCAGGGCCCCAGTGGCATCAGTTTTGGGGAACGATGATATATGTGCCTGACTCCGGAAACTGGAAACCAAGTGGATGTACATTCTCATTCCAGGAACTGGGTCAAGGAGGGGCAAACCAACACTGAAAGTGAATAGAGTGGGGAAAGTGATCGGAGTGTTGGAGGGAGGGTGGTTTGGGAGATGCCTCAGGGAAATTATGCTGTTAAAGCCTTGAATGGAGTTTGCAGGGAACCATGGGCAAAACATGGACAGGGTCTGGGCAGGGAATTGCAGTTGGGCCAGCAGGAGTGATGGGACACGTAGAGGAGTGACAGGTGATAACAGTGAAGGGACAGACCAGGCTCTAGACGTTAAGTGACAATAAAAACCAAACATCCTCACTGCTCAATGCACCCTGCTAGCTGCTATGAATGCAATATACTCTGTCTTCTTATTGCTGATACTAAGCCCAGGCCAGCTGGACTGCCGAAGTGGGCCGATCACCAAATAGGAAGAGAAGCTTCGGCAAACAGGAGCGTAAACACCATACCTGAAAAGGTCAGTGACTTCTGGGTCCCAGGCTGTCCTTACCAAGAGAAACGAGGTCCCAGATTCACTGGGGTTGCTTGTTTTGTCTCACTGAAAGGAAACACACATAACATAAAGTTAACCATTGCACAGCAAAGAATTGAGTGGCATTTTGTACATTCACAGTGCTGGGAAACTGCCGCCTCTATCTGGTTCTGGAACATGTTCATCACCCCAAAATTATGTCCCGTTCCTATTAAGCAATTACTCCCCATTCCTCCCCTCCATCTTCCCAAGCCCTGACGGGCACAAATCTACTTTCTGTCTCAATTCATTTAGTTAGTTCATTCCACATAAATGGAATCATATGTGGTCCTTTGTGTCTGGCTTCTTTCACTCAGCACTGTGTTTTCAAGGTTCGTCCACGTCGTAGCACGTGTCAGAGCTTACTTCCTTTTAATGGCTGAATAGTATTCTGTGGTACCGACAGACCACCTTTTTTTAAATCCGTTCATCCACCAAAGGATGGGTCTAATGTTTTTACAGAGAAACGGGAACCTTTGTGGATTTCTGTTCAGTCCATGGCCATTGAGTTCATGACAGTTGCTCTGAAGAGCTTTCCAGTGGAAGGAAACACAATGGAGAAAAAAAAAACTCAAGTTAGTTTAGGTACAAAACTAACCTAAAACTAGTTTAGGTAACATGGTCTTAGTAGGTGGTGGTAGGAGCTGCTGGCTGGAAAGGAAAGCTGCCCAATCATCAAGAGTTTGGAATCCCTCGTGGAGGAGTTTTGATCATACTCTGTAACCCATCAGCTTCTGAAAATTTTAAAGCTGGAAACCAAATAATCAGAGCAGATTTTGACCTAGTTCCTTTCATTCCAAGATTATAAAACCTCTTTAAAATCTTAATCCAGTTTTGTAGGTAAAGCGATGGATGAAGCCTTTGAAAAAGAAAAAAAAGAAAATGCAGAGTAAGTTACCATGTATTCCTTAGCTGTAATTTCCTAAATCAGTTATCTCATGCTTCATATTTACCTTGGTTTTCTATATCTGTTTTCCTACAGAGCTATCCAGCTTCTCCCCATCTCCTTAAATACTGATCTAACCAGAGGTACAGAATGGAAAGGTGGATGTGTGTCCCAAGATACACACAGACACACACAGACACACACACACACACACACTGAATACCTGGGAATGTTTGTTGAAAGGGAAGGGCAATGGGTAAGGATCGAGTTTATTTAAACATAACTTTGAAAAAATATTTATTCATCCATGTTGGGTCTTAGTTGCAACATGCAGGCTCTTTTTTAAAAATTAATTAATTTTAATTGGAGGCTAATTACTTTTCACTATTTTAGGGGTTTTTTTGCCATACATTGACAAGAATCAGCTATGGGTGTACATACGTC
Organism: Bos indicus x Bos taurus; assembly: GCF_003369695.1. NCBI lineage: Eukaryota > Metazoa > Chordata > Mammalia > Artiodactyla > Bovidae > Bos > Bos indicus x Bos taurus. Next base: position 26,023,154 of record NC_040092.1, on the reverse strand, counting down.
CCCCATCCTGAAGCCCCCCCTCCCACCTCCCTCCCCATCCCATCCCTCAGGGTTGTCCCAGTACACCGACTTTGAGTGCCCTGTTTCATGCGTTGAACTTGGACTACTCATCTATTTCACATATGGTAACATACATGTTTCGATGCTTTTCTCTCGAATTATCCCACCCTCACCTTCTCCCACAGAGTCCAACAGTCTGTCCTTTATATCTGTGTCTCTTTTGCTGTCTCGCATATAGGGTCATCATTACCATCTTTCTAAATTACATATATATGCATTAATATACTGCATTGGTGTTTTTCTTTCTGACTTACTTCATTCTGTATAATAGGCTCCAGTTTCATCCACCTCATTAGAACTCATTCGGGTCATTGCAGTGTACGGAGGACTCTCTAGTTGTGGCACTTGGGCTTCAGTAGCTGCAGCGCATGGGCTTGGTTGCTCCGAGGCATGTGGGATCTTAACTCTCCAACCTGGGATTGAACCTGCGTCACCTGCATTGCAAGGTGAATTCTTAACCGCTGGACCACCAGCGAAGTCCCCTAAGTACATACTTTTCATTGAGCTCCAAATATCACTGTCTGGCCACAGGCAGGATGTATGAGGGCGAGGGAAAGAGAGCACTGACTTGGGTCTACAAAACTGGCCCGTTTCTGTTCTAAGGAGTGGCTGTGGTCACCACTTGTGCTCTCCAGGGTATTCTCTTCTCTAGAAAAGGAGGCCTTGATCTGGACCAGCACTTCTCACAGTGCCGTCAATGGCCCCTCAGCAGCAGCCCCACCTATGAGTTTGTACAAAATGCACATTTTCAGGCCCTTCACAGACCCGCTAAACCCCAGATCTCTTGGGGCAGTGCACAGGGTTCTGCATTAACACTCTGTCCATGTGATTCTGGTGCCACTTAAGGCTGGGAACTGTTGGTGCTGAAACTGTCCCCTTGGTGGTCTCATCTTTGCTTTCAGTTCCTCTGAATTGTTAAAAAAAAAAAAATAGCTTTGAACTCCAGCAAGTTTTTCAGTCAGAATCAGTACCAGTAGCCTCCAGCCCACAGGGTGCCCCCCTCCACCTCTGCAGTCAATAGCACCCCTGCCATACTGGTCTTGGGGTCACACACATGCCAAGCTCAGTCCTGCTTGAGGCTCTAACCTGGCTCTTCCCTCTATGAGGGCACCTGCCTCCAGGTTTCTTCTCCCATCCAGGTCTTGTTTACATGTCCCATCCTCAGAAGGCCCTTTCCTGAGCTCCTGTCCACAGGATTCCCCTCCCCACATGGTCACTCTCCAGACCAGCCCATCATCTGCTACCACAGGGCCATTGCACATCCTATTTCTCAATTTGGAAGCTTCTTCCACTAAACTATCACTGCTTTCCATACAAATATAGCCTCCTCCCAGGGCCCTTTCCCTGGGAGTCCTTCTAAAAGAGCCCTCTCCCCACCTCCTATCACTCACTCAATCCTTGCCCTGGTTTATAGGTCCTAGCGCTCCATAACAAATCATCACAGACTTGGTAGCTTAAACCCACAGAAATTTATTGGTTCATAATTCTGGAGGCCTTAAGTCTGAAATCAAGGCCAGAAGGGGCATGCTCTCTGAAGATGCATAGGGGAAAATCCATCTTTGCCTCTGCCAGCCTCTGGTGGCTCTGGGTGTTCCCTGGCTTCTGGCTGCCTTGCTTCAATCTCTGCCTCCATCTTCATTTGACTTCCTTGGGTCTCTCCCTGTGTCTTCTTCTCTCGTTATGAGGACACAGGTCACTGGATTTAGAGCTCACCCTAAATTCAGGATGATTTAATCTAGAGGTGCTTAATGAATTAATTAGAGATCTTATTTGCAAATAAAGTCACAATCTGAGGTTCCTGGTGGCCATGCATTTTTAGGGCACAGTATTCTACTTCAGTGGCACCCCACTCCAGTGCTCTTGCCTGGAAAATCTCATGGACGGAGGAGCCTGGTAGGCTGCAGTCCATGGGGTCGCGAAGAGTCGGACACGACTGAGCAACGTCACTTTAACTTTTCACTTTCATGCATTGGAGAAGGAAATGGCAACCCACTCCAGTGTTCTTGCCTGGAGAATCCCAGGGACGGAGGAGTCTTGTGGCCTGCCATCTATGCGGTTGCACAGAGTCGAACACGACTGAAGTGACTTAGCAGGATTCTACTTCCTATGGGCCTTTCCAGGTGGCGCTAGTGGTAAAAAGTCTGCCTGCCAGTGAAGGAGATGTAAGAGACACCAGTTTGATCCCTGGGTTGGGAAGATCCCCTTGAAGAGGGCATAGCAACCCAGTGCACTATTCTTGTCTGGAGAATCCCATGGACAGAGGAGCCTGGTGGGCTACTGTCCATAGGGTCCCACAGAGTCGGACACGACTGAAGTAACTTAGCACGCACGCACACATTTTACACCTGACACCCATTCTATCAGTTATCAAGGTCATTTCTGTTACCTGGCATTACAAGTTTATTTATTATCATCCAGCCTGATAGAATATAATCTCCATGAGGTCAGGGAATGTGTTGCATCCACATGTGAAAAAAGCACAAATATTAGTTGCTTAATCATGTCTGACTCTTTGCAACCCCATGGACTGTAGCCCACCAGTCTCCTCTGTTCATGGGATTCTCCGGGCAAGAATATTGGAGTGAGTTGCCACTTCCTTCTCCAGGGGATCTTCCTGACCCAGGGATAGAACTTGGGTATCTTACATTGCAGGCAGATAGTTTACCATCTGAGCCACCAGGGAAGTCCAACATCCACATGGGTATTCCCACTGTACACAATGGTGCTTAGCCCTCAACAAGCTTTGTAAGAAACTTTGTTGACTAAATAACAAATTAATGGATTCAGTCTACAGTCCCTCCCTTTGCTCCAATTTTTGCCAGCCCCTGGGGCAATCACTTCTCCGCCGTTACCTCCATGTCTCCAGCTTCTCTACTCTGTGGTCCTTCTACCAACAGCAGGGATTTCAGCTGGGCACCATTTCTGCCCATCACACGCCTCCTCCTCTTGGTTAATTGCACCTGCCTCACCTCTCCAGGCCATCTTGAATCTTCGCAGTTTCCACCAGTGCCCTGTGTAGTCCTTACCCCCACTGGCCTTTCTGCTGCCCCTAGGAAAGTGAAGTTATTGCCATGAATGTCTGTGGGCCACACTTCCACCAGCTTCATTCAGCTGAACCCCTTCAGCTGTGCTCTGTACCCCTCTTCTCGCTTCCTCAAAGGTTTCTCTCTATCACAAGTCCTTGCTTTTATCCTCTGCTCTCCTCTCTACCAGGGCTTTCTCCTTGGCATGTGGCGTGTCCACAGTGTCTAGTCTTCCTCATCTTAAAAAGCAAAGCAAAACAAAAGAAACCACGATCACTGCTCTTTCGTCTTTCCCCTTCCAAGTGCATCTCTCTGAAAGAACAGGTTACTGTTCCTTTTTACCCCCTCAGCTCCCATCCTTACCCTCCCACAGTGGGATTTTAAGTCTCCAAAACAGTGGTCCCCAAGCACTGACCATGGACCAATACTGGTCTGTGGCCTCTTAGGAGCTGGGTTGGACAGCAGAAGGTAAGCATGGGCAAGTGAGTGAAGCTTCATCTATGCTTACAGCTTCTCCCCATCACTCCCATCACCATAGTATCACAATGTATTAATAATAATAGATGGGCTAAAGCGCACAATAAATGTAATGGCCTTGAATCATCCAGAAACCATCCCACCTACCAGCAACATGCCAGTCCATGGAAATATCGTCTTCCACAAAACCATTTCCAGGTGCCAAAAAGTTTAGCAATGGCTGCTCTAAGAGACCTCCACGAGCCTAGAACCTTCCTTGTCTCCAAATCCAGTGGACACCTGTTAGACCTACCTGTCTTCTCAGTACCTATTTAGAGTGATGCTGATTCCGTCCATCCCAACAACATCCCATCTTGCTTCCTGTGGTCTGGGTTTTCTTCCTCTATGCTGGTTGGTCCTTCTACATATGATTCATGAGAGTTTCTTCTGCCCATCTCCTAAAGGTCAATGGATCAAGGTTCTCAAAGTGTGGTCTCCAGGTCAGCAGCATCAGCTTTGCTGGAAAGCCATTGGAAATACAATTTCTTGGATCTCACTCTAGATGCATTGAATCAGGAACTCTGGGAGTGGGGCTAGAAATTTATGTTTAACCATACGGCCAGTTGATTCAAATTCACCAGATAGTGTAAGAAACATTGTACTCACCACTGGGCTAAGATATTAAGCTTACCACCTTCCTCCGTCTTTTGGGGTACCATGATGTTAAATGGTCTTTTCAGCTGAAAGGGCCTTAAGTCTCTGTTGAGTTTATGTTTGGCTCCCAAGCTTTGTATTGGTAGCTTCTTGTAGCAGTACTCTCCCTAACGAATCCTGTCTTCAGTTGCTTTGGCAACGGTCTTGTAAGCAGGATATGTACAGGACAGCTGTAGGAGGTAAGGAAAGAGCTTCTACTCATAATTAGTTTCTTTTTGAAATAAGAGAAATTAGCCTTTCATAATATTAAAGATGTAGATGACACTGGGCGCCTTCTGGGGTGTCTGTGTCTATACGTGAGACACCCATATACAGAGGGGAAGGGACGTCCTACCTCCCACCTGTCGTCAGACTTGTGACGGGCTGCAGCTTGCATGTGGCCCTGCGCACAGTGATGTGTGTAACAAGATCTAACTCTCTCCGAACCAAACCTCATGAAATGCAAAAGCAGCTTGAAAATATTATAGAAACTATGGGTGAGAGAGAAAAAAAAAACAATGAAAAATGCAAACATAAGCAAACAACAAGAGTGTTGTAGAGCTCACATCTCTATTCATGGTGCAAGCGCTTTGCAGTCCTAAATGCTGAATTGTTTAGATCTGACAGTCACATTGCTCTCCTAAAAATATTATTATTATTCTTAATTATTTCAGGGATAAAAAGCTTTTAGTAGATAAAAACTTCATGTTTAAAATGAAAGATCTTCGTTTTGGGGTAGACTGCACCCAAATTTTTATTTTGAATTTTCATTTTGTAGTGTGTTTTATCATGTGCATAATACAGTGGTGTATGGTAAATCCTGGGCTTCCCTGGTAGCTCAGCTGAGGAAGAATCCACGTGCAATGCAGGAAACCCCGGTTCGATTCCTGGGTCAGTATGATCCCCTGGAGAAGGGATAGGCTACCCACTCTAGTATTCCTGGGCTTCCCTGGTGGCTCAGATGGTAAAGAATCTGCCTGCAATGTGGGAGACCTGGGTTCACTCCCTAAGTTGGAAAGATTCCCGGGAAGAGGGCATGCAACCCACTCCAGTATTCTTGCCTGGAAAATCCCCATGGACAGAGGAGCCTGGCAGGCTACAGTCCACGAGGTCGCAAAGAGTTGGACATGACTGAACGACTAAGCACAGCACAGTTCAGTTCAGTCCAGTCACTCAGTCGTGTCTGACTCTTTGCGACCCCGTGGACCGCAGCATGCTAGGCTTCCCTGACCATCACCAGCTCCTGGAGTTTACTTAAACTCATGTCCATGGAGTCAGTGATGCCACCCAACCATCTCATCCTCTGTTGTCCCCTTCTCCTCCTGCCCTCAATTTTTCCCAGCATCAGGGTCTTTTCTAATGAGTCAGTTCTTCCCATCAGGTGGCCGAAGTATTGGAGTTTCAGCTTCAGCATCAGTCCTTCCAATGAATATTCAGGACTGATTTCCTTTAGGATGGACTGGTTGGATCTCCTTGCAGTCCAAGGGACTCTCAAGAGTCTTCTTCAACACCACATTTCAAAAGCATCAATTCTTTGGCACTCAGCTTTCTTTATAATCCAACTCTCACGTTCATACATGACCACTGGAAAAACCATAGCCTTGACTAGATGGAACTTTGTTGGTAAAGTAATGTCTTTGCTTTTCACTATGCTGTCTAGGTTGGTCATAACATTTCTTCCAAGGAGTAAACATCTTTTAATTTCATGGCTACAGTCACCATCTGCAGTGATTTTGGAGCCCAGAAAAATAAAGTTTTCACTGTTTCCCCATCTATTTGCCATGAAGTGTTGGGACCAGATGCCATGATCTTAGTTTTCCAAATGTTGAGTTTTAAGCCAACTTTTTCACTCTCCTCTTTCACTTTCATCAAGAGGTTCTTTAGTTTTTCTTCACTTTCTGCTGTAAGGGTGGTGTCATCTGCGTGTCTGAGGTCATTCATATTTCTCCCGGCAATATTTATTCCAGCCTGTGCTTCATCCAGTCCAGTGTTTCTCATGATGTACTCTGCATATAATGCATAATGTACTCTGCAGTTTTCATTCCAATCCCAAAGAAAGGCAATGCCAAAGAATGCTCAAACTACCACACACTTGCACTCATCTCACACACTAGTAAAGTAATGCTCAAAATTCTCCAAGCCAAGTTTCAATAGTACATGAACTGTGAACTTCCAGACGTTCAAGCTGGTTTTAGAAAAGGCAAATAAAACAGAGATCAAATTGCCAACATCTGTTGGATCATGGAAAAAGCAAGAGAGTTCCAGAAAAACATCTATTTCTGCTTTACTGACTATGCCAAAGCCTTTGACTGTGTGGATCACAATAAACTGTGGAAAATTTTGAAAGAGATGGGAATACCAGAACACCTGACCTGCCTCTTGAGAAACCTGTATGCGGGTCAGGAAGCAACAGTTAGAACTGGACATGGAACAACAGACTGGTTCCAAATAGGAAAAGGAGTACGTCAAGGCTGTATATTGTCACCCTGCTTATTCAACTTCTATGAAGAGTACATCATGAGAAACGCTGGGCTGGAGGAAGCACAAACTGGAATCAAGATTGCCAGGAGAAATATCAATAACCTCAGATATGCAGATAACACCACCCTTATGGCAGAAAGTGAAGAAGAACTAAAAGCCTATTGATGAAAGTGAAAGGAGAGTGAAAAAGTTGGCTTAAAGCTCAACATTCAGAAAACTAAGATCATGGCATCTGGTCCCATCATTTCATGGCAGATAGATGGGGAAACAGTGAAAACAGTGGCTGACTTTATTTTTTGGGCTCCAAAATCACTGCAGATGGTGATTGCAGCCATGAAATTAAAATATGCTTACTCCTTGGAAGGAAAGTTATGACCCATCTAGATAGCATATTCAAAAGCAGAAACATTACTTTGCCAACAAAGGTCTGTCTAGTCAAGGCTATGGTTTTTCCAGTGGTCATGTATGGACGTGAGAGTTGGACTATAAAGAAAGCTGAGCACCGAAGAATTTATGCTTTTGAACTATGTGGTGTTGGAGAAGGCTCTTGAGAGTCCCTTGGACTGCAAGGAGATCCAACCAGTCCATCCTGAAGGAGATCAGTCCTGAGTGTTCATTGGAAGGACTGATGCTGAAGCTGAAACTCCAATACTTTGGCCACCTGATGCAAAGAGCTGACTCATTTGAAAAGACCCTGATGCTGGGAAAGATTGAGGGCAGGAGAAGGGGACAACAGAGGATGAGATGGTTGGATGGCATCACTGACTCAATGGACATGGGTTTGGGTGGACTCCGGGAGTTGGTGATGGACAGGGAGGCCTGGCGTGCTGCGGTCCATGGGGTCTCAAAGAGTCAGACACAACTGAGTGACTGAACAGAACTGAACTGAATATCATGAGAAAGGCACAGCACAGCACATGGTAAATACAGTAATTCCCCTATACGTGAACTTTGAAGTTTTGAGCTTTCAGAGATGCTCACGTGCATTCACAGGTCCAATCACTTAAGTTAGTTCATGTGTCTGGCATACGTTTTCACATGTGTGCATCTATAAGTGGTTATGCTTTTGTGTACTTTACTGTACATGTTCCATATAGAGTACAGTAGTGCAGTATCTTTATTTCAAGCCCAGGATATGAGTGAGTGAAATTGCAGCTTACCCTCCATCTCCTGTCCTGACGATCCTTCAGCTCTACCATCTCCCACTTCCTCTCCCTCCTCCAGTCAGTAACTCTTCTTACTTGTTCACTGGATGCCAGCCTCTGTATGCCAGCTGTTCTACTGTACTAATGTACTTTTCAAGGTCCTGTACAATGAGACTAAAAATGTTCTGTTTATTTTTTGTGTTTGTTTTTATGTATTATTTGTGTGAAAAGTATTATAGACCTATTACAGTACAGTACTATATAGCCAATTGTGTTAGTTGGATACCTAGGCTAAATTTGTTGGACTTACAAATTAGATTTATGGATGTGCTCTTGGAACAGAACTCGTTCATATGTAGGAGACTTACTGTATGTATAATGGTATATTATAAATAAATACACAAGTATTGAAAATACATGTTCCAAATTTTGCTGTTACGGGTGCATGATCAAAATTGCTTGGAGGCTACTGGGAGGTAAGTTGAGGTCCATGTCTGCAACCTGGAGTGCCTGCCCTCCGCTGCTTGTCCAGCTCTTTCTCTCCCTACTTGTCTCCCACAAGCCAACTCTGAGTTACTGCAGCAATCAACTTCAAAACAGCTCTGAGGCAGCCCTCCGAGTTTTCTTTCCCTAATTTTTCTCCCTGTGCATTAGCACCCTCCTTTCGAAATCCTTCCTCTCTGTGGTGTATCGAGGATCACACTCACTACCATCAGTGAAGTGCATGGATGTTAGTTTCCTTCATTATTTTGAAAGCTCACGGAGGACAGAATCCCCATGTCACTCAGCTTCACATCACACAGTTCTCATGTGAGTAGGAACTCAGAAAATGTTTCTTTAATAAATAAGCCAGCTGACAATGTTCAGCTTATCATGGTGCTAGTGGTAAAGAACCTGCCTGCCAATGCAGGAGACACGAGATGTGGGTTCGATCCCTGGGTCAGGAAGATCCCTTGGAGAAGGGCATGGCAACCCACTCCAGTATTCTTGCTGGGAAAATCCTGGACAGAGGAGCCTGGTGGGCTATAGTCCATGAGGTCACAAAGAGCTGAACATGACTGAAGCAACTTGGTATACAGCCCAAACACTTTATTCAGGGACTTCCCTGGTGGCCCAGTGGTTAAGAATCTGCTCTGCAATGTGGGGGATGCGGCTTTGATCTCTGGTGGGGAAACTAAGATCCCACATGCTGCTGGGCAACTACAGAGCCCTTGCACTTATGCACAGCACAAAGATGGATGCCTGCTGCAGCTAAGACCCAACATAGCCAAATAAATAAATAGCTTTTTAAATTAAAAACAACAGTTCACTCATTTCCATCCTTGTATGCCTTTCAGAAATCAGGTGAAGAGTGTAAGTCACTTACGATTGGCTTCTTCATTCTCTCATGTGTGTTTAATTCTCCTTCAAATAGTGGATCCTACTCTCTGAACTTTTTTTTCTGTCTTTTGCTAATAGCTGTGCATTTTTTGTTTTGTACCGTGATGTTTTGCTTGGAAGTGGCAGTAACCACTGGCTGTGTTGCTCCTGACTTAGATGAAATGCAATTGGTGGCTCAGCCTGTAAAGCATCTGCCTGCAATGCAGGAAACCCGGCTTTGATCCCCGGGTTGGGAAGATCCCCTGGAAAAGGAAATGGCAACCCATTCTAGTACTCTTGCCTGGAAAAGTCCATTGATGGAGGAGCCTAGTGGGCTACAGTCCATGGGGTCGAAAAGAGTCGGACACGACTGAGCAACTTCACTTCAGGGACCCCAAGGGCCCACATTGTTACCGTCATAACCCATAACCCCTCCCCCAGGAACTTAGGGTTCACTTTAAATTAGTCTTAACTATTTGTGATGGCCCCAAAATCTTTACCAGTGGATGCTTCTAGATGTTGGCATGTGAGACAGTTCTGGCCAAATACCCATGAGAGGCTGTTGGCTGGGGTCACTAAAATTAAAAAAATGAAGAGTTGATCTATCCTGCCTTGGGACATTGAAGTAGGTGATGTCCAGACCTGCTGTGACTCTAAGCAAGGTAACCCGGGGGGAACTCTTCTTTGGGGCTTAAGCCAGTTGAATCAGGAACTTCAGGCTGTTCTTACAGGCCAAGACACCCTACATCAAGATGTTTCCACCCCAGGATGTGTCAGAACCTCCTGAGAAGCTTACATGTACGGACTCCTGGCCCCAAACCTGAACAAAGATTCCATAGAATTGAACTTTGCCTGTAGATTACAGTGATCTCAAATTTTAGGAGGCTTTCTAATTGATTCTGATGTTAGTAGAAGAGATCAAGTTTGAGGATCCAAGTTATGATTTTGAGTGAGTTTTGAAGCAGAAATAAAATTCACAATCTACTTGGGGAAACTCCCGTTTTGACAAACATGCTACTGCCTTGGTGAACTACAAGGGTAACTATTTTGAGGTAAAGAAGTACCCTAAAATATATGCTCTTGTTAGATTTGCTGCTGCTGCTGCTGAGTCACTTCAGTCGTGTCTGACTCCGCAACCCTATAGACGGCAGCCCACCAGGTTCCCCCGTCCTAGGGATTCTCCAGGCAAGAACACTGGAGCGGGTTGCCATTTCCTTCTCCAATGCATGAAAGTGAAAAGTGAAAGTGAAGTTGCTCAGTCGAGTCCAACTCAGCGACCCCATGGACTGCAGCCTACCAGGCTCCTCCATCCATAGGATTTTCCAGGCAAGAGTACCAGAGTGGGTCACCACTGCCTTCTCTTACCCATCATTTATTAGCCTCTATTCTAAACAGAGATGAACCTCAACCTGTACTGATATCCAGGTTATTTTGTACGTTGGTAAAAATTGTCACAACATTTCAGTGTCTGTAGTACATGGAGGCCACACATTATAGAGTATTGTACTTTGAAAAAATATTCAAAAAACAGTTCAGATTGTTTTGAATGACGGTAATAAAATCATATATACAGAATTAAATTGGTTGGTAGAAACTTCAGTTTTTCCCTATGTTTAATAATATAGTTACCCTGGGCTTTTAACCAGTATAAATACTACTCAAGCATATGAATTGACCCATAGCAGTGGCAGAAATGAGTTGGGTCATGAATGGGCCAACCCCACATGTACTATTAATTATTTATGTATTGGCACCTTTGAAATTTCATCCATCTTTGCTTCAGTTCTTTAATTCAAAGAGCAAGAGCCAAACACTTGCTGTTTTGTTTGCTACAAAAATCAGGATCAATTAGATTGAGCTACATGACATGAGCTTTCACTGGTCTATTGTAAAGAACTGTACGTGATGAGGATTTTCTTCCTAAATTAGTCAGAAGGATCATAGAGTATTATTCTGAAAATGTAACTTTGAGACAGTTTGTACAGTATGGTGAGCAGAGCTTGGACTTTAGCATTAGACAGACCACGGAGTAAGTGTGTGACATCAGGAGTTCGCAACCTTTGGAAATCTAGAAGTTGTTGACTCAGTTTTAGAAACACATATGTGTATATACGTGAATGTGCGTGCAATTTCCTATACATTACCAGAATTGGGACTCTAGCGAATTCTAGACTCTTGCTGTGGACTAGACTGACCACACTAGATATTTTTGCAGCCTAAGCACTAGTCTATACCAGTGATGTGGATAGAATTTCTATTTAGAAGAGGTGGTGGAACACATGGAGGGGAAGGGGCCTGGCATCCATGTCTGGAAGCCTGTTTGCATGACAAGCACACTGCTGTGACCAAGTCTTACATGTACTTGGGCTGACCTAGTCCTAGCTGATAGATTATGCGGGTAGCTAAGCCCTGTTATGCTCCCACTTCTTGCTGCCACTGTTAGAACCTCACAAAAATATTAATAGTTGCTCAATAAAAAAGAATGAAATGTCATTTGCAGGAACATGGATCGACCTGGAGGTTATCAGACTAAGTGAAATACATTAGACAGAGAAAGACAAATATCATATAATATCACTTTTATATGGAATCTAAAGCAACAATACAAATTAACTTATTTATAAGACAGAAGTAGACTTGCTACTACTGCTAAGTTGCTTCAGTCGTGTCCGACTCTGTGCGACCCCATAGATGGCAGCCCACCAGGCTCCCCCGTCCCTGGAATTCTCCAGCAAGAATACTGGAGTGGGTTGCCATTTTCTTCTCCAGAGGATCTTCCTGACTCAGGGATTGAACCCATATCCCCTACACTGCCAGGTGGGTTCTTTACCACAGAGCCATCTGGGAAGCCCTAATCCTTATTGCTGCTGCTGCTGCTAAGTCGCTTCAGTCGTGTCCGACTCTGTGTGACCCCATAGACGGCAGCCCACCAGGCTCCCCTGTCCCTGGGATTCTCCAGGCAAGAACACTGGAGTGGGTTGCCATTTCCTTCTCCAATGCATGAAAGTGAAAAGTGAAAGGGAAGTCGCTCAATCGTGTCCGACTCTTAGCGACCCTATGGACTATAGCCTATCAGGCTTCTCCATCCATGGGATTTTCCAGGCAAGGGTACTGGAGTGGGGTGCCATTGCCTTCTCCGAATCCTTATTAGTAACATTTAATTTTGTTTTAAATAGCAGCGTTAGTTGCTCAGTCATGTCCAACTCTTTGTCAAAATAAATAATGAAAATTTTCAAAGTGTGGGAAATAGAAGAAAAAGCTCATCTATCATCTCAAGAAACCAATATCGCTTTGTAACATTTTGGTGTATTGTCATCTGTTCTTTCCCCTACATTTATATACATATCAATCTCTGGGTCAGGAAGATGCCCTGGAGAAGTGAATGGTAACCCACTCCAGTATTCTTGCCTGGAGAATCTCATGGACAGAAGAGCCTGGTGGGCTATGATCCATAGTGTTGCAAAGTCAGACACGACTGAAGTGACTAAGTATACTTCTTTCAATTGTAGCCTATACATTCAATTTTTAAAAGATTTTTTTATGTGGATCATATTTTGGTCCCTTGTCTGCAAGGCATGTGGCATCTTAGCTCCCCAACCAGGGATCAAGTCCCCACCCCTTGCATTGGAAGGCAAAGTTTTAATCACTGGACTGCCAGGGAAGTCCCTATGCATTCAATTTTCTGTCCCATTTTCCCTCTTATTATATAGCAATCTTGTTACATACATTTCATATGCCACTTTTAGGACCTATGCTATTAAGTGAGTTTGTCACAAGTTGAAAAACTGTCTCCTTTTGAATTCATTTTTATACTGATTCTAAGTTTTCAACATTGTAAACAATGCCACACCTCACCTATAGCCTTTTCTTTCTCCTGGAAATGTATTGAGGATAAATTCTCTAATGCATGTATTCTCTCCCAGGGAAATGTTCACTTTTTAGGATGCTTTGTATATTGTAAACTTGCTCTCTTTTTATTTTATTTTATTTTTAAACTTTACAAATTGTATTAGTTTTGCCAAATATCAAAATGAATCCACCACAGGTATACATGTGTTCCCCATCCTGAACCCTCCTCCCTCCTCCCTCCCCATACCATCCCTCTGGGTCATCCCAGTGCACTAGCCCCAAGCATCCAGTATCGTGCATCGAACCTGGACTGGCAACTCATTTCATACATGATATTATACATGTTTCAATGCCATTCTCCCAAATCTTCCCACCCTCTCCCTCTGCAACAGAGTCCATAAGACTGTTCTATACATTAGTGTCTCTTTTGCTGTCTCGTACACAGGGTTATTGTTACCATCTTTCTAAATTCCATATATATGCATTAGTATACTGTATTGGTGTTTTTCTTTCTGGCTTACTTCACTCTGTATAATAGGCTCCAGTTTCGTCCACCTCATTAGAACTGATTCAAATGTATTCTTTTTAATGGCTGAGTAATACTCCATTGTGTATATGTACCACAGCTTTCTTATCCATTCATCTGCTGATGGGCATCTACGTTGCTTCCATGTCCTGGCTATTATAAACAGTGCTGCGATGAACATTGGGGTACACGTGTTTCTTTCCCTTCTGGTTTCCTCAGTGTGTATGCCCAGCAGTGGGATTGCTGGATCATAAGGCAGTTCTATTTCCAGTTTTTTAAGGAATCTCCACACTGTTCTCCATAGTGGCTGTACTAGTTTGCATTCCCACCAACAGTGTAAGAGGGTTCCCTTTTCTCCACACCCTCTCCAGCATTTATTGCTTGTAGACTTTTGGATCGCAGCCATTCTGACTGGCGTGAAATGGTACCTTATAGTGGTTTTGATTTGCATTTCTCTGATAATGAGTGATGTTGAGCATCTTTTCATGTGTTTGTTAGCCATCTGTATGTCTTCTTTGGAGAAATGTCTATTTAGTTCTTTGGCCCATTTTTTGATTGGGTCATTTATTTTTCTGGAGTTGAGCTGTAGGAGTCGCTTGTATATTTTTGAGATTAGTTGTTTGTCAGTTGCTTCATTTGCTATTATTTTCTCCCATTCTGAAGGCTGTCTTTTCACCTTGCTAATAGTTTCCTTTGATGTGCAGAAGCTTTTAAGTTTAATTAGGTCCCATTTGTTTATTTTTGCTTTTATTTCCAATATTCTGGGAGGTGGGTCATAGAGGATCCTGCTGTGATGTATGTCAGAGAGTGTAAACTTGCTCTTTATAAAGTGTTGATTGGGCTACTTTCTGTTGCTGCCAGCCAGGTAGATGTAAGTTTCACTGCGTCTTCTCTAGCACTGTGTATTATCATTTAGCAAAAAAGTGTAGGGCCTTCCCTGGTGGCTCAGATGATAAAGAATCTGCCTGCGATATAGGAGACATAGGTTCAATTCCTGGGTCAGGAAGATCCCCTAGAGAAGAGAATGGCTACCCACTCCAGTTTTCCTGCCTGGAGAATTCCATGGACAGAGGAATCTGACAGAGGTTGCAGTTCATGGGGTCACAAAGAATCTGACATGACTGAGTGACTAACTGGGGACTGGGCACATAGGACTTACACGCAGAAACTGTAAAATCTCATCGAAGGGCATAAAATAAGACCTGAATAAACAGGAGGCTATATCACATTCTAGGGTGGAAAGACTATGTGGCTGCACTGGGTCTTCGTTGTGGCATGTGGGCTCCTCCTTTGCAGCACATGGACTTTTTCTCTAGCTGTGGCATGTAGGAGCTTCTCTCTAGTCGCAACATGGGTTTCTCTGATTGCAGAGCACGGGGTCTAGATTGCACAAGTTCATTAGTTGCAGTGCGGACTTCTCTAGTTGTGGCCCATGAGCTTAGTTGCCCTGTGACAGGTGGGATCTTCCCAGACTAGGGTTAGAACCCACGTCCCCTGCATTGGGAGGTGTATTCTTAACCACTGGATCAGCAGGGAAATTCCAACAATTTTAAATGTCATTTCTTCTAAATTAATTCATAAATTGAAAGTATTCCAACTAAATCTTTTATTGGGGAGATTTTTTAAAATGATCATATTATTTATATCAGAGGATAAATTAGAACAGCCCTCATAAAGAAAGGAAAATAATAACAAGACACTAGCTTTTCTTACCAAGTATGAAAACTTGATTCCAAACAAAATGGTATTGACATTGGAATTGACAAATAGACCACTGGGAAAGAATGATCAATAAGAAATAGATCTCAGTATAAATGAAATCTGATAGAGCAAAGGTGATTTTTCAGTTGGATAAGAAAAAAGATTTTTAAATAAATGAGTGGCACAATCAATGTAATATCTCATTGCGTATTTAATTTACAATGTATACAAATTCAAATTCCTGATGAATTAAAGATTTGCGTGTAAAAAAGAAACACAAATATTTGAAGAAAATTTGGGAGACTAAGTTGCAGCCTACGGGTTCAGGAGGTCTTTATAACTTAGAAAACCCAGGAAATATTAGGTTGGTGCAAACGTAATTGTGGTTTAGGACCATGAATTTTAAGTTATTATAACTAGGCTCCAAACATATCTTTATTAATCAAAATAGGAATCATTACATTCAACACATTTTTGTCAATGAGAAATAAGTTGGTTTATTCATGTAGGTTAAAAATCCATGCTTGAGGATTTGACACACACTTGGAAAGCATTTTTTTGCCTCTTGCTGGTTATGGAAGCATTTTCCCTGCAAAAAATTGTCAAGATGCTTGAAGAAGTGGGAGTCAGTTGGTAGGAGTCAGGTGAGGCAAAGCTTCATAGCCCAATTCATTCAACTTTTGAAGTGTTGGTTGTGTGACTTGTGGTCGGGCTTTGTCATGGAGAAGAATCAGGCCCATTCTGTTGACCAATGCTGGCTGCAGGCGTTGCAGTTTTTGGTGCATCTCAATTTGCTGAATGTTCTTCTCAGATGAGAAGAACAGGATCCAGAAGGGTGTAGTGGATCAGACTGACAGCAGACCACCAAACAGTGACCATGGTGTTTTTTGGTGCAGGTTTGGCTGGGAAGTGCTTTGAAGCTTCTTCTCGGTTCAATCACTGAGCTGGTTGTTGATGGTTGTCGTATACAATCCACTTTTTGTCGCACGTCACAATTCAGTCGAGAAATAGTTCATCTTTGTTGCATAGAATAAGAAAAGACAACACTTTAAAATGACGATATTTTTGATTTGTGGTCAGCTCATGAGGCACCTACTTATCAAGCTTTTTCACTTTTCCAATTTGCTTCCAATGCCAGATGACCAGAGAATGGTCCATGTTGAGTTCTTTGGCAACTTCTCATATAGTTGTAAGAGGATCAGCTTTGATGATCCTCCCAATTGGTCATTGTCAAGTTCCAATGGCCACCCACTAGACTCCCCAACTTCAAGGTTCTCGTCTCCTTCGCAAAACTTCTTGAACCATCAGTGCACTGTGTTTTTGTTAGCAGTCCCTGAGCCAAATGGGTTGTTGATATTGCGAGTTGTCTCCGGTGCTTTATGACCCATTTTCAACTCAAATAAGAAAATCACTTGAATTTTCCTTTTATCTAACATAATTTTCCTAATCTAAAATAAATATAAAATGAACAGCAAGTAAGAAGCCATTAGCAAAAGTATAAAGCAAGAAATGAACATTAAAATGATGTATAAGTAACCACATTTATCGAAGAATGTATTCCATTATCAAACAGCAACGTTCAACCATGCAAAATCAAAATTACTTTTCTACCTACCTAATATATATATTAGGTACCTATCTAATATAATATATAATATACCTACCTAATATAATATTACCTACCTAATATAATATATATATTAGGTAGGTAGAAAAGTAATTGCATATATATCAGAGAAGGCGACGGCACCCCACTCCAGTACTCTTGCCTGGAAAATCCCATGGACGGAAGAGCCTGGTAGGCTGCAGTCCACGGGGTCGCTAAGAGTCAGACACGACTGAGCAGCTTCACTTTCACTTTTCACTTTCATGCATTGGAGAAGGAAATGGCAACCCACTCCAGTGTTCTTGCCTGGAGAATCCCAGGGACGGGGGAGCCTGGTGGGCTGCCATCTATGGGGTCGCACAGAGTTGGACGACTGAAGCAACTTAGAAGTATATATATATACATATATACATATAAATATATATATATAACTTAGAAGTATATATATGTGTGTATATGTGTGTGTGTGTGTATATATATATATGTATATATGGGCTTCCCTGATGGGTCAGATGGTAAAGAATCTGCTTGCAATGCAGGACACCTGGGTTCAATCCCTGAGTTGGGAAGATTCCCCAGGAGAAGAGCAAAGCAACCCACTCCAGTATTCTTGCCTGGAGAATCCCAATGGACAAAGGAGTCAGACAGGCTACAGTTCATGGGTTGCAGAGTCAGACACCACTGAGTGACAAAGCACAGCACAATATATATATATATATATGTGTGTGTGTGTGTGTGTGTGTGTGTGTGTGTATATATATATAAAGATATTTAAAGATCTAAGATTTTTGTTCAGCAAAGTGTATCATAGATAAAATACAAGACATAAAATACAAATGATGTTCTGGAGCAACAACCTGGACCATAGATGAGCAAGAGAAGGATATGAATAAACATTCCGGAAAGGAGCATTAAAATGGCCAGTAAGATGTTAAATCTCCCAAGTAGTAAGATGCAAAAGTCAATAACATCAGGGACAAAAAAGAAAGTAACTACAAGGCAGGAAAAGAATCATGTCTCCAGGACTGCTTATCAAAACAACATCAGACGATTCAACCTCAACACTGAAAGCTAGAAGTCAGGGAAGAGAATCTTCAACATCTCAAAGGAAAGTGGTTTCCAACCTAAAATGTTCTGTTTACTCTTTCTATTGATCAAGTCAAAGGGTGACGGGAAGATATTTGAGAAATGCAGAGAATGAATCATTTACTCCCTTTTCTCAGGAAGCGACTGCAGAATGTGTTTCACCAAATCAATAAAGGAATAAACTGAGAAAGTGCCTTAACTATTACAGAATAATAGTTAAGGGAAATTCCAAGATGATAATTTGAGGAGGACTTGAGACAACTGTGGTTGTGCAGCCTTGAAGACCCACTGGTTCAGAGGTAGTGGCAACTTTCTTCACATCTCATTGGCCAGAAAGCGTGACATGTCCTTTTATGAACCAATCATTAGCAAGAATGTGATGTATCCCTAAGATACAGCCTGACGTCCCGAGCTGAATGGAGTATGGAGGTGCATACAGTGTTGAACAAAGTCAGGTTTTGTTTGGCAGTAAGAAGAGGGTATTGGATGCTGGTTAAGCCAGGAACAATATCTGCTCCAACACTACAATCATATGTGAATATATATGTGTATGTGTGTATTCCAGATCACTGAATCTCTTCTAATAAGCTATATATAAAACTGTGTCAGTGCTAAACTGTTTTGATTGTTATTGGGGTTTTTTTTTTAATGCATTTTGATATCTGATGAAGCATTTTGCTCTTTTGCTTTATTTTCACTGGTGAGTTTAACCACATACCTAAACAAGAATTAATATAAATTATTCACAAGCTTGAAAAAAATAGGAAGGAACATTTGCCAAAGTTTTGGGGATTTTGTTTTGTTTTTTACAAAGCTAGCAAAATCAGTCAAAGCTATCACAAGAAAAATACAGACCAATATACTTTATGAAATAGGTACAAAAATCCCCAATACTAGCAAACTGAATCCAGGGCATATAAAAAAGATTATACACCATGACCAAGTGGGATTTATCCCGGGGATGCAAGGTAGATTTAACATCCACAAATCAATTAATGTAACACACCATATCCATAGATTAAAGGACCAAAACCACATGGTCATTTTAATATATGCAGAAAAGGATTTGACAGAATTCAACATTCTTTCATGATAGAACACTTGACAGACTAGCAATGGAAAGGACCTTCTTCAATCTGATAAAGGGAATCCATGAAAAAACCACAGCTAATATATATAAAGTAAAAGACTGCTTTCCCCCTAGGATCAGCAACAAGACAGGAATGTCTGCTCTCACCACTTCTATTCAACATTGTGTTAGAAGTTCCAGTCAGGATAATTAGGCAAGAAGATGGGGGGGAAAGGCATTCAAATTGGAAATAAAGTAATAAGACTTCCTCTATTTGCAGATGCTGCAATCTTGTGTGTAGAAAATACTAAGGAATCCAGCAAAAACTATTAGAACTAATAAAGAGGTTCAGTATAGTCACGTGATACAATATCAATATACAAAAATTAGTTGTATAGCTCTACACCAACAATGAATAAACCATAAATGAAATTTAAAAACAATTCTGTTTACATAGCATCAAAAAGGATAAAATAATTAGGAATTACCTAACAAAAGAAGTATAAAATACATATTTTGGGGCTTCCCTGGTGACTCAGATGGTAAAGAATCTGCCTGCAACGCAGGAGATCCAGTTTCAGTCCCTCGGTGGGGAAGATCCCCTGGAGAAGGGAATGGTTACCTCCTCCAGTATTCTTGCCTGGGAAATCCCATGGACGGAGGAGCCTGGCGGGCTACAGTCAATGGGGTCACAAAGAGTTGGATACGACTCACCAAGTAACACTTTCACTATTTTCTTTCACTTCACTTAAACTACTTAAAAATATTAAATATTTTCATATTTGAAAGAAGATCTAAGAAAAGGAATAGTAAGCAATGTTCATGGTTCAGAAGACTTATATTGTTAAGATGAAAATACCCCCTGACTGATCTAGACCTTTAATACCATCCCTATTAAAATTACAACTGGCTTCTTTGCAAAAGTTGACAAGATAGCTCTTAAACATACATGAAAATACAAGAGACTCCCAAATGGGCAGAACAGTCTTGAAAATGAGGGAAAAAATTGATGGACTTATAATTCCTGATTTTGAATTTTACTACACACCTGACCTGCCTCTTGAGAAATCTGTATGCAGGCAGGAAGCAACAGTTAGAACTGGACATGGAACAACAGACTGGTTCCAAATAGGAAAAGGAGTATGTCAAGGTTGTATATTGTCACCCTGCTTGTTTAACTTATATGCAGAGTACATCATGAGAAACGCTTGGCTGGAAGAAGCACAAGCTGGAATCAAGATTGCCGGGAGACATATCAATAACCTCAGATATGCAGATGACACCATCTTTATGGCAGAAAGTGAAGAGGAACTAAAGAGTTTCTTGATGAAAGTGAAAGAGGAGAGTGAAAAAGTTGGCTTAAAGATCAACATTCAGAAAACTAAGATCATGGCATCCAGTCCCATCACTTAATGGCAAATAGATGGAGAAACAGCAGAAACAATGGCTGACTTTGTTTTTCTGGGCTCCAAAATCACTGCAGATGGTGACTACAGCCATGAAATTAAAAGATGCTTACTCCTTGGAAGGAAAGTTATGACCAACCTAGACAGCATATTCAAAAGCAGAGACATTACTTTGTCAACAAAGGTCCGTCTAGTCAAGGCTATGGTTTTTCCAGTAGTCACGTATGGATGTGAGAGTTGGACTATAAAGAAAGC
Organism: Bos indicus x Bos taurus; assembly: GCF_003369695.1. Taxonomy (NCBI): domain Eukaryota; kingdom Metazoa; phylum Chordata; class Mammalia; order Artiodactyla; family Bovidae; genus Bos; species Bos indicus x Bos taurus. The sequence continues at coordinate 26,002,439 of NC_040092.1, read as the reverse complement.
TGAGCGCCGAAGAATTGATGTTTTTGAACTGTGATGTTGGAGAAGACTCTTGAGAGTCTCCTGGACTGCAAGGAGATCCAACCAGTCCATCCTAAAGGAGATCAGTCCTGGGTGTTCATTGGAAGGACTGATGCTGAAGCTGAAACTCCAATACTTTGGCTACATGATGCGAAGAGCTGACTCATTTGAAAAGACCCTGATGCTGGGAAAGATTGAGGGCAGGAGAAGGGGACAACAGAGGATGAGATGGTTGGATGGCATCACCGACTCAATGGACATGAGTTTGGGTAAACTCAGGGAGTTGGTGATGGACAGGGAGGCCTGGCGTGCTGTGGTTCATTGGGTCACAAAGAGTCGGACACGACTGAGCGACTGAACTGAACTGAACTGAACAAAGCTATAGTAATCCAGATAGTGTGGTACTGGTGTTATGATAGACATTGATCATTGAACTAGAACTTAAAATTCAGCAATAAACCCTTACCTATATAGTCAACTATTTTTTTCAGAAGTTTGGCACAATAATTCAATGAGGAAAGAATATCTCTTCAACCAACAGTGTTAGGATAAATGAATATCCACATGCAAATGAATGAAATTACACCCCTATCTTACATAGCTTACAAAAATTAACTCAAAATGGATTAAAGATCTAAATGTAAGATCTAAAACCATAAAAATATCAGGAAAAAACATAGAAGTAAATCTTCCTGACTTTGGAGTAAGCCATGGTTTCTTAACTATGACACCCAAAATACAAACACAATTTGAATGAGGTAAATTGAACTTCATCAAATTTTTTAAAAACCAGCTTCAAAGGACACTGTCAAGAATAAAAAGACAAATCACAGAGCAAGGTAAAATATGTATAAATCATATTTTTGATGAGAGAATGGTATCTAGAATATATGAAAAGCTCTGATAACTCAATAATAAAAAGACAAATAGCCTTATTAGAAATGGACAAAGAAGACATAGAGAAAGAAAATTTAGAAAGAGCCAAAAAGCATATGAAAAGATACTCAATGTTATTACACATCAAGAAAATTCAAATCAAATCCACATGAGATAGATACCACTTAACACTCACTGGGAAATTATAATAAAAGACAAGTGTTCAGGAGGATGTGAAGAAATAGGTTCCTTCACACACTGCTGACAGGAATGTAAATGGTGCAGCTGCTTTGAAAAATAGTCTAAAATTTCCTCAATAGGTTAAACGTGGAGGCACCCATGACCCAGCAATTGTACACTTAGATTTATACCCAAGAGAAATTAGAACACATCCACGCAAAAATGTGTATGGGAATACTTAGAACAGCATTATTTACAAGACTAAAAACATGGAAACAACTCAAATATCCATCAATCGATGCATGGATAAACAAAATGTGGTCTCTCCATACAATGGAATATTATTTGGAAATATAAGGGATGAAGTGCTGACACATGCTACTTTGTTAGATATACCTCGAAAACATGATGCTAAATGAAGACAAAGGACAAAAAATTATAGGATTCTATGTATGTAGGATTCTATGTATAGGAGTGTCCAGAATATGCAAATCTATAGTGATATAAATTAGATTATTTATTAATGTGTAGGAAAATAAATTGAGGTAAAATGAGAAGCGACTGTTAATGTACACAGGGTTTCTTTTGGGGGTAGGTAATGAAAATGTTCTAAAACTGTGGTGACCTCACAGCTCTGAAGATACTAAAAGCCACTGAATTTTACACTTTAAATGTGCAAATGATAGGGGACCCCAATTAAGCTGTTACGGAGATAAAATGAGATAATGTAGACAAATGTTTGGCACCATATCTGGTAGACCCAAAATTCCCATTAAAAGACAGTCATAACTTGTGAAGATGCTATTACCAGCATTACGCTCCAGGAAAAGTCCTGTTGTGATTGGTGATGTATGCAACTGACGTATTTATTTAGAGGAAACTGACGTCTTTATAAAGTTTAGTTTTTCCATCTACAAGAATGATGGTGTGTCACTCCAGTATTTAGTTTATTTAGGTCATACAAGATGGACTATGTCACTGCTCACCTGAATCCCTCAGCCTGTCCAACATTTATCATTAACTTCCACTTAAACTATGCCTTCATTGTTTGCATCATCACCATTCTGATAATATAGAATTTTTTATTGAACATTTGCTTTATATCAGGCACTTGCTAAATAGGATTCATTTACTTCTCACCACAGCCCTGCCAGCTAAGCCCTGTTATTATCTCTACTTTTCAGATGAAGAAACAATTTGTCCATAGAGACAGTTGGAGATTTTTGAGTCCAGGTCTCTTTGAGCCTAAAGTGCATGCTCTTAATTGCTAAGGGATCCACCCTTTTAAGCAAAAAAGCTTGCACACGTGTTTGTATTTCTCTGCTTAAATAAATACACATATTTCAGTGCACAGAACACCAAGACATTGCAACCATGCTGACACAAATCTCAGTGTAATAGTTGATGGGTGTTATGTTCTGTATGAATCTATTAATACACAGAAATGACAATGTGTAAATTCACATAAAGTAATTAATGTTACTTGTGTGTTCCTTGACTGTTACTTGATTTGGGTTTGAAAGAAGTGAAAGTGAAAGTCACTCAGTCCTGTTTGACTCTGTGACCCCATGGACTATACAGTCCATGGAATTCTCCAGGCCAGAATACTGGAGTGGGTAGCCTTTCCCTTCTCTGGGGGATCTTCTCAACCCAAGGATCGAACCCAGGTCTCCCACATTGCAGGCGAATTCTTTATCAACTGAGCTACAAGGGAAGCCCAAGAATACTGGAGTGGGTAGCCTATCCCTTGTCCAGCGGATCTTCCCAACCCAGGAATGGAACCGGGGTCTCCCTCATTGCAGGCAGATTCTTTACCAACTGAGCTATTAAAAAAATGAAACACTTTTGAGGGATGTGAGACCTTAATGAAGAAGATGGTTGACAACATTATGAACACAAGCAAAATATGCCAATTTCATAGATGTACAGTCTATATTTACCATACTAATATATTCAACTTCTGTTAGGATCTTAGAGGGCTTTCCAAATCTGACCTCATTACTCTTCTCTTTTAGATCAGGTTCATTTCTTTTCCATGCCAATCCTTTTTGTTCCTTGAGGAGATTTGATATAATAAATTAAGGGAATGATTCTTACACCCTAAGCTGATAAGAGCTAAGCATGAAGTAATTGGATTATTCTACTCAAATCTGACTTCTAGTCATTACCTCCAAGAAGAACTCAGTGTGAATCAACTTCTACCTGAAAATCACAAAGAACAAATGTTGCTGAAATACTGGCTCCATGGAAGCAGCAGAAATGTCCGTTGGTTGAGAATGTTTGAATGAACTAAGCCATGGATGGTAGTGATTTACAGAGCTGTTAAAATTTATGTGCAGGCCTATGTTTGCTGCCAAGTCGCTTCAGTCGTGTCCGACTCTATGCGACCCCATGGACTGCAGCCTACCAGGCTTCTCCGTCCATGGGATTCTCCAGGCAAGAACACTGGAGTGGGTTGCCATTTCCTTCTCCAATAGGCCTATGTTTATTGGCATCCAAAAAAAGGTACACAATTCACTTGCTGGAAAAACTACTTCTGTGTAAGACAATCCTTCTTTAGTATCTCTCTCTTCCTCTCCTTTACTCTCCAGAATCTCATTCTATCTCTCTCTCTCCGTATACTTAGAGCTATATCGTGTGTGTGTGTTTAAGTCCACAGATGATTCTATAGATCTGGACAGATAGATGCTCTGGATACTGGAAATATGCACTATTTCTATTCTCTACTGTACATATTTTTGAACCATTTGAGTTTGTGTGGACATACATTCCTTTCAAAGTGATAAGAAAAAACAGCAGTTTATTTCTATTAAAATAAAATCAGACAATATCTGCAGTTGACGTTACCCTAGAGGATCAAAACATTTCAACCGCAGTTTAGTTTTCATTATCAAGGTCAGAAACAGACCCCAGCAAATCATGATCTTGGTGACCCTTTGAAAGCATGACATTTAACATGTCAGGACTGAGCTTGCAAAGGGGTTATGGAACTTCTCAACACTAATTTTTATTACTTCAATATCAATATAGATGAATATTTCATCAAAACAGAGCACAGTTATGCAAGGCATGCTCTCTCATGATTAGCACTGAGCTTGCCCTGGGCTCTTCCCCCACAGTGGGGAATTTTATTATATAGTAGCCTGCCGAGCTCTCCTGGGGGTCAGGGGGTTAAAGCTACAGAAATATGATTTGTGAATCATCTGAGCTCAGTTTTGTCGCAAAGATAAACAAAAAGATTATCAAAGCCTTTTTTACAGTATTATTTAAATGCCCTTCCAAGGGAGAAGGAGGAGAGATGTGTAGGGCTTGGGAGTTTAATCAAAACCAAACCTGTAAACATCAGTATCGCTTTCATGAAATATTAAGGATTTTAAACGCCCCTCCCCACACCTCAAAGTTCCATTCACAATATGGATTATGTTTGGTTTGGAATTGTTCAAGGTCGTCTTCTCCTGGCTTCTCCGTAATCCGTTAAATGTTACCAATTAAAATAAATGTCTGCAAATGGTCTTCTTAGGGATTTCATTTGTCACAATGCTGGAGCAAACGGTGATGGCTGGACCATGTGTTCAGATGCAGTGGGGCTGCCTCCACGCATAGAAAGCAAGCCCTTTCTGTTTCAGTGTTGCGCTCACTTGGGGTGACTGATGAGGACGAACCACTACCTCAGTTCGCCAGGCTATTCATCTTTTAGCATCACTGCTGTCTGCATGATGGGAACATGGGTCTTCTTGTGGGAACTGGCTGCTTCCAAAGAGAGATCGGACGTCAAGGGCATGTTTGGATTCAACCACCAGGCTGGTATTTAACTGCAGCTGATGATAATCACTGGAATAGGAAATAGCAACCTACTCCAGTATTCTTGCATGGGAAATCCCATGGACAGAGGACCCAGGCCAGCTACAGGGATCACAAAGAGTCGGACATAACTGAGTGACTGAGTACGCACACATGGCAATAATCAGAAACAAAGTAGTTAGTGTAAATGGTACCTTTTTATAAGGATAAAACATTGTTACATTAAGGTCTTAAAGGTTAAATACTAAATTATTAACAGTGGTTATTATTATTTATTTATTGAAGTATAGTTAATTCACAATGTACAGCAAAGTGATTCAGTTATACTTATATGCATATGGTGGTAGTTTAGTCGCTAAGTCGTGTCTGACTCTTGCAATCCCGTGGACTGTAGCCTGTCAGGCTCCTCCGTCCATGGGATTCTCCAGGCAAGAATACTGGAGTGGGTTGCCATTTAATACATATTGTTCCTTTTTATGGTTTTTTTATTGTGGTAAAAGTCACCTAATATAAAACATACTCTTTTAACCAAATGTAAGTGTACAGTTCAGTGGCACTAAGTATATTCACACTCTTGTGTGACTCTCACCATCATCCATTTCTGGAATTTCTCACTTTCCTGAACTGAAACTCTATCCCCGCTAAACATTAAGTCTCCATTCCCCGATCCCACCCCACCCCACCCCCAGCCTCTGGAATCTACCAAAGTACCTTCTGACTCTATGAATTTGACTGTCCTAGGTACCTCTGGGGTTGCACAGAGTCGGACACGACTGAAGTGACTCAGCAGCAGCAGGTACCTCGTAAAAATGGAGTCAAGCAGTGCTTGTCTGCATCTACTGTATACTGGAATGCGTTTTTAAGGTTCACTTGTTCCATGTCCTATAGACAGATGGTACCTTCTTTTCTTCCCCCTGTGCTATCCAGTAGGTTGCAATTAGTTATCTGTACCTAGTGGTGTACATATGTCAATCCCAATCCCCCCACATATATTCTTTTTCATATTCTTTTCCACTACAGGATACTGAATATAGTTCCCTGGGCTCTACAGTTGGATCTTGTTTATCTGCAGAAGCAAAGTAGTTTTGAAGTTGAAATTGCCAGAGAAACTTCTGCTATCCCATTTTGTACCAAATCTCTCCCAAAGAAGTCCACACGGCTTGGAGATTTGCTTTCTCAGAGCCTCTGAGGGTGCGTGTGTGTGTTTGTGTGTGTGTGTGTGTGTGCATGTGTTTTCTTTCGCCTATTTGATGCCTTTTCCCATCATCTCCAGTTGTTGAAATAAGCCATTTCCCTTACATGTCATTTCCAAATGGAAACAGAACAAAGAAAACAGGACAAAAGAAATCAGGGAATTTTCCAGAGGCACATTTGATGTACAAGTATAAACAGGAAAAGAGATGCCTGGGGAGACCGGAATTGCTCGGGTAGACAGCTGTTAACGCGTGTAGTTGGGAGCTCTGGGGAGATGAGCCCTCGGTGGATTTGTAGAGGAAGAACTTACAGGGCAGGAGAGGGTGAGAGGAAAAGTCTGCCTTTTCTTTTTTTCTATTTTAAGTTACATCTGTCCTAGCAGAATGCAGCGAGTATCTGGTTTATTCAGCTTTACCAGGAGGCGTTGGCTCAAATAAATAGAAACAGACCTCTGAGTCTCAACTCCTCCTCTTCGTGCGATTTGTAGGGTGTGATGGCTTCTGCTCACTGGAGCTGAAGGCACAGGAACGGAAGACCTTCCCGAGCTGCTTAGGGTGAGGTCGACCTTCATTTGGGGATCTTCACAAGCTGCTGGGCTTTGACACAGCCTGGACCTATTTAAGAAAAGCTGGAACATATAACAGGGCCAGCCTGGCATGAGGATGTCAGGAGTTATGTTTCAGAACCATAATCCTATTACTCACTTGGTTTTCACTGAGAGACGGCAGCGTCTCAGATGTTGTGTTAAATCTGTTCTCAAAGGTCTTGAGCAAGAAACCAGCATTTCTGATGAATGCAAATGGTGTGAAAATGAGAGGGAAATAAGGAAAAAGGAAGGGAGAGACTTCTCAGGACACTCTTGAACCTGAACTTCCTCTTTCAGTGGATACAATTGAAACTGAAGCCTCCTTGTTCCCTAATGGAAATTTTGAAGGGCAAGTGTAGAACCAGAGGATTTTCTTTGTTCTAAGAGGGTCTAACTCTGTAAGTCTTCTTCTCTATGGAACTTCTAAGGTGACCTTTTGCTCAACTGACAATAAAGTTGGCAACAGCATATTGAAGCTTGGAACCATGGTCTGTATAATACATGTAATAAGCATAATCTGATGGCTATGTGTTAAAAGGCACTGAGCTTTTCTCATCTCACTTCATTCTCCTAGTCATCCTGTAAGGTGAATATTCCTGGACCAGTTTACGGACAGCAGCATGGAGAGCCCAGAGAGATGAAGCAACTTGCTCAAGGTCGTGTACTAGTAAGTTATGAGTCATAATCCAAATGCTTGCCCATGAATCCATGCTTTCTGAAGAATCTGCATTGAATCATGAACCACAATTTAAGCAACCTTGTTGGACCTCCCCCATCACCCCCTTATCCTGCTGATGACATCGTCTTAATGTACAGGACAGTGAAACTAAGCTGACTCAGAGGAAGACCAATGAATGAAAAAAAAAGAAAGTTGGGTAAATCCAGAACACGGCACACCCAATAAAGACAAAAGCAGGTTCAATTTCGAAAACATGAAGTTAGGGGCTCCTGGTAAGTTTTCAGCTTACTAGACAAGAAAGAGATTCAATGTCACTTCTCCCTTTAGTAATTTTATTTGACCTAAAGCTCTCTAAAGAGCACAAAGGTGGAGTCGTGTCATTAAGTTACGTCTTCTTCAAGTGTCAGATTTTTAAATGCCATGGCTTAACCTCTTTAATGCCTTAGAACTTTGTTCCCAGTCAGCTAAGTTCTTTCCCTCTTTCCCTTTTTTTTTTTTTTTCAAGTTCACAGGCAGCTGCTGGCCTGGAGCCCTTCTCATAAAGAGCAGGAAGGACCCGAAGCCACAGGCAGGATTAAAGGGCTGATCAAAACCTTAGATCTCAGCTTTAAAGTTGTAATGTACAGTGAATTTGGTTACATGGAAAAGGAAACAGTAATTGTTGAAGTATGTTTTCTTAAGCTACAGAATAATTTTTGAAATGCTTGCCTTTAATCCACAGACAGGCTCGTGTTGGAGAAAATATTGTCTTCAGTTCAGGATCCTTCAGAGCATCTGAAACACTGGATCTTGGAGCTACATTGTCTTTTTTTCCCCCCTAAAATGAAAAGATGACTGGCATCCTGGATAAAGTTTGAAAGGTTGCTATTTCTAACTACCTATATTCTGGTACTTTGGTTATGAGCTGTTGGAACAGCTCAATGCCTCTTGCTTCTTACTTAATATTTGAGATAGATAGTGCCCTGGTTTTGCTTTAAAAAAAAAAAAAAAAGACACTTGTGAGTTCACTGTGCCTAGATTAGAATCTAATTGCACCTGGAAGAGAAGGCTGGCAATGGAGAGAGACGAATCTGCTCATCAGTCGTCAAGACCTGATCATCTCCATCCCCACCCCATTTCCTGCCACTCCCCTACCACCCCAGCCAAGTTCACCAGTCACATGGGAGGAATGTGTGTTTCAGGACTTGAGAGCTCCACATTTGAATTGCCTTTGCTGCTTAGCAGATCATAAACTTAGCAGAAGTTTATGCAACTTTCTAAGCCCCAGTTGGGTGCTGGGGATGTTAGGATACCTAAAATGATCCTTTTCAGGTGACCCGCTTCACACCTGGTGTGAGCACTGCCCTGCTGGTCAAGTGTGATCAAGCAGGACTCCGGAGTTTCTGGAGAGATGAAGTGCCAAGCCTTTTTAGAGGAGTGCTCCCACACTCTTAGTAGGGGAGGACCATTGCGTGGTGGCATTTCCTTCCAATGTGTAACAGACTGCCACTTTTGTAAAACAGGATAAAAATAAATTCCCAGGAAAGTGAAATGGGAAAAGCAAAGATATACCAAATACAAGCTCAATTTTAAAATTTAGAGCCAACAAGCAACACCGTCAAATGGCAGTGGTACTTACTCGCTACTTCCATGCTCATCTCTCTCCTAGAAACCCCCAGGAAATGAACACAAGGAAGTTGCTACTATCCTCTTACAAATAAGGAAATAGGCACAGACAGGCATAGAGAGGTTGTGTAGCTTGCTATTGGTCACATAGCAAGTGATAGGGCCAGGATTTGTGGTCAGGCAGCTGAAACTCACTATTGGACACAGGATCCTTGTGCACGTTGGTGACGCAAGGCATGGTGTCTGGGGCCAGGTTTTGAATCATAACACCTACCATGAGTTTTGCAGGAGTGGAGACTGGAGGCTGAGAGATACCAGTTAGGAATCCATAGTGATAGGGGCCAGAAGCAAGGCAGGCAGAGAGATTGGGAAGAAGAAATAAGAAGAAAGACCATAGAGTTCAAATTTCTAAAACTTGAACATTCATTAATTTATACACTCCAAAAAAGATGGAATCCTTCCTAGTTTTGTGTTTGTTTGTTTGTTTTTCTAACCAGGCTAATCCTGATTCTCAAACCTAATAGTTCAAGAAAGAAAATAGAGATTATTCCCCTTTGCAATAGATCTCTAAATCCCAAACAAAATACTAGACAGTCAAATTCAGTATTAGGCTGAAAGATAATTCACCATGACCAATTATGGCTTATTTTGATATTATGAGGATAGCCTACTATTTAGAAGCTTATTAATGTAATTCATCACATGAAATGTATAAAGAAGGAAAACTAGATCAGTTTGATAAATGCTAGAGAGGCACTTCCTAGAACACAAAGAAAACTAGGAACAGCAAGATCAGCCTGCTGCTGCTGCTGCTGCCCTGTCGCTTCAGTCGTGTCCAACTCTTTGTGACCCCATAGACGGCAGCCCACCACGCTACCCTGTCCCTGGGATTCTCCAGGCAAGAGTACTGGAGTGGGGTGCCATTGTCTTCTCCAAAGATACAGCCTAGCAGGTAGCATTTTCACATTCATATTTGATAAGAGCTTCCCAGTGGCTCAGTTGGAAAGAATCCACTTGCCAATTCAGGAGATATAAGAGATGCGGGTTTGATCCCTGGGTCAGGAAGATTCTCTGGAGAAGGAAATGGCAACCCACAAACAACAGTACTCTTGCCTTGAGAATTCCATGGACAGAGGAACCTGGTGGGCTGTAGTCCAAAGGGTCACAAAGAGTCGGACACAACTGAGCAACTAAGCACACATTCATATTTGATAGTGTTTAGTTAATGCAAGAAGACAAGAAAAGGAAATGAGATATAAATAGCAAAAAGGAAGAGACTAAAGGAATAAACAATATATAAGAAGAAATCCTACATTTTTGCTGATGGCTATAAAAATAACAGACAGAAAACATATATTCCTGGACAAGATTATTGAGGACTATAAGGACATCAATTTCTCTAAAATAATGAAAATATTTAATATAATTCCAATGGGATACATTCAGGGACTATATACAAATGAGTCTAACCTGCATATGAAGACTAGCATACTACAAGATGTACTAGAGGCATTCACATTCTGCTTTAGCCATGCACCCAGAGCACATGGTTCCTCATCAACCTGGCAATCAACTCCCTCAGGGCCTTGGCATGGACACTGTGGGCTCCAGGCTCCTGCCTGGACTAGCATCTCTCTGTCGTGCACCTGGGCATCAACTGGAACTCACCTGTGCCTCTGGCCTGGCAATTTCTGTGAACCAGACAACTTCTTTGTCATCCAAAGATCTCCATCTCCACCCTCTCTAGTGAGGTGTGAGCCCAGGCGAGGGAGGAGCCCTCTGATGTGCCCTTCCTCATCCTTTCTCTTGCAGTGCTAAGGTTTTCTGTATTTTGCAGTCACTCTTTTATCATAATTACCTGATTGTTCATATTAAACTTTCCATGTTTAAATCACGGTGCAGTTTCTGTCTCCTGATTGTACCCAGACTGATACTGTGTTAAGTGTACTTTGCAAAAGAATGACAAGGAAGGGCTTATGTTATTGATTAGATAGATAGATAGGGATACAGAATGTTTGTTTATTTATTTATTTTAATATTTTAGTAGCTAAGATAGAAGGGGACTGGCAAGGTTCTGAACAGTTATTAGAACAGGATACAAAGTCAAGGGCAAGATCAAGACCAAACAAGAATGAAGGTAGCATTTCAAATCAGAGGTAAGGAGTGAATTATTTAGTAGCTTATTTTGACACAATTAGATGACCATTTAGAACAAAATTAATTCATTGAAATCCCTAATTTATAACTTTCTCTGAATACACTTTAGATGATCTCACTATTTAAATGTAAAAAATGAAACCAAGGAAACACTAAGACATGGATTACATGGATGTAATCCATGTAATATTGTAAACAATATTGTAAACAATATTACATGGATATGTATGTGTTCCCATGGGGAAGAATATTTTTCTAAGGATAAAAAAGGTAAACCCCTCAAAGGACATCAAGAAAAAAATGGATATACAAGGTCACATAAACATTTAAATTTTTCCATAAAATTAAAGAATTTTGAGAGCAAACTGAAAATGCAAATGACAAACAGGGAAAATTATTTCTGATTAAGGTTTAAATTTTTCCATAAAATTAAAGAATTTTGAGAGCAAACTAAAAATGCAAATGACAAACAGGGAAAATTATTTCTGATTAAGGTTTAAATTTTTGAAAATATAAAGACTTCTTATTAATCAATAAAGTATGGCTGATGTGTCCAGTGGAAAAGCTGGGTAAAGAATAGATATTCATTCAAATGCCTAATAATTTTAAACACAGCAAATTTCACTAGTAATCAAAGGCAAAAACATAGAAATTTCAATTTATACTCCTCACATTCCCTTATCACTTCAGTCGTGTCCAACACTTTGTGACCCCAGGGACTGTAGCCCACCAGGCTCCTCTCTCCATGGGATTCCCAGGCAAGAATACTGGAGTGGGTTGCCATGCCCTCCTACAGGGGATCTTCCCGACCTAGGGATTGAACTTGCATCTCCTGTGTCTCCTACGTTGCAGGCAGATTCTTTACCACTTAGCCACTGGGCAAGCCCACTCATCACATTGCAAAATCTAGAAAGATAATAGCATATTAGTGAGATCTACATTAGCAATCTTTCAAGAGGGTATTTTAACAAAGTATACCAAAATTAAAAATATGTAAACCTTTGACATATAAATTCCACCATGAGGAACCTGGCTTTGGGAAATAGTCAAAGGTAAGCCCAAAGACATATAGGCAAGGATGTTCATTACAGCACTGTTCATAATATTGAAAAGCTGCAAACACATCAGATGCCCAATAATAGGTGATTGTCTAAATAATGATAATGAAGCAGAACACTATGCTTCATGATTCTTGCTGCCTATGTTCTCCACCTGCCCTTTATCTGTGGAAAAACTTTAGCCCAAAATAAGCTTAATCAGAGAAATGAGAACATGCAAAAACAAAGGAAAACAGTTGAAGGAGACTGAATAATAATAGTTTAGTCATTAAGCAAAGTCAAGAACATTTAAGGCTTCCTTGGTGGTAGTCTACCTGCAAGGCGGGAGACCAGGCTTGATGTTCCTTGTCAAGGGCTATAGAAAATTTTGAGCCATGTCATGTAAGCTGTCTTACAGATACTAGAACACTCACCAGGTGGAAGAAGTTAATTGCGTGATGACCAGACTGTAGCCATGACATCAGTTCAGTTCAGTTCAGTTCAGTCGCTCAGTCGTGTCCAACTCTTTACGACCCCATGAATCGCAGCACGCCAGGCCTCCCTGTCCATCACCAATTCCCGGAGTTCACTCAGACTCACGTCCATCGAGTCAGTGATGCCATCCAACCATCTCATCCTCTGTTGTCCTCTTTTCCTCCTGCCCCCAATCCCTCCCAGCATCAGAGTCTTTTCCAATGAGTCAACTCTTCACATGAGGTGGCCAAAGTACTGGAGTTTCAGATTTAGCATCATTCCTTCCAAAGAAATCCCAGGGCTGATCTCCTTCAGAATGGACTGGTTGGATCTCCTTGCAGTCCAAGGGACTCTCAAGAGTCTTTTCCAATACCACAGTTGAAAAGCATCAATTCTTCGGCGCTCAGCTTTCTTCACAGTCCAACTCTCACATCCATACATGACCAAAGGAAAAACTATAGCCTTGACTAGATGGACCTTTGTTGGCAAAGTAATGTCTCTGCTTTTCAATATGCTATCTAGGTTGGTCATAACTTTCCTTCCTAGGAGTAAGTGTCTTTTAATTTCATGGCTGCAGTCACCATCTGCAGTGATTTTGGAGCCCAGAAAAATAAAGTCTGACACTGTTTCCACTGTTTACCCATCTATTTCCCATGAAGTGATGGGACTGGATGCCATGATCTTAGTTTTCTGAAGGCTGAGCTTTAAGCCAACTTTTTCACTCTCCACTTTCACTTTCATCAAGAGGCTTTTTAGTTCCTCTTCACTTTCTGCCATAAGGGTGGTGTCATCTGCATATCTGAGGTTATTGATATTTCTCCTGGCAATCTTGATTCCAGCTTGTGCTTCTTCCAGTCCAGCGTTTCTCATGATGTACTCTGCATAGAAGTTAAATAATCAGGGTGACAATATACAGCCTTGATGTACTCCTTTTCCTATTTGGAACCAGTCTGTTGTTCCATGTCCAGTTCTAACTGTTGCTTCCTGACCTGCATACAGGTTTCTCAAGAGGCAGGTCAGGTGGTCTGGTATTCCCATCTCTTTCAGAATTTTCCACAGTTTATTGTGATCCACACAGTCAAAGGCTTTGGCATAGTCAATAAAGCAGAAATAGATGTTTTTCTGGAACTCTCTTGCTTATTCAACTGTACCCCAATACAAAAAAAATGTATAAAGAGTTTATTTTCATTCCAAGAAGCACACAGACTATATACAGTACACAGCAACAGAAGCAAAAAATGAGTGCATTATGCCTCTTATACTGCAAATTCCCAGTATAAAAGATAGTGCCTTTTAAATATATAATATAAAAACACAAGAAGAAAAACAATAAAAAAAAATCATCGCTGATATAACCAACACACTGGAACCCACAGGCAGATTCTGAAAACCAAAGGGTACCCCTTCTTGGGAACTCCTGACTCGGGGGGTCAGATGGCGGTCTGTACCCGCATTGTATTGCAAAGAGCTCAGAACACCAAAAGAGAGGAAAACAGGGACGCCTGCTGCTGCTGCTAAGTCGCTTCAATCGTGTCCGACTCTGTGCGACCCCATAGATGGCAGCCCACCGTAATAAAACTGCTGAACAGGAGAACAAGCGTGTGATGTGGGGGAAAGGGGAGGGGCTGCGCTGCCAGTCCACAGCGGTCTGGGCTGCGCCACCATGGGGGACTGGCCTGCAAACCAGTTCTGCCCTTTCCTGAATACTAGAGGTCTCAGCTAAATGCGTATCCCTCCTCCCTCACACACACACACACACACACACACACACACACACACACAAACACACACACACACACACACACGTGCGCGCGCGCGCTCCATATTACCTGAGCTATGAAGCCAGTCGCCTTGCACCGTCTGGGTCAACGCCATGCAGAGGAAGCTTTTTGTCTTGTAGTGGATGCTGCGACTCTGGCTTGTGTCAGTCTCTTAGCAGGACCCTTTAGAACCAAATCCTCGGTCCTCTGCTGCCACTTCTGTCAGCCACACTGCGCAAGGAGATGGCCGCTTCCTCCCTCCTTCTCGACACTGTAATGAGTGATCAAGTACCTTAATGCATGCGTGCCTATTAAGTCGCTTCAGTTGTGTCCAACTCTTTGCAACCCTGTGGAATGTAGACTGCCAGGCTCTTCTGTCCATGGGATTTTCCAGGCAAGAATACTGGAGTGAGTTGCCATTCCCTTCTCCAGGGAATCTTTCCCATCCAGGGATCTAATATGTCTCCTGTATTGGCAAGCGGGTTCTTTACCACTAGCGCCACCTGGGTTTACAAATGTTGTGTATTTATGGGCAACTGTTAAGCTTTTGCCTTCTGTGCTGGGATACTGTGCCTTGCCAGCGGTAGTTGGCACTATGGCTGGGGTTTGCCTGCCCTCTACTTGTGCTAATTTCCTGGGTGTGGACTCCCACACCTGCCTGTAGCCAGGCCAGAAGCATGGCTGGAAAGGGAGCTGGCTGAGGTTCACACAGACACTGTCTTAGCCAAGTTTCACTTTTATAGAGCTCATTCTGATTTATCAGTATTGCTAGAGTGGTGAGCTTAACCCAAAGCACTCACACTTCTCTATTTTGTAAGGACCATCTTTATGGCTTGAGCTGGGGGAAAAAAATATTAAATATAACCTCTGTATCATTTAGGGTCCCAGCAGGAAAAAATTTCTTTGGTTCAGATGGTTCTTTGGAGGATATTTTATCAAAGGAACTCTCTACAAAGGTGAAGAGTGTTAAAGGAAAGAGGGGGAGAGGGGAGAGAGGGGGCCCTCAGGGGCAGGACAGAGGGGGCCCTCAGGGGCAGGAAACAGTATGGAGTGTTACCACCCCAATTCTGCAGAGGCAAGAGAGGGAGAGAGGCAGAGCCCGATGGGGCCCGGAACCTTCACCGTGGGCTTGAACAAAGGGATCATGGGTGGACAGGGATGCAGCCACTGCCAACCCCCAAGGACGGGAGGATGAGAGGTAGGAGAAAGAACTGCCCCACTCTAATCTCCTTCTGCCTTCTGGTCTCTGGCTGGTGCCCCATTGACTGAGTCCAGCTCAAAAGCAGCCAGTCATGGGGGTTGGGTGACGCTTCCTAGTGGGTCAAACTATGACACCTCTCCCAAATTCATGTGTGCTCAGTCACTTCATTCGTGTCCAACTCTGTGACCCTATGGACTGTAGCCTGCCAAGCTCCTCAGTTCATGGGATTCTCCTGTCAGGAATACTGGAGTGGGTTGTCCTACCCTCCTCCAGGGGATCTTCCCAGCCCAGAGATGGAACCCACATCTCCTGTGACTGCTGCACTGCAGGTAGATTCTTTACCGCTGAGTCACCCACACGAAATCTCAGAATGTGAACTTATTTGGAAATAGAGTCTTTGCAGACATATTCAGTTGAGGATCTTGAGATGAAGTCATCCTGGATTTAGGAGGGGAACTAAATCCAATGACTAGTTTCCTCATCAGAAGATGAGAAGACACAGAGAGACACACAGAGAGAAAGGCCATGGGAGGAGAGAGGCAGTCATGAGCCAAGGAACACAAGGATGCTGGCAACCACCAGAAGCTGGAAAAGTCAAGGAAGGGTCCTCCCCTCAAGCCTCTGGAGGGAGGGTAGTCCTGCCAATGCCTTGATTTCAGACTTCTGGCCTCCTGAACTGTGAGAAGATACATCTTAAAAGAGAATTAAAAATATATGTTCACTTCAAAACTTGTACCAAATAGCCCCAAAGTGGAAACAACCCAAATGTTCATCAATAGACAAATGAATGAACAAAATGTGGTATATCTATAAAATGGAATATTATTCAGCCATAAAAAGGAAGGACATACTGATACATGTTACAACATGCATAAACCTTGGAAACATTCCACTAAGTAAGGGAAGCCAGGCATGAAAGACCACATAGTGTATGATTCCACTTATATGAAACGTTTTGAGTAGGAAAAACTGTAAAGACAGAAAGTAGGTTAATAGATGCCTAGACCCACAGAAAGATAGAAGGGTGCATGATCGCTAAGTTTATGAATTTTCTTCATGCTAGTGAAATGTTCTAAAATTAAATATTGGTAATGTTTTTAATTACCAACCCTGTGAATCTACTAGACCCCACTGAATCACAAACTTTAAAAGGGTATATTTTATTGTGTATGAGTGATAGCTCAATAAATTTATTTTTAAAATTCCAGACCCTTAAAAATAGTTTATTTTCTTCTGATCTTGCCAAGATCTTTGTAAAAAAAAAAAAAATCTATGTTTTAATAAAATCATTTGGAGGTCTTGGAATTTCCCAAGAGAATCAACCCATATTACTGTCATGTTACCACATAATTTATTCTTCTAAGTTGGGTCCCTTGTGTTTATTTTCTGTTGGGGTGCTCACAACAGGGAAGGGGGCTTCTCCTATTTTGCAGGATGGTCAAAATTCTTCATGTTACACTTATAAAAATGTAACAAATTCTTTTTAAATGAATGATGCTGTCATACTGGTCTTTACTATTCTCTTTTAAATACATCCTAGTATCTCAACTTAAAAAAAAAATCACCTCCCAGCCATGAAATAAAGTATTTTTGTTTGTAAACATCAAAGGCTCTTTTTAAACAATTTTATGCTTCTCACATGCTATAAATCTTTTTTAATACTTCTGGTCGAGAATTAACCAATCAGTGTAATATGATCTATAACATCACATCCTATAAAAAGGATTTGCTCTCTGAGGCTCTGGAGAAAGGGATAGAATATTTGTCACCATAGATAGCTGTTTATCAAAGGAATATAAATTAAAAATAAAAACTCTGTGTGTTCCATAAATGCATGACTCATTTACCAGTGGAAAGAAATCTTCATGATAGGATTTTTCTTTCTTCAAGGCTAGAATATTTAAAGCTGCCTTTCACAATGGAGTTTCATTTACAAGGGTATTTAAATGTGAAAATATCTGTGGGTGGTTTTAGGCTAAAAAATGTCATCTGTTTTTAAAACCTTGACATTGGATTTTATTCGGCAGTCAAGTTTACTGGCTGTGTGAATAACAGATGTCTCATTTGGGTACCCGACTTTGATACTCTTGGTCCAGAAGCGGACTCTTTAGGGGATCCTCCCTTGGGATTTATACCTCTGATGACTTTGTAGTTGATCTCAGCTATGCTGTCCCTGTGCTACTGGTCCATGTCATGGGTGGGGTGAACATACCACTTACAGGTCAAATGGGGATCTTTGGAGAATGAGTCCATCGTGGTTCAGATGGTAAAAAATATGACAGCAAAGCAGGAGATTCAAGAGACCCGGGTTTGATCTCTGGGTTGGGAAGATTCCCTGGAGAAGGAAATGGCAATCCACTCCAGTATTCTTGCCTGGAGAATTCCATGGACAGAAGAGCCTGGCGGGCTATAGTCCATGGGGTTGCAAAGAGTAGGACATGACAGAGCAACTAACACTTGCACTTTCTTTTTGGAAAATGAAGAGAGTAACATTCACAGTGACATCAGGGCAGGCAACAGGTGTCAGCCAAAATGGTTCCAGGCAAAGTGGGATGAACAGCCACACTAATCCTAGGGAATCTCCCCATCAGAAGAGCCATCTCCATGTAAGGTCATCTCATACATGCCAAGCATGATGTTAACCCTTAGCGAAGGTCATGTTTCATTTGCTTCCTCAGGCAACCTTACGAAGTGGGTCTGAGATGAGGACGCTTATGAATCTGGTAGGCAGGATCCCACCCCAGTGGCCACAACCTCCTTTCCCCATCCTGCACCCTGATTCCTGCCTCCTTCCTGGCTTCCGTCTCCTTTATAAGATTGTCCTTGTATTCAAGGTCACTCACTCTTGGGGTACTTCAAGGCTGGTCCTGGGCCATCTCACTGCACTCTTTCCCATCTCATCCACCCACTGGGCTTCCCTTAACACCCACATGTAGATAACGTAAGGAGATAGATGTCACAGTAGATGTGAACTGACATCTCTGGGGGAGAACTCTGCTCTGATGGTCAGGTCACTAAATATCTGTCTCTGTCCTTGCTCTCTCCCTTTGGATGACTCACAGGTACCTCAACTTCAATGGGTTCAGAACTGAATTCAGAATCCCACCCATCCAACCTGGGCTAGTCCAGTGGTGCCTCCCGAGAGAACGACCCCACCATCCTTCACTCCTTGTGTGCGTGGGAAATTTGGAAGTATGGATGACATCTTGACATGCTCACTCCCATAACCAAGTCTTTTTTAAAAAATTCTTTGAGCTTTTGTTTCTGCTGCCGTCTGTCACATTCCCCTGAATAATTGTATCATGGATGAAAAGACAATGAATGTATGAAGTCATAGCTGGGAAATAAATTCTGAAATACCAGTTTTATGTGTAAGTTATTTATACTTGGTTTATATTTCTCATAGTTAAATTGATTAGCTTTCTCTAAAAAAAAACTGGGGAGTATAGTCGCTTTACAATGATGTATCAGTTTCTGCTGTACAACAAAGTGAATCAGCTATCCGCATATACATATCACCTCCCTCTTGGACCTCCTTCCCCTACCCTATCCCATCCCACCCATCTACATAATCTCCTAAATAGCTTTCAGATCCAAACACGTGGCTGCCAGAGGGCAGAACAAATGCAAAGACCCCCAAGCAAAAGAGGGCTTGGAGCTCCTAAAAAGGCACTAGGGGTGAGCAGAGGGAGCAAGGGAATGTGGGTGTTGCCCTCTGAAGGGGAAGGGAGAGCTGGCAGGGCCTTGGGGCTGAGTGGGGACTGGGGCTCTGAAGCTGAATGAAAGCAAGAGCACCAAGAGCCACTGTGTTGAGAAGAGAGTGAGTGGAGTGAGGGGAGGGGAGGCAGGGAGGCCAGTCAGGAGGGGAGGCCATTGCTGTCATGCAAGTGGGGCTCGGGTATGGCTTGGACCAGTGTCCAATGTGTTCACAAAACTTCTCATGCTAACTCCACCCCATAGTCAGCCATCCTCCCAAAAGTCTTTTTTTTTTAATTAATACATTTTTAAAAATAAATTTTTATTGGTGTATCCATTCACAGCAGCTGCTGTTTGTAATACACATCTGTTATGTGACTCTTGCACAGTATTTCTTTTTTTATTTCTTAATTGAAGCATAGTTGATTTATAATGTGCTAATTACTGATGAATAGCAAAATGACTCAGTTAAAAAAAGAATTCTTTTCCATTATGATTTCTCACAGACTTTCCTCAAAAAAACAAGAAGAATCTCAAACAACTGGATGTGACAGTTGGACTGTGAAGAAAGCTGAGTGCCGAATAATTAATGCTTTTGAACTGTAGTGTTGGAGAAGACTCTTAAGAGTCCCTTGGACTGCAAGTAGATCCAACCAGTCCATTCTAAAGGAGATCAGCCCTGGGATGTCTTTGGAAGGAATGATGCTAAAGCTGAAACTCCAGTACTTTGGCCACCTCATGCA
The DNA here is from genome assembly GCF_003369695.1 of Bos indicus x Bos taurus. Classification (NCBI taxonomy): domain Eukaryota; kingdom Metazoa; phylum Chordata; class Mammalia; order Artiodactyla; family Bovidae; genus Bos; species Bos indicus x Bos taurus. The sequence continues at coordinate 25,982,432 of NC_040092.1, read as the reverse complement.
AAGAGTTGACTCATTGGAAAAGACTCTGATGCTGGGAGGGATTGAGGGCAAGAGGTGAAGGGGACGACAGAGGATGAGATGGCTGGATGGCATCACTGACTTGATGGATGTGAGTCTGACTGAACTCTGGGAGTTGGTGATGGACAGTGAGGCCTGGCATGCTGTGATTCACGGGGTCACAAAGAGTCGGACATGACTGAGCGACTGAACTGAACTGAACTGAACTTACCACTTAAAAGAAGGAGAAAAAGAAGAACAAGCAAAGCCTAAAGTCAGCAGAAGGAAGGAGATAATAAAGATCAGAGAGCAAATTGGAAGGTACTTTCTGAATGTTTTCTCTGTGCCAGACACTCTGGAAATCACCAAACTGTGATTTCAGGCTCTGCTGGCACCAGAGGGGAGCTGGCTCAGTCCAGCTGCTGATTCTCTTGGTAGCAATGACCCAGGAATTGTCCTCTGTCCTTTGTCCTCCTCCTTCACCTAGACATGCAGCTTAAGTGGGAAAGGGACCCACAGAACTTGCTCTAAGTGACCTAAGGAACAGAGTGTCAGTCTATTGATGCCCTCTGTCTCTTACAATGAAATTAGTCAGTGAATCAAGGGGACATAGGGTGGACGCCTCCACGAAGGGACCTTATTGAGGGTCTCTGCTAGTAAATAGTGGAAAAGTAGACGCCACCTCTGCCTTGACAGAGATGTCGTCTAAATGGGGTGTACAGGCACCCATGAAATAATCACACGTGCACATATAAACACACATGTGCCTACAAGCACACACATACCTGCATTGACACACACATATACATATGCGTATGCATATACACATGGAGACACAGACACGCACAAGTATACACACACACTTACGTGTAACCAGACCCTGTGATGGGTGATGGAAAGGGCGACTTTGCAGAAGAATGAGGTCAATGTGACAGGAGCCAAGCCACACCTGAGAAGCTGGGCAGGGCTTCCTGGGAAGTGTCACCTGACCTGCGAGACATACTGTCTCCGGCCGCTGTGACTCACTGAGTCAGGAACTGAATATCACGGGTTGCAAACAGTGCTTTGTATCAAGATAAATTAAACAGAATAGAAAATATCAGAGTACATAGCAGAGTGATATATATATATATGTCAAATGCTATGCGAGTCTGATATGAAGTGCTTTTCTGACTACAACCTGTGGTTAGAAATGTTTGAAAAATGCTGACTTCAAGGATGAATAAGGGTGACCCCAGGGGCAGTGGGAGCAGCAGGACAGGTCCCCTGGGCAAGGACACCCCATGTGTGAGAGTGGGCGGGCCACAGTCCATGGAGAGTTGGAGGGAGGTTGGCGTGGCAGCAGGGCACAGAGCAGGAGGGCCAGGACACAGCAGGCACTCTGGGCAGGGCCACACTGCACATGTCATGTGGGTCTGTAGTGATGGCACTGGGAGCAACAGACAGAGCCACGCACAGTGTGCAATGTAGTAAAGAAGACCTGTGTAAAGGAAGAGCTGGGCAGAAATGCAAAGGAGAGGGGACAAGAGACAGGGGGAGCAAACCCTGGAAGGACAGTGAGAGTCTTGGTGTGGGAGCCTCAGAGCCAGTCATTGAATAATTGGAACTTGCTGAGCACACATGGACAGAAGTGAACAAGAGATGAGGGATACAGTTCATAGGATGGACGTGCAAGTGGCCCTGGTCCTGTCCTCAAAACTGCATTCCCACTTCCACAGAATCCATGTAAACAGCTAAAATGTTTGCTTTATGTGTTTGGTAATTTCAGTGAATGGTTTATCCATGGCTAGATTCTTTAACCTACTCAAATATTCCCCTTTCCAATTTTAGGGGTGCTGTGCTTAGTTGCTCAGTCGTGTCCAGTGCTTTGCAACGCTATCGACTGTAGCCCACCAGGCTCTTCTGTCCTTGGGATTCTCCAGGCAAGAATACTGGAGTAAGTTGCCATGCCATCCTCCAGGGGATCTTACCAACCCAGAAATGGAACCCAGGTCTCCTGCATTGTGGGTGGATTCTTTACCATCTGAGCAACCAGGAAAGCCCATTTTAGGGGTATGAATGCTAATTAAAAATGAATTAGACCCATAGACATAGAAAGCAAACTTGTGATTAAAACAAAGGGGAAAGGGAAGAGGAGAAATAAACCAGGAGTTTGGTATTAACAGATACACAATACTATATATAAAATAGATAACCAACAAGGACATACTATATGGTATGTATAGTACCATACCATATGGTATGTATAGTTGCCACAGGTAACTATATTCAATATCTTGTAGTAGCCTATAAAGGAAAAGAACCTGAAAAAGAACACACACACACACATGCCCATATGGGCTTCCGAGGTGGTGCTCATGGTAAAGAACTCCCCTGCCAATACAGGAGACATAAGAGACACTGGTTTGATCCCTGGGTTGGAGGAGGGCATGGCAACCCATTCCAGTACTCTTGCCTGGAGAGTCCCATGGACAGAGGAGCCTGGTGGTATAGTGCATAGGTTGCAAAGAGTTGGACACGACTGAAATGAGTTAGCATGTATATATATCTGAATCACTTTGCTTTATACCTGAAACCAACATGACATTGTAAATCAACTATACTACAATTGAGAATAATAATAAAGCACCTCTAGAAAGAAAAAAAGAATCTAATGGTTAGATTAAAAAAGCTCACTCAGTTTTTCCTTTTCAAATACATCTCAAATTCAGTCACGAAACAGTCACACAACTGCCCTTATAGGCGGTAAAATAACAGTTTCAGTGACTACAACTTTTATTAAGTACTTGGTCTGTATTTCATCAATCCTAAGACACATTTGTCATCCATAAAATCTATGTTAGTTCTGCTCCCAAGGGCATCTTGGAATCGAGGGGTAGAGGGCGGGGACAGGCACCAGTTGTGACATAGTTGTCATTATCCCTGCCCAGCTCAGACTTGGTCACAGCTGTTCATCTTTTTACCACTTCATCAACTTATGCACACTGTTGGCACTCTTTGTGTTTGGTTTAGGGCCGGTAGAAATGTTACCAATGAAACTACAGTATGATTTGGTTTGGGAAAGTGAGACTAGATATAATATCAAATGTTTGTCTTAGGAGGAAAGACTCCCAAGACATTTTTCTTCTCAAGCAGCCTCCAAGTGCTTTCAGGGCTCCAAGTAAAGAAGATACCCACACAGAGATGAAGCAGAGATATGAGCGAAAGGCTTGGCCACTCACGCCAAGCAGTGTAGCTCATATCAAGAGAGACTACAAATCTGTCTGATAAGATGATAGAAGTTTCTTAGCCAAGAGGGGATGGTACAACCATATCATGTGTCATGAGATTATCATTAAGACTTTGTGCCTTACTTTATCTGGCAGGACTTTTCTTTCTTGGTTGCTAACAAACCAGCTTCAAACTTTACTCAATTAAAATATCAAATATCATTGGGTCAAATAGCAAGAAGTCAAGAGATAGGAAAGCCAGGCTGATGCTTCAGTTGATTTTACTCTTTCCTGAGCCTTTGTCCATCTTCCTGCTCCATCATCCTTTGAGAGTAACTTTCATCTCCACTGTTTCCTAATGATTGTAAATGGCTGCCACCACTCAAGACTTGCGTCTATTCCCGGCAGGAGGAAGAAAGAAGATCCCAGACTAAAGCTAAAGTTAGCTTTAGCACCTCCTTTTCTGAGTTTCTGGGTGCTGATAACCCCAATCTCGTCCTCTCATTCCCCTGTCCTAGCATGGCAGTGGCTTCTGCATTTACGACTCTTGGGTTACCCCAAGTGCCTTTGGCTTATGTCAGTGCCCAACATCTGCTATGTTATTCATTTCCTGTATTGAATCTCACCTGTTGAAATACCTGCTTTCATCTCTGCAGCTGTGCCTGGACCTCTGCTGATACACGGCTCAAGTGATGCCTCCATAGAGTGATCTCCCTGAGGACCCATTTTAAATTATTCCCTCTGTCCTTCACTGTCCCCTCAGCTTTATTTTTTTCATAACATTTATCTCGCCTTTCCATATATGCACACACAAGCTTCCTGAGTAGGAAACTACTTTGATTTGTTTGCTGCTATACCCCCAGCCCTTAGGGCAATAGTTGGCACAATAAATGTATCTTGAATGGACAAATGATTTCTACCTATGAGAAAGATGCCACCTGCTCAGGTGATCAGAAAGGAAAGAAATTCTCGGCAGCTACAGTGCTCTGGAAACACTCCCTGAGCAAGAGCTAGTCTACAGCCACCAACTTTTCTGCTCAAGGTGTCAACAGACCAAGGTGTAGAACTCCCTCAATGTCATGCATGGCCCCATTGGTTAGACTTCTGATTCATTATCAGGAAAAATAAAATAAAATTATATATATATATATATAGAGAGAGAGAGAGAAAGAGAGGTTCTTAGTTGGCTCAAACTGCCATAACAAAATTCTAGAGGCTGGAGGAGGTACACGATAAGCATTTATTCCTCATGGTCCTGGAAGCTGGAAGTCCAAGACCAGAGTGCCAGCATGGTCAGTTTCTGATGAGAACTCTCTTCCTGGCCTGAGATGGCCAGCTTCTTGCTGATTCTTCCCATGGTGGAGACAGAGTGGGAGCAAGTTCTCTGGTGTCTCTACTTCCTCTAAGGGCACTAATCCCATCATGAGGGCCCCACCCTCTTGACCTAATCCGGCCTTAGTTATTTCTCAAAGACCCCAACTCTAAATACCATCATACTTGGAATTAGAGCTTCAACATATGAATTTGAGAGAATATATCAAACTATATCAGATTCTCTCTTTTTTTAGGGATTTCTGTTGAATCACACATTCAGTATTCCTTTCTATTTTTTCTTTAGTTGTTGGATTGATTCTATTGGGTGTTTGAACCTCTTTAAAAAATAATGCATCTCAGATCAAATGACATTTCCCTGCAGATTCAATTAGTCGTGAAGCCGGTGTGGAATCTGACAGCCATAGCTGGAATGAGGCAATACACCAGCTGTTCAAACCCACATTCCTGATGATTCTGCCGAATTGATTTATTTTGAAGTCCCTTAAAAGCATCAGTGCATCACAAGGACACACATTTTCTATTTTGCATGTATCATCTCTTCAGAAAACCGAATCCTTATTAATTGTTCACTTTGCCTTTCTTGATAAAAAAAAAAGGACTTTTCTCTTTTTTAATCCCATAAGAAGAACATAAAGATATGCATTCAGTATTGAAATGGATTATTCAGCATCCTGTTTGAGCAGCCTCATTTTGCAATGATCGGCTTCTAATCATTTCAGCCATTCAATTCAATTGTCCACCAGGCAGTGAGGAAACGAACAGAACAGGAGATAACCACTGCCCTCTGGGCACTTACAGTCAACACCACTCAAGTTCTTCACTCTAAGCACCAGAGGACACTTGGGCTAATTCAAACAGAAAAGGGATTTACTAAAAGGATATTGGCAAATCCACAGAGACAGAAAGGGAGAATGGTGGTGGCCAGGGGCCAGAGGAATGGAGGATGGAGAGTCATTGTTTAATGGGTGTAGAGTTTTGCAAGATGAAACGAGTTCTAAAGGTGGATGGTAGTGATGGTTGCACAACAGTGTGAATGTACTTAATACCACTGCATGGTTTAGATGGTGTATTATATATTATGTGTGCGTGCATGCTTGCTAAGTCATTTCACTCATGTTTGACTCTTTGTGACCCTATGGACTGTAGCCCACCAGGCTTCTCTATCCGTGGGCTTCTCCAGACAAGAATGCTGGAGTGGGTTGCCATGCCCTCCTCCAGGAGATCTTCCCAACCTAGGTATCGAACCCACATCTCTTATGTCTCCTGCTTGGCAGGCAGTTTCTTTACCATTAGCACTACCTGGGAAGCCCTATTTTACCTCAGTTTTTAAAAAAAGGATATTGACAGCAACTAGGATTTCTAGGATAGCCAAAGCATGAAGCTCAGAGGTCCATGGGCAGGAGCAGCTTCCATTGTGGGGTTAATGCCATCCCCAGTCACAGATGCTGCAGTGTGTCCTGATGACATCATCACCAGTACTGCCTCTGGAGGCTGGATGCTACTGCTGCCCTTGTCTGTCAATGTGGGTTGTATACAATCTCTTCTCTGCAACACTAGCCTCAGATCCAAGACTCCAGTGGATGCCCCTGATTATCAGAGCCTGGGTGTTACCTGCCTGTAGGAGAATCCAGAGACTTATGTATCTGCCACTGTTGGCATCCTGAGGAGGAAGTGAATTATTACTGCATCCAGTGAGAGATTCCTTCCAGAAAAATGGTACAGGGCAGGAATAGAGACACAGGTATAGAGAAAGGTCTTGTGGACAATGGTGGTGGGAAGAAGAGGGTAGGATAAACAGATATGTAACCCCATGTATACACTACCATGTGTAAAATAAATAGCCAGTGGGAAGCTGCTATATAGCACAGGAGCTCAGTTCTATGCTCTGTGATGATCTAGAGTGGTGGGGTGGGGAGGTGGGATTAAGCTCAAGACAGAGGCAATATATGTATACATCTAGCTGATTCACATTGTTGTACAGCAGAAACTAGCACAACATTGTAAAACAATCTTACTCCAATTTTTAAAAATTTAAAAATTGGGGGAAAAAGTGGGAGGTTCCTCAGGCCTCAGCCAAGGGTTCAGATGATGCAGGTAAATGTGTTGATGATCCATGCTTTGTTCCATGAAATGTGTGTGGAAGAGATACTTAAAACATCCTGTGGGGAGCTTTCAAATCAGGGCTTGGTCCCCTGGGCTGTCCCTCTTCCCCTCTGCCTGAGAGACTCCTCCTCAAAGCAGATGAGGGCTGCTCCACCAGGTTCTTGTCTCTAGTAACAAGAATAACACAGATGTATAGAACAGTCTTTTGGACTCTGTGGGAGAGGGCGAGGGTGGGATGATTTGGGAGAATGGTGTTGAAACATGTATATCATATGTGAAATGAATCGCCAGTCCAGATTCGATGCATGATACAGGATGCTTGGGGCTGGTGCACTGGGATGACCCAGAGGGATGGGATGCAGAGGGAGGTGGGAGGGGGGTTCAGGATGGGGAACACGTGTACACCCGTGGTGGATTCATGTTGATGTATGGCAAAACCAATACAGTATTGTAAAGTAAAAAACAAAAACAAAAACAAGACCTAAACTCTTGTTCTTTTATGGCACTGAGAATTGGGGCTTATTTGTTATTACAGCATAACCTAGACTAGCCTGACTGACACAGGTGCCCAAAGGAATTACAAATGAATACTGCAAGCACAGAAACGGCTAAATATAAGCCTTTTCTGGTGAAGAAATGTTAGTTGAGCAATAAGCCATTTCTACTTATTCTGAAGGATTAATTTGGTGTCCAGTATGTTAGTAACAGGCAGTAATAATAGCATTTTAATGCAATTTAGAATGCAGAAGATTTTGATGCTGTCAAACTCTTTTGGGTGAGGACTTGCTCCAAGTTTATGCAACGCAACTTGTCTGTCTGAACCGGATGATGGTGTTGTCAGCTAGTCTGCTTGTAATGACTAGGCCTTCTTTGCTCTTAGAGGAACCGTTTTAAAAGTACATTATTGGTTTTAGGATTCACCACTGGGGTCCTGGGAAGGTTTACAGCATTTCCTCATTTAACCTCAAATGTGGCATGTTTCTGATGCCTCCTGAGTCCTTCTCTCAAAAGAGAAGGGCAAAAAGAAACAATGAGAGGATGGCAGGAGGGGTCCTAGGCTGCCCACTTACTGCGATCTGGCAGGATGAATCTGGAGGTCAAAGGGCAGCCTGCACCTGGACAGGAAGTCTCCCTCTCACTTCCCATCATCCCGCTTACAGGGCTGAATAAACTGAAGGAAGGCACATTCCCATGAAGCCAGGAATACTACCATAGTGAGTTCTCCAAAACTGGCTGAGGTGCAGACATCAAGGCCATGGAGAAAGTGCTGTGTGATTATTATTAATATAACAATGCTCTAGATACATGTACTAGTCCCATTTCACAGATGAGAAAACTGAGACATAGAAACACTGTGCAGATAGCTCAAGAACATGTGGATTCACGTTAGAGCAGAATTTGGACCCAGGCTGTCTCTTTCAGGAATCTGCAGAATGTAGTGTGTGCATGTGTGTGTGTATTTGTGTATGTTGCAAAATATATTTAGTGACTCAGACATGGTGGTCTCCCAGGCATGTCTGTAACTCATCTATAACAGCACTGCTGCAAATGAACTTTTGTAATCAAAGGACAAATTGACTGACACTCATACGCATTGAAGTGAGAGATTCTAAACCTCTAACATGTCATCTCACCATCTCACTATCAAATTTTTCTTTATACTATTTTCACATTATATGACATTTACTTTCACACATGTCTGGATGAATGTATCATCTTAGCAAAAACAACCCAGAATGATGTAATGTAATGGCTCATTAAAATAATATCCTGAACAGCCATGGGCTTTTTCTGTCATTGTGTTTTTGTAACAGTTTTTTTTTTTTTTCACAGATGACAACATGCATAATGTGCAGGGCAGTGTGATAGAGTGGTTAAGACCAGGTAGCCTCATCCCAGCCTTATCACTCATCAGCCATGCATCCTCAGGCAAACAACTTACCTTTTCACTGCCTCAATTTATTTATTCATTGAATGGTATGGTATGGCATGGCGTATTCAGTCGTGTCTGACTCTGCGATCCCATGGACTACAGCCTTTCAGGATCCTCTGTCCATGGGATTTCCCAGGCGAGAATACTGGAGTGGGTTGCCATTTCCTACTCCAGGGGATCTTCTCAATCGAGGAATTCAACTCACGTCTCCTTCATTGGCAGGCGGATTCTTTACCACTGAGCCATCTAGAAAGTACCCCTCACCCACTGAGTGGAAATAACAATAGTATCTCTTGTATAGGGCTGTTCTAAGAGTTAAATGAGTTATTCCAAACCCATAGTTCCTTCTCTGCCTAAATCCAAAGAGAAACACTACCTTTGGCGATAAGAACTAACGCTGTTTCTAAGCAAAAATGTTGGTCGCTCAGTCATGTCCAACTCTTTGCAACCCCATGGACAGTTGCCCACCAAGCTCCTCTGTCTATGGAATTCTCCAGGCAAGAATCCTGGAGTGGGTTCCCATTCCCTTCTCCAGGGGATCTTCCTGACTCAGGGATCGAACCCAGGTCTCCTGCTTTGGCAGGTGAATCCTTTACCATCTGAGCCACCAGGGAAGTGTGAACACACATAATTTCACTGGAGAGATATTACTATTATTACAGGATGCCACCCCAGTTTCAAACACATCTAAGGAGCTTGAATAAGGTTTGAGGTACCATCTATGTCAAAGACGATCATATAGTGAATGTCACAGAAATGCTAGCTGGAGTGGACGAGTGGAGAAATTACAGACATATAGAGAGCATCAAACCAGTTAGACTTTATTATGAAACATAACACATTCATGTCAGCATAGTTCATCTTCCTAGCCATGTGCCTCTAAATCTCAGACAAAACCCAATGCAAGAATCAAAACTATCCTGTTTCAGTTTTCTCCAGGAAAACAGAAAGAACAATGGGTGAGATTGGCTTTTGTGTTACTGTTAATTTGAGTCAATGGTGGAGAATTTCCAAAAGTCAAGTCGGAGCTCCTACAACTAACCTACTGGAAATTCAAGGCACCTGGTCTAGCATAAGTCTCTGTTCCAATTATTCTCAGTGGTAAAGAATCTACTTGTGATACAGGAGACATAGGTTCGATCCCTGGGTCAGGAAGATCCCCTGGAGAAGGAAATGGCAACCCACTCCAGCATTCTTGCCAGGATATTCACATAGAGAGAGGAGCTTGGCAGGCTATAGTCCATAGCATCGCAAAAAGTCAGACATGACTGAATGACTGAACACTAACCCCAGTTATTCTGAGGAAATGGGCAGCATGCTGGGCGTGGGTGTTAGTGAAACACTAGTCACCAATGAGTTACACCAGCCCTGCAAGTTGACATCTTGCTGATGAAAAAAAGTCTATCACTGGAGGAATATTATTTTGGTTTTTTCAAAATAAAAATTTTAGACTGTCCCACTACAAAAAGATTGCCTTACCTTGCTGGCTATAAACACTGGTAATCAGAAATCCCATGTCTGAGTATATTTTCAGTTATTTTTTGGCTTGATAATATTAGTAATATCACAAATGATCTTTAACATTACCTTGGAATTCTTAAAGAATATAGCCAAAATTTAACTAGAAAATTATACACATACACACATATATATACTACATGTTATTGACCTATACTATATAAAATAATCAATTATTTAATAATAAATGCTCTATTATATATAGTATAGATTAATGCTACATACTATACCATATATAATCTGTATTATGCAGACTATAAACTGTGTGTATGCTTTAAGAATAATTATAAATGAAAAAATTTTAATGTACATAAATTATGAAAAACTTAACTAATTAACAAAGTGTAAGCAGGTAAAAACTAACTAAATTGCGAACCTATCAGGCATCATCTCTACAAAGATCTCATTTCTTTGTAGATGATAGGATCTCTGAGGATACATCATAAACAAGAGATATTTTCATGGCAAAACCCAATTTAAACACTTTCCATTATGCTAGCCCAGTAAACATTTCTTTTAAAATAGTCATATTCAGATGCATAACATCCAATTTTGATAGTTTCTCTTCCTACTTATAGTAAGAGACAGAAAAGAGAAGTCAGGGGGACTTCCCTGGTAGTCCAGTGGTTAAGACTTTGCTTTCTAATGCAGGCAGTGTGGGTTTGATCCCTGGTTGTGGTTTGATCTCACATGCCTTGAGGCAGAAAAAGAAACCCCAAAATATAAAATGGAAGCTATATTGTAACAAATTTTAAAATGGTCCACACTGAAAAAAAATCTTAAAAAGATTCGAGGTGGGGGAAATCTCACTTTTTACCTTTAAAAATGTTTGATTTGATTTCTTTAATAAAGATAAGTCTACTGCCTTACACATATCACACACACTCACCCACTGCAAAAGAAACAAGTCCGCTTTATAATTTACCTTCTCCATCACCTTTCAGAGGTGTGTGAGTTTAAGCGGATGCAATAGCCTTTTACAATAAAGATGCTGCACACTGGCTTGGGATGAGATGGAAATAAGACATGTCACATTTTAGGAGAGAATGCATGCAAGCAGGGCATTCGTCCAAATCTTTTGTACTGAGCATTTCAAAGTTGAGACCCAGTGGGTGGGGCAAAAATAAATCAAGCCCTCCTACGGTGGGAATGTATTGGGATTCCCGTCTCTCAAATCTGACCCTATTTTTTTCTCTCTGAATTGTCAGCTGCTTCAGGGGTTGTCTGATAGATGCCTCTTTTTCTTAGTTCTAAGAATTTTGAGCTGGGAATATGTTTGAAAACACTTCAGAAAAAGAGTGGAAAACACAGTGTCTCCTTTGAAATGTAATCCTTTGTTAAATCCCCCTCCCAAGAGGTAGAGTGCCCCCACACCTGAGGGTAGCGAGGACCCTTTTCTCTCCCACCAATGACCTCACCGGCTCCCAGGGGCTACAGCGCAGGGGTTCTCATGCCAGCTTGGTGATTTATAACAAAGTTGTGTGAGGAAATAAAACAGTAATTCATTTCATCCTTAATTGGGCATCTTTAGGAAGGAGATGCTGGGCATTTTTTTCTAGACAGCTGAATTTCAAAGAATTTTATATATCACCCCCCACAAGTAGATAGAAAAAGTCTTTTCTTGAGAAATCATCTCAGCATGAAAAGAATTTACTTGCAGAAATGTATTTGGATGTTTTCTTTTAGATTGTTGTTGTTGTTTAGTTGCTAAGTGGTGTCTGACTCTGCGACCCCATGGACTGTAGCCGGCCAGGCTCCTCCGTCCAAAGAATTTCCAAGGCAAGAATATTGGAGGGGGTGCCATTTCCTTCTCCAGTTTTGTTTCAGATTACATCCCTAAATAATCTCTTTGCTGATGATTTTAACAGTGATTTAAAAATAATAAAAGAGACTTAAAATGATATTTGCTCCATTTTATAAGCTCTCGGGGTGTTTTAGCCTGGTAGACACAGAAAGACAAAGGGGCATGATTTTGTTCCCCAAGATTTTATTCTGAAATATTTCAAACATATAGAAAATGGGAGATTTTGGAGAAAGAACACCCAATGCCCACACCCTAGATGCTACAATTAACATTAAGAGTCTGCAAAATTCTTTCTCTCAGTTTATCCATTGCTCTCTTTGTCCATTGATCCATCTCCATTTTTTGATGCCAAGAGCCTAACTTGAGCTGTCAACTGCCCTCTGTCAGAGAGAGGATTTGAGGAGGCATCTTCTTCTAGCCTGTTTAGATAGCAGAAAGGGGTGAGATATCCTAGTGGCTGGAAGAGTGCATTCTATTTCCCCAGCAATAGAAGTCCACCAGCTGCCTCATGGGTTGGATGCTGTTCCCTCTCTTGACACTTGCCTTTTCATCATAAGGTTCTTCCACCAAGTTCTGCACCCAGCTAACAATAATGTGGCATAGCTTTTCTCATCCAGCCAGAAATAAACCAGGCTTTCCCTGGGTCAGGCCAGGGCATTGTTTGAGGAGTTCTAAGCTCAGTAAAAAGGAGGTCTTCTAAATACAGATAACATACATCACGTGCACCTATCTCAAGGATTCAACTCTATGAATCTTATACCTGTGTGCTTTCATATAACCACCGCCCAGTTCCAGATAGCAAGTATTTCCAGCACCCAGAAGCCTCCCTTGAGCCCCACATTAGGTGGTAAGCCACCTCTTACAAGGAGATCACAAATCTGACTTCAAAAACCCTAGATTACTCATGCCTGTTCTCTAATTTCATATACATGGATTCAAACACGATCTACTTTTGTGTCTGGCCTCAGCATTGTTGAATGTACCCGCATGGTTTCATGTAGCTCATTCTTTCAAATAAGGAAATGGTAAAGCATAAAATAAGGAGACTAACAGAATTCTTTAGTAACTAACAACTCAGATTCTACCCATATTATTTACTTGGATCCCTTTTTTCATTTTTCAATGTCTATTTTTTATTCTTTTCAAAATTTTTTGCCTTTGCTGGTGCCTTAAGCATGTGTTTCATCTGGCTTCAGGGAGGCGCACTTCTTCCCAAAGATCACTGATTTCCAGAATAATTGACTACAAATATTTATTGACTGTCAGTCAGATAATGGGTGTATCTTTGACTTTCCTGGCATTTTTGTTTATGCCAGTGGTTCTCAACTGGGGTCTATTGCCCCACCAGGGAGCATTTGGCAATGTCTGGAGAGATTTCTAGTTATCTCTGGACCACAAGGAATGTTCTACTAGTATCTAGTGGGTAGAAGTCAGGGATGCTGAGAACATCCTACCATGCAAAGACATCACCCAAGGCAGAGCGTTATGTGGTCCTGAATGTTAATGCAAAAGTGGAGAAACCTGGGTTACACCTTTTATCCATTTTGAACAGACCTCTTCTAACATGATAGCTATGATGGTCTAGCTCAAGCTAGACTTCCAGTCTACCACTGAACACATTCTCTGGAGGCCAGTTGGGGGCTCTTCCAGTTGCAGACAATGAGCTTCCCAGGTGACTCTAGTGGTAAAGAACCTGCCTGGCAATGCAGGACACATAGGAGACTCAGGTTCTATCCCTGAGTTGGGAAGATCCCCTGGAGGATGGCATGGCAACCCACTCCACTATTCTTGCCTGGAGGATCCCATGGACAAAGGAACCTGACAGGCTACGGTCCATAGGGTCACACAAAGTCAGACACAACCGAGGCGGCTTGGCACACACACAGACTTGTTTACAGTGTTTCTTGTACAGCAAAGTGATTCCGTTTTACATACATATGCTGCTAAGTCGCTTCAGTCATGTCTGACTCTGTGTGACCCCATAGACGGCAGCCCACCAGGCTCTGCCTTCCCTGGGATTCTCCAGGCCAGAACACTGGATCGGGTTGCCATTTCCCTTTCCAATGCCTGAAAGTGAAAAGTGAAAAGTGAAAGTGAAGTCGCTCAGTCCTGTCCGACTCTTCGCGATCCCATGGGCTGCAACCTACCAGGCTCCTCCATCCATGGGATTTTCCAGGCAAGAGTACTGGAGTGGGGTGTCATTGCCTTCTCCAAACATATATGTACACACAAATATATAAAGAATTTTAAGATTCGTTTCCATTATCAGATTATATGATATTAAATATAGTTCCCTGTGCTTGATAGTAGGTAAGGATTTGGAGTCTTAAAAAAAAAACTCTCTATTCATTTGCACTTCTCCTGAGTGCCTAGCCTAGTCTGTTGATGGTAAGCAAGGTTTTCTGATTCAGTTCATTTTGTAAACAGTGTATAAAGTCAACATCCAACATCCTGTGATGAAGTAAAGTAAGTGAAAGGAAGTCACAAGTCACCACTAGTTCCTTTCAGATACTGGTAATCAGAGCTGCTTGCCTAGCAGAACTAATAATTTAAGATTTATTTTCTGTTTGACACTTTCCACTAAGACAGGAATGGAAGGACACTGTAAGGCAGGAGGAAAACACCAAAAGCCATAGAATCTCTGTAAATGGGCCAAATATTTCCTGCCTAAGTGGTTAAGGAGTCAGGAGATTTCCAAGTCAATGTTGTGGACGTGAATATTGCAATGGGATCCAGGGCTTCCAGGATGGAGGTGTTTGAGCTTCCTAAGTGGGGAGAAAAGCAAGAACCAATTAACTCCTGTTTCCTCTTGTTTTAACTTCAGCCTCTCAACAGAGCTCACAGGAAAACATTTTGGCTATTCAGGAATCCCTTGTGTTGGGTGATTGCAAAGACTGTCTTATAATGTCATTAGTTGCACTTGATGGGAAGAAAATCAAGAATTTCACTGTGCCTCTTGTAGAGGGTATGAAACTGAAGCCGAATGGTGGGTCAGCCACAGAACAGAAGTCTATAAGGATGCCCCATCTCTTCTTTAACCTCTGGACTCAAGTCCGATCATATGTCCCACCTCGATTTCCTTGAATCACCGCTTAGAGGAAGGAAGAAAAAGACTTGGTACCAGAAGCCCTGAGGAGGAATCTCAAGGTTTTGGATCCAGCTCTCTGCTCAATCCCCGATTAAGTCTGAGCCTTAAACCAGTTTAAAAGCAGAAAGACATATGGTCAATAAAGCCCTGCCTCTTATGTTCTATTCAAAACAAAACTGCTGGGGCTGGGAAGTTGGGGTATTAAAAAGCAATCTAGTGTCCTGTCCATTCAAGGAACCCCTCTGGAGGGAGAGAGAGGGTGAGAAACTTTGTAAAAAAAAAAAAAAAAAGGTTTAGGGTGGAGGGAGGAAGGAATAAAGAGGCTTATCAAGGCCAGCTGAACTTTGGCGGCTAAGCGCTGGAGTGAGCCGCGCTCCCCCCTGCCGGGGAGTTGATGAATAATCCTGGGTCTGGCTGGGGGACTGAGCCAACCGCCATCAAGGCGGGACTCAGCCATTCTAAACGCAAATGAGGGGGCCCTTTCCACCCAGGCCTAAAGGGGAAGGATTAGAAGAGGGAGTTCAAAGCTCTAAAATGGCTCATTCGTGCTTTCTTTTTTTCCTGCCCCCCTCAACCCTTTATTTTGTAAAGGGACCAGAAATATGGTTGGTTATTATCTCAAGTTATTGCTACAAAGAATTTTGAAATTAAAAGATAAGCGCGCTGAGGAAGCTTAGTAATTTTCATAAAAGAGGACTTAAAACAGATGTGCCCTCTTTCACGGAAGCACGCTTGAAAAAATAGAAAAGCATTTTTAACATAGCAGGGAGACATCACATGGCCTCGCGTTTGTCTCCAGAGCATCACTGTGTGTGAATATCAGGCGGGTATGGAGAGAGGACCAATGTGCTAACTCCACTGCAAATGGCTGGGAAAAGTGCTTTCATCTCCCTGGGCCTGGGGTAGATGACCCGAGTCTGTACACCAGATCTTCTGCTAACTAGATAATTTAATTTTTTTAAATGTTGAATACGGCTTCCCTGGGGCTCAGTGGTAAAGAATCTGCCTGCCAATGCAGAAGACATGGGTTCGATACCTGGCCTGGGAAGATCCCACATGCTGTGGAGCAGCTAAGCCCAAGTGCCACAATTGCTAAGCTTGTGCTTTAGAACCCAGGAATCACAACTACAGAGCCCACTTGCCACTCCTGAAGCCCCAGCTCCCGAGAACCCGTGCTTCTCAACAAGAAAAGTCACCACAGTGAGAAGCCCTCACACCCTCTCACCGCAACTAGAGAAAAGCCTGAGCAGCAGTGAAGATGCAATAGAGCCAAAAATAAATAATTAATCAAACTATTTTTAAAATGTTGAATAACCTGCCATTCAGAAGGTGTTGAAGTCATCCAAACCACAGTCCGATCTGTAAGCAAAGCCAAGATTTTGTCAACAACTTAACCCTTTTCCCCCTCCTATCATGAGATGGATCTTTCCCTGTTTGCTTTGGGCTGTTGCCACACCAGTTTGCTTTTGAAGGCTCTCAGGCTGTTAAAATGTGAATCACTGGGTGTTTGCCCCAATTCCTTCCTTTACCAGAACCCCTATAGTTTTGTGTCAATTCTTACTAAACCATAGGTTTTCTTCTACTCATCTCTTGCATAGCTGCTCTGAGTAATGTTGCAAGGAAATGGGAGGGTTCCTCTGTGATTTCGTAAGAGAAACCAAAAGGCAAGTAGATGAACAGTAGTGCTTCTAAGTAGCTGAAGAGACAAACATTTAAACATATTCAGAAATTACAGAGACTTCCCTGGCAGTGCAGCTTCCACTGGTCAAGAGCTTCCACTGCAGGAGATGCTGGTTTGATCCCTCGTTGGGTAATGACATACCACATGCCCCATGATGAGGCAAAAAAACTAATAAAAATTATTAAAAAAAAAAAAGAAAGACATTGCAAGCCCACCAAGTGCTAGTGATCACTAGATCTTCTGCTGCCTTTTTTCAGGCAAACAGTTGTATCCTGAATGACACAAAGGGTTTTCCAAGTTATGGAAAGCATTTGTGTTTTTTTGTTTTTTGTCACTGTCTGAAGTGTTTTATGTCTGTTTTCCATCAAAATAAAATGCTAGTCGCTCAGATGTGTCCAACGCTTAAACTATAGCCCACCAGTCTCCTCTGTCCATGGAATTCTCCAGGCAAGAATACTGCGTTGGGAAACCATTCCCTTCTCCAGGGGATCTTCCGAAGCCAGGGATGGAACTCACATCTCTTGCATCTCCTGCATCGGCAGGCAGATTCTTCACCACTGTGCCACCTAGGAAAATCACAGTAGGCATAGGAACAAGGATTCTTTTAGGAGCCCACAGAAGTATTTTAAATTCTTTTAAAATCAAAAGAAGAATTGAATATAATCTGTCCTGGATTATATTAGTCTTTAAACCAATGCAACCATAAAATATAAATGTTATAATTCTTATAATGAAAAGAAGAGCCCATGAAGGCAAAGGTGCCTGGCACTCGTGAGTCACAACACAGCTTTGACTGAGTATAGGACATTGGGCTGGATATTTTACAAATCATATGTATTAGGTTTTTCCAGAGAAACAGAATTAACAGGAGGTGTATATAAGATAGGAAACAGCTTATGTGGTTATGGAGGCTGAGAAGTCCCACAATTAGCTGTCTGCAAGCTGTACACCCAGGAAAGCTGGTGGTATTATTCAGCCTGAGTCCAAAGACCTGGGAATCAGAGGAGCCTATGGTGTTTCTTCCAGTCTGACACTGGAGGCCTGAGAACTAGGCTTGGGTGTGGGCCGAGGGATATTGATTTAAGACTTAGAGTCCAAAGGCCCAGGACCCAGGAGCCCTGAAGTTCAGGGTCAGGAGAAGATGGACATCCCAGCTCAAGAAGTGAGAGCAAGGACTCATCTTTCTGTCGCCTTTTTGGTGGGTTCTGTTGAAGCCGCCAAAGGATTGGATGATGCCCGTTTAAGCGGGTGAGGGAACACTTTACTTAGTCAACCGTTCAAGTGCTAATATCTTTCTAAAAAAACGCTTCCTAGATCAACTCAGATACAATGGTTCACCAGCATCCTGGGCATTCCTTAGCCCTGTCCAAGTGACTGGTAACCTTAGCCATCACGTCATAGAAGATAGCACAAAACCTTTGAACAGTCTTCTCTTGAAAGTACAGTGTTAAGGACAAATTTGATTTTTGGGAGCACCCATTCAATCACCTTTGAATTGCCAAAATAAATCAAATAAAGAAGATGTTTTCCTGTTATGCTTAGAGATGGTAGAGGACTTTATAAGGTAACCAGGTGTAGGAATTTTTATGTACTAAGGGGCTCATCAATAACACTCAATTTCATAGCTTACATTTCATGAAAATCAGTACATTTTTAACATTATTATACTGATGGCATCCTGTCTTGGAGACGGTTTCATGCCCAAGTGCCATGTTACGGTGGAGAGGATGGAAGTGTGACATGAAGGAGGGGGCTTAGCATGCAGTCCAGACAGCAACTTTTATAAGGTCGGGGTGGAGAAAAAGACTGAAGAAATAACACCAAGGATGTGATTCTCCCACCTGCCTCAAATTCAGCAATTTCAGAACCATTGCTCTGATTCACTCCTGTCCAAATCGAGCCCTGTGTAGATTCAATACACAAAAGGATGGAAGGGACCAGGCATAAGGGTCTCGGCACTAACTGTATACAATATGAGCATCTATCTGAATCCACGTATATATGAGGTGTATATGTATATATTAATCTCTTGATTTCTGTTTGCTTGTTTGTTTTTATATTGGAGTATAGTCACTTAATAGAGGCTGCGATAATTTCAGGTGTACAGCGGAGCGACTCAGCCATACATATCCATGTATCCTTTCTCCCCTAAACTCCCCTGTTAGTCCCCTCCCATCCAGGCTGCTGCATAACACTGAACAGAGTTCCCTGGGCTGCACAGCAGGTCCTCGTTGGTTATCCATTTTAGATACAGCAGCGTGTGCCTGTCCTTCCCATGTTGCCTAACTATCCCTTCCCTGATTCATCCCCTGGTAACCATTAAGTGCATTCTCTGAGTCTGTTTTGTAAGTAAATTCATTTGTTTCATTTCTTTTTTAGATTCTGCATATAAGGCATGTCATATGATATTTCTCCTTCTCTGACTTACTTCACTCGGTATGACTATCTCTAATTTGGCTTCTATTTGAGGGGATGCATGTACCCAGGGACCTTTGATTCTCACAGAAAAAGTGAGCATATTTCCAACTCTTTCTGCCATCTCTTC
The DNA here is from genome assembly GCF_003369695.1 of Bos indicus x Bos taurus. Classification (NCBI taxonomy): domain Eukaryota; kingdom Metazoa; phylum Chordata; class Mammalia; order Artiodactyla; family Bovidae; genus Bos; species Bos indicus x Bos taurus. The sequence goes on along the minus strand of NC_040092.1, from coordinate 25,963,219 downwards.
TTGTGTGAGGTCAGGAGATGTAGGGTCCTCTTGACCTCAAGGCTCCTGATGACTAGTGTGGGATGCAGGAAGGGGCTTGGGAGATGTGTGTGTGTGCTGTCACGTCCGACTATTTGCAATCTCATAGACAGTAGCCCGCCAGGCTCTGTCTGTCCATGGAATTTTCCAGGCAAGAATACTAGAGTGGGATGCCATTTCCTACTCCAGGGGATCTTCCCGATCCAGGGATTGAACCTGCTTCTCTTGTGTCTTCTGGACTGGCAGGGGGATTCTTTTCCACTGAGGGACCTGGGAAGCCAGGTGCAGGGTGTGGAACATGGGAAGGGGCTTGGGAGAACCTGTGCGAATAAACCAGTGTAACTTCCTACTGGGGAAGAGCTTGCCTTTCTGACGTCATGGGTTGATTTTGGCCATGACCAACATCTCTATATAGTGGACTGCTCATATTTGATGCTGTAAACAAAGTTCATCTTTATTTAGAGGATGAAGGAGGACACTTCCTGCTCCTGAAATGTGATGTAAATGGTCCCTTTCTGTGGATTTCCAAGGACCAACGTGCAAGTTGGTGTTGGTGCTTTGAACATGCCCCTAAAGTGACCGGTGATCTCTTGATGAACTTTGGCAAGCTGGAAGGTGTAACAGTAACAGCCAGCTTGGTTCCACTGTGCTTGCCTTGTGCCTTTCCCCATTTAATCTACACGAGACAGTACCACCCCGACTCTGTAAACAGGCGAACTGACACACTGAGGGGTTAAGTAGCCTGGTCAAGAGTTTGGGGAGGACTGGATCCCAGAGGTGTGGCACCATTTCCCGTGCTCCTAACCACTGGACTATATGGCCACTCTGCTACAGAGACATGGCGGGGTTATCTCTCCTATAGAGACTCATAATGTAAATTTCAATAAGTCCAACACAGCCTTTGGAACCAGCCAGCTCTCACTTTCTTTTAATATTTATTTATTTGGCTATACCAGGTCTTAGTTGCACATATGGGATCTAGTTCCCTGACCAGGGTTCTAATCTGGGCCCCTGTATTAGGAATGGGGAGTCTTAACTGCTGGATAACCAGGGAAGTCCCCTGGATCTGACTGTTAAAAAAAGCTCTACTTGCCAATTTCTCTCCCTGTATCTTTGATTAAAAGAAAGAAGAGAGGAATAATACCATTGCCTTGCATTTTTATTGTATGGATTCAAGATAATGTACACAGGACTCTGGATGGTGGCTGGCATTCTGTGAAAATCCATCAAGACCTATGATGACTGGCATCATGCCTACACCTTTGCATTCATAGTTTCAACCCTAGTTTTGAACTATGCCAATGATGATCTGTTTTCACCTTCCTACCTGTCCCAAAGCTAAATTGTTTGATAAACTGTTTTGCTAAAAATACTCTCAGTTTGACCAATTATAGGGCTTTGATCTACATGTTTCCAAACTAAAAATTTCTCCAAAAGAGTCTCCACGGGTATCTTTATCACCTTGGTCAGCTGTATGAATGTATTTGGCTGATTATGTTAGATCATTGTTCTACATTTCTATCTTTTGTTCGCTGGTCCACCTGACATCATGAAGGGAATATGAGGTTTTAACTACACCACAGTCATTAAGATTATGCAAATGTAAACCATGTAGTAATTAAAGCTAATATGGTCCTCAATAGTATAAGATTTGTAAATTAATTTCAAGATACATCACTTCAGCAGCAGGGGTTACTGATTTTCTCTGTTTACACTTTTTACTAAAGTTTGTAGTCTTCAAATTATGTGAATAAGTGGAACATTAAAAATGAGGATGATTTCTGTAGCTTCAGTTCAGTTCAGTTCAGGCACTCAGTCGTGTCCAACTCTTTGCGACCCCATGGACTGCAGCATGCCAGGCCTCCCTGACCATCACCAACTCCTGGAGTTTACCCAAACTCATGTCCATTGAGTCAGTGATGCCATCCAACCATCTCATCCTCTGTCATCCCTTCTCCTCCTGCCCTCAATCCCTCCCAGCATCAGGGTCTTTTCTAATGAGTTATTTCTTCCCATCAGGTGGCCAAAGTATTGGAGTTTCAGCTTCAGCATCAGTCTTTCCAATGAACACCCAGGACTGATCTCCTTTAGGATGGACTGGTTGGATTTCCTTGCAGTCCAAGGGACTCTCAAGAGTCTTCTCCAACACCACAGTTCAAAAGCATCAATTCTTCGGTGCTCAGCTTTCTTTATAGTCTAACTCTCACATCCATACATGACTACTGGAAAAACCATAGTCTTGACTAGACGGACCTTTGTTTGCAAAGTAATGTCTCTGCTTTTTAATATGCTATCTAGGTTGGTCATAACTTTCCTTCCAAGGAGTAAGGGTCTTTTAATTTCATGGCTGCAATCACCATCTGCAGCGATTTTGGAGCCCAAAAAATAAAGTCAGCCACTGTTTCCACTGTTTCCCCATCTATTTCCCATGAAGTGATGGGACCAGATGCCTTGATCTTAGTTTTCTGAATGTTGAGCTTTAAGCTAACTTTTTCACTCTCCTCTTTCACTTTCATCAAGAGACTCTTCAGTTCTTCTTCACTTTCTGCCATAAGGGTGGTGTCATCTGCATATCTGAGGTTACTGATATTTCTCCCGGCAATCTTAATTCCAGCTTGTGCTTCTTCCAGCCCAGCGTCTCTCATGATGTACTCTGCGTATAAGTTAAATAATCAGGGTGACAATATACAGCCTTGACGTACTCCTTTTCCTGTTGTTCCATGTCCAGTTCTAACTGTTGCTTCCTGACCTGCATACAGGTTTCTCAAGAGGCAGGTCAGGTGGTCTGGTATTCCCAACTCTTTCAGAATTTTTCACAGTTTATTGTGATCCACACAGTCAAAGGCTTTGGCATAGTCAATAAAGCAGAAGTAGATGTTTTTCTGGAACTCTCTTTTTTCCATGATCCAGTGGATGTTGGCAATTTGATCTCTGATTCCTCTGCCTTTTCTAAAACCAGCTTGAACATCAGGAAGTTCATGGTTCATGTATTGCTGAAGCCTGGCTTGGAGAATTTTGAGCATTACTTTACTAGCGTGTGAGATGAGTGCAATTGTGCAGTAGTTTGAGCATTTTTTGGCATTGCCTTTCTTTGGGATTGGAATGAAAACTGACCTTTACCAGTTCTGTGCCCACTGCTGAGTTTTCCTAATTTGCTGACATATTGAGTGCAGCACTTTCACAGCATCATCTTTTAGAATTTGAAATAGCTCAACTGGAATTCCATCACCTCCACTAGCTTTGTTTGTAGTGATGCTTCCATAGGCCCACTTAAATTCACACTCCAGGATATCTGGCTCTAGGTGAGTGATAACACCATTGTGGTTATCTGGGTAGTGAAGATCTTTTTTGTATAGTTCTTCTGTGTATTGTTGCCACCTCTTCTTAATATCTTCTGCTTCTGTTAGGTCCCTACCATTTCTGTCCTTTATCGAGCCCATTTTTGCATGAAATATTCCCTTGGTATCTCTCATTTTCTTGTAGAGGTCTCTAGTCTTTCCCATTCTACTGTTTTTCTCTATTTCTTTGCATTGATCGCTGATGAAGGTTTTCTTATCTCTCCTTGCTATTCTTTGGAACTCTGCATTCAAATGTGTATACTTTTCCTTTTCTCCTTTGCTTTAGATTACTAGAATTTTATGGTCAATTTTACATCAAGTTATGTTATGCAGAGGATTAAATGTCTTTTGATATTGTTTACCTGAATCTCCAATTTCCTTATAATAACTATTTCTAAAGGACAATAGACTTCCTAAGTCAAGCTGAGAGAATGATATACCAAATATCAAAGAGGAATAAGAAAATCAGCATTTGGTTCTAGTTCTTAGAGTAAGGTGTTTGACTTGTAACAAGAAAATAAATATTTTTGAACCTCAATTTTCTTATCTGTAAATAATAGTAGACTCTGGCTAATTTCCAAGACTCTGAGGATGAAATGAGATAGGATCAATCTCTTCACAACTATAATGCAACCTATATGGGTAAAATAGCATTATAATTAATGCAGAAAAGTCTCTTAAGTTTGCCAGCCAAAACAATTCATTTTCTTGCTGGGTCTGTTCGCATCTGAGTGATGCCTTGCTATCTCTTTTGATCCATGGAAGGTGGGCAACGTAAAACCAGAGGTGTTTCTGGGAATGGTTTCTGAAGCCCTTGGCATGTCTTCAAACCAGTCCCTTCTCTGTTGCCAGCCAGTGTGAAGATTCAAGAGTCCTACTGTTACTGGATTGGAGGAACGTCCTGGGGAGAGCTGCCCAGGAGCACTGACCACTGCCCAGACTGTCATAAGACTGCAGGTACATCCACATGGACTTCCACAAACAAGAAACCAACATCTTGGTACATATATACAGTAGAATATTACTCTGCCATAAAAAAGAACAGATCAATGCCATTTGCAGCCTACGGCTGGACCTAGAGATTGTTCTACTGACTGAAGTAAGTCAGATGGTGCTTTGGTTTTAGTTGCTAAATCGTATCCAACTCTTGTGATCCCATAGACTATAGCCCACCAGGCTCCTCTGTCCACGGGATTTCCCAGGCAAGATTACTGAAGTAGGGTACCATTTCCTCCTCTAGGGAATCTTCCTGACCCAGGGATTGAAACCAAGTCTCCTGCATTGCAGGCAGATTATTTACCACTGAGCCACCAGGGAAGGCTGAAAGTAAGTCAGAAGAGGAAGACAAATATCATATGATATCACTTATATACAGACTCTAAAAAAATGGTACAAATGAACTTATTTACAAAACAGAAACAAGCTCACAGACATAGAAAACAATCTTATGGTTACCAGGGGAGAATAGGGGGAGGGTTAAGTTGGGAGATTAAGATCGACATATACACACATATAAAATAGATAAACAGCAAGGACCTACTGTGTAACACAGGGAACTCTACTCAATATTCTATAATGACCTATATGGGAGAAGAATCTTAAAAAGAATGCATATACGTATATGTATAACTGATTCACTTTGCTTCACAGTGGAAACTAACACACGATTGTACTGGGTTGGCCAAAAAAGTTCGTTCATGTTTTCCATTAAATATGGAAAATCCAAACAAACTTTTTGGCTAACCCAATAAAACAAATATGCTCCAACAAAAATTTTAAAAGTTACAAACTCCAGAAAGAAAGAAAGAAATATCTATTGCATTTAGCCCCTGAGCTTCTGCACTGTTCATTTCAACACCTGGTCCATCCTGACTAATACAAGCAATATGAATTCTGTATTCCACAAAATTATGCAGTCAAAACACCTTTAACTTCCTTTTTCCAAGAAGAAAAATAACTGCAAGTATCCGGACTTTATATTTCACATATATAGGCCATGATAAGTCATATTGATAAAAGTGGAATTTCTAATGAATGCAGTTCATTTTGATTTGAAGAGGTGTTGGACCTAAGGAAAGTCCATTTACTTTTACTCTTTCTAAATCTCTCTTGTTTTATGGCTTTTCCCAATGTAGGAGCTGAAGATTCATTTTTTACCTTTGTGGTTCAAAGTCTTAGAAGTTTAAACCACTTGGTAGATACAGTCAACGCTTTTGATACTGACAAAATCTTACTTTGCAATTTGGAGACAATCTGAGTGATCAAGGATTAGTTGTTTGAGGAACTGGGTAGTTGACTGATAAACTGGTTAGTTGGATTCAGATTGGGTTAGTGATCATCCACAAATCCAATCAATTCTGTGCTCTAGTTTTTATGGCTAGAAATAAAGAAAGCTTTTTGGTAGAGTGCCCTGCCTGTCCAGAGGGATGCGTGTGTGTGTGTGTGTGTGTCTTGTGAAATGAAGAATTAATGGAATCCACTTCCAGATTCCATTTCCATCAGGATAAAAGCACGTGACCTTGGTGTGACACACATTTGATCCCAAATGGCACCTCTAAAAATACCAGTTATCAACTGTCTGCAGTAACAAAGAGAATGTTGTGAGAAATGTATTGAAAGAGCTTAGAGTGACAAATACAAAAGCGTATAAAAATGTGGGTTTTAAAAAAATTTCAAGCATGACTTTGAAAAGAAAGGGAAAACATACGTACTAGAAATCTCCCCACTCAATTAAACATTTCATTATTAATGGCAAGCCCATGCTGGTGGAATGAGAATGGGTATCATTTGAGTAGGAAAGTTCACAGCCATTTCGAATGTCCAATTTCCCTTTCGGGATAAAGGCAGGCATTAAGATCCTGGATCCTTACTGAGCATCCTGGTTGAAGAGGGGAACCTGCACCAGGTTACGCCAATAATTGCCAGCCCCCCAGGATCCCAGCTCAGAAATTTTTGTGTGTTCTCAGGAGACAAAAATGACTGATCATCAAAGGCAGTGGAGCACAGCAGGACTGTCATAAGCCTGAAGTTACAACTTAGACATGCAATAGAAAATATCATCGCTACCTCTCCAGTGCATTGCCTGTAGTAATTAAAAACTTGATCCCTGCTGTTTTATCATCTCATTAGCAATGGGGGCACAAGACTTTTATCCTTGTTTGTCAGGAATCAAACATACCAGAGGAACTCTGATTATAAATTGATGAAAGTAAAGTTAAACTTTTAAATAAGAGAAGTGACTGTTCACAATGTTTTTTTAAAGCTGATTAAAGATATCCTCTTTTTTTTTTTTCTATAAAAATAATATCTCTGTCCAGGCTCGAACGGTAAAGGTCATCTCTAGGATGGCTTCATCCTATGCATTTTGTAAAGGGAGTTCGCTTTGTGAGCAGTTCTGATTTAAAATAAATACCAGTCCTGCAAAACTTCCGAAAGCATGGATACAAAGGATGTCCTCCTTTTCAAGGCTTTTGATGAAGTTGAAACACCTTCTACCCTGTCGGTGATGTGTGTTCTAACGTCTTTTATGGAGGGTGGCGAGCCTCACCGTTTAAAAAGCCAGGCAAGCTTTCTATTTATTTTAATAACTCGTCTTTATAAATGAGGACAGGTGAAGGAACGGGGGCTTCTCTGAAGCAGCTAATTTCTCCAACCTTTGTTTCCAAAATAGAAAAATTCCTTTGGAACTCACACTGTTTCCTTGGGGTCCAAAGGATTCTAGCAACTGTAACCTCTTCTGTGGCACTCAGTCAGTTTCTAATCAATGCTCCAGAGCATATGGGGGTTTCGGATTTGAAGAAGGAACAGTTTATGGGACATTTTATTTTATTTCATACATCTCCCACCCACAATGAATTGCTCATCTGTGCATTCAAACTACACATACTGACGGCCATGCTGGGGATCCAAAAACACAATTAAGCTCCTTTTCTGCAGGGAGTTTTAAACTTTCTCCTCTCCACACTCTACACTCGTCTTTGTAAATGAGGCCAGGTGAAGGAACTGGGGCTTCGCTGAGGCAGCTAATTCCTCCAACCTTTGTTTCCAAAACTGTGACTAACTTGTTTGAGGAACAGTAGTCCAAATAGCTTCAGAAGTAAAATAATAAAAATAATAAAAGCTGTATATTCTTAACTTCAAGACTGCTGCCGTTTGGGGTCAGACTATTCTTTGCTGGGAACTGATCTGTGCATCCTAGGATGTTAAGCAGTATCTTGGTTCTCTCTTCCATTAGATTCCAATGGCTGCCCACCTCCTGTGTGACAATGAACAGAGTCTCCATACACTGCCAAAGGTCACTGTGAGGCAGAGCCACTCCAGGTGAGAACACTGGGACATGTATACATAGTATATTGCATTTCTCTCTGTCTGCCCATCTGTCTGTCCATCTGTCTGTTTCTTTCTCTCTCACACAAACATGCAAAATCATGAACACAGGGTCCATCCTGGAAAGGGACAGCAAAGTCTACTGGGTAATAAGTAGTTTTCTTTCCTAGGTGGAGGGTGGGGGCGCAACAGGGAAGAAGGTCTGACCTGCTTTCCCCTGCACACTCTTCAATACCTTTAAGGAAAATATTTATTTATTTAATTTGGCCGTGCTGGGTCATAGTTGTGATATGCGAACTCTTTAGTTTTGGCACGCAAACTCTTAGCTATGCATGTGGGATCTAGTTCCCTGACCAGGGATCGAACCCAGGTCCCCTGCATTGGGAATGCAGCATCTTAGCCACTAGACCACCAGGGAAGTCCCCACCCTACAATGTCTTTTAAATCATATGCCTTGTGTGTACATTACCTCTTGTAAGCAAGCAAAAGAACGAACAAATGAAGGAATGAATAATTCAAGCCAGGAGGTTTCCCAGAGATAAATAAGTGAAGAATGAAATTAATGAATCAATAAACAAGTACATGAATGGATAAGTTATGATATTATGCTGAGGCCCCCTACACGTTCTATAAACAGACTAATCAATTAACTAACTCTGATGGTGGGAAGCTTCAGTCACTCAGTTGTGTCCTACTCTTTGCAATCCCACGCACTGTAGCCTCTGTCTGTGGAATTCACCAGGCAAGAATACTGGAGTGGGTTGCCATTCCCTTTCCCAAGGGATCTTCCCGACCCAGGAACTGAACTTGGGTCTCCTACAACACAGCAGATTCTTTACCATGAGCCACCAGGATGCAAACATAGCTTTAATCAAAATTATTCTAGTAAAAACAATAATGTGCTTAAAGAAAGTGACTGAGGGAGGTGTTTCTGATTTTATTCTGTCATTATAAGCAGCATGAATCAAACATCCATACTTTTTTTCCCCAGTTGGCAAATGAAAATAGTCTATTTTTCCCTGTGTATACTTTATTTATTTTTAATATTTATTTATTTATTTGGCTGGGCCAGGTCTTAGTTGTACCATGTAATATCTAGTCCCCCAAACAGGAACTGAACACAGGCCTATTGCACCAGGACTGTGGAGTCTTAGCCACTGGACCACCAGGTAAGTCCTCCTGTATATACTTTTGTTTGTTGTGTGCTTAGCTGTATCCCACTCTTTGTGACCCCATGGACTATAGCCTGGCAGGCTCCTCTGTCCATGGAATTTTCCAGACAAGAACACTGGAGTGGTTTGCCATTTCCTACCTTCCTGACCCAGGGGTTGAACCTGCATCTCCTGCATTGGCAGGCAGATTCTTTACCACTGTGACACCTGAGAAGCATCATATACCTCAATACCTTTAAAATACCCTGTGCAGTCATCTCTACCTCCAAGCAAATGAATAAATGAATAACTCAAGCCAATGATTCATAAAGGACGAACCCATTTTACAAGGAAAGAAATCAAGAAGGAGGAGATTTTTTGGAGGAGCTGGCTTTGTGCTCATTTAATAGGTTTGAGGTGATTATGCCAGCATTTGTTCTGTCTTGGGGCAGTTGCCTCTGGCGGATGGTGTGGGCAGGGTCCTGGCTGCCCAGTAGGCAGCACCGGGGTGCCTGGTCTCTTTTGAACGATGTTACTATTCCTGTTCCTTGTACCAGTCTGAGAAGCTGTACAAAACCATCCTTGTGGTAATGGGTAGGTCTAGTTTGGGATAAGCTGTAGTGTTATTACAAGGATATTAAGTTGTACAACATGTAACTGGGAGTCAGCCCAGGGTTGTATGAACAGCCGTGAAACTTGGCTCCATCACTGCCGGTAAAGTTGGGCGAACTTGGCAAAAAGCACATTACCCAGAGCCATGCTGATTCATCTGGAGCAAAGAGACTGGACTAGATGATTTCTGTCAAGCCATCCAAGGTCCATGGCCAGGTAGATCTTGAGGATTTCAGTAAGTGGGGGAAAACAGATTCTTCTTCTTGAAGCTAAACTGGAAAGTAGCTTATTCAACTGATAACAGTATTTAAACTTCATGATTATGTGGAAAATAGATTCTGCTGCAGGAAATGCCTTTTTCAATTTTGTCAGACCCTCTCCCAGAGTATAGCCTCTCCCCTTGATGATTTACAGATATTTAATGTGATTATTCGAGGAGGGCATGGCAACCCACACAGTATTCCTGCCTGGAGAATCCCATGGACAGAGGAGCCTGGCGGGCTCTGGTTCATGGGGTCACAAAGAGTTCGCTATGACTGAGCCACTAAGCACAGTGTGATTATTCACATCAAATTCATGCATAACATGAAGTTAGAAAACAGTAAAAATATAAATAGCAGAATCAAAGATATAGATATTCTGAGAGTTTAGAAAACTTAGCAGAGATAATTATCATCAGTTCTCTGTAATGTATCCTACGCCTGCCTAGAAACCACAGTGCTATGAAAACTCACATAATATGAATCACACAGTCTATGAGAAAAATAGGGTTGGAACATAATGCTCAAAAAGTTCATCAGGAATGCTTTGTAAAAAAGATATCAATAGAAACAGAGTAAAAATGCCAGTGTGGCTTTACTCATGTTAAATGACTACAAAAATACATTAATACTACAATGACTAGGGCACTTTACCTGATTAAAGACCTGATGTTTGCCTGTGGCCTCAGAAGCATTGTAGCTGATGAGTTATCATGAGGTGGTGAAAATGTTTCCCGAAATTGAAGGAAATGATGTCAGCCCATATCTCAGGTGTATCTCATGAAACCTGTGTGAACCAGGTCAGTGCTTAAGGTGTGTGTGTGTGTGTGTGTGTGTGTGTGTGTGCGCGTGCATGTGCGTGCACTGTGTGTATTCTTTCTGCCTGATTCATCACCTGCAGTTTTCTGTATTCCCCTGTTCCTGCTGCTGCTGCTGCTAAGTCGCTTCAGTCATGTCCGACTCTGTGCGACCCCATAGACAGCAGCCCACTAGGCTCCCCCGTCCCTGGGATTTTCCAGGCGAGAGTACTGGAGTGGGGTGCCATTGCCTTCATTTCTCAAAGATGAAGTTGCCCCTGAGCAAATGTGAGTTCCATGTTATGTTCAAATTGTCCCCTAATACACCAACTGCGTGGAAACAAATTTGTATTTTTGAAACCCACATCAGGGCAGAATTTACACATGGAATAGAAAATGTAATTTAAAGGCAATAATAATACATAACATTTGAACTTGGCTTACTGTGTGCCCAGCACACTGCCAATAATTGACATGTACTAACACTTTTCAATCTCAATAACCTCTATAAGGTACGTGTAGTTATCATCACACCATGTTTTAAAAACAATTTATTGGAGTACAGTTGATTTACAATGCTATGCTAGTTTCAGGTGTACAGAACAGTGATTCAGCTATATATATATATATATATATGTATAGAGTATATATAGATATATATTCTTTTTTAGATTCTTTTCCCTTATGGGTTATTACAAAATATTGAGTATAGTTTCCTTGTGGTATACAATGAGATCCTTGCTGTTTATTTTATGTATAGTAGTGTATACTTGAAATGGCAACCCACTCCAGTATTCTTGCCTAGAGAATCCCAGGGACAGAGGAGCCTGGTGGGCTGCCATCTATGGGGTCGCACAGAGTCGGACACGACTGAAGCGACCTAGCAGCAGCAGTGTATACTTTTCCCTCCCCATCCCTCTTCCCCTTTGACAACCATAAATTTGTTTTCTATGTCTGTGAGTCTGATTTTTTTTGTAAAGAAGTTCCCTGGTATCATATTTAGATTACACATATGAGTGACATACGAAAATTGTCTTTGTCTGACATACTTAATTTACTGTGGTCATCTCCAGGTCCATCCCTGTTGCTGCAAATGGCATTATTTCATTTTTTTATGGCTGAGTAATATTCCCTTCCATGTATGTACTACAGCTTCCTTATCCACTCATCTTTGGATGGACATTTAGGCTTCTTCCATGTCTTCACTATTGTAAATTGTGCTGCTATGAACATTGGGGTGCACATATCGTTTCAAATTAGAGTGTTCTCTGAATACTTGCCCAGGAGTGGGATTGCAGAAAACTAGAATTATATTATTTTATTGATGAAATTAAGGCACAGAAAGAGTGCTGAACATCATACAGCTGTTAGGATGGAGGAAGGATTTGGCTTCAGGTTGCTCTGCTTTCCACCGTGAATGGGAGCAGCACTTCGGATTTCAATGTGCTCAGCATTGAATCCCCCATCAATCAGCCACGTGCCGTGACCATAACAACACACACAGTGAGGGGCACCTGGTGTGGCCTTCACAGGAATTCAGCATAAAGAAAAAAGAAAGTGATAAGCCCTCTCCATCTTGCTCAGGACATACCATTGTGGAGTATTCCATCCTTTTCCGGGCCCCACTCTCTGAGGGGAGGGGTAAAAATAGACTGGATTTAGGGGATATAAATAAACTCATGTCCAAAGGAAAGTCAGCAACACGGTGAAGGTATGTCAAGCTGTGTCAGATGAGACGATGGGAAGAAAGTCACAGAATTTAGAAGAGACACTTGCAGGGTTGATGTGAGTCTCCTTGAAGTATTTCAAAGGGTAGGATGTGTTAAGACTATTTGATTAATAAAAAATTTTTTAAATTATCATTTAAACTAAATGCTAAATGGTTAACATTTACTGAGCTCAGATCCCGACACTTTGCATGTACCATCTGTGTTCCTTCTAGCAACAGCCCTGCGATGCTGGTTCTGATATCCACATTTATTCTACAGAAGGGACTGAAACAGCCAACCTCAAGTTTTTGCCCAAGTCACATGATCTATTACTGTCAGGGCAGGAATTGGAACCTATGAAGTTTGACTTCAAAATTTCTGTTCATCATTCCCAAGCAGAAGAAACTTATAAAGTGATCAGTTTAATTGCATGTAATGGAGAAATTTCTGGAAATTAGGAGTGCTCAGAGACAGACCATGCTGCTTCTGGAAATTGTGAATATCTGGTCCCTGGAGCTTTGCAGGCTGAGGTTGAGGGAGCCCCTGATGGGAACACATGAAGGATACACAAGAACAGGTCAGAGAAGATTAACTTTCAAGATCTCTTACTAAACTTGCTTTCTATCATTCTAATGGGGAGTTGACAAAGTCTATTCCTTACAAAATACAATATGCACAGGCATCAGGATGAGCGAGCTGATGTCTTGTCCACCCAGATATTCCTGTGTAGGGTTTTGTAGTAACCCAGCCTTTGGGGTTTGGGGACAGCCCACCCTTGTTCACCCAGGCCTTAGGAAAGGAACTAAGGGAAATATGCCTAAAAGAAGGGGCTACTCTACAGTATGGAGATATATTAATATGTAACCCCCCATGGAGGTCTCAGATCAGAATACCACTGAAATTCTTAATTTGGGGGGGACTCAGGGTTGTAGGGTCTCCCAGAAAAAAAGCACAAATCTCAAAGCAACAAGTTAAATACATGGGATATATTATAAACCTGGAAGTAGACAACTATTTCCAGATGGAAAGCAAACTATATCAAGCCTAGGCACTCCAAAGATAAAAAGATGTCTCTGGGTGTCCCGGCTAGTGCTAGTGGTAAAGAACCCACCTTCCAGAGCAGGAGACATAAGAGACGTGTGTTTGATCCCTGGTTTGAGAAGATCCCCTGGAGGAGGGCAGGGCAACCCACTCCACTATTCTTGCCTGGAGTATCTCATGAACAGAGGAGTCTGGCGGGCTATAGTCCATAGGGTCACACAGAGTCGGACACAACTGACGAGACGTAGCCTAACCTGAATGGATAAAGGTGAGTTTCTACTCTGAGAGGAGTAAGTTCATATAGAGTCACATGTCCAGTTGGGAGCTATATATTTTCTCTTGGAGATCTCCAGATAGCTTAACTCAGCAAATTCAAAATGAGACTCAGCCCTCTCTCCCCTGGGTTCCCTATCTTGGTCCTTCCAGAAATCTGTGAGCCATCCTCCATTCTTTCCCTCACCCATCCCCAACCCTGCCCACCATCTAACAAGGCATCGAGTTCTATCTGTCCCATCATTCAATTGCCTCTCACACCAGTTCACTCTTCTCCATCCTCACGGCCGTCGAGCTAGTTTAGGACATGGTCAGGTTTTTACCACCTGGCCCCTGCTTGCTTCTCAGTCGTCATCCCTGGCTACCATATGCTCATGGTCTACACTCCAGCCATACTGAATTTTTGGCAGTCTTTGGAACTCTGTCTCATGTTGTTTCCCTGGCTCAGAGTGGTAAAAGTAACGTTCAATTAGGAAGATTCATATTTACTCCTTAGGAATCTGTTTAGATGTCATTTCCATGGTAAATCTTCCCAACATCCCAATTAAGGTGCCCATTTATACGATACCCTAATGCTTTCCCTGATAAAAAGGGTTTGAGTGCACAGCCTTGCTATATTCCCTTGTGTCTGTTTATTCATTGTCGGTCCCATTTGATTGTTAATTTCATGAGAACAGAGACAGTGTAATTGCGAGCACATAGCAGATTTTCAATAAATATTTGTTGAATGAATATGAAAAGATTGAGTTTTCTCACTGTTTTTAAAGTCAACCAGCTTTAAAACGGTAGCTGTTACATGTTACTTACTCCCTGTATTGATGTATTCAAAAACTACAGAAGACATGATTATCAGAGTTTGGGCATAAAACCAGTCAATCATATGGATAAATTTGCCCTGTGTCAACTTCATCTTTGATTTGCAAAATTTTGGAGGTTCATTAACTTTAGATTTGTTTTTATGGGGCAGATAGTGAGCAGATGGTCTGCTTATTGATAAATTGTTAAAAAGTAATTATATCCCAGAAAGTTTACTTTCTAAAACCATTAATAAACTAAATTTCTTCAAAGCTTAGCAAAGAGGAGGAAAAAGCTATTTATAATTACAAAAGCCTTACTTTCCAATGTGAGAGAAAACGCTTACTTTGCAGCTTTCAGTTTTGACCAAAAGAATATTTTACAGATATTAAAACTCACAAAAATATGCAGCTCACATAAGACAGGTAGACTATTTGGGTAATTTAGTCAATGAACTGTTTCTTAAAAAGAAAAAAAAAAAGGAAAAGGTATATTTCTTATTCACCCATGGGGAATACTGGAGCGATAACTTCTGCAGTAGTGGGATAGCTTTCCAGTTTAGAGTGGTTTTAGTTGAAAAAGAAAATTGAGCTATGACTTCCATGTCACAGACAGTAGCTGTATTAAAGAGCTCCTTTGTATATGTAGTAAAATAGAAGACATTTCAAGCACTTACAGAGTTCCACATCTAAGATCGCAGCCTCGGTAAGACTAGATCTAACTTACCCTATTGTAATGGAGCAGAAATATACGAGACCTGATTTTGTTTGAAATATTGGATCATTTTCCTTTGATTCCATGATTTTCAAGCCGCCCCCCTCTCCTGGGCTACTTTAATGCAATATCACTTCTGTACCCTAACGCCTTTCCCAGCCTGGTAGGTACGAGAACAGTTCTTCATGTGTAAGTCAACTCTCCAAGGAGACAATTTCAAAGCAGTGCTTTTGTGATAACGGGGAAGATAATATTCTAGAATATAGTGACCAGATCAGAAAATAAAGATACGTAGGGTTTTTCAATTTTCAGATCTACGAAGTTTTGAAATGGACAAACATCTGAAGTTAATGACAGGAGCTAGGGGGCGAAAGGAGAAATGTATAAATATATAAACGTACAGGTTAAAGGTATACAGTCCCTTTGTTCTGCCTTCCAAAGACCTTTCTCATGCAAAACCTGAGAAAAGTCAAAAAAATTAGGTGAAGGAAAGCTTGTGCTAAAACTCTGATAAGGCTGTCTTCCCTTAAATTTCAATGTATTGCCTTTTCTTAGTTACTGCTGACATAAAGACCACAGACTCTTAATTGTTCTGAAAATATGTGTGCTTGATGAACTATCTCTTAGCACACTTTGGTGGACAATGTCCACTTTCCTAGGCAAGGGTTTCCCCATTGGTGACCCCCTTCTCCATCAACCACCATCATCAAAAGGCCAACCTTGGCCCTACCCTAGCTCTGTATTGTTACAGTCAAGGGTAGAGGGTCCAGGTTTAACTGCAGTAACAAAGGGACTGCAAGATAAACTGGTTCAAAGAAGAGACAGAGCTGCAGTACGTAGGGTCTCACAGAGTCAGACACGACTGAAGCAACTTAGCACACACTCCATCTACCCCAGATTGCCTGTCTGGACAGTATGGAGAGAGTTATTATCTTTGCTCTTGTCTCTTGTTTGAACCAGTCTATCTTGTGATTCCTTTGTTACTGCAGCTAAGCCTGAAGATTGCAAGGATGGAAACCGAGACTGTTCTGGAGACTATTGCAATAATATGAGTAAGAGAGAGGGCGGCCTGGAGCAGTGCAGTGGCAGTGGAAGCCCAGGTCCTGTGTATTTTGAGGAGAAAGCGTATAGTTTGCTCATTTTGGGGGGGCTCAGAGGTTAAAGGTCTCAGAGGTCTGCCTCCAATGCAGGAGAACCGGGTTTGATCCCTGGGTCGGGAAGATCCCCTGGAGAAGGAAATGGTAACCCACTCCAGTATTCTTGCCTGGAGAATCCCATGGATGTAGAAGCCTGGTAGGCTACAGTCCATGGGGTCACAAAGAGTTAGATACGACTGAGCAACTTCACTTCACTTCACTTTGAGAGGAAGAAATATGTCAAGGATGAGTCTAAGAATTTTGGTCTGAGTAACACACTAGAAGAACAGAATTACCATCAGTTGAACTGGGGAACATGTTTGGAGGGAAATACCAGAGATTTGGGTTTGGGAATGTTACCTTTGAGTGTTACCTTTTGGAAGTATTAAGAAGGCTGTTGGGTATATGAGTCTGGAGTTTAGGGGAGAGGTTCAGCCTGGAGAGACCACTCTGGAAGAATTTAGGAGTAGTGGTGGTATTTAAGTATCAGTAGTATTCCAAGTCTTGAGTCTGGGCCCCTGAATCCTATGTATAAGTATGATTGCACTTCCAGATCCCCCGGCAGCTGGGTGGGATCATGGTCTAGTCCTGACTTTTGAGTGCTGAATAGAAACAGTGTGGGTTACACCCAGGACCCAGACCACCTTCAGTTCTATTGCATCACTTTTTCCTGTGCCACAGAACCTGGCAAAGCTTCAGCTGCTCTTCTCTCTTGCTTGAACCAGTCTGTCTTGTGGTCCCTTTGGACCCCCAGAGATTCGCAATGGACTTGCAATCAGGCAAGAGGAAAACCTGGTTTATTTAATCACTTTGGCTTTGCAGCTGTTTATTACTGCAATTAACCTAGCCTACCCAGAATGACATTTAGATACAAACATAGATTCTCATGGCCAAAGTATAGTGTCTAGAATTAGGAGTGGAGAGTTAGGCATTTCAGTGATTATTTTACAGACACTTTGACCTAGGAAATACACCCATTTTTGAAACTGAAACGAAGAGAAGTCAACTGAAATTTAAGAAAGTTGGTCTTTTTAAAATGCTTGCTGTACCAGTAGCATTGTAATCGCTTATTTTGAAATCTCCAAACACTGAGTGCCTTCCAAATATCTTTTTCATCAGCCTCCTCCCAGCTTTCGAATGATATTGCCTGTCCACCAGTGACCCATTTTGGGAAAAAAAAAATGCTATATCTACACCTGTGTCTGTATCTCTATCTATATATCTGTGTCTGTATATACGCCTGTATCTATATCGTATATCTGCATGTGCATGCTCATGCGCATTGCTAAGTCATGTCCAACTCTTTACGACCCCGCAGACTGTAACCCACCAGGCTCCTCTGTCCATGGGATTTTCCCCAGACAAGAATACTGGAGTGGGTTGCTATTTCCTACTCCGGGAGATCTTCCCAACCCAGGGATTGAACCTGTGTCTCCTGAGTCTCCTGCATTGGCAGGCAGATGCTTTACCACCGAGCCACCTGGGAAGCCCATGTTGTATATCTGGACCTATATCTATATATCTGTATCTACACACATACCCATACCAATATCCATACGTGTGCCCTTATCAACACACACACTCAGATCTATACTTGTATCCTTATCTACACCCATATCTGTATCTATATATGTACCCTATCAATACACATATCCACATCCATATCTATACACAAACACTTATAAATGCACATATCCTTATCAACACATATATCCTTATCAACATACAGGCCCGTATCTATACACAGACCCATATCTACACCCATAACCATATCCATATCAATACCCGTACTAATGCATGCTAAGTCACTTCAGCTGTGTTTGACTCTTTGCGACCCCATGGACTACAGCCCACCAGGCACCTTTGTCCACGGGATTCTCCAGGCAAGAATACTGGAGTGGGTTGTTGTGCCCTCCTCCAAGACCCATACTCATATCTATACCCGTGTCTATACACAAACCCGTATCTATACTCATGCCTGGGCCCATATCCATCTATCTTCCACCTGCCTGTCAGTGTTGGTTGTCCCCATTCTCCCCCAAGTGGACTGCCCTGCTGAAACTCCATGCCACCTGGGACAGCTGCAACGCCTATAGAAGTCAAACAGGGCTTGACCCTGTGCAGCAAGCTAGCGGCAGGTCAGAATCCACCCGGGCAGCAAGGCCCTGTTCAGCTTCTCATTGTGCCTTGAAAATCCCAATGGCAAAAGGTGTACACGTGAGAATATGCTGGTGGGGTTCTGGGGAAAACTAGGGACCTGATGGATTGGGATTCTTCATGCTGCTGTTAATAATCCTTATGATAAAAGATTTCAAAAAATTAAATTTAAAAATGTTTTTAAAATTAAAAATATTTAAACGTTTAAAAATAATAATAATAATCCACACCTCTTGTGTAACTCCAAACTAGGAGCTCTCTGCTCCAAAGGGTCTAGGTTGGGTCAAGGCTGTCTTACTAAATAAAGATGGTGATGATGTGAACTGCTCACCCTGAGTGGATGCTGTGCGCAGGCACCCTGTCCCACACATTCACAAGAAAGCCCCGCGAGGAACCTGCTTCACGTCACCTGGTTCCCAAGAGGCCGAGGCTCCGACGCCACATGCCTAGGCCCCATGGAAGGATCTACTTCTGTGCCTCCCCTCCCTTCCTGGTAAATTATTTCTACTTCTCTGAGTTGCCCTGTTTGGTTCTTTATGCAGAGGGAAGCTGTTATGAAATCCTATTTAAACCTCTATGTGTGATGTTTTTAAAAAAACAAACTGTCACCTCCCTCCCTTTCGCTAAAGTAAATATTTTTTGGCAAAGCTAACATTGCCTGTGCCCTTTCCCATGGCCGTTCGGCAGACACATCCCTGTCTGTGACGGTGGTGGGAACCAGCCAGCCCTCACCAAACCCTGCGTAGATGCTGGGTGCTTCCATGCCCTTTGTCCCCATCCGTCCTCGCAGTTGCCCTGGGAGACAGTTTTGTCACTCTATCAAGTGGAGAACAGGGGATGGCACGTGAGCAGCTTGCTCAGCATCTCACAGGGTAACTACAGAGCCTGGATCCAACCTGGCTTAATCTGACTGCAAACAATCTATTGTGTGGGGTGAAGGTGCTTAAGAGAGCAGACGGCAAGGATGGCAGAGACTGTTCATTCTGTGTATTCCAGAACAGTCCCGGGAATACCAGGTGGGCCTTGGTCACCTCCCTCTGGGTCTGAAAGACATAACCCTTACCTGTGATGACACCCAACAAGTATGGCACTTAAAGAATCAAATTTACAGCATCTTTCTCTTTTTTTAAGTTTTTTTTTTTTTTTTTTCTTGCTATGGACCATTTTAAAAGTCTTTGCTGAATTTGTTACAATATTGCTTTTGAATTTTCTATGTTTTAGGTGTTGGGGCTTGAGGCATTCGAAATTTTAGTTTCCCAACCAAGGATCAAACTTCACCCTCTGCAATGAAAGGTGAAGTCTTAACCACTGGACCACCAAGGAAGTCCCTGAAGCATCTTTCTTAAAAGACAGCAACTGATTTCCTTCCTATTCTCCCTGCTTTTCTCATGAAAACAAAAGAGAAGGCCTTGAAACAACTTTCCCATATAGCAGGAGCCCTCTGGTGGGCTTCCAGCAATGGTATCTTGAAGCAGGTCATCAGACCCTCTCAGACACCCCCCTCCTCATTCTCCCTCTGCCCTGGGGCATTTGCACTTGCCAGGTAGGATAGCTTGCCTTCAACACTCAGCAGCTGCCAACACAGAGCCAGGGCCTAACCACAAAACCCTGCCACTCACCACCAATTAGCTTTGCTTTCAGTGTAAACAGCGCTACCTTGAAGACAAATACAGCCTCCCAAAGCAGCAAAGCTCCCTCCCCGCAGCCCCCAGACAGGTGAGAGATCCTGGGCTGCAAAGCACTGAACAGGTGGGAGATGCTGGAAAAGCAATGCTGTCTTGCAAACTGCCTCTCCATCAGGGCAACCGGGAGCCCAGATGCCAAGTCGGGGACCGGGCCTGACTCTCTGGAAGCGGAAAGTAGAGAGTGAGTGAAGACAATGATCTTATTCTCTCTGCTCTTTCTGGCAGACTTTTGCGTGTGCGTGTGGTGGTGGTTTCTCGGGTCTGTGACAAACAGTGTGCAAACAGCGTGTGTTCGCAGAGCCAGCCTCAGGAAGGCCTCTGCACACAACACAAAGGCATCTTTTACGTGGTGGGCCTCCTCCCATCAGAGTGCCCGACCCTGACGCTTTCTTTGTTGAGAAGGAAAAAAAAAAAAAAAAAAAGATCATACTTAAGCAAAAGTAAACCACGGCCTGATATTGTGCCAACAACATTAACCAACTTCTCGTCAGGGCCTTTGAAGTCAGCGGGGGGCAACATGCTTGTGGTGCTGGGGAAGAATGATACTTTAAAGCAGTTCCTTTTCATCCCTTTAACTTAATGAAAGATTAATGGCCTTGTTATTTTTGTTTCTGCTTCTCCCCCCTCTCCACAACACACCACCCTTTAATTTCCCCCCACCCTTGTTGAAATTGAAAATCCTGCCTCACAATGGTTTTCTGGATCACTGGGTTTTGTGAATACAATTCCTACCCCTTCTCCACCATCTGCAAACTGGGCCACCTACTCCAAGTCCATGACACCCAGGTGTCCGCAGGGGCGGGGCTCCTGGGGAACAGACAGATGGTGGCAACCCAGGAGAACTGGGTTTTATTCAAACAAACCTCACCTCCTCTGAAATGGCCTGGAATTCTTTGGCAAGGAACTTCTCTCTTTCCTTGAACACTGAGTGTTGTGTTTCCTGGCACCATCTTGAGAGGCCAGCCATGGGCCAATGAGGAGGTGGTTCCATCCCAAGGAATCATGCTGGTCAGAGGTAGAAAAGGGTAAACACAAAACCATTCCATAGACAAGACGACTCCTCCTTCCTCATCCTCCACTTCCCCAAATTTGCTCTTTCCTGTGTCTTCCTCATGTTCCATCACGGCAAGTCCGTCTACCAGTTGTATGTGCCAAAAATACAGGTATCATCCTTGATACAAACTCACCCCCACCCACTCACCCATGTCCAGCCAGTCAGGAAGACCTGTTCTTTCAACCTTCAAAATACGTTCCAAGGACACCACTTCTATTCATGTCCACTTCTGCTCAAGTTCAAGCTGGGTCACCTCTTGCCTGGAGAACAGTCAGAATTTCAGGGCCTCCTGGTTTCCCTCCTAACCTCTGCTCCTCCTAACCCTGCCACCAGTGGGATCTTTCTAAAATTAAGTTCATGTCATCGACTTGCTTAAACTCTCGGTGGTTCATTAATTCTTTTAGAAGAAAATCCAAACTCCTTACTAAGTGGCTGCAGAGCCCTTCATGCCCTGGGCCCTGCCCGACTCTCATGCACTCAACTTGGCCTTCATGCTCCCCCCCTCCAGGTGATATTGGTTGCTGTCCCCACCCTTCCTCAAAGACTAGCTCACAGAACTGGCTCTTCTGGTTAGTCAGGACTCAGCCAAGTGTACCCCTTAAGAATCCATGCACACACCTCCTGACCCACCCCATCTCCCAGCGTGATGTTCCCCTCTGTCTTTTCATCCCCATTTTATTTTCTCCAAAGCACTTATCTTTACCTGAATTAATTTATCTGTGGATGACCCAGCTACTTCCGCTGGATGCATGTTGCAGGTAGGTGGGCACCCAGGTGGTCTTGCTCACTCAGTGTTTACTTCTTGAATGTTCCCTGTGTGCTAGGCATGCTTCTAGATGGTGAGGGGTCAGCAGTGATCAAGACAGAGTCTCTCTCCTCATGGAGAATGGGTGGTATTTATCTTCGGTGTGGCCCTTGTAATAAAAAGCATCATTTGGTTGTCCCCTTTTTACGGCTGACAAGTATGCCATTTTTTATATGTACCACATTTTCTTTATCATATAACTGAATCAGTTTGCTGTACAGTAGAAATTAACATGAGATTGTAAATCAACTATGCTTCACTTAAAAAAAAAAAAAAAGGACCATATATAAAACATTGGGTTGGTCAAAAAGTTTTTTGGGTTTTTCCATAGATTTTCAAACTTTTTGGCCAATCCAATATAGATTTCAAGAGCAGACCACCATAGAGAATGGCAGGGATGGTGTCTACTATTTAGCCAACTAAATCAGGGAAAGCTGAATATTCATGTGCATAAAGGAGATATTTAGCATGTGCTTAAAAGTCCCAACTTCCTTAACGCATATGTGTGGAACCTAAAAAAATAATACAGATGAACCTATTTCCAGGCAGGAAGAGAGATGCAGACGTAGAGAAGAGACATGTGAGCACAGTGGGGTAAGGACAGGGTGGGACGAGCAGAGACAGTAGCGTTGACATATATACACTCTCATGTGTAAAACAGACAGCTAGGGGGAAGCTGCTGTAGAGCACAGGGAGCTCAGCCCAGTGCTCTGTGATGACCTAGAGGGGTGGGATAGAGCAGTTGGAGGAAGGTCCAAGAGGGAGGAGATATGTGTACACATCTAGCTGATTAACTTTGTACAGCAGAAACCAACACAACATGGCAAAGCAATTATACTCCAAAAAAAAAGGAGTCCCAAGCTTATCCACTTGACTATCATACATTCAGTGTATACCTGACCAATTTCTGCAAATTTAGAGGTTGATTTACAAAATGAGCTTCAGTAGAAATTATATTATCTGGAATAGGGTAACACCTAATTACTAAACGGTTGCCTGGTATCCTAGATAGTAAAGAATCTATCTTTACCCAGGTTTGATCCATGGATTGGGAAGATCTCCTGGAGAAGGAAATAGCAACCCATTACAGTATTCTCACCTGGAAAATCCCATGGTCAGAAGAGCCTGGTGGGCTACAATCCATGGGGTCACAAAGAGTCAGACACAATGAAGATAAATCTGCAAGTTCAGTAAAATATAGGTATAACTCATTATGAAAGGAAATAAGCCACTAGATTTATTTATAATTTTCATTCCAGGTAAATTCCACAAAATCCATAAAGACAGCAGCAATGAACCTGGTGGGTGAACACCGACCGACCCTCATGGGGTGTATGGATCACTCATGTTCCTCCAAGCTTTCCCACACCTGTCCTGTACAGCTTGTATGTTACCTGGATCTCCTGTATATTGTCTTCCCCAGGATAATTAAAAACCTCCTGGAGGGCTGGAGCATTCCCTCATAAGAGCTTGGTAAATGCTGTTTAATATAAGATCTGTGAGTAGAATGAAGAAAAGTCAGCTTGAGACCACCTCATCAGCAGAAATGACTGTAACAGAATTGTTGCCGTTCAGTTGCTAAGTTGTATCCAACTTTTTGCGACCCCATTGACTGTAACACACCAGGCTTTCTTGTCCTTCACTATCTTCTGGAGTTTGTTCAAACTCATATCCAGTTGATGATGCTGTCCAACCATCTCATCCTCTGTCGCTCCCTTCTCCTCCTGCCCTCATTCTTTCCTAGCATCAGGGTCTTTTTCAGTGAGTTGCCTCATCACATCAGGTGGCCAAATATTGGAATTAGAATCATTGGAGTAAAATGATTCTAATTCCAGGGAAAATGAGAATTCTTTGGCTCCTAGGACTCTTTGGCTCGGGATTTCTGGACACACTTTTAGTATTTTATAAGTGATCTATTGGGGATGAGTGGTACACTCCTAATAGAAACTATCCCAAGAACATGGCTGATGCCTGGCTTCCAGCCAAACAATGACCATATTACATAAATGCTTCAACCCTGCACTGGGAAGAATTTAGTAAAGACAGAGCCTAACGCATGACATTAAATACATTCCTTTTTAAAATAACTCGAGTTGATTTCAGATCAAGAATCACAGTAGTCTAATACTCTGAAAATTAAACAGAAATTTTCTGCCATTACACCAAGCAGCCTGCTTAATAAGTCAGTAATGAAAAAGAATAATTTATTATGGCTTGTGAATTCTGACAGCTCTAAAAAGATGTCCTTTCTCTTGCCCCAAAGGGAGAACAGAATTTTCTTTTTACCTTCAAGACACTGGCATTAAGCATAATTTCTCTGTCTGTAGAACTTTACTATTGAAGAGGAGACGGGATTAGATTTTTACATCGCAACCTATTTTAAGCAATTATAATCCACAAGTAATCTTTTCCATTCATCCCCCCTGGGGCGAGGAAGATGTAAGAGACCGTTCTCTGGGCCTCAATTTAGATCAATGTTTGCATTCCTATTAGCTGAATTAGCTGTGATTCTGGAGCCCATTTATCTCAGATTCTGCAAGGATGTGACTCATAAAAGGAGGTTTTGCTGATTGAGTACCGTTAGTACAATCGAATGGCGTAGCGTACCCCTCCTCTGTACTCAAATGTGCCTTTTGGTGTTTGCCCTTCCCTGTGTGAGTGAGTGAAGCCACTTCCTGTGATTTGATATTAAACCATAGGAGAAGACTAACTACCTGGCTTTTTCCTCTCTCTAATTCTCAGCGTCAGGCAGTGGTGTGATGGATTCTGTTCAAACTGGCCCATGAGGACCGATTATTACTTTTCAGGAATTTTGTGAGCCAGTTTTTAAACATAGCCACTATTAAAAACTAAAGTATATATTTACAATTAAATAAAGTATGCTAGAAACAGGGGCTTCCCTGGTGGCTCAGATTGCGAAGAATCCACCTGCAATGCAGGAGACGCTGGTTCGATCCCTGAGTCATGAAGATCCCCTGGAGAAGGAAATGGCAACCCACTTCAGTATTGTCCATGGAAAATCCTATGGACAAAGGAATCTGGTGGGCTATAGTCCATGGGATCACAAAGAGTCGGAAAGATCTGAACGACTGATACTTTTACCACATGTTAGAAACAAAGGTGATAAATCCTTGAAGTTTATGAGTTCCTAATTATTTTACTCCATTTTACTATGCCCTATGCTCTTTTAAAAAATGTTTTATTACTGTTATTCTTTAAAACAAACAAACAAACCTGTCTAGCTGCATTGGGCCTGAGTTGCGGTATGAGGGATCTACGTTGCATCAGGCAGGATCTTTCTCCGTGGCACGCAGGCTCAGTAGTTGTGGTACAAAGGCCTAATTGCTCCGTGGCATTTGGCATCTTAGTTTCTGACCAGGGATTGAACCCATGTCCCCTGCATTGCAAGGCAAAGTCTTAACCTCTGGACCACCAGGGAAGTCCCCGACCTACGCTCATGAGGTTCATCACATCTCCTTTATTCATAGGGAGGAAATGCTGTGTAATGCAGGGCTACAGGGTATATTTTCCCAGCTCTAACTGCTGATGTCCAGTTGGTCTCTTGAAATTGACTCTGATGGGAGTGTTTACGTCATTTTTTGTTAGTTGCTAAGTCATGCCCAACTCTTTTGCGATCCCATGAACTGTATCCCACTAGGTTCCATGGGATTTCCTAGGCAAGAATACTAGAGTGGGTTACCATTTCCTTCTCCAGGGACTTTCCAACCCAAGAATTGAACCCAGGTCTCCTACATTGCAGGCAGATTCTTTACCACTGAGTCATCAGGGAAACTGGCAAACACTGCAAATCTACTTATTTTTTCCATTGCTTTGTTTTCCTGAAGAGTTGGCTCTTAAACATTTTACCAGCACCGCACTGGCAATGGGGGGTGGTGTGTAGGGGAGAATGGTTCAAGAGATGCTTAGGCTAAAATTTAGCTTCCTGAAGCCAGTACTTGCATCTGAGAGCCACAATTTACTGGTTTGAAAATTCCACTGTTAGACTAGTACGCAGTGCATTCTTAGTACTGGGAATACAGACACCAATAGAGTAGCGAAGTCTCTGTTCCCCAGTGTTCTCAGGGAGCTGAATTATCAGGTATTAAGGCAATATTCAATAGGTGTAGTAAATTGACAAATGTCTTAGAGAATAGAGGGGCCACTTTATCATCAGATAGGCAAAGAAGACCTCCCTGAAAAGGCCCTGTTTTGTTTGCTTCATCTACTCATCATGAATTAACGTGTTCTTCTAAATCTACATCCTGTGTCTTATCTGCTCTGCACTCCTCCTCCAAATTATAAGTGTGAGCTTCATGAGAATAAGGACTCTCTCTGGATCTGTGTCTGCAGTGCCTGGACCCAAAGTAAGCACATAGCAAATATTGGTGGATGAATTAAGTGGTATTTGAGCTGATACCTATAAAATGGAAATGATTCCAGTGAAGAAGCAGAAGAGAAACCTAGACACAGGGACTATCCCACTAAAAGTTATGAAGTGCAGAGAGGTTGGAATGAGAAGACAGGAGGTTGGGTGACTTGAGCAAGATAAAAGAAGGGAAATTCACATCCCACTAAGCTCTCATCCCTGCGTATATGCCAGCAGATCCCACAACTCTACTTCCCTCTTACATTTCCTACCTCTTTTTCTCTGTGGCATTTTGTGAGTATATCCTTAGCTTTATCTTCCAATTCTGTAATTCCTTCTTCAGCTCCATCTGATCTGCTCTCCATTCCATCCATTAAATGTTTTGCCCAATCACTGTATTTTTTCACCTTAGCATTTCTATGGGTTTCTTTTGCAAATGTATACTTAAAATCTATGCTTCATGACAAATAGGTCGGGAAACAGTGGAAACAGTGGGAGACTTTATTTTTGGGGACTACAAAAATCACTGTAGATGGTGACTGCAGCCATGAAATTAAAAGGCGCTTACTCCTTGGAAGAAAATTATGACCAACCTAGACAGTATATTAAAAGCAGAGACATTACTTTGCCAACAAAGGTCCTTCTAGTCAAGGCTATGGTTTTTACAGTAGTCATGTACAGATGTGAGAGTTGGACTATAAAGAAAGCTGAGTGCTGAAGAATTGATGCTTTTGAATTGTGGTGTTGGAGAAGACTCTTGAGAGTCCCTTGGACAGCAAGGAGATTCAACTAGTCCATCCTAAAGGAAATCAGTCCTGAATATTCATTGGAAGGACTGATGTTGAAGCTGAAGCTCCAATACTTTGGCCACCTGATGCAAAGACCTGACTCATTTGAAAAAGACCCTGATGCTGGGAAAGATTGAAGGCAGAAGAAGGGGACAACAGATGAGATGGTTGGATGGCATCACTGACTCAATGACATGAATTTGAGTAAACTCCGGGAGTTGGTGATGGACAGGGAGGCCTGGTGTGCTGTAGTCCATGGGGTTGCAAAGAGTCGAACATGACTGAGCAACTGAACTGAATTGAATTATACTTGAAAAAAAAAAGAAAAAAAAAAAGTTTTCTATTTCTTTCTTTTATTTCTTTCATTATTTTAAAGACTTCTGGGATAAAGTCAACTTTGACTTGATATGTTATCCTTTTAATGTGCTGCTGACTCAGTTTGCTAATATTTATCTAGGAAATTTATATTTATATTCATATACAAGATCAGCCCATAACTTTTGGGACATAAAACTTTGTGGTTGTCACATTTTCTTAATAGTTACACCTTTGATAATTTGAGATTTTCTCCTCTAGACTCTAACTTAGAATTCACTTGCCCAATGTTAATGATACATTCTTACTACATTCTTCTATTTTCATACTTTTTAAATCTATAATGTGTTGTTTGTAAACAGCATGTAGCTGAGTTTCTCTTTACACCCAAGTTGATGTAACTTTTCTTTTTTTAGGGAAAATTGGCGAAATAGTCCTTATATCCTGATTTTTCTACATGCATAGGCTTGTTTCTGTTGAGTTCATGTTGGCTCTTTCCCATCCTTTCTTTTTGCTTTAAAAAAACTGAGCCAAGCTGGTTCATTTATTCCATGTACTTCTTTCAACAAACTGTTATGCTAGCCATACATACTGGCTATATTTTTCTAGAGATAATTTAAAAATTTAACCATACTTCAATTTTATATTTCATTAATATCTAATAGCATTCAGTGGCTTCACCCACCAAACAACACAGGAACACTGGCCCATATTCAGCTCCATTCTCTGTCTCAGTCCCTGCCTTCCAGCCACACTGAGGTTCTATGGAAGGCATCTAACCTCTACCATCCCCTGCAGCCAGTGTCTCCTGGTGGCTTATGGGATGCTGACTAACTCTGCTTCACCCAATCTGAGTTCTTATTTTTAAGTACCTCTGGAATTTTCTCTTCTACTGTTAGCACCATTCTTGTACTCCACAGACCTTAAGATTTAAATCTAATTATATATATAATCGTATTTTCCCATAACTCCTGGGAATTGGGAGCAAGAAGGAGAGGCAGCAGTTAACATGATATTTTGATCAAGTATCCTTTTCAAAGACATTTTTTAGGTTTTAAAATTTTAAGTAATCAATTCCTTATTTCTTATGAAAATTCTTTAAAAAAAGTAGGTATTGTACTCCCTCTTTGAAATATGAGGAAATTAAGACCCAGACACATTAATTTGTGTAAAGGAAAGTGAAGAGGAACTAAAAAGCCTCTTGATGAAAGTGAAAGTGGAGAGTGAAAAAGCTGGCTTAAAGCTCAACATTCAGAAAATGAAGATCATGGCATCCGGTCCCATCACTTCATGGGAAATAGATGGGGAAAAAGTGGAAACAGTGTCAGACTTTATTTTTGGGGGCTCCAAAATCACTGCAGATGGTGATTGCAGCCATGAAATTAAAAGATGCTTACTCCTTGGAAGGAAAGTTATGACCAACCTAGATAGCATATTCAAAAGCAGAGACATTACTTTGCCAATAGAGGTTTGTCTAGTCAAGGCTATGGTTTTTCCTGTGGTCATGTATGGATGTGAGAGTTGGACTGTGAAGAAAGCTGAGTGCCGAAGAATTGATGCTTTTGAACTGTGGTGTTGGAGAAGACTCTTGAGAGTCCCTTGGACTGCAAGGAGATCCAACCAGTCCATTCTGAAGGAGATCAGCCCTGGGATTTCTTTTGAAAGAATGATGCTAAAGCTGAAACTCCAGTACTTTGGCCACCTCATGCAAAGAATTGACTCATTGGAAAAGACTCTAATGCTGGGAGGGATTGGGGGGCAGGAAGAGAAGGGGACGACAGAGGATGAGATGGCTGGATGGCATCACTGACTTGATGGATGTGAGTCTGGGTGAACTTCGGGAGTTGGTGATGGACAGGGAGGCCTGGTGGGCCTTTGTGATCAGGGGTCACAAAGAGTCGGACATGACTGAGTGACTGAACAGAACTGAACTGAACCACTCTTAGTAAGAAGAAAACCTAGGATTGGAAACTGGGTTTGTCTGATGCTGAAGCTCATTTTTTTTCTGCTCAGATGAAACAGTGGCAACTTCTTTTCTCCTTCTCCTCCTCCTCCTATCCTTTCTCCTTCTTTCCTCCTCCTCCTACAGTCATGATTATTGTTCGTTTCTTTATCTCAGAGGAGTCCCTGAGTCCCTTAAGGAGCAGTGACTGGATCTCTCCCCTGGGTGTTTCCCATGCCTCCCGCCTGGCCTGATGCTCTCACATTTGCCAGTACTTATCCAATATCTGTTTGCTCCTCCTGACTTTAAGCTTCCTGTGAGCAGGTTCGACTTGTTTTACTAACGTTTCCCACAGTATCCAGTACACACCTGGGGCAGAATGGGTGTTCAGTAAACATTAACTCACTGAAGAAATGAGTCAGCACTTAGGAGGTGTTTATAAATGAATGCCACAGAGGAACACAATCTAATCTGAGAAGGTAACTTGAAAACAGAAGGTGAGAAAAAACTAGATTAGAAACTGGACTTTAAAAACACTTAAAATATGGAGCATTAATTCCACTAATGACATACCCAGACAGGATGACTTCATGTCCTCCAAAAGAATCTTTTGGTTTCACAGAATACAGTTGAAAAGCATCTTGCTCTGTTAAATAGCCTAATGCAGGCTCTTTCTCTGCATTTTAAAATAAAAATCAATTTCTTGGATTCAACTTTACTGTCTATCAGATAATGACTGATATCTGAATTCCCACCACAACAAACTTTTTGTCATTAAGAAGCTAGATTCAGACTAAGAGAGTGCTAGGATTTTCATAATCAGCTCATTCAAAAATGTTCATGAAGTCTATAGTACACTGAATACCCTGTGCAGTTTGGTCAAGACACAGAGATGAATAAAGTATCAGTTCAGTTCACTCACTTAGTCGTGTCTGACTCTTTGCGACCCCGTTGACTGCAGCACACCAGGCTTTCCTGTCCATCACCAACTCCTGGAACTTGCTCAAACTCATGTCTATCAAGTCAGTGATGCCAGCCAAACATTTCATCCTCTGTCGTCCCCTTCTCCTCCTGCCTTCAATCTTTCCCAGCATCAGAGTCTTTCCCAATGAGTCAGGTCTTTGCATCAGGTGGCCAAAGTATTGGAGCTTCAGCTTCAGCATCAGTCCTTCCAATGAATATTCAGGACTGGTTTCCTTTAGGATTGACTGGTTTGGTCTCCTTGCTGTCCAAGGGACTCTCAAGAGTCTTCTCCAACACCACAGTTCAAGGGCATTAATTTCTCGGCACTCAGCTTTCTTTATGTATATAAAGTATAGTTCTTGTTAGTAAAGTATAAAGAATAAAGTATAGTTCTTGTTAATAATCTTTACATTTTACAAGTGGGAAGAATGTGGAATTATTTGTGAATGTGAGTGTCTCGTGGAGGGACAGTTCTTGGCTTAATGGAGAAGTTTTGTTTGCTTAACTCTTCACAGGAAAAGGACTTGACATAAACATGATTTCACTGGATTTTTTCTCCAGGTTCCAACTTGTGCCTGGTGGGAGTAGAGACACACAACACATTCATTACGCAACCTCATTCTACAAGCATTGGCCCCCACCCTTCACACCTACTCTTTTAATCTTTTCAACAAGTAATGAAAGTTGGCTTGACCTCAAACATCCTTTACAGCAGAAGAAATGTAGAGATGATTGATTGTTACTCTCAATGACTTTTGAGTCAAGGACAGTGTTTTATTCAGCTTTATGTCCTCTGAGGCAGGGAGTAAATGCTGGATGAATAAATAATGCAACTTTAAGGTGAGGTTGACCAGATTTCTCTACTGAAAAGTTACTATTTTTCCCTTTGTAAGTAATAAATATCTTATGAGGAGGATACTTTGAAACTATGTAAATAAAGTGGTTTTTCACCAAACTTTCATCCACTAATTTTAGCATCTGTTGGTGATTCTTATCTGAAACAATTATTATTGTAGTACTAAATGGTGATTTTTTTTGCCAGTTTCTTTCTGTGCGTCTATGGGGTTGCACAGAGTCAGACACAACTGAAGAGACTTAGCAGCAGCAGCAGCAGCAGCAGCAGCAGCAACAGCATGCATTAAAAAAAAAAACTCAATGTCTTCAGTACTTTTTAGCATATGACCTTATGCATGTTATTTATACTCTCTGAACTTTTATTTCTTTAATCTGTTAGGTTGGGAATAAAAATAATAATTAACTCTCAGCTGTCACTTGAAAATTAAATGAAATAATATGTGTAAAGCTCTTAGAACAGTGTGTGAAATAACACTAAATATTCCATCATGATTAGCTACTATTATTTAAATCAAATTTATCAGTATTGCACAACACTCATGGCTCTTATGAAAGAATTTAATTTTGGAGAATTCTGTACTTTAAGAAAAAAGGTTTTGTGATACGCTCTTAAAATGAGCAATCAAATCATTCACAAGGGCAGAGAATGCAAATTCACATCTGAAAGTCAAAAAACACTCCAGAAAGGACTTAGATTCATTGGGAATGTTGAAAGGTTTTCATTTGCATGGTGCCCAGCTCCTTGAAGCAAACATCATGGACTCTGCTTGTTTTTTCTATAAAGGTGCAAGATAAGTTAGAAGTCACCCCTATGGAATTACTCTGTGGAATTAGGAATTGGACCATGGAAGAGATCTCCTTGTGAAAGGAGAGTCTCCTGAGAAATGCCATAACTTGGAAATATCTGTGTCTGAGTTGGAGTGTATTACTGGACAGAGTATTTACTTGTGTAATGGTGCATGGAGTAGCTGAAGTTAAGATGATGGTGCTGGGTTATGTATAAGTAGTAGGTACCAGATTCTCAGTGGCCCATCTTGAAGGCTTCTCCTCCCACTTACTGCTGGGAGGAGTAAGTTTATCTCATAAATAAAATCCATCTTTGTGCAAGATGCCCTTGTAGACTACTTGGAGCACTGCTGTCTTCAAACCTGGGGTCTTTACTCCATGACCACATCAATCTACAGAGTGAAAAATGTAAGATCCTGCCAGAAGTTACCCAGACTATGCCCCAGCTAGGAACAGTTCTAAGTCAGGATGGAGGAAGACACCTCCCACCCTCAAGACTGGAGAGGGCTGGCTCTAAAGTTATGTTAGCCAAGAAATGGGAGTGAGCTGAAGACAGCATATGTGTGAGTGGGCGTGTATGTTTGTTCATATCAAACCCAGAAGTGTTGAACTTATGTGCTTTCAAAATCCAGGGGATGCTGTTTCCTTCCCATTGAACAAAACGTGATCCTTGGATGAACCCATTGAAGTCTGCAGGATACACCTCTGTGAGCATCCACACAGAGAACTGGGCTTTTAAAACAAATTTAGGTGAGGGAGCCTTTGCTTTCTAATCAGGTACATCAAACACAGTCAAAATCCCACCTAAAGGTCTTTTTGAAAAATCAATGAATGGATCATGATCAAAGTGTTTGAATTTTCCAGCTTCCCCAAATAACTGTATTCTTGATGCTACATTAAAAGAAGAACATACGAAAAAGCACAGGACATTTCTTTATTTGATTTTTTAGCACACTGGGGTGCTAAGCTCACAAAAGTCCATTGGATGCATCATCTCATTTTTTATCCTAAAAAAAGAAACTTCTAATCTATTATCATGTCCAATACTTTGTTTATAAACCGAGTTTACAAATTACAATTTCATCCACCCAATTCACTCAAAAATATATTTACTCTGCATCTGCTGCTAAGTCACTTCAGTCGTGCCCGACTCTGTGCGACCCCATAGACGGCAGCCCACCAGGCTCCCCCATCCCTGGGACTCTCCAGGCAAGAACACTGGAATGGGTTGCCATTTCCTCCTCCAATATATGAAAGTGAAAAGTGAAAGTGAAGTCGCTCAGTCGTGTCCGACTCTTAGCGACCCCATGGACTGCAGCCTACCAGGCTCTTCCGTCCATGGGATTTTCCAGGCAAGAGTACTAGAGTAGGGTGCCGTTGCCTTCTCCCTACTCTGCACCTACTGTGTGCCAACACTGAGGACCCAGCAGTGAATGAGATGTACTGAAAAAGGCTGTCTTCCTGAACTGATCTGGTGGGTGGACACTGATGTTAAATAAGATCAACAGTCAATAGATACAGTGTGTTAGATAGTGACAAGGTTATAGAAAAAATAAAGGAACAGAGGAA
Organism: Bos indicus x Bos taurus; assembly: GCF_003369695.1. NCBI lineage: Eukaryota > Metazoa > Chordata > Mammalia > Artiodactyla > Bovidae > Bos > Bos indicus x Bos taurus. The sequence goes on along the minus strand of NC_040092.1, from coordinate 25,929,764 downwards.
GATAGAGAGTGTTGGGGTTACAGGCTGGAACTTTGGACAGTGATTCCAGAAGAGATCTAATGCATTTGGGCAGAGAGTTTAAGGAGGGAAGGGAAATGAGCCAGGTGACTATTAGAGAGAAGAGCATCCCAGGCTGAGGGGACAGCAAGGGCTAGGCCCCGAGGAAGGGCAAACATGGCCTGTTGTGTGGAGACTGGAGCAGGACAAGCAAAGTGGCCAGCAGCAGGAGAGGAGCAGGACCACAGATGACCTCAGAGATCCCTAGGGACTTCGGCTTTTACTCCAAGTGAGGTGGGAAATCCCCGAGGGGAGGAGTGACAGGCAGTGATTCTGTTTTATTATAGGGTCATTCTGCCCTCAATATGGACAATAAACTGAGGGAGTCAATAAAAGCAGAAGCAGTGAAACCAGTTAGGAACCTGTTATAATAATTCAGGTGAGAGCTAAAGGGAGTCTGGACCAGTGAGTGGCAGTGAAAGTGAGCAGCGTTGGATTCTGTGTCACTTCAGTTAGACAGATGATTGATGGCTGGAATGATGGAGCACAAGATTTACAGATAGATGACAGATAAGTGGATAGACAGATGGACAGATGGAAGATTGACTGATAGATGGATAATCAACTGAAGAATGGACAGATAGATGATTGATGGATGGATGGATGGAGAGATAGATAGCTCACTGATAGATGGAGAGATGAATAGATTGATGATTGACAGATGGATAATAGATGGATGGATGGACAGATAGGTGACTGATAGATGGATGGATGGATGGTTGGGAGAATAGATGAATAGACAGAGTTAGGATATGACTCAGTCATGAGTCCTCTGCAACTGATAAAAATTATCTCATTATCTGTGTTTATAGCTATAGCAATATCTACACAGTATTTTCTACCAGCTGCAGAAGACTCAGTCAAGGCCTTCTTTCATGGCACATTGATATCATAGGTATGAGTTTCCCCTTGCCGCTATAACAAACTTCCACAGGCCTAGTGGTAACCAAAACAATGCAGATTTGCTCTTTTATATTCTGGATGCCAGAAGTTGGAAATGGATTTCACTGGGTTACTTGTAGCCCCACCACCTGCTCTAGGGCACTCCGAGACACTCCATCAAGGTCCCTAAGGACCTCTACACACTAAATCAATGACTGAGGCTTCACTCTTCTTGATCTCTTGTTGGTATGTGACCCGGGTCAGAACTTACTTCTCCTTAAACTTGATTTTCCCTTGGCCTCCAGGAAACCACACTGCTTTCCCCTCCCACCTCACCAGCTGCTCTCTCAGTGTACTTGGCTGGGCTCCTCTTCCCCTGGATAGTAAACATGAGAGTTCGCAGAGCCTAGACCCTGCTCTCTGGGTGGTCCCATCTGTTCTCATGGTGTTCATGGCCATCTCTTTGATGATGACTCCCAAGTGAATCTCATCAGCCTCTGGCTTAAACCCCAGATGTGTATATCCAACTAGCTCCTTGACATCTTCATGTGGATGTCCAGTAGGCATGTAGGGTGAAGGCTTCTGAGTGAATAAAGCAGGAAATTGGAGACAGCCAATGGGGACGATCATTTCTAGGAGATTTGAAGAAAGGAGGAAGCAAGAAATGGGGCCATAGCTACAGGGGAATATTGGGTCTATGGAGCTTTATTTTTATTTTTTTAAGATTGGATAACAGCACATCTGTAGGCTGATGGTAAAGATTGGGAAGAACGGGAAAGATGAATGAATCAGGAGAGAGAGTGGGGAATGGCAGGAGGGGAGTCTGTGAGTGGGCAAGAGAGGTTAGTATACAGGGCATAAGCAAAAGTGTTGCCTGTTTCTTGGGCATGGATTAGTCAAGCTTAGTATTGATAATAGGGAAAAAGTCACAATTTATGGTACATATACAGATAAAACTTTATAATTTAAATTTTCTTCTGAGTGCTGTATCTAGCCAAAAATCAGCTCTTTTGCACAGAATGTGACATATATACCTTCTAGACCATATAGATAGGACTAGAACATTTGAAATGTTTAAATTTTTTAAATATAAGAAGTTCAAAACAATAAAAATCATTTTCTTAACCTCTGAGTCTTACAAAATTTAAGACTGGTAGTACATGGGTGCAGTTGATAACGTGAGAAAAATGTACAACGATATAAGGTTGATGGGGCGGTGTCTGAATGCTGTCCAGTAATTTGATGATATCTACCAAAATTTTTAATGCATGTGTCTTTTGATCTAACCCTCGCATTTCCAGAATTAGGATGTAATGCTTTGGATAAGGTTGCCCTAAGTTACAAAGACATAAGGACAAAAATGTTTATTTATAAGTGCAAGTATCTGGAAATATCCTAAATGTCCACTAGTTTAGGACTAGGAAACTTGTTTGGGTACTGAGATCCATGTTTTTTAAATATCTGAAACCCCAGAATTCCGAAGCGAACATCCTCATAAGAGGAAAATATTCGCTGGTAAACCAACCCCTTATTAAAGGAATTCCTCCTCCAGCATCTGACCCCATGTGATGCTAGACTCCATCCTTACTCATGACATCAAGTTTCTGTCTTTGTTTAAAATATCTATGCTACAATGCAAATGCCATGCAAGTTCATTGAAAGTGAAGGGAAAAACCATGCAAAAGACACAGGGTTTCATGAAGTTAGCGTAAGTGATGCTATTTTATTCCTACAGAGTGCCTTGGTGAGCTTATAGCAGGTCTTGCTGAAGAAGAGAGAAAGGACCCAGATGCTAGCATGATGAGTGACTCAAAAGATAACAACTTCAACCACAGAGAATCCTGAGAATCCCTTGGGGAGAGAGATGAGACTCTAAATATCTCTGTAAAAAAGATCCCACTGGACAAATCAATACCAAGTGAAACATTTTAACTCATGCTAACATAAAATTCCATGAGAAAACTTCTGCCCAAACAAGTGACTCTTAATCTGTTTCCTCTAAGTATTCCTGCATATTTGCAATTATCGCTGATGTTTTGTTAGAGAATAAACCTATTTTAACAGATCGTGGTTTTATTTTTCAAATTTTTCCCTATTAACTCTAAAATCTAGGGATTAGTTTTGTTTGTTTTGTGTTTTTCATTTGGGTTTTTTTTTTTTTTTTTTTGGCTGTACTGCATGATTTGTGGGGCTTAGTTTTAAGTGGATTCCCTTGAAGTGGGTTTTTGTTCCCATCCGAAGTAAGTAATGTCTAACAAAGAGAAGCCCCTTGACATACAGCCGGTGAAAACATGTTCACGAAAATGAAGTAGATCTGTTACTAACAGAAAAAATGGCCAAGATAGATTGTTCAGATATATGTGGGTGGCAGTGAGATATATGTATGATTCCATTTTGTGCTTCTAAAGAAAGGATATCCACTGTATATCACAGAGAACTATATTCAATATCGTACAATAAATCATAATGAAAAGCATATTAAAAATAATATATATATATATGTATAACTGAGTCACTTTGCTATACAGCAGAAATTAACACAACATTGTAAATCAACTACGCCTGCCTGCCTGCTAAGTCACTTCCGTTGCATCTAACTCTTCGTGACCCCATAAAGTATAGCTGCCAAGCTCCACTGTTCATGGGATTCTCCAGGCAAGAATACTGGAGTGGGCTGCCATGCCCTCTTCCAGGGGATCTTCCTGACCTAAGGATCTAACCCGTGTCTCCTGTGGCTCCTGCATTGCAGGCAGATTCTTTACCACTGAGCCACCAGGAAAGCCCATAAATCAACTATACTTCAATTTTTTGAATATCCATATTATATATGTTCTAGCCTATGCATTGGAGAAGGAAATGGCAACCCACTCCAGTGTTCTTGCCTGGAGAATCCCAGGGACGGGGGAGCCTGGTGGGCTGCAGTCCATGGGGTTGCACGGAGTCGGACACGACTGAAGTGACTTAGCAGCAGCAGCAGCCTATGCATAGGAAGTTTCTGGAAATGTTCAGCAGTCTGCTCAGAGGACTTACTACTGGGGATTAGAAATAAAGGCATCAGGGTGAGAATGGGTTGGGATGAGAAACTTTCATTAAGTCACTTCATTCAGTCTGATCTCTAGATTTTCCTTGGAATAACTTGGGGCAGAAATTCTATACACACAAGGATTATTTAGTGCAGATGAAATATAAAATATGGCCAAACCACAGCATGGACTGGAAGAGTGCTGAGATCCTAACAGTCTGCAGGTTTGGTGGGAAGGAGACCCATGCTTTTGCATTCTTACAGGAAGATTTTATTTTTAATAAGATATCTTATAGGTGTTAGCTGTCTGAATGGTGCTTTTCTGCTTGGTGCTCTGAATTGAAAAAGCTCATCCCCTTCATGATTCTGTTTCTGCCATCTCCCCCACCTGCCCTGTTTAGATTCCCCCAGAACCTGGTAGGTGACTGTCTCTGGACCTTAGACCCACCTGCTTATCTAGCAGGAAACAGCCCAAACTAGAGGATGGTCCTCTTTGAACCTTCTTTCTCATATTTGAAGTGGGAGACCCATCTATTTCTCATCTCACCACCTTTTACCCTCTCTTGATGCTTTTTTGTACTTTCCTGAGCGTGCATGCTAAATCACTTCAGTCGTGTCTGACTCCGTGTGACCCTATGGACTGTAGCCCTCCAGGTTCCTCTGTCCATGGGAATCTCCAGGCAGGAATACTGGAGTGGTTGGCCCTGCCTAGAAGCAGTTAAACGCTAAAATCTATAGGCTGAGTTGACAGAATTTTGGCCACCTCATGCGAAGAGTTGACTAGAAAAGACTCTGATGCTGGGACGGATTGGGGGCAGGAGGAAAAGGGGACGCCAGAGGATGAGATGGCTAGGTGGCGTCACCGACTCGATGGACGTGAGTTTGAGTGAACTCCGGGAGATGGTGATGGACAGGGAGGGCTGGCGTGCTGCAATTCATGGGGTCGCAAAGAGTCGGACATGACTGAGCAACTGAACTGAACTAGAACGCCATCCCCTTTTCTAGACACCAGAGCTGCAAAGATGTGCAGTGCCCAAAAGAGGTTCAGTTCATTTCAGTCACTCAGTCGTGTCCCACTCTTTGCAACCCCATGGACTGCAGCACACCAGGCCTCCCTGTCCATCACCAGTTCCCAGAGTTTACTCAGGCTCATGTCCATTGAGTCGGTGATGTCATCCACCATCTCATCCTCTGTCATCCCCTTCTTCTCCCGCCTTCAATCTTTCCCAGCATCAGGGTCTTTTCAAATGAGACAGTACTTCTCATCAGCTGGCCAAAGTATTGGAGTTTCAGCTTCAACATCAGTCCTTCCAATGAATATTCAGGACTGAATTCGTTTAGGATGGACTGGTTGGATCTCCTTGCTGTCCAAGGGACTCTCAAGAGTCTTCTCCAACACCACAGTTCAAAAGCATCAATTCTTAGGCCCTCAGTTTTCTTTGTAGTCCAACTCTCACATCCATACATGACTACTGGAAAAACCATAGCCTTGATTAGATGGACCTTTGTTGGCAAAGTAATGTCTCTGCTTTTAATATGCTATCTAGGTTGGTCATAACTTTTCTTCCAAGGAGTAAGGGCCTTTTAATTTCTTGGCTGCAGTCACATCTGCAGTGATTTTGGAGCCCCCCAAAATAAATTCTGCCACTGTTTCCACTGTTTCCCCATCTATTTGCCGTCAAGTGATGGGACCAGAGGCCACAATCTTCATTTTCTGAATATTGAGTTTTAAGCCAACTTTTTCACTCTCCTCTTTCACTTTCATCAAGAGGCTCTTTAGTTCTTCTTTGCTTTCTGCCATAAGGGTGGTGTCATCTGCTAATCTGAGGTTATTGATATTTCTCCCAGCAATCTTGATTCCAGCTTGTTCTTCATCCAGCCTGGCATTTCACATGATGTACTCCCCATATAAGTTAAATAAACAGGATGACAATATACAGCCTTGATGTACTCCTTCCCCTATTAGGACCAGTCTGTTGTTCCATGTCCATTTCTAACTGTTGCTTCTTGACCTGCATACAGATTTCTCAAGAGATGGATCAGGTGGTCTGGTATTCCCATATCTTGAAGAATTTTCCACAGTTTGTTGTGATCCACACAAAGGCTTTGTCATAGTCACTAAAGCAGAAGTAGATGTTTTTCTGGAACTCTCTTGTTTTTTTGATGATCCAGCGGATGTTGGCAATTTGATCTCTGTTTCCTCTGCCTTTTCTAAATCCAGCTTGAACATCTGGAAGTTCACAGTTCACATACTGTTGAAACCTGGTCTGGAGAATTTTGAGCATTACTTTGCTAGTGTGTGAGATGAGTGCAATTGTGCAGTAGTTTGAGCATTCTTTGGCATTGCTTTTCTTTGGGACTGAAATGAAAACTGATCATTAGCAGTCCTGTGGCCACTGCTGAGTTTTCCAGATTTGCTGGCATACTGAGTGCAGCACTTTTACAGCATCATCTTTTAGGATTTGAAACAGCTCAACTGGAATTCTATCACCTCCACTAGTTTTGTTCGTAGTGACGCTCCCTAAGGCCCACTTGATTTCACATTCTAGGATGTCTGGCTCTAGGTGAGTGATCACACCATCATGGTTATCTGGGCAATGAAGATCTTTTTTGTATAGTTCTGTGTATTCTTTCCACCTCTTCTTAATATCTTCTGCTTCTGTTAGGTCCCTACCATTTCTGTCCTTTATTGAGCCCATCTTTGCATGAAATCTTCCCTTGGTATCTCTAATTTTCTTGATAAAATCTCTAGTCTTTTCATTCTATTGTTTGCCTCTATTTCTTCATTGATCACTGAGAAAGGGTTTCTGAGGAAGGAGGAAGACAGTGCAGATAGGATTGAACTGAAAGGAAGCTGTGATTCCGGAATGGAAAAAAATGGAAATGGGGGAGGGGAGTGTGGGGAATGCATGTTTGTCTCATTTTTAGAATCTTAGAAAGATTTTATGAGCAAAGTTAATGGATGAAGCAAAATGTCTAATGAATAATAAAGTTGGGCCATATGCCTTTTCTAAAGAGAGAGAAGAGAGAAACACACACACACAGTGAGAGAGAGAGCGCGCACCAAAATGTATTCTTTGTTAACCCAACCACAATCCAATTAATGATGAAAGCATTTCAGCCTTGTTCCAGAACGTGGGGGAAGATGTCTCAAATCTGTCTCTATTACCTCTGAAGGGACCAGAAAGGAAATCCCTACTCCAAAATATTTTCCAAATTAAAGTGTCTTACAATCAGTTTTGTCAACAAATGCATTTTGCTTTTCCTGAGTTTAGCGCTGGCATATTTTCAGAAGTGGAATTTTTAGTTACATCTATAAAGCACTGAAACCTAGGGCAATAGGCCCTCGCAGCACCAGCCCATTTTCTTTAATCCTGTTTTCTCCAAAGAGTTCGTAAAAGGCATTTCCTGAAATCAGGAGGTGAAAATGGACCCCGGGGGCCAAAATACCCACCCCCATCTTCTCAAAAAGAAGGCATATAGCTCACCCTGAAGATGGAAAAGAACTGTTTCTCTATGTGTTTCCGGGTGCCTGCTCCCAATTTGTACAAATTCACCACTCACAAAATCCATTATTTATGCTTTCTCCCTTGAAGGGAAAATACAGATCATCAAGCCAAAATGTCCCTCTACTTCCCCATCCTCTGGTTATAGAGACATCTACAGTGGTACCCATCTCTTCTTTGGAAAAAAACAAAGTACCTATTTTTTTCCCCTGTTATCCCCCGACTGATACTCTTATGTTTATTCTCTTCTTCATCATTTCTGAGCACACGCTTCTCTTCAGGCACACCACCTGCCTCTGAGCTAAGTAAACTCTTCTGTCCTTGCAGCTTCTCTTCAAGCTGGTACCACCCTCCACCTGTGGCAGCCCAAATGCCCATTCTTCTGTTTGCTCCTCAGCCCTAATTAGCCTGATTTCCATCCCTGCTGCTGCTGCTGCTAAGTCGCGTCAGTCGTGTCCAACTCTGTGCGACCCCATAGACGGCAGCCCAACAGGCTCCTCTGTCCCTGGGATTCTCCAGGCAAGAACACTGGAGTGGGTTGCCATTTCCTTCTCCAATGCATCAAAGTGAAAAGTGAAAGTGAAGTCGCTCAGCTGTGTCCGACTCTTAGTGACCCCATGGACTGTAGCCTACCAGGCTCCTCCATCCATGGGATTCTGCAGGCAAGAGTACTGGAGTGGGGTGCCATTGCCTTCTCTGGATTTCCATCCCTAGTGTCTTCTAATTAAATTGATGTGGGGTTGGCTTCTTTCTTTTTTTTTTTTTTTTTTTTTGAGATCTTGCTGGATATTATTTTTTCTTCAAGTACAGTTGATTAACAATATTGTGTTAGTTTCTGATGTGCAGTAAATGATTCAGTGTGTATATATACATATGTATATACTGAAATAATATATTCTTTTTCATTATAGTTTATTACAAGATATTGAATATCATTCCCTGTCTATACACTACAGACTTGTTTATTTTCTATATCGTAGTTTGTATCTGCTCATCCCAAACTCCTAATTTATTTTCCCACTCCCCTTTGGTAACCATAGCTTGTTTAGTATGTCTGTGAGTCTGTTTCGTTTTGTAAATAAGTTCATTTCCATCATGTTTTAGTTTCCACGTATAAGTGACATTCTATGGTACTTGTCTTTCTCTATCTAACTTACATCATTCAGTATGATAATCTCTAGAACCATCCATGTTGCTGCAAATGGCAATATTTCATTTTTGTGGCTGAGTAGTATTCCAGTGTATATATGTACCACATCTTGTTTATTATTCATCTGTGGATGGACACAGGTTGCTTCCATGTCATGGCTACTGTACACGGTGCTGCCTTGAACACTGAGGTGCAGGTATCTTTTCAAATTAGAGTTTTGTTAACTGGATGTTCTGAAGGTCCCCATTGACTTTCTAATGAGCAAATGCCGTGTTTAACTTTGGTTCTCATCCTGTCGGATTCTCTAGGAGCTTTGACTCTGTGACCATTCACCTCTTAAAGTTCTTCCTTTTTTTGATTTCTGGATTATCCTTCTGCCCATCTGGCTCCTTTCCCATTCCTCCTGTCCTCAGATGTGTTTGCACTGAACCCCATTCTTGGTCACTCCACTGCTTCTTCCTTCTAGAGACTCCCCGTAAGGATCACTTCTGCTCCTGGAGTTTCCATCATGCACTGAAATATGATGCTGCACCTCAGCCTTTCTCCTGAACTGGTGCTCATTTCCCAAGTGCTTCACAAATATCATATTCTAAATAATACTTAGGTATCTCAAATGTAATATATCTACAATTAAATTCACTCCCATGACCCAAGTCTGATTCCTCCTGACTTCATTCTCGGCATCCATGGCTCCCAATGCTACTTACTTGAACATCAAGTCTTGTCTCTTTTACCTCCTGCATCTGGATCACTCTCTTACCTGCACTCTAGACAGTGTAGTAAAAAGCAGAGCAATCGTTTCGCTGACAAAGTTCTGTATAGTCAAAGCTATGGTTTTTCCAGTAGTCACTTAAGCATGTGAGTGTTGACCATAAAGAAGGCTGAACACTGAAGAACTGATACTTTTGAATTGTGGTGCTGGAGAAGACTCTTAAGAGTCCTTTGGACTGCAAGGAGATTAAATTAGTCAATCCTAAAAGAAATCAACCCTGAATATTCATTGGAAGCACTCATGCTGAAGCTGAAGCACCAATATTTTGGCCACCTGATGAGAAGAGCCAACTCAATGGAAAAGACGCTGATGCTGGGAAAGATTGAAGGCAAAAGGAGAAGGAGGTGGCAGAAGAGATGGTTAGATAGTATTACTGACTCAATGCACATGAATTTGAGCAAACTCTGGGAGATAGTGAAGGACAGGGAAGCCTGGCATGCTGCAGTCCATGAGGCTGCAAAAAGTTGGACCCAACTTAGTGATTGAACAACTTGGTTGCACTAATGTAACAGCCCTGAATCTACCTCCTGAGTAGAAATTTATTTTCCCTCCAGCTCATCTTTACCCACTCCAGTGTTCTTGTCTGGAGAATCGCAGGGACGGGGAAGCCTGGTGGGCTGCCGTCTATGGGGTCACACAGAGTCAGACACGACTGAAGTGACTTAGCAGCAGCAGCTCATCTTTTGTTCTAGGAACATGTATCAAGATGACCAGAAAGTTTTTCAAAGAATAGCTACCATGCATTTGGAAATGTATCATCTAACTGAATGCTCAAAATGTCCTTTCACAGTTGATACTCTTGTATATTCCCATTTTACAGCTAGGAAAGGAAAATAACTGGCTGAATGTTCTACAGCTACTCCTGGAAATGCCCTGATTAATATTCATAGCATCATTCTTATTTATTTACATCCACAGATTTTGTTTCTATTTATACTTCTATTCCCAAAGCTGTTTATATATTGATTTAAATAAAGAGTTCTTCTTTTAGTAAATGAAGCCGCTCAGATTTTACATTTGTACTTGATATTAACAGCTCTTGCCCTGTACATCAGGAAACCAGGCTCATCAAATATGCTCATGTGATATTTCTGATCAAGACAAAACACCTTAAATAAATAAATCGCCTTGAGAGTAGAAATACATGCAGCACAATAGTTAACTGTTCTTTCCTACTGGGGGCTTTTGCCAAAATGATCACACACACACATACACACACACACTCACACACACTCTTCTTTTTACTATTTTGCAACTTAAAGAACTATGCACGCCACATTCTTAACTTAGATTTCCATTTTCGTCATCTTTGCTTGCAAAATTGTCTCTTTTTAAACATGTTCTAAGCACATCATCAATAGAGAATCACAGGATTTTTTTAAGTGCAGCTTTAGAATTTGTGGAATAAATTGAACATGCTTGTTTATTATGTGAGATTTTTTCTTTTTTAATGTAATCTTTTATTATGTACAGTAGAGAATGGACAGAGAAAATTGCATAAAGAAAACATATAGCCTTCTTGTGGATATAGCTGAGGAAGGAGAGAGTAAAATGAATTGGGAAAGTAGCATTAACATGTATACACTACCATGTATAAAATATGTAATAGTTAGCTAGTGGGAAGGCAATGGCACCCCACTCCAGTACTCTTGCCTGGCAAATGCCATGGACAGAGGAGCCTGGAAGGCTGCAGTCCATGGGGTTGCTGAGGGTCGGACACGACTGAGCGACTTCACTTTCACTTTTCACTTTCATGCATTGGAGGAGGAAATGGCAACCCACTCCAGTGTTCTTGCCTGGAGAATCCCAGGGACAGGGGAGCCTGGTGGGCTGCCATCTCTGGGGTCGCACAGAGTCGGACACGACTGAAGCGACTTACCATCAGCAGCAGCATCAGTGGGAACTCAGCTCTGTGCTCTGAGTTCTCTGTGCTCTGTGGTGACCTAGAGGGGTGGGAGGGTGGAGGGGAGGGAGATTAAAGAAGGAGCGGTTATGTCCCATGGCTCAGCAGGTTAAGAATCCACCTGCCAATGCAGGAGACACATGAGACTCTGATTTGATCCCTGGATTGGGAAGACCCCTGGAGAAGGAAATGGTGCTCCACTCCAGTATTATCTCCTGAAAAATCGCATGGACAGAGGAGCCTGGCGGGCTATAGTCCATCAGATAGAAGCACAAGACAAGCCATTCCTGAAAGTCGATGGAGGGGATACAAAATCCTTGGACTACATTTTCTGCTCTTGAATAAGGGCCGTTGGCATTTTAAAATTTGATAACAATTTGGCTTTCTTTCTTTTATAAGTAAATTCATGTTTGGGGTCCTATTCTCAAAATATTTTATCCTTTTTAAAAAATTTTCATACTTTACCAGACTGTTTCTTAAAACGTTTTTTGGCTGCACCATGCAGCTTGCGGAATCCCAGTTCCCCCACCAAGTACTGAGCCCAGGTCATTTCAGTTAAAGTCCAGAACCCTAACCACTACATCATCAAGGAACTCCCTAGACTATGTCTTATTAACTGTTTTGGGCCAAATTTCTTAAAGAAGTAGTGCACGATTTCAGTATATCACTTCCCTTATTTTGTATCTCACAATTTTTAAAGTCTTTATTGAATTTATTACTATATTGCTTCTGTTCTTTATGTTCTGGTTTTTGGCCACGAGGCATGTGGAATCTTAGTTTCCCATTCAGAGATCGAACCTGCACCCCCTGAATTGGAAGGCAAAGTCTTACCTGCTGGACGACCAGAGAAGTCTCTATTGCATGATTTTTTACTGAATTACAATTTTAGTGCTGATCCTCTTTCATTGCTTGGATTTTCTTCTTTGAGGGCTTAAATTTTATGTTGATTGCATCTGCTTCATCTGTCTGCTAAATCTATCACTTTCTCTAAAATCATTTCTTTCTAATTTTTCAAAAAGTTCTCCCTTTCAACATCCATACCTGTTAAGGCATCCTGACCTATTTATTCACTCTGTTTCCTTCTAGTATAGTCTTCATCACTAAAATAATATTATCTTCTATTTACATTTCCTTCCTAAGTTCTATCATGTCGTTTCTGAGTTTTTCCGAGTTATGCTGTTCTTTAAAAAAAAAAAAAAAAAGCTTGTATTGTTTTATTTTTAAAAAAGCCACTCTCCTGACTCATGGTATGCTTTCACTGTCTTAAAGTTGCTTTTCTGCCTCTTCTGTTTCATTTTATATTAGCTATATATAGGATTTTTTATTGGGGTATAATTGCTTTACAATGTTGTACTAGTTTATGCTGTACAACAATGTGAATCAGCTCGCTATATGTATGCATATATCCCCTCCCTCTTGGACCTCCCTCTCCATTAACTATGTACAGGATTTAATCCCAATCCCTTCTACTGCTCAGTGTCACAGGAAAACAGTTTTGATAAGGAGGGATGTCTCAGGGCCCCTCTCCTAAGCTCTAAGTAACATAGCCCTCTTTTCTGTTTTTTCATGTCGTGCTTACGTCTATGGCAGCCTACTCCCGATTGTTTCTTGTTGCCCAACACACTTTTTCCTGGACGCTCATTTTCTCTCTAGTGTTTCAGAGCCCCCAGTTTGAATTCCATTTCCAGAAATTTCTTCTTGGGGTCAAGCTTTGTCCTGGAGGGGAGTTCTGAGTTTCAAGAGCTCACGGGGCCCAGTGTGCTTCTCATTCCTTGTACACACAGCTCTTTTGCCCTTTCTCGTGGCCCATTTTGGTCCCCCACCCCCAGCCCCGACCTTAAAAGAACCTAATCACAGGAATGAGATCACTAGGCAATTTAACCAAACGCCGGACTTGTGCTCCCCCTGTGGCGTGCCTAACCTGTTGATTCTTTTCCTAGATTAAAAGAAGTCAGAATGAAGAATGAAGTAGTTAAAGAATGACTAGCTCTCTACCCTCAACAGCCCCCTTAGCAATCCAGCAGGCAGATCACTCCGACAAGATAACATCTGAAGAGAGTCAGCCAGTCTGCCTGCAATGAAGAAGGATGCAGAACCCACCCTTCTGCCTCCATGATTCCCTGAGATTCTTTCGAATTTTCCCTTTGAAACCTGTCATGGCTGGGCAGAATCTTCAGAGGTGATCTCAAGACACGAGTCCCCCATCTCCGCAGGTTGCTGGCTTTCCTGATTAAAGTAACTTTCCTTTCTATTGACACTTACCTCTCGAATTACTGGCTTTTGAGTGGTGAGCAGATGAACCTGAGTTGGGCAACACTTGAACCCCTTGAGCTTAGCTATTCTTGGAACAAATCCCTCCAGGGCTTCCCTGGTGGCCCAGATGGTAAAGAATCTGCCAAAAATGCAGGAGACCTGGGTTCGATCCCTGGGTTGGGAAGATCCCCTTGAGAAGGGAATGGCTGCCCACTCCAGTATTCTGGCCTGGAAATACTATGGGCAGAGGAGCCTGGAGGGCGACAGTCTATGAGAAAGAGTTGTACATAGCTAAGCACACACATCCCTTCCAATTTCAGTTTCTTGTCTTAACTGGTCTTCCAAGTTTTGCAATTTCTTTGGAAACCCGCAGGTCCATTAAATGCCCCATTCTTTCTCTGCCGCCTGCACAGTTGCTGACATGCATGGTACTTCTTGGTGGTCTGTCCCCTCCCACGTAAGGTTCCTGTGTGTATTCTGAGGTTCATGAGGATTTCTTGTCATCAGTTTTATTGTAGATTTTACCATGAATCTTTGACTTTCCTATTTTCTTTATACATTTTCATGACAAACTTCTGAGAGTTAAAATCTGTGCCATGTCACTACCAATGTTGCCAGAATGCTTATGAAAACTTTTAAGAGGAAAAGGAGCATTCGTTCTTCCAACTTCTATAGGTAACATTTTAAAATAGAACTGGAACAGCAAAATCCTTCCAAAGGTTTGATCTAAAATACACTTCTTAGAAACCATCACAACATTGTAAAGAAATTATCCTCCAATTAAAAATAAATAGATAAAATTTAAAAATTTAAGTACCAACATTTAGATCTGAAAAAAATTAAATAATAAAATAAAATAAGCCACAGAGTTGTAAAGTACAGCATAGGGAATATAATCAATAACATTGCAATAACTTTTTATGGTGACAGATGGTTACTAGACTTATCATGGTGATCTACTTATAATGCATTTAAACATTGAATCACAATGTTGTACATCTGAAACTAGTATAACAGTGTCAGTTATACATCAGTCAAAAAATAAAAAATTAAAATGTGCTTCTTTACAGCTTCAGAGGGGAAGATTCCTGGTTTCACTGTGTTTTATACGCATTTCTTCCTCCTTTTACTCAATCATTCAAAATATCTCTTCTGAGGCTGTCCTAGGAGGATTCCTTTTAGGTGACAAGTGGGTTCTTTGACTTGGGGGATCCTATTTTGTACAGCATGCTTCCTCAGTTATTGTTGTAACCCGCCTGTTGAATTAACATTTTCCCAAATGATGTGTTTGAGCTTCAAGTGATGCAGAGATGAGCCCACGGGTCCCTTTGATTCCGCACGCCGTTCACTCTCTGTGCTCCGGGCTCTGCCTTCCGTGTCCCTCTTTGCAAGGCTGACATAGAGCATCTTCATACTGTACTTTCCCAAGGAAAGGGTGAGGATATGAAATTCAGAAGAGAAATCCCAGAACAGAGAGGTCAACAGCCTTCTCTCCTGGCATAGCTGACATTTCAAAGTGGCTGTTGTTTGAAGGCTCAAAGAGCCATAAAATAGTCATCAGTGTAACCCAACTTTCACACACACAAAAAAAGATTTCATTAGCACTGGGATTTTGTTACCTTTATTTGAAAACGGCGAGGTGAGTTGTCAAACCGCGACTCGGTCTTTAATTTAATACATTTCAAGGAGCAAAGAATAGGCTCCGTATGTTGGGCCGATTGTACTTCTGACGTTCGTATTTCTAAACCTCGGGATTTAGATCTTAATCTTGAAAGCCCTCCAGACTTCAGCCAGGGCGTCTGCCCTCTGTTAAAATACAATGCAGAGCTTCTAAAATAATTGTGTAGCGATGGCCATTTTTTTTCCCTCCATAAAGCGTGTTCCACGCGAAGAGCATCCTTTGAAGTGAGGAGCCATGAGGGTGGCAGGGGGCAAAGGTGAGCAGCCCGTTACAGAAGTTTACATTCCTGGCAGAGGCTGGGTTAGGAGGCTGGATGGAGGCTATTGATATTCAGCGCTTTGACCAGCTTACTCTCGGCACATCTCTGCTTCCCGTGGCAGAGCCGAGACAGACCTTGTCAGTTTCCATTTGCTCTGGTTGGGGAGTCAGCAGGATTCGGTCCACGTGGTCACCAGTCACCCCTGGGGTGGGATTAGGGTCCCGAGCTCCTGAGGCAGGGAGAGGGGGGCTGTTGGTGAAGGCATCCCTTCCCACTCCCTATCCCGCGTGGGAAACCCTCTTAAGATAATTTGCCTGCAGATTTGCAAGCAGGATGGGCATTTTTCACAACCTCGCGCCAGAAGAGAAAGGAGGAAATTAATAGCATCTTCCGAAGCTGGAATGTTAAAGGGACAGAGTGAGGCAACACCCCGCTGTGGCTATTTCTTTCTTTGCGTTAAAAAAAAAAAAATCGCCTCTCCTGACTTTGAAAGTAGCTACTGCTTTTTTTTTTTTTTTTGAAGGGAAAAAGAAAAAAATGAAAGCCCTACGAACCATTTCTTTTTGACAATGGAAAGCGCTTTTTCCCCTGGTACTCAACTCATTTAGAAAACGGTTCTACCAGCCTTTCGGAACACGTGCCCTGCACGGACTATTTTCTGTTACAGAATATCTAAGCAGACTCACAGCGGAGAGGACCTGAGAGTGTGTGCGTGAGGAAGGGAGGGAGGGAGGAGGGAGTCATCAACTTGTTTATTCCAGAAAGGAAGTCTTCATCCCTCGCAGGCCCTAAGCACACAATTGTGTGGGCTTTGTTCTTTATCACAACCCCGACCTCCACAGGAAGCCCCCTTCTGAAGTACCACCTGAGACCTGCCTTCGTGTAGTGAGCCTTGCTGTTAGATTACTGCGAAAGGCAGAAAGCAGAACCTAAGATGGACCACAGGGGCTCGACCATCGCCTTCCACAAAGTAGGCAAAGCCTAGAAGCGTTGGTTGAAAGCATTCTGGTTCATTTTCTCCTGCCCACAGAATCCACCATTTCTCTAGTTGGCTTGGGTTTACCTGAGTGTTAAAAGGAAAAGATGCTTTGATCCTCGTGTTCCCTGACTGCCCCTCACCTGTCTGCCTTTATCAGAACGAGGACTGTGTTTTGTTACTCTTTATAAATTATGAAATATCGAAATACCTTTATTTTTGAATTCTGGAGTTCAGAGAGCCTGTGAAAGGGGGCGCTGCTTATCTTTGAATGGAGATGTTGGAAACTGGCCATCCCATAGATGCACAACCCCAGGGGGCGCCACTCCTGCAGAACCAGAGTGCCTACTCCTGGGAGGAGAAACCTTTCCCTTTTTCTGCACATCAGTCCGACCATCCACCTTTCAAGCCTGTGCACCTGTCTCGCTGGCAGTATGTTGTTTGACCTTGTCTAAGGGCAGTGACCAGGGGCACCTTTAGCAAGTGGTTACACCGCTGGTCCACCGCCAACCTGCTCTGCCTTTGGACATGGAAGCATTCAGACTTGAGGGACCCGTCCAGGCATTTTCCTGGCTCTTCCCTGCGACTTTCATCCCAGTTCCGCTGCCATTTTGTCCAGCCCACTAAGTGGGGTTTTTGATCTCCAGAGGAGTGAGAATCCGAGAGGCGGATGGGACTCATTTCCATGAGCGGTAGAGTCATTATCCACATGAAAAAAGCGGAAGGAAGAGAGTCGGGCCGGCGGGCTGGCTGCTCATCACCAGCCACAGGAAGACAAGATGCGCTTGTACTCCGGTCAAGGGCACCAGATCCACCTGCACCATCGGGTCGACCGCACAGGAGAGTTAGTGGGAATGATCAGTGATTGTGGAGGTGCCAAGTGGGGCAGGAGGAGCGCCTCTTTGTCCTCTTCCACGTGCACACGTGGCACCCTGTACACAGGCACTCTCTCTACACACACGCATATACATACATGCATGCACACATACACACATGTACCTGCATGTGAGCACACGTTCTCATACATGTGCACACACATGCCTATACACACATGTTTGCACACACTGATACACATACATACATGTGAGCATACCCTCATACACACGCATATAGACATATGCATGCACACATACTCTCCTACACATGCACACACACACTCATACACACATATGCACACACATGCACATATACACATATGCACACACTCTCACACATATGCATATACACACATGCGTGTACAACCCTTCTACACACATGCAAACACATGCGTGTACATACTCTTGTACACATGCATGCACACTCTTTGTCATACATACTCTTACTCATACACATACATGCATACACTCACTCCACGTACACAGTTGTTTATACAAGCACTCTTACTCACATGCACACACAGATACACAGCCTGACCCTGGCCCTCCCCTTCACAACTGTTTAAAAGTTCCCACTGACATCTCATGCTCTCTAGGGGCTCAGACCTCTGGAGAGAGATTTAAAGGGATCCAGTATTGTGACAGGCCCATTATTTGCCTTCGTCGCCTGATGTGGGTTTTACATAACACATCCTCTGGTTGCTTGTGTGCGTGCTCAGTGGTGTACAACTCTTTGCAGCCCCATGGACTGTTGCCCACCAGGCTCCTCTGTCCAGGGGATTTCCCAGGCAAGAATACTAGAGTGGGCTGCTGTTTTCTTCTCCAGGGGATCTTCCCCTCAGAGATTGAACCCACATCTCCTGCACTACAGGCAGATTCTTTACCACTGAACCATCAGGGAAGACTCTCCTCTGATTGAATTGTGGGCAAATTAAAAGTGAATCTACCTGGGGGCTGAAGGTGGATCAGATGGTTTCCAGAGGGGGCTTCAAGCTGTCCTATTATAGAAGTTTATACATTTTTTGAAATAAAAGTTGAATAAACTTTTCTGAAGGGCAAACTAATCGATTATTAAATAGAAGAAAGTTTTTCAGCAAACCTTCAGTGTCCTCACCAGCCAACCTTTTAGAATTCCTGATTTCAAGATGGAAGATAAAGGAAGCTTTTGCCCTTCTTCTTTCTCATATTACAATTAAAAAAAAAAAAAAAAGACCTTTTAGAGCTGAAACAGCCATTTCCACCTCGACAGGGCCGTGGGGAGCTCTCAGTGAAGGTTGCGACCACTGACCTCTGCCTTGGTTGTCTCTGAGCTGCTGGCCGCTCCCCAGAATTTCTCCTGCGTTTTCTTTTTAATTTCTCCTCGTTGAAAGGCATGAGGGCTCCCCGCGCTCAGATGGTGTCACTGGCACCCCCAGCTGAGCCTGAGTAATTATTCCCACTCGGCGGGGCTTTGATACGGTTCTGAGGGCCGCCTTTGGCTCAGTCGCTCAGCCTTTGTTCCGCCGAAGTTATTTTCCTCCTTAGGAAATGAAAAAAGATGGAAGATGACAACACCATCAAGGGAGTGGGGAAACACCTACAAGTTATTAACCTTTAAAAAACCGTTAATCCTCTAGCCAAAGGAAAGAGACATCAGAATAACGAGGGCTGAACTGCAGGCTTTGCGATAGATTCTAAGGAGCAGAAGCAAACAGGATGTAAATACCTGGGAAAATTCATGTGCTCAAACTTCTGGAGAGGGGTTAGTTATCTGAGATGGCAGAGGATGGGCAGCTTAATTCAGGTGCCTTCTGGCTTCTTTGATGGCTATGAAGACTCTGCATTTCCCCCTAGACTGTATTAACTTAGATTCACAAAGGGAACTAGAGAGTTAGAGACAGAAAGGGGTTTTCCTACTGGCGAGATGAGACCGTGAGTCTTAATGGATGCTCGGCTGAGCAGGTGTCATGGGCTAAAAATTCATTGTACCAATCCCAGTAGCCCAGAGTGCAGTCGTACTTGGAGAAAGGATTTTTAAAGAGGTGATTATCTTAAAAGGAGGTTGTAAGGCTAGACCCTGATTCAATGTCACTGGTGTCCCTATGAGAAGGGGGAGACAGGAGGATGGGTGATCGCAGAGGGACTAGCCTGAGAGGACGTCCCAAGGAGGCTGCTACCTGCAAGCCCAGAAGAGAGGCCCAAGGGGAAACCAGCCCTGACCACTCCTTGATCTTGGATTTCCTAGAACTGTGAGACAATAAATATCTGTACTATTTTGTTAGAGCAGCCTGAGCAGACTGATACAGCAGGTGACTAGTAGAATTGAATCTTAGTTTTTAAAATTGTATTTATTTATTTTATATTTGGTTGCACTGGGTCTTCGTTGCCGTGCATGGCTTTCTCTGGTTGCGGGGAGCAGGGGCTGCTCTCTAGTTGCAGTGCGTGGGTTTCTAATTGTGTTGGCTTCTTCTCCTGTGGAGCATGGCTCATGGGCTTAGTTGCTCCACAGTATGTGGAGCAGTGCCCCCAGATCAGGGATCAAATCCACATCCGCTGGATTGGCAGGCGGATTCGTATCCACTGTGCCACCAGGGAAGTACCAGAATGGAATTTTAAATTCACAAGTATTTTCACTTTAAGTAACACAAAGCATCTTCCATCCCCAAACTCTCATTGGAACTTTACAACTTGAGCTGTAATGGCCTGTAAACTCCAGATTAAAAATCAAAGTGACTCCTAAAATTCCAGCCAAAGAATCCTGTGGGCACCTGGTTTGGGGGGCCAACGGACAAAAGAGTGAGGTTTCTGTCCTTAGCATCCTCCTTTCTCCATTTCAGAGAGCTTGTTGAGTATGAGCACGGGACATGAAGACAAACGGCTGAGAGGCTCAGTCACTCACATCTTGGTAGCAAGTTTGGGTTGATGATACTCAAGACTAACTCACTTCCCAGGATCCCTCCATCTGTCTTGATTTGGAAAATATTTTCAGCATGATTTTTATTTGTGTTCTTCCTGCACGAAGACCCACTTGTCCCTTCCCTCTGATTTCTGATTCTGCCACAGGCGCTGTTGGAATTAGAGCACTGATAAGACCAAAAAAAAAAAAACTGGGCCAGGAATTAAATTAATGCTTTTAGACAAATATCCGTTCCATCTCCAATTCTAATGCTAATTACATTTGTGGATCAAAGACCATTCGTTAAAGTTTTGCTTTTGAAAAACAGAGAGAGATTTTACTTTCTCGTTTGATATTTTTATGGGACTTGATGGGTCGGTGGGGGGGAGACAAGAATCTGGGGACAGAGGCCCAACCAGTGAAAAACTGGGAGTGGATGGAAGTTCCTGAAACATCCTTTTGGGTCGAACTCTGGAGCCCCAGGATCCTTCCTTCTCCTTTTTGGATTGAGACCGCGATGGATTGAGCAGTCTGCATTCCATCCTGGTAGCCGAGCTATTTAGATGTTTTATGAGAAGACGCACAGTATGGCCAGGGCGGGGAGGAATCAAAAGAACTGGTCCATGAAAAAACATGAAGCAACCTTAAATGCATGTTACAAAGTATGAGAAGTCAATCTGAGAAGACTACTATGTACTGTGTGATTCCAACTCCACAACATGCTGGAAAAGGCAGAACTATGGAGACAGTAAAAAGATCAATGGTTGGCAGGGGCTAGTGGGAAGCGATGAATAGGCAGAGAGGAACAGATTTTTAGATCACTTTGTGTGATGCGCTGATGGTGGATACATGTCATCACACATTTGTCCAAGCCCACAGAACACCCGGGCTTCCCAGGTGGCACTACGGTAAAGAACCTGCCTGCCAAAGCAGGAGACATGAGAGACGAGGGTTCGATCCCTGGGTCGGGAAGATCCCCTGGAGGAGGGCATGGCAACCCACTCCAGTATTCTTGCGTGGAGAATCCCATGGACAGGGGAGCCTGGTGGGCTACAGTCCATTGGGCTGCACAGGATCAGACACGACTAAAGCTACACGAATGACTAAAAGCACGCATGAACACACAGAACACCCAAAGGTGAACTCTGCTGTAAACCAGTCTCCAGATGAAGGGGCAGGGAGTACATGGGAAATCTCTGTATCTTCCCTTCAATTTTGCTGTGAACCCAAAACTGCTCTTTAAAAGAAAAAAAAATCTACTTAAAAAAGAAAAAAAAAAGTACTGGTAGAATTGATTGGGGGCAGGAGGAGAAGGGGACGACAGAGGATGAGATGGCTAGATGGCATCACCGACTTGATGGACGTGACTTTGAGTGAACTCGGGGAGTTGGTGATGGACAGGGAGGCCTGGCATGCTGCGATTCATGGGATCGCAAAGAGTTGGACACAACTGAGCGACTGAACTGACTGACTGAACTGAAGCAATGTTTGGGTCTGAGATCCACATCTTAGCAATATGGAGCCTACGTTATCTGGGGGAGAAAAGGAAGAGATAAAAGCAAATGAGGTGATGGGGAGGATATGCAGAACAGGAAAGAGTAGGTGCCAGGGATGGGTTAGCTAGCAGAAGGGAGCAAAACAAAAAAAGGGAACGGCAGCCGTGGAAAATGCCTTCCGCGGGTATAAATCTCACAAAGCCAATTTCCTGAAATAAAGAAATAATAGCATTAAAAGCTGGCAAGACGGTGAAACCGTAAACCGAGAGACTGTAGTCAGAAGAGGAGTTGCCTCTGCACAAACAGGAAATATACACACTTAAAAACATGCTCCCCCAGCCCCCATGCATGAGTTCCATCCCACGGTCATGTAATTACACTTGTGGACGTGCCTGTATGTGCAGGGTACCACCGGGATGAACGGAACTTGTGCCTGAGGGCTTGGGGTTTCTTCAGCTCTTTCTTGTCCTCTTCTCTTCCCCTGGCTTCAGTACCATCCAAAATATGACTTCCGATTTATGGTTTCATTCTTTCATTCATAGAATGAATATTCAAAGGGCTTACCTTCTGAGGAATACAGAGGCATTAAACAAGTAAACAAATATCTAAATAAAAGTCATTCCCAATAGAGATAACCAACTGCTATGATAAAAGTGAAACAGGGTGAGGAGAGGGCCCGAGGAGGCATCCAGGAATGCTTCTCAGAGGAGGTGACTTTTCAACTGAAACCTGGAGGACAAGAATCATCTTCAAGGTTGTAACCTGAAGATGGGGGGGCAAGGGTGTTCTAGACAAAGGGAGGAGCAAGGGCCAGTGCTCCAAAAATGTGCCAAAAGCCTCCAGTGTGTTAGAGCAGGGAGCAGGAGAAGAGGTGGTCCCAGGTAGGGTGATTTTCTAGTTTCAGGTACTGAAGGCCCCGTATCCCAGGTAACTCCCTGTCCTGAGCAAACCAAGGTGATTGTAGGAATGTGAATGCCCTGGTGGGGGGTGCATTTTATTTTAAAGAGAGAATCATTGGAGGGCAGGGATCACTTATGATATACAGGCTGCTGCTTCCCACCTTGGAAGGCTTCCTTCCCAGAGAGGGTTCAGCCAACCGAAAGTTTGGAATCTGGAACAGATGACCAATAGATGCAGACTTTGCCCACAGAATCCTCTCCCTGTGTCCCTCCTGGCAGCCACAGACCCACAGGGGCGGCCCTCTTTAGATGCTCTATTTATGGGCTATGGGATGTTCTACTCATTACATCCTCCCTGGATTGCATCAACAGCCAAGTGTTCAGGAAGCAGAGGCAGCCTTCAAACTCAGGACACCTGCTCCTTTGTCTCTCAGTGTGGCCAGGAGACAGGATGAGGGCAAAACCTGGACCGCCCTCCCCTATGCTGCTCCTCCACCAGACCCGATTCACCAGCCCTTTGATTCTGACAAGACAGGACCCCACTCACATATTCCTGTCCTGAAGGAAGGTTAAATCGCAGTAGCAGCCTTCAAACAAAACTGGACTTTTTCTTCTATCTGTGTCGAATGTTTATGGAGGTCTAAATGTTTGCAGCATGATACCGCATACTACAGTTTTATGAACTATATTTGACAACTGGACTCTTACAGGGCCTTCCAACATCCAATTACACAGCAACTCTGTCATTCAAGCTGTGCTGCCCGGGCCATCTCAGTCCTGCCATCCCCTCTGCTGACCATGCTTGTCACCAAACACGTTTGTGTGCCTGACATGGAGTGAAGTCAAACAAATTCAAACGTTAAGAGTTTGGACCAAAGATTTATTGCAGGGCCATGCAAGGAGACAGGTGGCTCATGCCTTAAAAAACCCTGAACTCCTCCAAGGGTTTCTTCAAAGCTCTCTTAAAGGCTAGGTGAGAGAGGGACGTAGTTAGTTGTTGCAAACTTCTTGGTGTCGTAATCCTTTGTTCTTATGGCTGTCCGTGTAGATTAGGTTGTGATGTTCCTGTAAACCCGCCAGTAAAACAAATGTTATTCTCTGTTCTGCAATTTTTAATCTCTATGTGACTGGAATCTCAAAGTTTAGAACCCTGAGAACGGCCTATTCTGTATATTTTAGGCTCTAGGCAGCATTCTTTAACAAAAGGTGCAGTCATGACTCAGCACAGGAAAAGGAATAGATCTAATATGCAGTCAGATGTGTTCTTCACTATCACACACTCATACAATTGTGCTGTTTCTCCAACATGTCTCATTCTGCCACCCTAAAAGCCCCACAAAAACCAAAACCAGGAACGTGCTTTCTCCTCCACCCATACCACTCTTTCCTGGAGAATTTCTAGAATTCAAGGATTTCCACAAAAGAGCTAAGTGGACAGATGGGAGACTATGCTTCAGCTCCCATATGTTAAGCATATTTCTTCTATTAGACATAATATTTTTAGCTGTGAGAATAGAAAATACGCCCCCACTTTCCCTGCTTTCTGAGAACTTTGAAGAACTTCTAAGTGTATCTAGAAACTCCAATATGCTCATAGATGCCATGCACACAATCTGGGACTTTTGAGCCACAAACAGCAAGATGTTGTCCTCTGATGAAAACTTAGTTGTTTTTTCTGATGGACACAGGTGAGGGGGGGTCCCTTTTGGTCTTTTTAAAATTTTCTATTTTTTTATTTATATATTTTGGCCAAAACTCACAACATGTGGGATCTTAGTTTCCTAACCACGGATTGAACCCTAGCTCTCTGCATTAGCAGCATGGACTCTTAACCACTGGAAAGCCAGAGAAGTCTCCATTTTGCTCTTTCATTTGGGATCTTGGGATTTGGGATGTCACCAAATATCTTAGACCACTTGAATTCTTATTGCCACTTTTAGCAAAGAAAAAAAAAAATATATAAGGTGATGAGGGTATTAAGCACATAAAGATGGATAGAAGGAATGGTTTGGAGCTAGGTGTAGCCTAGTCTAATGTAACCTTCTTAGTGAGATCATGAAGTCCCTGTGATTATTCCCATTTTGCAAATGTGGAAACTGAGCTTGGAAATGATGAGAATGGACGATAAATCAGCCCTGTTTATTTCCAAGGTCTCTGTTCTTCCTCCACCCTCTGCTCTCCTGTTGTGGAGTTTGGCTTGGTGGTGTGCCCTCGGTTGCTACCAAACTTACTGCCATCCCAGCATTGGAAAGGAAAGGTCTCCCGTGTTGGAGGCAGACGCTTTAACTTCTGAGCCACCAGGGAAGCCCTGCAAAGGAATACGGAAGAAACAAAAAGCAAAACCAGGCAACTCATGCAGGAGAAGTAATCACTGTAGGCTCCTCTTCCAATTTCAGGAGCTCTGTTGAGACTACTGGGGTTTTACTTAATATTGTCTCCCTTAACGGATTACAAGTTGATACATGAAACCACAGGGAAGTCTTTGAATCATCTGAACAACATCCCCCTCGCCACCCCCGACCTTAATATATTCTTAAGTTAAAGGAATGCTCTTAAGAGGTTTTTGTCCCCAGGGTTCCATCCTTGGCTCACAAGGCCTCATTCCAAAGCTCCACCCAGCTCCTTCCCTGGAGCTAAGGATTCATTTATGGAGGTGTCTGCCACAGCTCTCCACCTGGATGTCCTGCAGGCACTACAGCTCAACAAGTCTGAATCTGAACCCCTCTTCCTCTTGTATTTTCAGCTTGAGGGTTGATATCTCTGTCTCCCCAAGCCCCTGGGCTAGACACCCTGGAATCTTGCCCACTCCATCTTCTTAACCCTCTCCCATGCAAAGCTCCAAACCCTCCATTCCAGACTGGGTGCATTGCCCTTTCTTGACATGCACATGAAAAGATGTGAGTCTTGAGTGACCATGTCATATATTTATTTGTGCATCTATTTTCCCAAGCAGACTGTGAACAACATGGAGGTAGAGGACATGCTTGATTTCACCGTTCATTGGCAGCACCTTACGAATGATCTCCATAAATAAATATTTATTGGATTAATAGTGTTGAATGAATGTGTAGATGCAAAATGCTATATAAGCAGGAGATGCGACAAGGGTGTGTGAGAAGTGGGCAGAAAGATGTTTGTATCGCTTATCTTGTTCATAAACACTGCCATGAACTAACTGTGCTAAGGGTCTGGTCCCTCTTGCCTCTGTCACAGCTTCTGGTGGTATGCTAGCAATCTTTGGCATTTCTTGGAGTGTAGTTGCATCACTCCAATCTCTGCCTTCCTGTCATGTGTCCTTCCTCATGTGTGTGTGTCCAAATGTCTCCTCTTCATAAGGAGGACAGATGTATTGGATTAGGGCTCACCCATGTGACTTCATCTGAAATAATTACATCTACAATGTCCCGATTTCCAAACAAGCTCGTATTCTGGGTTATTGGGTGGCAAGATTACAACACAAGAATTTGGGGGAAAGGAGGACACACTTCAACACAATCCAATACGGAAAAGTTGAGGAGCCTCAAGGAAGAAGTAAGAACTCTGGAAGCAGAGGACCCTTCAAAAGAACAGTGGTCATTCCCTTATCTACTGCTGAGCACTGAAGAATTGATGCTTTTGAACTGTGGTGTTGGAGAAGACTCTTGAGAGTCCCTTGGACTGCAAGGAGATCCAACCAGTCCATTCTAAAGGAGATCAGTCCTGGGTGTTCCTGGAAGGAACGATGCTAAAGCTGAAACTCCAGTACTTTGGCCACCTGATGTGGAGAGTTGACTCATTGGAAAAGACTCTGATGCTGGGAGGGATTGGGGGCAGGAGGAGAAGGGGACGACAGAGGATGAGATGGCTGGATGGCATCACCGACTTGATGGATGTGAGTTTGAGTGAACTCTGGGAGTTGATGATGGACAGGGAGGCCTGGCGTGCTGTGATTCATGGGGTCACAAAGAGTCAGATACGTCTGAGCGACTGAACTGAACTGGACTGAACTGAACTATCTCCAAGTCCTCAACCAATGACGCAATGACCATGAGTGACCTATGAATGGAATTCGTTAGGGAGCCAATTCTGAGTCTTCAACAACGTGGAACTCATATGCATCAAATCTTAAGTTTGTAGGCAATTTTTGTTAATGAAAAGCCAATTCTAAGAACATTGGCAATGAATAACCAAATAGCAGTCAAAGGGAATCTTCTCTTTGTCAAGTTATTCTGCCAAACAGATGAAGAAGAGAGAATAGATTATTAATGTTTTCTAACCTCTATTGAAATAATGGACCTGATGTCACATACAGCATCTCCTGACATCACTCAAGTAAGGACAGCTGAACTTCATGTGCCTCCTGCTAGAACAACACATCCTGGTTTGTCTTCTTGCCAAAAACTTAAAATTGATCAAGTCTGTCAATCCAACTTCCTGCTTATGGAAAACACAAAAGACAGAAAAAAATTATTAAATGGCTACCATGAAGATGTAATTAGTAAATCTCAAACTAAGAAACACTGTGGAACAAGAGAAATTAATTTTTCCATAAATACAAAAGGAAAAAAAAAGATGGAGGTAGATCCTAGGAATGAAAAGAAACTTTAAAGATGTTGCAACTAGTAGCAATGTGAGGAGCTATTTTGGTTCCTGATTCAAACCAACATGCATAATATTAAAAAAAAATTAAACCATAGAGGTACGGTTTGATTCCTCATGATGTAGCAGAGGCAAGTGGAGATTTGAATACAGAGTGGGTTTTTGATGATATCAAGGACATACTCTTATACTGAGTGGTTTCATAGTTATGTCAAAGAAAGCATCCATATCTTTTAGAGCTACACTGTGAAATATTAATAAATAAAGTAATAAAATGTCTAGGATTTGATTCAAAATGATACAGGGATGGGGAAAGTGGATGGAGGTGTAGATGGAGTCAGATTGGCCCAAATGATCACAGGTCTCTTCTGGATAACCCAGGGTGCTCGTCTTCAGGCCAGCTGCTTTCTACCTTATTTCCATCTGTGACCATAATTCCCCTTTGTCACATAGCTTAACATATCCATGGGTTCTGTGCTTAAGACATGGACATCTTTGGGAGGGCGGCATTATTTCATTATTCTGCCAACCTCCTGTGTATTCAGAAGTAGAGATACTCATATGCAAACAGAATAGAAATTGAAATACAGTCTATGCTTCACCAGCTGCTTTCTCTTCCAGGTAGAATTCCCTAAACCCAGTTACCACCTGCAGATTGTTTGTAGATTTGAGAGCTACTTCCACAGAGGAGGTGAGTGATCAAAGCCATTGTGGGGAAAACACTGGTTTTAAAAGTTTTATTTATTTCTTTTTGGCTGGGTTGGGTCTTCACTGCTGGGGGAGGGCTTTCTCTAGCTGCGTGAGCAGGAGCTGTTTCTCGTTGTGATGCGCAGGCTTCTCATCATGGTGGCTTCTCTTGTGCATCACGGGCTCTAGGCAAATAGGTTTCAGTAGCTGCAGCATGTAGGCTCAGTAGTTGCGGTGCATGGACTTCGTTGCTCCGTGGCACGTGGAATCTTCCCGGATCAGGGCTCGAACTGTGTCCTTTGCCTGCATTTGGCAGGCTGATTCTTATTCACTGAGCCACCAGGGAAATCTGGAAAAATACTCTCTGTAAAGAGAGACAAGGAATCAAATAAACCTATCCAGTGCTTCCCTTGCCTACTCTTCTTAAAAAACTGGTAGAATTTTAGCTATGAAGGTACCCTTACTGGTCAGTCTTCTAAACCAGACCCTAGTATTCACAGATAAGAGAACTGTGTTCTCAGATGAAGTTGTTTATCCTGACTCCTGGTCCAGGAACAGCTGGGAATGAACATCTCTCTGGGTATCCATGGTCAATTCCGGACCATTCCTCCTCTGCTCTGGTGTGAAATTTCATACTCCTTTGATGTCTAATATTCTCTCCTGGGTAGTAACTGTGCCTGAGGCACTGCCAGGGGATGCCAGGCTAGAGCCTGTATCTGAACAAGAATTGTCCAGGAATCAAGGGAAGGTCAAAAGCACTGATCCTAATGAGTGGGCAGAAGGATGTAGAGGGGTGGCATCAGAGAACCAGCCAGTCCCTATGCCCTGGAGCGTCTTGAACTTACCAAGGTGAGCATTCTAAGTGATAACACCGAATCAGACCATAATTTCAATGTCAGCATAATTTCTTTCTCAAAGGAACATAAAATAATGACAGGTCTTATAACTGAGGCTACCGTAGATGTGATGACACAGAGATTCTTCAGCAGCGTCCCTGAGATCTTGCATGGCTCTCACCCGCCAGATCTGCCCAGAAGAAACTGAAAGTGGGGAAGGATGAAATTGCAGTGGGCATGTCTGATCTCATCCGCCCCACATGCCCTCTTGTGATTCCTGAGGACTTGTGGTCCATGCACACACAGCATGACTCCTGGTTGCTTTGCTTTATCCTCGTGGCTTGGTCTGAAGGAATGAATCTTCATTTCCTCAGCGCCTGCTCTGACCCTTAGATCCATACTCCTTCAGTCCCCCCCATCACAGCAGATGGCAATTCCAGCCCTCCGTTGCCTGCCCCACCAAAACCCTGGAATCATTCTTCACATCTCTTCTTCTCTCAAACCCTGTGTCCTATTGGCCAGTCAATCCCATCAGAAGTATCTTCAACACAGGGTCATCATCCAACCACCCCCGTTACCAGCACCTGGTATAAGCCATCATTTTTTATCGCCTGGTTGACCACATCGCCGATCTCTTCTGCCACCATGGCTCGCTTCAAGTGTTTTGCTCCCATGGCAACCAGAAATGCTGCTAAAACATCAGTCAAGTCCCACCCAGCATCTACTCATAAAGCCTCCACAACCCCCACCTCCTCCAAAGCAAACCCAAAGAACTCTCAGTGGACACTAAGGCTCAGTGTGGTGGGTTCCCCCGACCCTTCTACGATTTCCTCGTCTATCCCTCTTCCCACATTCATTCCACACCAGCCATGCTTGCCTGCTTTTGTTGGACTCGCCGGGCTGTCCCAGCCTCAGGACCTTTGCACTGTCTGGTCTGCTATTGGGAACACTCCTCTCCCTGACATCCCTATGATTCATATCCTCACCTCCTCTAGGATTTTACTCCAATCCTAGCTGCTCACTGACAACTTTTCTCACAACCTTATTTAAAAAGAGAACACCCCAGCTCTGTTTTTTCTCTATTTTCCCCCCTTCTTTTCCCCCTCTTTCTTTCCCCCTAGCACTCATCACTAACAAATTAGGTAGTTTACACACTGTCTGGTCATTGCCACAACTGGCCCATGAATGTAAGCTTCGTGATAGCAAGTTTTGTTCAGTAATTCATCCCCAGGGCCTGCAACTGTGCTTGTCACATAGAAGATGCTCAATAACCTTTTGAAGGGCTTCTCAGGTGGCTCAGTGGTAAAGAATCTGCCTGCCAAGTAGGAGACGTGGATTCCATCCCTGGGTCGGGTAGATTCCCTGGAGAAGGAAATAACAACCCACTCCAGTATTCTTGCCTGGAAAATTCCATAGACAGCGAAGCCTGGCGGTTTACAGTCTATGGGGTCACAGAGTCAGACACAACTTAGCAACTAAACAATGACCTTTTGAATAACTCTTTGTGGAATGAATTTCCTGTTAGCATTAAATATTCCTCTGCCTTTCACTCAAGCTTCAGCGCCTCCTAGCAGCCTTTCCTAACCCCAGACTATCCCACCCCCACCCCCAGCTGGAATTCCTCTTTGATGTTCCCATAATACCTTGCAGGTATGCTTACCATTCACACACCTTGTTTTTTTCGTAATGATCTGTTTATATGATGTAAGTAAGCCACTGCCAACAGAGCGTGGCACCTGGCAGCCCTTGTAAGAGGCAGTTATTAGCATTTTTACTAGTACTCCTCTTCTTCTCTACTCCCTGGATCAGAAGTTTTTTGGAAAACAGTGCTCAGCAGAGAGCTCTGTACAGAGCAGGGGCCGCCTGTGCTTACAGAAAGAATGGAAAGGTTATCGGATACTTCTTCCCACTCGGATCAGGAACTGAGTCAGTCACATGCATCTTGGAGTATTTCTCACCGTCTTTAAATCTGTGCTCCATAGATAGCACACACTAAGTATCTGAATCAAATTAAGTGCCAGGGAAGTTTCAGTGTTCATAGCCAGGGCTGTCCTTTTTCCCTAAATCTATTTAATACCCTCTCACTGACAGCCTCGTAGACACCCTTCACAACACGTGAGCTGGTCAAAAGTCATCCATCCTCTTCGTGGCTTTGAAAATCCCTTCAGGATTATGAATGAACACTTCAAGGGTATATTATAAATTCCAACGTGTCTATCGGGCTTTCAAGTGTCTCTGCGGGAACCTCTTACTCAGGCATCCTGGGGTAAAAGGCTTCCCCACCTTCCCAAAGGTGCCCCTCCCCCAGCATTTTCCAAGCCTGAAGTTAAAAAAGAAGGGAATCCACCTGCTTGAGTCTCTAAAAGCCCCTTCATTTTTCATGAGGCAGATTTTTTATGGCTCTCGTGTCACAGAATGGAGCACAGTCACCTGCTCATCTTACGTGGGCATCCGTCCCAAGGCACATTGTGCTTGCCACTGCATAAGCCTGACTCTTTTCTCATGTAAAAGAAAAACACAAGGGAGGAGGTTCCCTAGTGGTCCAGTGGTTGAGAATCTACCTGCCAATGGAGAGGACACCGGTTCAGTCCCTGGTCCCAGATCCTACATGCCGTGGGGCACAACTACTGAGCCAGCATTCTAGAGCCGGAGAGCTGCAACTGCTGAGCCAACGTGCTGCAGCTATTGAAGCCCACGTGCCGCAGAGCTCGTGTTGCAACAAGAGAAGTCACCGCGATAGTAAGCCACACACTGCAGCTAGAGAGTAGCCCTCAGTCTCTGCAACTAAAGAAAGCCTGCGTGCAGCAACAAAGACACACCACAGCCAGAAAATAAAATAAATAATAAAGCCTACAGAAGACTTTGTAAAAAAAAAAATAAATAAAGAAGAAGAAGAAAAAAAACACAGAAGCAGGTGAGTTGAGCAGGTAAGGAGGAGAAAGAACGAGTTTGGAAATAGTCACCGGGAAAAGGGAGGACGGAGTGAGTGCGAAGGGGATTTTTATGGATCCCAGGCCCCGTGCCCTAGAGAACCTCTTCCTGTCAGTTGCCCAGGTGGCAGTGACCTGCATGAGCAGGGGCTCAGCCTGGAGTTACTAGGAAGGGCTGAGCACTGGATGGCTGTTTACCACCCCCATAGCCCAGATCTCTGGCTCTGCGCCGAGTCTAGCCTTTCATCTCTTCCCCTTACATGATCCTATTTCAGTTTCCTTGAGCACTTTCTCACTTTCTGAAATGATCTAGCTTATCTGCTTGTGGATTGCAATTTCCTTGTGTATTTTCTGCAGTCCTATTAGATTGGAATCCCCAGGATAAAAAGGACTTTTCCTCTCTTGTTCAGAGCAGCATCTTTCATGCCTGGAATGGGGCCTGCCACATGCACTCGGGAAACTGGGTCTTCAATGATGTCACATCAGCCCCTTGGGCAGAATCGGATGTGATATTCCTGTATCATGATCTCAGAGCATCTTCATCCCCAGAGGGCCCAGAGGCCCGCTTGCCTGTGCTCGGCCTGTGTTGTAATTTCCCACGGGGCTCACTCAAATGCCACAGCACTTTCCAGACTGAAGGTGCCTTTCTCCTCTGAGGTTTATCCTGACAAGGCATCAATGGTTCAGGTGTGAGATTGTATAAAAGGTAACAGAATGTGTTTCAAATGTTGGGACTGCTTCCCCTGTTTATTTTATTTTTTTTTAATTTTAAAGGCATTTGTACCCAACAAGAGGGTTCAAACATGAGTAACTTGGATGAGGTAGTTGTTTCTGAGGGAGTAAGAACCACGTCTGTTGAACAGAATACTTACAGACGAAGGACACATTTAGAGAGACGTGAGTGCAGGCCAACCTGGAAGTGGTCTGAAGTGACCTTTCCCTCTGGCCTCTCCTTCTAGGGTCTCTGGACAGCGTTTTAACCACCTGTGTGAGTCTGAGTACCTGGCGGCTTAGTGTTGGAGTCTCATTCCCTGTGTATGGGGAAGGGCCCCTTCCCAGGGCCTCTTAGCTGAGAAATCATTCTGATCTCCTATTGCCCCCAGATATGGTCTCCTTCACTTGCCCACACACACTCACACACACATTCACAGTCACACACATATAAAAACACATATATACATATACATACGTATATATATATACACATATACAAACACATATATACACACACATATACAAACACAAAAATACACATGCATATATGTATACACACGCATATACAAACATATATACATACATATACAAACACATATACACATACATATACAAACATATACAAACTTACACACACCCACATTCACACACATACACACACTCACACCACATACAGAATTGTACTCGTATTTACATGCATGCATACATGCTCAGTTACATCCAACTCTTTGCGAGCCCACGGACTGTAACCCACCAGGCTCCCCTGTCCATGGATTATCCTGGCAAGATTACTGGAGTGGGTTGCCATCCTCTCCTCCAGGGGATCTTCCCAACCCAGGGATCAAACCCTGCATTGGCAGGTGGGTTCTTCATCATTTGGGCCACCTGGGAAGCCCAGTATTTACGAATTAGGAAGTACATACCTGTCCGGACAGGGTCTGACTGAGGGGTAAGCAGGAGCCTGGCACATAACTGAAAGGGGCACTCAGTCTGAGGTCTTCAAGGACAGGGTCAGTCCCCAGAGTGACTGTCTTTTTCGCTTTGGCAGTTCAGGCCCCTTCCTGGCCTTTCTCAAGTCAGAGCTCAGTATCTGGACGTCTAGCTTCTTTGGAAAACTCAGAAGATTTGACCATGCGTGGCCAGCATTCCCAGATGAACCCCAAAAGGCTGGTTCTGAGGTAGAAATGGCCCTGGAAATGGAGCAGACACCCTCCCACCTCCTTTAACCCCACACCTGAGAGCTTCACATTTTTATCATCTACTTGACTCCTGTAGACTCTTCAAATTCTTCCCCCTCTTGTGATTAGATTATATAGCTTTTTTTGTTGTTGTTTATTTATTTGATCATCTTAAAAATACTTATTTAAAAATAATACATTTATGTGAGCTATATCGGAGAAGGCAATGGCACCCCACTCTAGCACTCTTGCCTGGAAAATCCCATGGACGTAGGAGCCTGGTGGGCTGCAGTCCACGGGGTCGCTAAGAGTCGAACAGGACTGAGCGACTTCACTTTCACTCTTCACTTTCATGCATTGGAGAAGGAAATGGCAACCCACTCCAGTGTTCTTGCCTGGAGAATCCCAGGGACGGGGGAGCCTGGTGGGCTGCCGTCTATGGGGTCGAACAGAGTCGGACACGACTGAAGCGACTTAGCAGCAGACTTAGCATGTGAGATATATAAATTTCATATATTATATACATATTATATGTAAATATATAGTATGTATACATGTATAGAGAGTTTTTAAAACCACATATATCATTTTATACGCACAGTTCAGTTCAGTCACTCAGTCGTGTCCGACTCTTTGCAACCCCATGGACTGCAGCACACCAGGCTTCCTGTCCATCACCAACTCCTGGAGCTTGCTCAAACTCATGTCCATTAAGTCAGTGATGCCATCCAACCATCTCATCCTCCGTTATCCCCTTCTCCTCCAGCCTTCAATCTTTCCCAGCATCAAGATCTTTTCCAATGAGTCAGTTCTTCGCATCAGGTGACCAAAATATTGGAGTGTTACATGCACACATTTATGTATGTCTGTCTAGTCAAGGCTATGGTTTTTCCTGTGGTCATGTATGGATGTGAGAGTTGGATTGTGAAGAAGGCTGAGTGCCGAAGAATTGATGCTTTTCAACTGTGGTGTTGGAGAAGACTCTTGAGAGTCCCTTGGACTGCAAGGAGATCCAACCAGTCCATTCTGAAGGAGATCAGCCCTGGGATTTCTTTGGAGGGAATGATGCTGAAGCTGAAACTCCAGTTCTTTGGCCATTTCATGCGAAGAGCTGACTCATTGGAAAAGACTGATGCTGGGAGGGATTGGGGGCAGGAGGAGAAGGGGACAACAGAGGATGAGATGGCTGGATGGCATCACTGACTCGATGGACTTGAGTCTGAGTGAACTCCGGGAGTTGGTGATGGACAGGGAGGCCTGGCGTGCTGCGATTCATGGGGTCGCAAAGAGTCGGACACGACTGAGCGACTGAACTGAACTGAACAGACAAGAATTTCCTTTGAAATATACCACAATACCATTGTCATATTCAACAAAATGACCAATAATTCATTCATATAATATAATACCCAGACTGTATTCAGTTTCCTCAATTATTGCTGAAGGTTTTGTTGTTGCTGTTGTTGTTGTTAAGAACTATTGGTTTTCCCACAATTTAAAAATTGTTTTTGTATCATTAAAATGATACATAAAAAATAAAAGAAAATACAGAGAATAAGACACAAAGCCTCTCTTTATACCTTTTACTCCCACATAGATTTACTGTCACTTCACTCCTTGTGCTATAAAGTAACTATTATTAAGATTTCTCCGTGTGCTTCCATTTCTTCAACTCAATATTCATGCAAGTAAAAGAACATACACTTCTTTTCTTGTATAATTACAACCATGCTTTATTTACTGGTCAGCTCCATGCTCTTTTTCCACTTAATATATGTCCTGGCAACTTTTCTGTGAGGTTATGTATAGACGTTGGCTGTTCTTTTTAATGGTTCTATGCTTATCCATAATATGAAATACACTTGTTAGCCACTTGTGAACATGTTTTCTTTTGTGCCATTACAAAAAATTAATGCAATTAACATCTTTGTCCTTATAACTTTGTGTCCCATGCAAGTATTTTTGCAGAAAAATGTCCTAAGAATTACTGCTAAGTGGAGTGTGGTCCTGAATTAAAATTTCCAATGTGGCAACTAAAGATGTGGGTAACACAGCAGTGTGAGAGTCCTTCAGATTGACTGTGAATCAGCCTTATTAATTGTCTTACTGTGTTAGCTCCTTTGACAAAATAATGTTGACAATAATGTCTATACTCCAGTGCTGGCATGAAACAACTTTATTTATAATTTATAATAAATGTCATATCAAATATCATAATAATTTATAATATTTACTAAAGTACTCATTTATCAAGAACATTAGTTTTCTGATTAAAGAGTATTTCCTGAAAGCAATTGTATGTTGAGGATGCACAAGGTTTTGTTCAAAGACAGTAGCATGGGCTGTATAACATCTTAAGGCTCATTTGGTTTTCTGAGGCTTTGTACTTTATCTGGCTTCCTATGTGCTATGTTACATGCTCAGTTGCTCAATCTTGTCTGACTCTTTGTGGCCCCATGGACTGTTGCCTGCCAGGCTCCTCTGTCAATGGGATTCTCCAGGAAGGAATATTGTAGTGGCTTGTCATTTCCTCCTCCAGAGCATCTTTCTGACCCAGAGATTGAACCCACATCCCCTGTATCTCCTGCATTGCAGATGGATGATGAGCCATTGGGGAAGCCCATCTGACTTCCTAAACAACAGATTTTCTAAACGATTGTTAGCTTTTGTGCTGCATGCATAAGTTTCATCCTCTAAATCTTCTGAGGTTGCCTCTGTTTTTAGAAAACAGTGCCACCCTATTTCTTGACCACTATTTCTTTCTTTTTGTGCTTTTCTCTCCTCTTCCCTCTTTCTCAGCACCTTAATTCATTGTCCAAAATTATTTTGCATCTTCCTATGGATAACACACCTTTCAGTGAAGGCGTTGAGCTGAGGGCATAGATGTGAGACAGGGAAACTAGATTCAGACATAGATGGAGATACACATTTGCTGGAGCCAGAAGGGTTAACACGACTATAAAGCACCCACTGTCCATACATCCTTTTCTTTACTTTTAGGAAGGCTGTCTAATAACCCGAAAGTCAACAGAAGCCAGGCAGCTCCTCCATCCCAAGCAGTCAGAGGAGGAGAGGCAGCCAGCAAGTTGCTGATAGAAAATCCTTTCCAATGGTCTGTTCTAACTGTGCCTGCACCTGGGAGGGGGCTGAGGGAAGTGGGTCAGGATGAAGGCACTGCTGCCTCCCGCAGACTCATTGTGACAAAAATAGCTCTAAGGAGCCGCTTTCATTGTGTGCAGCTGCCTGTTCATTCAGACACTCCAAGGTAGCTACTGGAAATGAAATACTGGTTAGTCCACACGATAAATCAAAATGTGAGCCAACCGAGACCACACTAGGGACTTTCAGATGTGATTGTGCAGGGGTTGGGTTATTGTCTTGTTTTGTTTTCACTTTGCCCTGGAGATACTGTGTTGGTTCACGAGGAGGTGACCACACGAGAATGGAGATTTTAGGCATGGCAGGTCAAAGATCTTAGAGACCAAATAAGGAAACTGAAACAACCCAACCGACCCAGATCAAATGGGAAAAGCTTCTAAAAGAGTCTTGTTCCACCAGAAGCCACCTTTCTTAATCAAGAAAGCCATCCGAAGAGGAATGTTGCTAAGTTCAGTGGACTGAATGCTTTTGTCCCCCCTCAACTCAAGTTCTGAAGTCTAATCCCCGGTGAAATTGTATAAGGAGAAGGGGCTTCAGGAGGTGATCAGGTCATGAGGGTGGAGCCCACACAACTGGGGTTAGTGCCATATAAGAGCTAGCTTGCTCTTTCTGTGCCAAGTGAGGATGCAGT
The DNA here is from genome assembly GCF_003369695.1 of Bos indicus x Bos taurus. Classification (NCBI taxonomy): domain Eukaryota; kingdom Metazoa; phylum Chordata; class Mammalia; order Artiodactyla; family Bovidae; genus Bos; species Bos indicus x Bos taurus. The sequence goes on along the minus strand of NC_040092.1, from coordinate 25,892,445 downwards.
GAGAAGCTGGCTCTCACCAAGAACCCAGCAGTACTGGCACCCTGATCTGACTTCCCCTTTACAGTAGTTGGTGATCTCTCTGCCCACAGAATCCCTAGAGAATATTCCCTTGAATGAAGACAGTTCATGCCCAACTGGTACATAAAGTCGGTACCCCCTGTTGACAACATGGCACGGCTGCAGGTGTTTCAGTGACAGTAGCTACACTGATGAGAATAACATGTGACTATTAACAGTATTTTGCTCCTCTTTTGCCAACTTTTTGATTAAGATGTTGCTTAGATGTGCAACGCAGGAACTGAACTGAACTAGGTGCACAAACTCATCCTCGTAGTCAGGCCCTTCGACTTCCTTCTGCTGACCCTCTTGTTCAAAATAGCACCAGGCACTAGCCCCCATGACCTTCCCAGACTTCCCAATCAAATGCTAGAAGACAGAGGAAAAGAGGAAACGCCTAGCACTTAAAGCTAAGACTGACCACAACTCACAACCATAATTCTACATCCTCCAAAATATAGATCCTTTACTCATCTACTTCTAGACTAATGACAAAAACTACAACTGGGCACAAAGAAACCTTAATTTAAAAAGTGTTGACACTGGCAGTGCTTTATGGCCAAAATGCAAGAAGAATTATAAAGGTTTAAATAAGAAACTCAGTCTTCCAACAATAAAAATGTGCCTTCTAAAATTTTCTTGAGGAATACAGAAAATAGTGTTTCAATTAGAGACAAAAGAAGAATGATGACAAAGACATGAAATATTCAAATGTATTGGACATGCGCAAATCTGCGCTCGTGGGAAGTTTCACCATCCTCAATTAGCTCAATATTTTTTTAAAAAAGAAAGAATGCTTAAGAGAAAAAAGGAAAAGAAAAAAATAGACGAATTTAAGTCAAGAATCTAATAAAGGTAAAAATAATATGCCAATATGATTTTTATACACACATATCTCCTAGGAATATAATACACAATAAAATGAGAAATAAATGAAAAAATAAAGTAAAAAGGTGAAAGGAATGGAAGTAAAAGAATCAAAGCACTACAAGAGATAAAAACATTTTCTAATCATACTCAAGAAATACACAACACACACACACCCTTTGTGTATTTGTTGCTGTTGTTTTCCAGGGATAATGTGCAAAACCAGGAAGAAAAAGATCATCTTTCTGAGACTCATATAAAAAGGGCCTCAATAGGGAATTCTCTGTTGGTCCAGTGGTTAAGACTCCCTGCTTCCACTGCAGGGACACAGGTTCAATCCCTGATTGGAGAACTAAGATCCTACATGTCATGAAGCCAAAAAGTTAAATAAATAAATAAAGTTATTAAAAACAAATACAATAAAAACAGTCTCAACAGATTTATAGGTCTTAAGGAAGGATAAAGTAAGATCTAACTACTATTCAAATTTATTTAAACCTGTAACACATTTTTATATGAAATTTCCATGCAATTATTATGGGATTCCTCTTGTCCTAGCCCCACTGCCGGGGTTGTCTGGAGGCTCCTGGGGAGAAGTGGGCAGCCTGTGAGCACTGGAGGAACATTATCCCTTTGAGATATGATTGTCTGATTTCTAGCTTTATTCTGCGTTAAGTCGGTGATTCCTGGGACTTTGATTTGGTGGGTCTGAGGTGAGATTTCTTATGTATTTCTATCCAATTCCTAGGAGATGGTGATGCTGCCGGTCTGGGGACCACACTTTGAGAAACAGGGTTCGAAATCAGTAGATGGTCTCCACTGTAAGAAAATGAAACATCCAAAAAAATTTTCAGCAGCACAAGGCAAAACAGCAACAACAAAGAGATTCACAGACTGGAGAATGGATTTACGGTTGCCGGGGGAAAGGATGGAGGGAAAGGGCATAGTTACGGAGTTTGGGATGGACATGTACACACCGCTATATTTAAAATGGATAACCAACAAGGACCTACTGTATAGCACAGGAAACTCTGCTCAATGTTATGTGGCAGCCTGCATGGGAGGCAGTTTGGGGGAGAATGGATACATATATATAGATGGGTGATCACCATATTGTTAATCAGCTAAACCCCAATACAAAATTAAAAGTTTAAAAACAACAACAAATTAATTTTTAAAATTTCCCCCAACAAGAAGAGAATAGAAAAAGTATGCCATAAGCTTCAAGTGTCACACTGTGAGGTCTCCCTGGCCCTTCTCTGGGTAAGCCGGGCTGGAAAGATTTTTCAGAGATGTCTACCACTGGAAAACATTACAGTCACCTCCTGCCCCTGGAAACAGTTCAAAATAAAAGCGTGAGAGAAGGCCAAGCAAATGTCCAGTATTTCCCATTCAGACTTGTCTTTGATGCTCCCTTTGAAATATCAGACTCTTAAAGTCACATTTTTGGCGGCCCTACTTTTCCGGCGTCTCAGGCACGTTATTAGTCGGCTATTAGGTATCACGGCACCCGTCAGAGAGGAAATCTCCTCGGTGATGTTCGCAGCCAGGGATAGAAGCGGGTACTGAGGACAGAGCATTGTTTGCCTGCCCGATGTCCCGTCGGGTCTCTGGTGCCTGGCTTCCTGCACTTGGAAAGGCTGCAGCAAGGTCAAAGTCCCCAGCCGGGTCTTTTGCTCGGCTGCAGTCGGAGCAGGAACTGGGAGAGGCCCCCCATCCTTTTCCTAGGGGAGCAGCTTGCCTATTACTAGGATGTAAGGCCAGCCTGTGTCAATGTTCCATCTCCTTTCAGATTTGGACCACAAAGCCAGCTCCTTTCCCAAGCTCCAGCCTATTCCAGCTGCTTCAACCTGGGTTGCCCTCTGCAGAGACCCCTGAATGCAGGGCAAGCAGAGGAGGTGTGGAGTGGGAGCGGAGACATTCATAGATGCCTGAACCATCAGGGTTTCTCGGATGGAGCCTGGCATCCCAAAGAGGCAAAAACACCGCCCTGACCTGTTAGGGCCAGTCTGTGCCTACCTAACTACCCTCCTGGGTGTTTCTCAGGACGTGCAGTGTCACATTGCTGAGGCTTGCCCTCTGCTGGGGAGGGGTGACCATCATCCAGCCCCCTCTTCCTAAGAAAGCATCAATCAGCCTTCTAGAGAGCTTGTCTGGGAGACCTACCTCCCGCTACAGAAGCCCAGAGCTTCCTTTCCTTTCTGACCCAGCTCAGCCTGGAGATGGCATCCGGGTAGGCTTGGCCAGCAGAATGGTCTCCACTGGGATTTTTAGGCAAGGCATGCAAAGAACTGAGGACAGCTGGAGTCTTGGTGTTAGCTGTGGCCACTCAGAGCATGGAGCCAAGGCTCTATCTGCCACAGGGTTTTGTTGTTTAGTCACTCAGTCGTCTGACTCTTTTGCGACCCCATGGACTGTCGCCTGCCAGGCTCCTCTGTCCATGGGATTCTCCAGGCAAAAATGCTGGAGTGGGTTGCCATTTCCTTCTCCTGGGGATCTTCCCAACCCAGGGAATGAATCTGCGTTTCCTGCATTGCAGGCAGATTCTTTATTGTCTGAGCCACCTGGGAATCCCTTACCATAGGATTCCTGTTCCCCAGTTCTGGTCACCATGCCCTACTGATTTGCCCCCTACCTCTGAACTGCCCCCTTGTTGAAGACGGCAGCAGAGTTCATTTGTTACTTGCTACCAAGAAAACTGTCTGGTACACCTGAGGAAGGGGGTTCAGAGGAAAACCTTGAGGAGATGGGAAAACAGTGAAATTCATATACTGATGGGCACATGAAAAAGGAGTTTTAAAAATCCATGACCAATGACAGAAGATCACTGTCCTTAGTTTCCTGGACACAGGAGGGTCAGATGTTCCGCTCTTTGCTCTGTGGCTGGCGGGCCAGGCAGGGGCCAGGATGATCCTGGATGAGTGAGGAGGGAGTTTGGTGCTGGGCAGCTGAGTGCCTGCAAACAGCTGTTGAGCCTTTTGAAGTTGGTGTTTCATTCCAGACCCCGGGGGCAGTTGTTTCTGTCTGCTTGTCCCCAAACGCCTGAGTCAGCACAAAGGGTGGAGGGGTGGGGAGCCCTGAGGGTGGGGCTCTGTCTGCTTCTTCTCTCCTGGAACCCGGGATGCAGTCCACTGGAGGATGACATCACCGGCACAGTGGTTCTGCCTTCTAGATTCTGGAGCGACTGACCCTCTGTGTTATGAATGCATGCCTATCAATCACGTTATCAATCATATCAATCATCAGTCATGCATGTTATCAATCATCAGATGTGGACCCTGTGCCCGGAAAAAAACGGAGGGACAGGGGTGGACCATGCTCATCAATGGACCCTTGGCAGGTTCAGTATCCCCCCAGCTCACCCTACAGATTGCAGACAACCAAGTCGGGGCCAGGCAGACAAGAGCCCCTGTGCGATGTCTAAAGAAAATGCAGACACATGATTAATCAGCAACATATATTTGTCTGCCTGCTTTGGTAGCACATTGTGGGATACATGTCCTGCATTTCAGAACCTAAATCCTGAAGCCACAAGACCCTGTTGACTGTTTTGTTTGATGTCAGGTGACAAGGCTCCACGCTTGGCTACCAGAGGACCTGCAGCAGAGGGAGGCATAGAGAGGGAGTTTAGGATGGCTGACCTGGGAGCTTGTCCTCTTTACCTAACACCTCCTGACCCCATCCTGCCTCTGCTGTGTCTCTGAAGTGGCTACAGCTGGCTGGCACAGAAAAAGCCCCATGGCCCCAGAGCAACTTGCCAATGGAAGGGCTGGTGGAGGGGTGGGGACAGGGCAGATGTCCCCAGGGATCGTCCCAGGTGCATTGGGCACCGCCTGGAGGATTGGGAGGCTGTATGGCTATCCCTGGGTGCTTCTCTGAACCTCAGCTAAAATTAGGCCTGGACTATGCCTGCATATTTTTAAGCTGGAAAAGAAAAAGTGAAAGTCGTTCAGTCATGTCCGACTCTTTGCAACCCCATGGACTGTAGCCTGCCAGGCTTCTCTGTCCATAGAATTCTCCAGGCAAGAATACTGGAGTGGGTTGCCATTTCCTCCTCCGGGGATCTTCCCAACCCAGGGATCGAACCCAGGTCTCCTTCATTGCAGGCAAATTCTTTACTGTCTGAGCCATCAGGGAAGCCAGTCGTGTCAGACTCTTTGCAACCCTATGGATTGTAGCCCTCCAGGCTTCTCTGTCCATGGGATTATCCTAGCAAGAATACTGGAGTGGATTGCTGTTTTCTCCTCCAGGGGATCTTCCCATCCCAGAGACTGAACCCGGGTCTCCTGCGGCTTCTGCATTGGAAGGCAGACTCTTCGCCATTGAGCCACCTGGGAAGCACAATGGAATACTACTTGGCCGTAAAAAAGAATGAATTGATGCCATTTACAGCAACATGGACAGACTTCAGTTCAGTTCAGTCACTGAATCATGTCTGACTCTTTGCGACCCCATGGACTGCAGCACACCAGGCTTCCCTGTCCATCACCAACTCCTTAAGTTTGCTCAAACTCATGTCCATTAAGTCAGTGATGCCATCCAAGCACCTCATCCTCTGGAAAAGACCCTGATGCTTGGAAAGATTGAAGGCAGGAGGAAAAGGGGATGACAGAGGATGAAACAGGATGGATGGACCTAGAGATTATCATACTAACTGAAGTAAGTCAGAAAAAGAGACAAATATCATATAATATTGCTTATATATGTACTATAAAATATGATGCAAATGAACTTACCTACAAAACAGAGACAGACTCATGGATGTGAAGAACAGACTGATGTTGCCAAGGGCAAGGGGGTTAGGAAAGGGATGGCCTGGGAGGTTGGAATTAGCACATGCAAACTATTATATATAGAATGGATAAACAACAAGGTCCTACTGTTATAACACAGAAAACTATACTTAACATCCTGTGATAAGTCACAATGGAGAATCTTTTTCAAAAAGAATGTATATACATGTAAATCTGAATCACTTTGTTGTACAGCAGAAATTAACATAGCATTGCAAATCAACTATACTTCAATTAAAAAAAAAAAAGATGGTGACAAGGATTTGGTTTTAGATAAGAATGTTCCATTCATGGAGAAGGCAATGGCACCCCACTCCAGTACTCTTGCCTGGAAAATCCCATGGGTGGAGGAGCCTGGTAGGCTGCAGTCCATGGGGTCGAGAAGAGTCAGACACGACTGAGCTACTTCACTTTCACTTCTCACTTTCATGCATTGGAGAAGGAAATGGCAACCCACTCCAGTGTTCTTGCCTGGAGAATCCCAGGGACGGGGAGCCTGGTGGGCTGCTGTCCATAGGGTTGCACAGAGTCGGACACGATTGAAGCGACTTAGCAGCAGCAGCAGCAGTTCCACTCACAGATTAGGATGTCAAGGGTGGACCACAGCAGCTGGACTCCCCAGCCCAGAGTCACAGGTGATGTTCTGAACAGGTCCATGGGCTGCAGTCCCCACAGCCCCTAGAAGCAGGGACTCTGGTCCTCATTTTCCACTGAGCCTCACAAATGTCAGATAACTCGCCCAAGGTCACACTGCTTTGGGGTGCCAGAGGTGGGATTTGGACTCAACTCGGCTTTCTCAAGCATCTGTGTTCACAACAACCACTCTATAAACACACTTTTTTTTTTCATTTCCTGGGGCTACTGTAACATATCAGCACAAAGCTGATGGCTTAGAATAACAGAAGTTTGTTATTTCACTGTCCAAGGAGCCAGAAGTTTGAGATCAACTTCTGGGCAGGGCTCTGCTCCCTCCAGGGACCTCCTTCCTACCTTTTCCAACTCCTGGTGATGCCAGCCTTTTGTTAGCTGATGTCCACATCACTCCAGCCTCAGCCTCTATCTTTACCTCATCCTCTCCCCCTATGTTTCTCTGTCTTGAATCTCCAACTCCTTTCTCTTGTTGTTTTTTTTTTTTTCCCCAGCGGGGAGGGAGGGAGCCTCATCTCAAGGCTTGTGAGATCCTAGTTCCCCAAGCAGGGATCGAACCCAGGCCTTGGGAGTGAAAGCATGGAGTCTTAACCACTGGATCGCCAGGGAGGTCACCTCCTTTTCTTATAAAGACACCTATCATTGCATTGAGCACCCACCCTAAATCCAGAACAATTACACCCCAAGATCCTTAACTTGATTGTATCTGAGAAGACCCTACTTCTAAATAAGGTTACATTTCCAAAACCAGAGTTCAGGACTTGGACATGTTTTTTGAAGGACACAGTTCAAAACCCTTCAGGGGTTTTATTCATTACATTTGGAGGGGATGAAGGACATGAACATGAGAAATACAGGAAAGACTAGTGCAGAGACTACATGTGGGATGTGCCTTAGGCAAGGGCACACACTTGGGTTTAAGGTGGGCGTGAGGGGAGAGTGATGAACGTGTTGGAAAGTCATCACATGTTGGGAACCATGTGCAGCCAGATGCTCTCAAGCTTCTCAGGGAAGAACGTGACTGGTCCTGATGATAGTGAGCAGTGAGTGGAGTTCAGGGTCTGGGGAGGAGGACACTCCAGGCTACATGCTTGCCAATTAGAAGCCATTCAGAGGGGGTTAGAACGATCCCATGGGAGCAGAAGGGGCCCAACCAAGATGGGAGAGGAGTTTCTATTATGGCCAATTGGTCCCAAAGGAAGAGAAGTGTTTCTCTCCCTTTGCAAACTTTCTCCATGGAACCATCTATTCTCTATATGAAGCAAACCCACCATCCAACTGGATTAAAATATCAACTGATCAGGACATGAAAACACACATCCACACAAAAACCTGTACACAAATGTTCACAATAGCTCTCTTCACAACAACCCTCCAATGTGTGAGTGCATGCTCAGTTGCTTCGGTCATGTCTGACTCTTTGCGACCCTGTGGACCGTAGCCCACGAGGCTCCTCTGTCCATGGAATTCTCTAGGCAAAAATACTAGAGTAGGTTGCCATGTCCTCCTCCAGGGGATCTTCTCAATCCAGGGATCAAAGTTGTGTCTCTTACGTCTCCTGCATTGGCAGACAGCTTCTTTACCATTAGCACCACTTGGGAAGCCTAAACCCCACAAAGGAGACCCCCCAAATGTCCATTAGCTGGTTAATGGATGCAGAAAAGGGGCCCATCCATACTTGGAACATTATTCAGCCTTGAAAAAGAAAGCAATTCTGATCACCATGACAACATAGATGAACCTCGGAAACATGATGTTAAGTGAAAGAAGCCAGACCCAAAAGGCCACTTGTTATATGATTCCATTATATGAAATATCAGAGACTGAGTAAGCCACGGACACAGGTGATAGATGGGTGGTTACCAGGAGCTGGTAGAGGGATGGGGAGAAATGAGAGTGACGACTTAATAGAAAGGATTTTCTTTGGAGGGAGTGATGAAAATTTTTTGGAACTTGAAATTGGTGCTGGTTTTACAATTCAGTGAATGCTGTAAATGCTACTGACATATACATTTCAAATGCTTCATTTTATGTCACATAAATTGCATCTCAATAATTACATAAAGAAAGATTCACCTAAAAGTGAGGCCAGGAGGGAGGCAACTATGCGGTGGGCCAAATCAGGTCACCCAGGAATTCCAGGAGATCAGTCAACTTGACCAATAGCTGTGACACAGGGAAGGGCTCTCAGGTGACCAGCTGTCCCGCTGAGCCACAGAGCTGAGGAGAGTGTGGCTCCTGCAGGCACATACCTGGGGCAGGTGTGGATGGCTGCATATGCCTCTGATAGGTGAAACCTCTCAGGAGATACAGGTCCCTCCAGCAGGAGCACCGTCTCCAGGACAAAAGTCTTAAATAATCAGGTTGCAAACAGTGAACAACCCGGTGCAGCTGGCTGCCGGCGCTGTATCTAGGAGACCACACCGCAGATCCATTTACTGCCTGAACCACATGCTTGTTGTCTCTTGACTTCTTGGAAGGGCTCCCCAGTTCTTGCTGCTCACTGTTTTCTAATGTATATTACTGTCTCAATAAAACATGCCACACTAAGAACTATTAGGGGCCCAGTCACTGCTCTGTTACATGTGACTTTTCTTTTTTAAATTTTTATTGGAGCACAGTTGCTTTACAATGTTGTGTTTGTTTCTGCTATACTGCTGCTGCTAAGTAGCTTCAGTCGTGTCTGACTCTGTGTGACCCCATAGACAGTAGCCCACCAGGCCTCCCCGTCCCTGGGATTCTCCAGGCAAGAACACTGGAGTGGGTTACCATTTCCTTCTCCCATGCATGAAAGTGAAAAGTGAAAGGGAAGTCGCTCATTCGTGTCCGACCCTCAGCAACACCATGGACTGTAGCCCATCAGACTTCTCCATCCATGGGATTTTCCAGGCAAGGGCAGTGGAGTGGGGTGCCATTGCCTTCTCCGGTTTCTGCTATACAGCAAGATGAAAAATCTATGTGTTTACATATATCCCCTCCTCTTTGGATTTCCTTCCCATTTAGGTCACCACAGAGCACTGAGTAGAGTTCCCTGTGCTGTACTGTAGGGTCTCATTCAGTTCGGTTCAGTTCAGTTCAGTCACTTAGTCGTGTCTGACTCTTTGTGACCCCATGAATCACAGCACGCCAGGCCTCCCTGTCCATCACCAACTCCTGGAGTTGACTCAGACTCACGTCTATCGAGTCAGTGATGCCATCCAGCCATCCCATCCTCTGTCGTCCCCTTTTCCTCTTGCCCCCAATCCCTCCCAGCATCAGAGTCTTTTCCAATGAGTCAACTCTTCGCATGAGGTGGCCAAAGTACTGGAGTTTCAGCTTTAGCATCATTCCTTCCAAAGACATCCCAGGGCTGATCTCCTTCAGAATGGACTGGTTGGATCTCCTTGCAGTCCAAGGGACTCTCAAGAGTCTTCTCCAACACCACAGTTCAAAAGCATCAATTCTTCGGCGCTCAACCTTCTTCACAGTCCAACTCTCACATCCATACATGACCACTGGAAAAACTATAGCCTTGACTAGATGGACCTTTGTTGGCAAAGTAATGTCTCTGCTTTTGAATATGCTATCTAGGTTGGTCATAACTTTCCTTCCAAGGAGTAAGCGTCTTTTAATTTCATGGCTGCAGTCACCATCTGCTGTGATTTCATTAGTTATCTGTTTTATATTTAGTATCAACAGTGCATATATGTCAATCCCAATCTCTCAGTTCCTCCCATCCACCTTTTTCCCCTTGATATGTGACCTTTCTTTCTCTTTCTTTTCTTGAATCCTCATTTTCCCCTCCCATAAAATGGGACTAACACAGTATTTCTGTGAGAACAAGAGGTGGTCATATTTATCAAACATTCCATAAGCCCTAATACACATTCAGTTGTAAGCTTTTGTCCTCCTATACCTAGCTTTAGATAGATTCTCCTTTTTATTTTAAGATTTTTATGTGAATCATCTTTTATGTCTTTATTGAATTTGTTATCATATAATATTCTTTTTCTTTTATGTTCGGTTTTTTGGCCTCAAAGCATGAGGGATCCTACTTCCCCAACCAGGAATGGAACCCACACCCCCTGCATTGGAAGGTGAAGCCTTAACCATTGGACAGCCTGACAGATTTTTCAGTGAATGTGGAAATGAGTTAAATTCTTACATGTCAAGGAGAAGGTGTATTAGCCAGGCTTCCATGGGAGATGGATGACGTGCGGACGCTGTTATGAGCAGAATGTTCGTGTCCTCCCCAATGTGATGGTATTTGGAGCTGGGTCCTTTGGGAGGTGATTCTGTTGAGATAAAGTCATGAGAGTGGAGCCACCATGATTTGTTGTTGTTCAGTTGCTCAGTCGTGTCTGACTCTTCAACCCCATGGACTACAGCATGCCAAGCTTCCCTGTCCTTCACATCTTCTGGAGTTTGCACAGACTCATGTCCATGGAATCAGTGATGCCATCCAACCATCTCATCCTCTGTCATCCCTTTCTCCTCTTGCCTTCAATCTTTCCCAGCATCAGGGTCTTTTCCAATGAGTCAGTTCTTTCAATCAAGTGGCCAAAATACTGGAGCTTCAGCTTCAGCATCAGTCCTTCTAGTGAATCTTCAGGGTTGATTTCCTTTAGGATGGACTGGTTTGATATTCTTGCTGTCCAAGGGACTCTCAAGAGTCTTCTCCAACACCACAGTTCAAAATCATCAGTTATTTGGCACTCAGCCTTCTTTATGGTCTGACTTATATCTGTACATGACTACTGGAAAAACCATAGTTTTGACTAGACAGACCTTTGTCAGCAAAGTAATGCCTCCTCTTTTTAATACTATGGGATTAGTGAATTTACAAGAAGAGGAAACAGAGAGATCTCTGCACACATGGAGGAAAGGGTGTGTGAGGACACAGCCAGAAGGCAGCTGTCCACCAGCTGGGAAAAGTGTCCTCATGAGCAACCAAATCCACTGGCACCCTGTCCTTGGACTTCCAGCCTCCAGAACTGTGTGAAATAAATGTCTGTGGTTGAAGCCCCTCAACTCATGGTCTTATGTTATAGCAGCCTGAGCTAAGAGAGGGTGTACCTGGGGAGAGTTGAAAGGAGGGACTCTTAATGGACATGTGAGTACATTTAAAGGAACCAAGGGACTTCCCTGATGGCCCAGTGGTTGCGACTCTGTGCTTCCCATGCAGAGGGTGAGGGTTTGATCCTTGGTCAGGGAACCAAGATCCCAGATGTGCGACACAGCCAAAAAAATAGAACAGAGGAACCCAAAGTGGGTGGTGGGGCCCAGAGAGAACTGCCAAAAGGGATGCCATGAAGCTTTCACTCTGATGGAGCAGAGAACAGGGGAGCAAGGGGATACAGTGATGGATGGAGCCCTGAAAAGGGAGCCACAGCCAGACAGAAGTGGGGCTGTAGACAAAGGAATCCTTCCACTGCCAAGCCCAGGAGAACCTGGAGGAGGAGCACCTGGAGCCCCAGGGGTGGAGGAAACACTCAAACCCTGGGCGCAGCAGCCTCTGCCCATCCTCTGCTCTCCCTCTGGGGCCTCCCATTGGCCACAAGTTGCCAAGACAAAACCAGAGGTCAAGATTCCTTGGGAGAGCAGGGGTCAGCCTCCCAGGGGGCAGAGAGGAAGGAGAGTGGATCTGGAGAGGCAAGTGTGGGAGCAGCAGAGAGAAGGGATCCCAAAAGGGGCTTGGCTCATGTGCCTGCTCAGTCACTCAGTCGTGTCCGACTCTTTGTGACTCCTTTGACTGTAGCCCACCAGCCTCCTCTGTCCATGGCATTCTCCAGGCAAGAATACTAGAGAGGACTGCCATGCCCTTCTCCAGGGGATTGTCCCAGCCCAGGAATCGAACCCACATTTCCTGCATCTAAAGGTGGATTCTTTACCATTTGAGCTACTCGGGAAGGGTACCTGAATACTGCGAAGAGAGTTAGTGATGGGTGTATGCGTAGTCTGTGGTTCCTTCCATTTTTCGGGTGTGTGTGTGTGTGTGTGTGTGTGTGTGTGTGTGTTTTGACCCTGCTGTGTGGCATGCAGGATCTTAGTTTCCTCAACAGAGACAGAACCTGTATCCCCTGCAGAGGAAGCGCAGTCTTAACTACTGGACCGCCAGGGAAGTCCCTATTCTTCTTATATTTACTTCACCAAGCATAGACAAAAGCATCCAACTGGTGCTAAATAATTGCCTGCCACATTAAGAACCTCAAGTGCACTCATGGGGACACCTGTGCCCCATGTCATCCTCGCTAAGCATCCTGGTGAGTAGGAACTGAAAGGCAGTTCTAGGAATTGTGAGCATCTTGCCGGCTGGCATCTTGGTCAAAGGTGGTTTAGGAAGACAAGTCTGTGCTGTTTTTCAGGTCCTGGTGACCAGTCTTTCTGGTCTCTGCTGAGCTGAGCTGGAGGTGCAACATAATTAGTAGGTGGAGTGACTTAGAAAAGCATTCCTACGGCCAATTTTGTTTTTTTAAATATGGGAGGGAGACTGATGTCTCTGGTGTGGCCCCCTTGATATCCTGGCTTTGTTCTCCATCTGCTCAGAGCTCACTACTCTTTTTATATTTTTATAAAGTTTTTTTTTTTTTTTAATGTGGACCATGATTAAAGTCTTAGTTGAATTTACTTCAACATTGTTTCTGGGCTTTTTATGTTTTGGTTTTTCAGCCACAAGGCATGCAGGATTCTAGCTCCTGACCAGGGATCAAACCTGCATCCTCTTTGTGGAAGGTTATATCTTAACCACTGGACCACCAGGGAAGTCCCATCACCACCCTTCTTTAAATGAACTCAAGAAATAAGTAAGCATACTAGACATGTATGTGCTTAAAGTAAAAGGTGCATTTTTGTAGCATGTCCATTTTTAATGCCAGTGAGATTTGAAAGTTTTCTTTAAATAAAAATCTTTTTATTTTTTTAAATTTTATTTTATTTTTAAACCTTACATAATTGTATTAGTTTTAGAAAAAAAGAATGTGTTCATGTCTTTGCAGTCCTAGATCACTGCACATTTCCCAGGAATATTGTCTCAAGCAGAAATTCCCACATCTCTATTTTAATGTCCATTCATTCACTCAGTCTGGTGGTTTCTGTTTCTTCTCCATTCACGTGCCCAGTGAGAGAATCTCCTCTACCCATGATCAAATGGAAAGGCTGTCGATGAATAAATCTCCTGACAACAGGTGAAAGAAAGGCCATGGAGTCATTCTTGGATAGAGCCCTGAGTTTAATGAGTTTTATACTTCCTGGAGTCTTACTCTAAATAAGAAACATACTGAGAGCTATAAAAGCTATGGCCCTTTCTTTGAAACCTCAATTAAAACCAACACAAATCAAGAATGCTTAGCTTCCCTATCCAGGACTATCTTTCAGAAAGAAAAAAAAAAAAAAAAAACCGTGGTGACTTATAGGAAAACCACCCCTTCTGTCTGCAACTCCTCTGCCATTTCTGTAAAAATAAATAAATCTTAGAAACCAGGAAGGATGTCCTGAGCTAGGACATAGGTACCTCCACCGTCTCAAAATCAATTTCCAAATGTTTTCAGCTCTGGCTCTGAGCCAGCACATGTTTTGACATGATTCTTCCTCCTTAATTTATAACCTATGTGTATCTGCAAGGAAATTCAACCCTTATGTTGCTGATTCCTTTACACTTAACTCATCAAGCACTGCCTTCTAAGGCCCATTTGATGTTAAGAGGCTCTGAGCCCTTTTTTTACGAGGTCTTTTAAACCTGTTCCCCCTTAGAAACAGGAAGCCAGGTTTTTCCAGAAATAAACAAACTCAGCCCACAAAAAGTGTCCCTCGCTGGCCTGGTGACCAGACCCAGAGTCCTTAGTGGCTCCAAACCTGTCAGCACGTTTAAAAAAAACCACTCCAATGCTGCCTCTTTCAAGGATAAAACCTTGGGTTAAAAATCCACGAGCTACCCTGTTGCTGGGAAAGTAAGGTAAAGTGAAACAGCCACTATGGAGAACAGGATGGAGGCTCCTTAAAAAACTAAACACGGAACTACCGAGTGACCCAGCAATCCTACTACCAGGCATATTCCCTGAAAAAAACCACAGTTTGAAAAGATACATGCTGCACTACTTACAGTAGCCAGAACATGGGAGCAACCTAAATGTTCATCAATAGATGAATGGATAAAGAGGCCATGGTACATATATGCAATGGGACATTACTCATCCACAAAAAGGAAAGAAACTGGGTCACTTGTGGAGACGTGGATGAACCTAGAGTCTGTCATACAGAATGAAGTAAGTCAGAAAGACAAAAACAATGATCATATTTTAACACATATATGTAGAATCTTAAAAAAATGTCACAGATGAACCTATTCTCAGGGCAGGAATAGAGATGCAGACATAGGGAACAAACAAAGGGACATGGGGGCAAAAAGCGGGGGTGAGACAAATTGGGAGTAAAGCACTGACATATATATACACTATGATGGGTAAGATAGACAGCTCCTGGGAACCTACTATACAGCACAGGGAGATTGGCTCAGTGCTCTGTGATGACCTAGCGTAGTGCAATGGGAAGGGATGGGAGGAAGGTCCAAGAGGGAGGGAATATATGTATGCATATAGTTGATCCACTTTGTTGTTCCGAAGAAACTAATACAACACTGTAAACCAACTTACCCCAGTCAAATTTGTTTTAAAAAAAATCAGCATGCCACAAAAGATAAGGATCACCTAATACCAACAGGAAAGAGAAAACCATTCTACCGGGAGGTTGCCTGGGTTGCAATTTAGGACGTGCAAACACAGGAGATGGGGAATCTGTGGAGGGAGACAGAAGAGAGCTGTTTCTTCATGAATTTCGGTGACACCATCTCTCCAGGTGTGGAAAAGACAGCCACAGGGTCCCTGCCACTCCTCTGACTGAGGGGTGGAGAGTAATCTCTCTCTCCTTGAATCTGAGTGGGCTCGGCCACTTCTTTGTCAGATAGAACATGGTGGAAGGGATATTTTGGTCAACCTCTATGTCCAGAATCCTGTCTCTGGGTGGAGCCAGCTGCCATGGGAGAAGTCTAACTACTCTGAGACTGCCATGCTGTAAGGAAGCCCAGGCCATGTGAGCAGACCCTGGTGGATGGGACACTGCCTGGGGGTTGGGGAGAGAAAGGAGAAACCAAGATGCTAGATCCATAGGTGAAGTGAAACGTGAAAGCAAACTCTCCAGCTGCGGCCATTATCAGAGACAAACAACCCAGCCCATTCCTTCCAGAGTTGCTGACTCCCCAAATCACAGGCAAAATAAAAGGATGGTTTGAGAGTATGCATTTTGAGATGCTCGCCATATGGAGGAATAGTCATGACACCTGGATGCCTCTACTCACCTCCTCTACCTATTCTATGGCATCATGTTCATTTGTATTCCTATTATCAGTTGGTTGAAAATAAAAGAAAACCCTACTGTAGGCCTAAAAAGTAATTTGTGAACTGAAAACCTCATGAGAGCTCTCATTCAGGTATAGTTTGATCCAGGGGTTCGTGATGTCAGCCTGGCATTGATTCCCAGTCTCTGAAAAGGGCTCTCTCCTCCCAGCGCTGGCTTGTGCTCAGGACTGTGTGCTGTGCTAAGTCACTTCAGTTGTGTCTAACTCTTTGCGACCCTATGAACTGTAGCCTACCTACCAGGCTCCTCTGTCTGTGGGATTCTCCAGGCAAGAGTACTGGAGTGGGTTGCCATTTCCTTCTCCAGGGGATCTTCCCTATCCAGGGATTGAACCTGAATATCTTAGGTTTCCTGCATTGGCAGAGAGGTTCTTTATCACTAGCACCACCAGGGAAGCCCTATGCTCAGGCCAGGTGCCCTAAAAATAGCAAGAATCGTGGCACCACTTTCAATCCTGAAAACACCACACTACATCACCCAGAGGAGGAAAGGGTGTCTGTGCCCACCAGTGATGCTTGGGCGTCTGCCCCACTCCGTGGAGTCTGATGGAGAAGGAGGTGGAGCCAGCTTACCCCTAACCATGTGGATCCCCAAATGGAACAGGGGTGAAATGAATAGGGTAGTGACCAACACATGCCCTCTCTGGGATTTCTGCTCTTTGCCATTTCAATTATTTCAAGAATAGGAGATAAATGAAGCAATTACAAGAATCTGGGTACTGTGGTCTTTAATTTGTATAAAATATTTTTATTTTGGATTGGAAAGTCCAGGTTTAAAAAAGTTATCATCTTGTATTTTTTACTTTATTTTATTTATTTTTTTAGTTTCTTTTTTTTTAAATTGGTGTATAGCTGCTTGTGTCAGCTTCTGCTGTACAGCAAAGTGAATCAGCCATATCTATTCATGTGTCCCACTCTTTTTGGCTTTCCTTCCCATTTGGGTCATCACAGAACATCGAGTGGGGTTCCCTGTGCTATATAGTAGGTTCCCATTAGTTCTCTATTTTATACATAGTATCCATAGTGTATATATGTCAGTCCAAACATCCCAATTCATCCTACCTCCCCTTTGTTCTCTACATCTCTGTTTCTACTTCTGTTTTGCAACTAAGATCATCTGTACCATTAGAATCTGGGTAATTTCTAAAGTAGAAGGGAAAAGGAGGTTTAAGAGATTTGTCTAACACACATACATGCATTTTAAGAGTATGTTGCTGGGTTTCTATCTGAGAAGAACACTATAGATGACTTTGGCAGCATGCTGGAAAATGTTTAACAACCAGCTCTCCAGAAGAAAAAAATCAGCCCTAAATTGTGACTCTGGCTAATTTCTGTGGTGTCAATACTCCCACCATGCTGGTTTCAAGCTGCCAACTAAATACAAAGTTAGGAGGAGATGCTTACAATCAGCTCTCACAAGCCAGCTCCTGTGTTTTCTGCATAATTTTTTAAAGGATTTTAAAGTTGAGAAACTTGGCCCTGGAGGAAATCTTTTCATTCTGACGGAAGCTGTATTCATGCCTTCAGAACTCCCAAATTGTAAATAAAGCCATGCTTCTGGAGGACAAGTGGCTGATGGGTGCCCATTACTTGGCATTTTCCAAAATACACACTGGAAGGACTGAGACACCTTCTCACCCTCTTCAGGGAGAGGATGGATTAATCTGTGAAGCCAAGAGGTCCCAGAAATGAACATAACCAAGTGTGGATGATAGAAACTTTGGAAGAATAACACACAGGTTGAGTAACAGAAGTAGCCATCAAAAAGAGCCCAGACCCAAGTACCATACAGAAGAGGCAACCAAATAGCAACACAAAGGGTAAAGTTGATGAACAAAAGGAAATTTAACAGGGATGAATGTAGTTCATGCGTTTGGATGGAAGGGGAAAGGCAGTCTTATAAGAACCAGATAAGGTAGAGAGCAGTTTTGACTCAGTTCGTGGAAAAGGATGACAGGGAGCTTAATTTAAAGCATTAGCACCACGTGGCTGTCAAAAATGTAATTCTCATTCACATTAACAAAAGTATGGGATCTAACAGAGGAACTGCAAACAGTAGCAGCAGATACGGTGTGTTTGTCTTGCACGGTGTTTATACAATTTTAATTAGTCATCTACATTAAAAAGCAGGAGATTTGAACCCACCCACCCTTCCCTGGTGGCTCAGACGGTAAAGTGTCTGTCTACAATGAGGGAGACCCGGGTTCGATCCCTGGGTCGGGAGGATCCCCTGGAGACGGAAATGGCAATCCACTCCAGTACTATTGCCTGAAAAATCCCATGGACAGAGGAGCCTGGTAGGCTACAGTCCATGGGGTCGAAAGAGTCCGACATGACTGAGTGACTTCACTTTCACTTTTACCCACCTCCAAAATCAAGATTTCTGGTTTGTCTTTAAAACTCAGAATTTCTGTTAACACCAAGCTCCCAAATCTTCAACAGCAACGATGGTCTGGAACTTAGCTATAGGTTCCCTTTTAAACAGATCCTATGGTCCTTGTAACACTCTCTGTTTATTGTCTGACACTAACATCTTCACTCACTGTCTTCCTAGAGACATTTGAATTTGCAGCCCATGGTCTAGAAGAAAGTAGGTGATTATCCTTTTAGTACCTCAAAAATAGTATTTATTTTTTTAAATTTATTCTGTTGAAGTATAGTTGATTTACAATGTTGTGTTAATTTCCAGTGTACAGCAAAATGATTCAGTTAAACATATATTCTTTAGCATATGCTTTTCCGTTATGGTTTATCAAAGTTTACTGAATATAGTTTCCTGAGCTATAGAGTAGGGTCTTGTCATCCTGTTGTTTTGAATTGCTTTGTAACCTCTCTCTCTCAGTTGTCTGTCCATTTATCTGTCCATCCATTCATCCATCTCTCATCTAGCATACTAGTTAGCTCACTGTCTAAACTATTTAATCTATCTACATTATCTATCTTCTAGCTACATAATACATGTTTATTACCAAAAACTGAAATTGAGAAAGTATAAGGAAGAAGGTATAAAGATTATCCATAAATTACACCAAACACAGATAACTACTGTAAACATTTTAAGCCTTTCCAGGTATACACACAGTTCACAACAGCAACAACAGCAAAATGGAATGCACAAGATGCAATTCATAATACACAGAGTGTATTATATAACCTGCCTTGTTAACTAACAACAGGCATAATATTCAGAATGTTTAACAACGGACACGGCATAGGTATTGTGTGTTAGTCGCTCAGTCGTGTCTGATTCTTTGCAACTCCATGGACTGTAGCCCACCAGGCTCTTCTGTCCATGGGATTCTCCGGGCAAGAACACTGGAGTGGGCTGCCATTTCCTTCTCCAATGCATAGGTATAGATCAATCTGAAAACAGGCCAAGCGGGAACAACCAGAGGCTTTGTCCATCCTAGCTGACATCAGCAGCCGTAGTAATATGATTGGCTATTTTCCCATGTTAATAACATGGCTCTACATAATTATTTTATTGAGAACTTGATATTCTAAGGACTTACTACAATTGAACAGTCAGCCTGCTGGTGTCCGTTTAGGTAGTTCTCGATTTTCAACACATTTAATGGAAGTAGAATTGCTGGGTCAGAGGGTATATACTGTTTTAAAAGATGTTAGACACATGCTGCATTTGCTCTCTAGAAAAGATGATCCATTTCATATTCCCACCAGTGTGGTGAGAGGAACCCGTTTCTCCACACCCAAGTATTAACAGCCTTAAAAAAACAATACCAATGTGTTAGGCAAAAATAATCTTGTTTTCACACATGTATCCTGTGATTATCATGAGTGAGGTTAAATATTTTTCTACAGATTTATGGGTAATTAGTATTTCTTATAATTTGAATTGAGATGCACAAACACAGCAGGAAGCTACAGCTTTGGCCTTATAAATTTTATTGAGATTTTGCATTTAAAAAATTGTTTATTAATTCATTTTTTGCTATACAGAATTTCACATTTTTATGGAGTCAAATCATGATTTCATAAAAATAGTTTTGGCTTTGATGTCATACTAAGAAAACTGCTTCTTGAAAAGTTTATAAAAAGTATTCACCAGCCTTTGCTTTCCATTGAATGAATATTTTAGAGAACTTTTCCCCTCTGCTGGTGGTCTTATTTTTATGTTTAAATCTTTTAACAATCCAAATGTATTTTGATAAAAGGTGTGAGGTGAAGATCTAATATAAAAATGTCTCCAAATCTAAAAGAAGGCTCAACACTCAGTGATTGAAACACCCATTCTTTCTTATTTAATTGAAATAAAGTTTCAAATTCATTTGCTGTTCTTCCTGGACATTATATTTTGTTCCATTAATTTGTTTGTTTTAATGCTCTTTTAGTGACTGTAGATTTACATTGCACTTCATTATAGTATCTATAGATTATGCATTTCTTCATCACTCTTACAGGGTTTCCCCTCCCCCAGAGTATTTGCTCAAATATGATGAATTTCATATCATTTTATAGAGTTCCAAAAAAATACAGATTTTCAAATTGAACTTGCATTATATTTAGGAATCAATAGGGGGGATAATAGACATATTACCAGGTACATGGTATAATTTTTTCTAATTATATATGCTTTCCAGTAACATAGCAACATCTTCTTCAAAAGGGTTTGCACATTAAGTTTATTTCTCTGTAGTTGCAGGGAAAGATCATTGGCCAAGATGGCGGTGGTCAGGCTCTCTTGCCCCGTGTGCTCTTGCTCTCACCACACATTTTGTAATAATGATTTTGCAAGGTTATGTAACCATGCAAGGTTGACAGCATTTACAGCACTGCACAGGCGCATCATGACCTATATAAGACCTGAGACGCTCTTGCAGTTGCGTTGGGGGCTGCTGCATCAACCCTGAGAGAATGAAGAATGTCTGTAGTTCCTATGAAATCTTCCAGTTTCTTCCCATCTGCTTCCCAGCTCGTGCCTCGCCTACCTTGGGTTTAGTGATCAGCAAGATGACTGGAGTGGTCAGCAGGATACCCAGTATGTACGGGAGCCTGAGGCGCCAATGGAAGGAGGAAGCCAGTGGTCACCACATGATATGTGGTACCCAGTGGCCACGGTCCTCTTGGCATGGGCCCCAGTGGAAGACTGAAAGGTGGTGAACGGTTCACTGGAGAGCATTGAAAAGGCATTACAGGCGGTGAGTTCTCATTTGATAAACAAGGTGGCAGTGCTGGCACATTGGGGTGAATTTTCCTGACTGCCCTGAAGGCGAATATAGATAATGTCCTAGCACAGGTGGGCAATGTGCAGAGATGCTTGGAAGAACTAGAACAACCGATACTGGTGTTAAAGCAAGAATGGCTTCCCTGGTAGCTCAGCTGGTAAAGGATCTGTCTGCAATGCAGGAGACCCTGGTTTGATTCCTGGGTTGGGAAGATCCACTGGAGAAGGGATAGAGCAAGAACCGCACGGCCTTGAAGAACCCAGCATCTCTGACAGTGAGGGTACGGGATGGTGATGATGAACACTACAAGACTAAGGAACGTTATGAGACTGCATGTCCCTGCTTGTTAGCAAGGCCCCTGGTGCAGCAGAAGGATGTGGCCAAGGAGGCAAGGAAGTCCCGTGAGGCCTTGGGCACCAAGGAGGCCAAAGAGAAGAGTGCACCGACTCTGCAGCCAGGACGAGGTCTGGGAAGGCCAGCAAGGGGCAAGGACCAGCCCTGGTGGAGAGCTTAGAGCTGGATCAGGGCCTGCCAAAGCCACCCCCGTGGAGCCCCAAGGAGTCCACAGAGTCTGCATATAGCCAGAAAAGATGCTCAGGAGGGCAAGTGAGGCTCAGAAAACACAATGAGGACCTGGGCTTCAAGCTGGCGGAAGATGGTGGGGAAACCATGACGTGCTTGGATCCGGCTGGACCTCGGCCCCCTCAGCTTCTACACCGGCCTGGCAGGCGGAGGAGCCTCCTGAAGATGACACGTGTTTTACAGGCGGCATGCTAGACGCCATCTTGAACAATGCCCATCCACCTCTTTGGGTTCCTTGACTGCTACCTCGGCGGTGGCAAGCTTGGGAGAAATAGTGGGATGGCTGCGGGCAGAGGGGATTTGAAGTGTGAAGACCCCAAGGTGGGGCAGAGCTGGTAAAGGCCCCATCCGGTAACGCGGATGCAAATGTGGGCTGATTTGCTGGCAGCAGGAGTTGACGGAAATAAAACTGATAAACAGCTCAATGCTCTGCTCCTAGAACTATGGAGGCAACTGAGAATACAGCAGCAGTTTACCAAGAATGGGAAGTGCCCACAGGAAGAGATACGGGCTGTTCAGTTAGATTACATGGTGCCCAAGGACGTTCCTTTGGAACTGTAAAGGCTGTGTTCTTACCTTTCTTTGGAAATCGGATGGCTCCCTGTGTGGAGATATACTGTAAAGGCTGTGTCTTCTCATGTGCTGCTAACCGCTGATTCTCTTCCAGATTTACCACAGCGTGCACCAGAGCTTATAAAGTATTTGGGATCATGTGTGTGGGCTGTGAACATGGCAAAAATCCCCTTTGAAGGGGTGGGCCCGGAGCCTGTGGCTGTTGGGGTGGAGGGTGATTTGGTGATTATGGTCCTTAATAAAAATCCCCGTGGGGTGGAGTTGCCCCTGTGGAGGCGCTCCTGCAATTTCACAAGGACAGACGGTGGGCTGGACTTGGCCCCGGATGATCAAGGCACTCCCGCACATGTGGTGGGTGGCTCTTCTAACCCCATGGGGGCAAGGCCTGCAGCATGAGTTCCAGGTGATACCTGGCCTTGAGTCTTGCTGTGTACTGGGGGTGTGCTTGCATGCTAGTCCTTTGGTGTTGTAGCCTTTACTGCTGTTGCGGGATGTGGATCCAAGGGTCGGCGTCACTGGCCAAGGGAATACTGGAGCAGACGGACTGTGTGGATGTGAGGCAAGAGACCCCGAAGGGGTGGAATGTGGGGAAAGAGCGATCTGCCAAGATGGTGGTGGTCAGGCTTTCCCACCCCATGTTCTCTCACCCTCGCCCCACATCTTGTAAATAATGACTTTGCATGGTTATGTAACAGCGGAGATCATTTATAGCACTGCACACGTGCATCATGACCTATATAAGCACCACCTGAAATGCTCTTGTAATTGCATTGAAAGCATGATGCCTTGCTGCTTTGTCAGCCATGAGAGAATAAAGAAATGTCTGTAGCTCCTACGGCTCCTTGCATCTTCTCCCAGTTTCTCCCATCTGCTTCCCAGCTTGTCCCTTGCCTATCCTGGGTTCAGTAATCAGCAAGACAGTAGTTTATCTATGTTTTTTTAATAAAAAAAAAAAAAAAACTTCTGTTGGACTATAGTTGATTTACAATGTTATTAGTGTCAGGTGTACAACAAAGTGATTCATATATATTTTTTCTTAGATTATTTTCCCTTATAGGTTGTTACAAAATATTGTGTATAGTTCTCTGTGCTATACAGTAGGTCCTTATTGTTTATCTATTTTATATGTAGTACCTATGCTTTTTGTAGGTATTTTAAAGATGGTCTTTTATTTTCTTCATATTTTTAACTAGTTAATGCTGGTATACAAGGAAGCCACTGATTTTTGTAGATTTGTTTTGTCCAAGTCTCCCTATCAATTCTCATCAATTCCATTTTTGGCTAAGTCTTTCAATCACATCAGCTGCAAATAATAACAGTTTCCAATGGTTTTAGCTTCTTGCCTCTTGCCTTACTTCATGGTCTAGCATAGCCAGGGTAACACTGAATCATAGTTGACAGCCTTCTTTTGTTCCAGGTTTGATAAAAATGCCCGATTATTATGTACAATATTTGCTGTAAGTGTCCAATGATCCCACTCTGTTGCCTCCTTGTTAGACAATTCCTGGAGAATAGCATTCACTTGTGAGCATCTTCCTTAACACAAGATTATACCAAAGTAAGAACACTCTGAGGACAGTCAGCAAGGGGA
Source organism: Bos indicus x Bos taurus (assembly GCF_003369695.1). Lineage (NCBI taxonomy): Eukaryota > Metazoa > Chordata > Mammalia > Artiodactyla > Bovidae > Bos > Bos indicus x Bos taurus. Next base: position 25,868,762 of record NC_040092.1, on the reverse strand, counting down.
AAACCAAGTTATTTAACAGTTTTAAGGATCAAAATAGATGCAGAGAGCACATAACAGTCAAAAACATAAGGTGCTTTCATATGAAAAATGAATTAGATGTGTTTATAGGAGGACCACGTCATAAAAGTAGAACTAGTAGGAAATAGTCATAAGGAAGCAGATTTAAACTCAAAATAAGACATGTCTTAAAATTGAGAGCTAGTCTAAGATAGAACATCCAAGGGGTGGTGCCCAAAATAAGCCTATATGGGCCTATTACGGTCAGGAGTGATACAGTGGTTTAAACTTCAGATGGTGGGTCAGTAGTAGGTCATAGTAGAGTCAGGAGTCTGCAGCATTAGCTTTATCTGGGAGCTTATTACAAATGCAGACTCTTGAGTCCTGTCCAGACCTATGGAATCAGGATCTGCATTTTAGCAAAAGGTCCAGGTGATTTGTATGTACATTAAGGTTTGAAAAGCACTGGACTAGTTGGTTTTTCTTGCAAGTCACAGACACCAAACTTGCTGACACTTGGAGAATACAGGCAGTTAATTACCTTGAATAACAAGAAGACTGTAAGTGTAGTAGCTCAATGAAGTCATCACAAGTTTGCCCCTTGTTTCTCACATACCATCCTTGGAATGTGGGTGTTAATATTGAGTTTATTGCCTCATGGTCACAAAATGGCTGCAGCAACTCCACATACAGTTTTCACGCTCCACATTCCATGAAGGAAAATGACAGGATTCCTCAACATCTGTCTTTTAATCATGTAGGAAAATCTTTCCTTAAATTGTCCCCGATTCCCACCTGCACACTCTCATTTCTCTATCACATCAGGAGAACTTACCTTACATCATATTGACTGGTCTGAGTGACATGCACACCCCCAATCCAGTGGGATAATTTTACCCAGTTTAGTAATTTTGGTTCATCCCCTGGGACACATGGGGAAATTTTGCCTTGGCAAGAATAAATCCTTAGAAGGGAGAGGTGGGTTGAAAGTAAAACCAATACATTTAACTTTGTTCAATGTCCCTTCTTCTCTCCTGTGTTTTCTAACATCCTCTTTTACACAACAGATGTGACTCAATACTCTGAACATTACTGAATATTGGGTCTTAATGGCTGAAAAAAGGGTTGCCATCATGACACCCATAAAAGAATGGCAAAATTTTATGTGACTTTTTCTGCCCTTCATATTGTTTTTGTTTGGTCCTCATCGACCTGTGTCATCATTACAACAAAATTAGAATCACAAATTCCTCAAATCTCTTTATGGTCTCTTTATGTCAAGTGTGGATTTTACTTTCTCAATACTTAGAGAAATTCCCTTTGGAGAAAAAAAACAACATTTTAGCTGCCTTAAGTATTTCTGAATTTAGTTCAAATTAAAGCCCTCTGCTATGAGCCCTGAAGCCATTGAAACTTACAAGATACTGACACAGCTTCAGGACTATGGCTTCAGATGGGCTGCAGGAAGAAAGGCAGCTTGCAAATGAAGATTCTTACCCAAAGCCAACAAAATCCAAGTGTTTTATGTGAGTGGTGGCCCTGGAAGGTACACAGGTGCTGCTCTGCCCTGGGGTGAGCAGGGGAGGAGAATGGCCCCAACCCCAGGGCTTGTCACTTCTGATCAAAGTCGGCTCCTGCGGCTCATAATCACCAGCTCCCACCTTTTAAAACAGACACTGATTTATCATCTGTCAGGGTTGATGACTTTGTAGTTCTGCCTAAAATACTGAAAACATTGTTAGAATAGGTTTTTAAGATGGTTTTTTTTTAGCGCACATAGTCCCTAAGAATGCCACCAATCTCTCCCTTTGAGGACATCTGCTGTGAGAGACCACCTGTCGTCAGAGACCCCCTGAGAACATCCTCTCCCATCATTACGAAAACCCCTGAAGACACCAATTGCAAAAGTTCCTTTAGGTCAGGTGGAGGTGGGTGTGTTCCAAACATGGTTTTTAATGAATCCCTTCCTATAAACTGAAGACCCCTGAATGCCAGCCTGGTACCAAAAAAAAAAAAAAAAAAAGGCTTAAAATAACAAAGTGAAACTCGGTGACAGGAAAAGTCCGACTGGGTTTCGGCCATTGTGCAAGATCTAACAGCATCATCTTCATAGGGGTGGGACTGTTTAAGTCCCCAATTACGACCGCTCACCTCGACAACTGAAACTTATTCTTTGCACATTTCAAACGCATCTCCTTCCCTCCTCCCTCCAGCTTGGCCTTCACACTCTTAATAAAACATTAAAAAACACTCCACACTATGTTGCCGGAGCGTGTTCCACGAGCTTCCCTGAAGTCTGGCGTTTTTCTCCATCTCCATATTACAGCCATCTTCATCCATTTGCGTACAGAGGTGTCCGCGCATGAGGTCTGATTTCCTGGGAAGTTGGCTATGATGTGATTGTGTTCAAAGAAAAAGACAGAGAATATTTTCCACTGCTGCAGAGGCACTGTGCCTGCCTTTTAAACTTGAAAGATCAGCGGGTATTCTGTGGAACCTGAACACGGGTATTGGAAAAAGTGTTTCTCTAAGGGGAAAAGAGGAAAAAAAAAAAAAAAACACCTCATTCTGTTTAAAGATCATTACTCATTAGCATGCTGGGTTCATCTTTTGTGGGGAGGGGAAATAAACATAATAATAACATTTATTGAACCTAGCTTAATGGCAACAGTCTTCGAAACACTTTATACATAAGATTTTATGGAATCCTATCTCCTGAACTGGAGTGAGGGACAGATGGATTAACACATGTTTTGTTGTTTAGTAGCTAAGTCACGTCTGACTCTGTGACCCCATGAACTACAGCATGCCAGGTACAATACAGAGCTATTAAAACAATCGAGCACCTAGAAAGTGACAGCCTAGGGAGGGGGTCCACTGTCACCCCCATTTTAAGGATGAAAGTTCCAGCAGCTTGCCCAAGGGAAAGCAACTCCCAAGGGCACTGAGTCAGACTGGCTATCTGGGCACAGTAGGAGCCAGATAACGTTCAATCCTAAACTATATTATAGTTTCATATCTTTCAAGTGTAAGATGCCAATTTGCACTCTGATTTGTTATTCTTTTCTGTATCTCTCTCTCTCCTTTCTAAGAAAATAATATGGAAAATAGGATAATATCTATTGCCTCAAGAATACTTCTTGATTTTTGTTTTCCAGTTTTTGGTCTTGGAGCAGCAACTCAGTAGGTGCAGGGATTAAAGAATGCCAGCCTGTGGTGCTCATGTTCCTGTTGCTTGGCTGGCCCAAGGGTTAAAGAGAAAGAGGCAGTGCCCCAGGGTAAAAGAGGAGGGGTCTCAGGCATTCACCCTCCTAACCACCCCCCTCCCTTATCTCTGTCTGAATCACATATATGGACTCTGGATAAGACTACTGACATCATCTCCTTCAATCCTTCTCCTCTAAAAATGAGGAACTGAAGCCTGAGTGGTTAAGGGGATGCACTCATTTCAGGCACCCTCTGCAGCCTGCTCTGTCCTCCTCCTTCCTCTGTCCCTGGAGAGACCCCCCACCACCACCTGATTCACCTCTTCTGCAACTCTGACCATCTCTGGACACCCACCTATGCAACACCCCCATCACAGCCTGCAGACCAACCTTATCCACCTGGAAGGATCAGACACCCTCAGGCACAAATTGTCTACGCTGCATTCATCTTTCCTTCTCCACCAACAGCCCGCGCCATCCCCTTGTTTCCTCCTGTCTCAGTGATGTTCACCCTGGTCCCCACCTGAGTCAGAAACACGGTCCTCCCTGACCATCCCTTCCCTCTTGCTCCTTCTCTGTGTGAAGTCAAGCCCTGCTGCTTCTCTGTCTACCCCCTTTTCTCATCCCCACTGCTGTGTCCTCAGCTCACTCTGGGGACTATTGCAGAAAGGCAGTTTGTCACACCCTCTGCTCTTCCATTCTCCCATGCTGGCAAAGGGAGCTTTGTACTTTGCCAATGTGATCTTGTGCCTCTTTTGCTTGCAGCAAAGGCATGGACGGCTGCTGTGAAGATGAAATGATCTGGTTCACGCAAAGTCCTCAGAACCACTGAGAGCGGTAGGAGGGCCTAATGGTCAGAGAGGCAGGCTCGGACGCACACAGCCAGGGTTCACATTCTGGGCTGCCTGCCTGCTACCCCTGTGGCCTTGGCCAAGTGACTTATCTGTGCTCTAATTTCCTCATCTGATACGGGGGATGAGAATAGCTCCACCAAAATTTGCTAAAGAATTGAATGAATACATGTAAAGTGCTTAGCATAGTAACTGGTATAAAGTGCTATCATTCATTCATTCATTCATCACTTTTTGAACCAGTGGTCCAGGACCTATTAGACTACCCCGTTCCTATCCCGTGCTCTAATTACTTGCTGTGTGACCCTGGGAGTTTACATAACCTCTCTGTGCCTTGGAGTCCTCATCTATAAAGTGGGGCTAATACAAATACCTACCTGAATTGTCCTGGCAGTTAAAAGAGACAGTCCCTGTCAAGCACTCAGCACACAGGAAGTGTTCTGAAAGGTCTGCTACATATGACTATCACTGTTATTGTTGTATCAATAGTTACTGTTACGACTCTGAGGCCTCCTGCTAGGTGCTGGGCACAGTCTAGGTCCTCACCTGTTCATAACTTCTGCTCTAGCCATCAACAGGTCCCTGCAATTTCACTGTGCTGTGAAATTATATGTCTTGAATCTTCTGCCTTCTGTGAATTTCAAGAGGCCTCCATGACGCAAAATAGAAACACATGTCACACATAAGCTCCTATTATAGCTATGCAGGTCTTCTCAACCAGGCTGTGAACTTCTCCAAGCCAAAGCCTGCTTCTCTGTCTCCTAGACTCTGGCATTTTTTAGGTAGTGAGACGTTTGCTTCCCAGGTGGTTTGGTGGTTAAAGAATCTGCCTGCCAATGCAGGAGACTTGGGTTTGATCCCTGGATCAGGAAGATCCCCTGGAGTAGGAAATGACAACCCACTCCAGTATTCTTGCCTTGGAAATCCACGGAGAGGAATCTGGTGGGCTACCGTCTATGGGGTTGCAAAGAGTCAGGCACGACTGAGCAACCGAGCACGCAGGCACGCTGATATGTAGATGAGGGAATGAATGAGGGAAGGAATGGATGGATGTGGATGGCAGCGTGACCTTGGCCATCACATTCTTTGAGGCTCTTCTAACCAAGATGTCACCCCTCAGATCTGTAACCCAAGACAGATTTCCATTTTCCTGGAGCTGAGGCCACGGCCTCTGACGCTGAGAAATCTCCAAATGAAGGCAGTCAACATTTCTTTTGGAAATCCTTCATTGAGCTGGAGAATCCAAGGGCTAGCAGGATGCTTTGGCTGCTTTCTAACTTTTAGGCCTGGATGCTTTTCCTAAAATTCACCTTCTGTATGAGACCCAGGGTCAGATTTCAGTCCTAGAGAGAGTGCGCAGTTTACTTAAAAATCTCTGCTACTTGTAATTACCACTGGGAGATGAGGCACCCCAATGCTCCAAGCACAAGGAAAGGGTAAAACCCGCTGACATTTGTAAACAAAGTCACTGTAGTCTGAGGGATAAATTCGCACTGAAATACACTCTAAACAACAGCAAAGTCACTTGTGGATGCTCTTAAACTTGGTTTTCTTTGGGAATACCGTCCGAAGCCTACACACCTGAACAGGGGCAGACCCAAAACCACTGAATAGTCTAATGATTTTAGAACTGAGTATTTTAAGCTCATACCCAGCTTAGACACTCACCACAGTGCTCCGATAGTTATCTTTCTCGACTTTCCCAAGCTCTATTCCAGAAATGTCATTTTTATGTTTCCGAAGAGTTATCAAAGGGAGCAAGGCAAGCATACATACACATGTACATAAATGTCTTTAGTCTTTTCAAGATCTGTTTGGAAATAATCAACATAGAAGTTTCTACTTGTGAACATTTTTTTAAAAACCTTTTTTCTTTTTTAATGCACTGAAGGCTATTCTGGATTTTACCTTACTTAACCTACCTACTTGGTGTTTCTCGAACTCGGTTCCAAATCATCCATGCTCCTCACTCCTGCATGCTACGTGGAACCCCTTCCCACCCCTCACAAAGAATTATTTAGACCATTGTTCAATTCTAGTTTTGTTGATGCAAGGATAGTCTGGGTCATCAGGCTTCATTCCGAAACACCATTTTCAGGAAACAAGATACCCTGACTGCAGGCTTCTGTCCATCATTAATAAGTGTTAATAAATGCTCCAAATTCTTAAGAGGTCTTTGTTCAGCCTGGAGCTTGACATCAGGATGACCCAGGGATGGCTGGGTTTGTTCTATCAGATTCCCACAGCAGTTGGTCCAAACTCTGCCCTTGGGTCCTTCTGGTTAGAACCTGAGTTTAGCTGTGCCCCAGACCAGCTTGACTCTGACTCACTTCAAATCTTTACAGCTACACAACTTAGGCAGCAAATACCGGAGGAGAAGCAAGCACAATGAAGCACAAAGCTGATTAGCTTCCCCTTAATGACTCACCACCCTTAGCAGATTATTTTATCCTATCCTGATCTACAATCTGTATTGTAAATGTGTCCAGGTGTTTGCGGGAAACCAGCATACTTTGGATGGTTGTATACCATTTTCTCTCTGTACACTTTGACTTTAGCAGGTCAACGGAGCCCTACTCTGATTTAATTCTCCTAATTGGCTGGATCCATTCTCCAGACGCTAGTCAAGGGGCACAAGCCTGTATCCATGCTTAATATCCAAGATGCTGTTTAATGAACTGGGCTAAAACTGGGCGGCCCTTGCATCCTGCCACCCAGAGTCAGAGACAACTTCCAACCATACCCGCTTCCTGCATGTAATTCCTCTGCAGCCTGAAATTAAATCATTCTGCCCACTTTGGAATCTGTCCATTTGCCATTTCACAGAGATAACCAATGATCTGTAGACAGAAATGCACACTCGGGATTTGCATGAAAAGTAAACAGAGGGAGAAAGTTTTCTCTGTTCTTCCCACTCAGAGAAGGGTCCCGTCACAACACACAAGGGACCAGCACCAAACTAAAGAACATTTTTTATTTTTAATAAAATAGTGGAGCATGAAAAATATCATATATGACAAATAGACACCAGCAAGACCACTCTTTCCTGGCACCTCCTGGTGAGGAGAATTAACTCCACCTTTTGTAGACAGGCTTCTGGGCTCTATTCATGGAAACCATTTGTTTAATAATAGAAAGAGTCAATAAGCCCTTTGGGCACTTTTGAATCATCCCTCTCCCCTCTCCGCCCCCCCCCCCCCCCAACCCTTCTACAAATCAGTCCAAACGTGTATCACATAGGCTTGGTTTCCATTAAAAAGCCACAAACTGTAAAACTAAAAGGGTTCTGAGGGCTGGGCCCCTTAGTTCTTTTGTTAGCATACTTCTTTTGTTGTCTTTACTACAGCAAAATACTTGTTTCTCTTTTGATTTTTATGGAAAGAAAAAGAAATGTATTGCACATCGTTGGCACTGTACCAATATGAGGTTAGATGGAAGTTTCTATCTGGGAGAAAGACCCATTTGTGGAGGCTGGAGTCTATTTTAAGGGACTCCACATCCACTGGAGCGTGCTGAGCTGTCAGGCCTTCTCTTTCTTCCTGTTTGCACAGTAGTTGCTGTCTACAAGCGGCCTTCTGAGGGTGGGCCCCTGGGATGGCTAGCCTGCAAGAGATGGCATATCTCTCCCTCTTTGCAACTCAGCAGAGGCTCTTTAATTTGCAAAGAAGTTATCTCTTCCCTGATTTGTAAATGGATAGCAAAGCCAACTCAAACATACAGATGTATATTTATGGAAGGTTCTAAACAAAAGTTTTCTTCTGGGGGCCTGAATCAACTATGCTACCACAAATTAGTTACACAAGAGGCTATTTAACTGGGAGGGCTCTCCTTCCCAGAAAACAAAAACCATGCCCTTTAAGTACATTTGGACTTTCAGTGTATCACAGCATCCTGAATTTCAGAGTAAAAACTTTTTATTTTTTTTCCTTTTACTTTTATTAAAAAAAAAAAAAAACAACAAGCAACCAACCAACAGAGAAAAGCACCATGTTTTGGCTCTGACAGCCACTGAATCCTCTCTGGGAAAGTTTTCCAATCCTGCCATCCCTCCAAGCCCCATTTACACACAGGTGGGAGGCTGGGCGGGGATTTCATATTTCCCCAAATGGGTTTTGGGGGGATGCTGGGCTTTTTTGTAAATTCCACTGCTGGTGATCACGCTGGCCGGTTTTCTCCGGCTCTTTTTCTTGAACCTGCGGCTGCAAACGTTCTGCCAGGACTGCAGAGTCTTAGATGTCCAGACCCACATGCCACTGGTGATGCCCACCACCAGCAGCATGAAAATCTTCACCATGAAGATCTCCACCGCGGGGATGGAGGTGGCCATCAGACAGTCCAGGTTTTTAGTCTGGTTGTTCATTTTGCACTTGTGCTGCGTGGCCAGGACTTTCCAGTACTCCACGTTGAGGCGTTCGTAAAAGTAGCAGGCAATCACACAAGTGGCCGGCACCGTGTAGAGCACGGAGAAGACCCCGATCCGCACCATGAGTTTCTCGAGCTTGTCCGTGTTCTCCCCACCCGTTTTCATCACCCTCCGGATGTGGAAAAGGGCCACGAAGCCCGAGAGGATAAAGGAAGTGCCGATGATGAGGTAACAGGCCAGGGGGATGAGCACGAAGCCGGTGAGGGCGTTGATGTCCATGTTGCCCACATAGCAGACGCCGGTCAGCTCGTCCCCCGCGACCCGGCGCATCACCAGGATCAGGATGGTCTTCACGGCCGGAATGGCCCAGGCGGCCAGATGGAAGTAGCTGCTGTTGGCCTCGATGGCCTCGTGGCCCCACTTCTTGCCCGCGGCCAGGAACCAGGTGAGGGTGAGAATCACCCACCACAGGGAGCTGGCCATGCCGAAGTAGTAAAGGACCAGGAAGACCAGGGTGCAGCCCGTGCTCTCCAGGCCCTCCTGGATGACATAGAGCTGTCCGCTGTCCCGGTCGCAGGCGATGCTCTCGGCGCCCGCAAAGAGGCGGATGATGTAGCCCACCGAGTAGACGCAGTAGCACATGGACAGGAAGATGATGGGGCGCTCGGGGTACCGGAAGCGCGCTGGGTCGATGAGGAAGGTGAGCACGGTGAAGGCGCTGGAGAAGAAGCAGAGCACGGACCAGACAGCCAGCCAGACTACCGCGAAGCGCTTGTCGTCGCGGCTCCAGTACACGTCCACGCCGGGCGTGCAGAGCGGCGCGCACGACGCACTCTTCTCCACGTGGTGAAACTTGCCCGGGTTGTCGCAGCCGGCTCGCCCCGGCCCCCCATCCTTCAGCTGGTGCTCCTGCGCGCTGTGGGGTCGCTGCGGCCTTAAGAGCGGCGGGAACATGCCCGAGCCCCGCGCGGGCTCGTCCGAGCCGTTGTTGGGCGCCTCCATGCACAGGTAATTGGGGTCGTTCTTGTTGGGGAGTTTGCTGCAGTCCAGGGAGTCGGGCCACTTGAAGTTGAACTGCTCCATGATCGGGGAGCACTTTAGCCGGGCCTGCTCGCACATGACCCGGCAGGCGGGGATGGGGGTGGAGACTTGCTCGGTGCACATGGGCGCGTACAGGGAGCACAGAAAGAAGCGGAGGTGGCCGTGGCAGCCGTACTCCACCAGCGGCGCGAACTCGTGCAGCTGGATGGCGGCCTCGCGCTGATTCTCATGGCCCATCAGGTTGGGCATGCGGGTCATGTTGTAGCCAATGTCCTTGCACATCGGGATCTCGATGGGCTGGCACTTGCCGTCGCCCGGCCGCTCCATGTCCATAGAGCTGATGGCAGCACACGAGCCCATCACCTGCAGGACTAGCCACAGGCGGGGGCCCGGACGCTGCATGGTGGCGTCGGAGGTGCCCCGGCGGGGAGGTCCGCCGCCCTCAGAGCAGCCGCTCCCAGGCTCGGGCTGCCGGCCCCGGCTCCTCGTCCCCGCTCCGGCTCCCGCCCATGCCCGCCCTGCCCAGCCCAGCCCCGCCCGAGCGGTGCGCACAGCGCCCCCCGGCCCCGCTCTCCGCCCCCGCCTCCGCCGAGGTGGAGCCGCTGAAGAGAGGAGCAAAGTTTGCGAACAATACCGGGAAGCTAGAGGAGCCCCGCAGCTCTCGGCGCGCGACCCGGCTTGGGCTGCAACTCACGGCCGCCGCCGCCGCAAACTTTGGCTTCTCGTGGGAGCGCGCGGAGAGGGCGGGCGGCGCGGGCGCACCGGAGCCGGCGACTCGCGGCGGCTCCGCCCTCCCCGCGCCGGCCTCGGCCCGGCTCGGCCCGCAGCCGTTCGGAGTCCGGTCCCGGGCTGAGCAGTCTCGCAAACAGGCAAAGTGGGAAAAAGCAGAGCGCTGACAGGCCCCGCCCCCGTGCCGCGCGCCCCGCCCCGCCGCTGCTTTGCATGAGAAAGCGCAGCGCCCGGCCCCCAGATCTTGCCACCGCCCCGGCCCCCGGCCCCGCGTCGCCGCCCTCTCGTGCGTGCCGCCCGCTGCTCCTTCGCCTTCTGCGCCAGCCTCCAACTTGGCCTCCCGTCGCCTCCCCGCCTGCGCTCCCTTTCTCGGGGCGCCCCCGGCCTCGTCCCCCGCAGCCCAAGGGCGCCGGGGTTACTGGAAGTTCGGAGACTGGCCGGAGGAAGGGGTGGGCTGGTCTAAGTCAGGCTAGGGGCTTATCTCCCCTGATTTTTATGGTGGGTCCCCGGCCGAGGCAGCTTTCAAAGCGAGGTGGGATTTGCGTTTTATGGCCTCGGCCATAAAGTGGCCCCTTAGCTTGTAAAGCTGCCCGCATCTTCCCGAGGCTGCGGAGTTACCAGGCCTGCGTCGGGGCTCCGGCTCCGGGGAGGAGGGTCTCTTTGAAATTTCAAAGAGAAGCGCTAAGGGCAGGGGGAGGGGCTCTGGGAATCTAGATTTTAGGGCCGCTGCTCCGAGGTCTCCGCGAAGAAGGCGGGGAGGGGGAAGGGCGGGCAGCTTCCTGGGACTCTGAGGTCCCACCCCCCCTAACCCCCGGCCTCGGGAAGCCGGGGGCCTGGTTTGTAGAAGGGTGACCCCCCGCCCCCACCAGAGCCGCTGAGTTGAGGGGCCTCGCGCCAGGCAGGCCTGGTAATTTCTTCTAGGCGGCTGAGTTTATTTATTATAGGAAGTCATTCGCTCGTCGGGTATTTATATTATTTGGCGAGTGATTTGCCCGGCCTGCTCCCTCCTTGACTGCGGACCCGCGGGATGCTGCGCAGTTGGAGGTGGGAGGGCGCTGAGTCAGCTCTTTTCGAGGGTCCCAAACTCCCCGGGAAAGGGGAGACGCCCCATGCCTCGCTCAGTTTTCTTAAAAAGTGGGGGAGTGTCCCGGCCCAGTGCCCTTAGAGCACGCCCTTCGGATGGGGGCGAGTTCGGGACAGAGTCACTTAGGCCACACACACACACACCCGAACCTGGGCGGGCGCGGTGGGCGCGGATGCCCACGCCCCACTTCCAAAGAAGCGCTTCACCTGGCTTCCCGTATTAACCCTTCAGTAAACAGTACCCCTCGGAGGTGGCCGGGTCTCTCTCCTCTTAGACGCTCTCGAGGTCGGAATCTTTGAAAGTTTCCCTGAAACTCCCAGGACCACGCATAGGGGGTCCGTTGGAGGACTTAACCGAGCCGGAGGAGAGGTCACAGGAGCCGGCCCTGTGCGCAGGGGTCTCCTTTTTCTTCCTCCCTTTCTGAGGTTAGCACTCTGAAGGGATGTGCGGTTCGCACAGACATCCCTGGCGGTCCGTGCTGCTCTCTCCACTCCCACCGCACCCCACCCCCCGCCCCCGCCCGGCTTTGCAGGAGCCGCTGGCGCTGCGGGTTGCCGGGTTATTTCTAGGAAGCGCCCAGAAAGGAGATGCTCCTGCCAGTCGCTCGTCCCCTGGGAAGCTTTTTGTCAGCGGTGGCAGAAGTGGGGCGCTTCCTCTGAAAGGCTTTTTTAGAATATTGGCTTTTGTTTGAAACAAGTCGTATGATTTTACATCTAATAAGAAACTTGGGAGAACTCAAAACCTAAAACATACCCACTTATTCTATCCATCCATCCATTCAGCAAACAGAGAAGAACGAGGCTGGGAATTTGCACCCGGCACTGAATTAGTGTCCCTGGATCTCCCTGTGAGGTGTTGGAGGAGGTGGGGGGTGAGGTAGAAAGTGGGGGGGGGGGGGGAGTGGTGGGGATAGGGTCGAGGTAAATAAACGCTAATACAGTCAGAACAAGCTGCCTTCAGCTGGATTGTTTCTCCGAGATGCTTTTTTTAAAGGCTGTCATTTTTCTTAAGATAGTTGTGTTTGTGTTTTTTTTTTTTTTTTTTTAATCTAGTGAGCTATTTTTCGAACCTTTTCATTAAAAAGATTCCAGAATTTTTCTTGCCAGTTTCCTGCCTTGGACATCATTTTCCTTCTTTTTCCTTTTCTTTTCCTTGCCTCAGAAACTCTGAAAATAGACATGGGGAAGAGTCACTGACAGTGCCAAATACCAAGAGCCAGGGGTGTGAGCTATTTGAGAAAGCATCTCCTAATTGATCTTTTATGTGCTGTTTTAATTCAGCCATGTTCAGACCCATTATTTTCGCTATAACCACTTCAGATTGCTTTCTTCTCTCCTTTTTTTAGAAGAAAAAAAAAAAAATGTCTGCAGAAGTGCTTCTCTCTGCCCAGCTGAGATGGAAACCAACAAATAGACATTATGATAGAAAAATGAGGGCTCTGAGAAATCACCAACTGCAAGATAACTCTGTAACTAATAAATGAAAAGGCCCTTTTGATGGCTCCAGCTGAAAAGATATTTTATTTTATTTTTTTTTTCCTGTGTGTGGGATTTGAGATGTGTGATTCTAAGGAGCGGCGGGGTTCCCTGCTGCTCAGCTCTGGCTGGCAACTGGCCCCCCTCTGGCAAATGTTATGGAGAATTGGGAGGAATTTTATGGCTGTCTCTCCCCTCAGCTCTTTTTTCTTTTGTCTTCTTTGAAGAATGACTTTAGACATTTTATTTACATATTTAACCATGGATGAAAGGGGGAAAAGAAAGCATTTGGGGCTGTCGTGGGAATGGTGATATGTTTAAATTAATGGAAATCTTATTAGGCCTCTAAAATTTTGAGCAAAGGTTTTTAATGAAACTTTATAATTAAACATGATTTCAAATAACATGCAAGGATAAGGAATATATATATATATACATATATATTTTATACACCAACTATCTAAAAATATATGTATATGGGAGAGACACTCTTAAACATTAACTACCTTCAAATTCTTGCAAATGTTTGCCCAGAAAAAGAAAAAGGTTTTGAACAGGAACATGATTTCATCAGTCAGGCAGTATTTTGACCGAGAGCTAAGTATTTCTGGATGGAAGGAGATTGAGAGAGAGGCAGAGTTTCATCACCTAGCAAATTCCAAAGTTGAAAAGACCTTAACAGGGATATTGCTAAAAATCAAAGTTGTATTTCCTCTTAAGACGTTATAGTCAGTGGAAATGATGAGCTCTGTGTGAGATGTTCTAAAATGAGATTCAAGAAAACCCACAGTAATCTCTTTAAGATAACAAGTACCAACTCTTTCAGTGGTAGAGAAAAATTAAACCATAGACTTAGCATGTTACAAGCTAATTACAAGAGTAAACTTGTAGACTATCAGCACAGCTTAGGAAAAGAAAGAGAAGCGTGTTGTAGGGTTGAAGGTAGAAAGTGGTTCAGGTGATCTCTGTTTTTCTAGGAACTCTTGCTTGGAGCATCTCTTCTCAGCACATTGGCATTTGATGATCTGGTAAAATGAGTCTGATGTTTCTTCTTTTATCCTCTACTATCATCAATATTTGTATTTCATCAGCACTTTTCCGATTCTCCTTTCAAGTAAGAATGTGATGCTAATAATGGTCTGACATGTAGAGGGATCTCTGATACCAAAACGTGCCTTTTTCCCCGATTCCATCTAGGGTTATGTTTGTGCAGAAGCTTATTATGAGATTTAGGAAGGGAAAAAAAAAAAAAACAGGCACTGAGAATTCTGTTTTCTAAGCAAGCAGGCATGCTCTTTCCCCCTACCCCCACCCCACATTTTTCTCCTAGGAGAAAATACCTTTGGTCATCCGAAGGGATACTTACTAAAGAAAACACACACAGCGTGTACCACCCCAGAAGCCACACAAGCTGCGGCAAATTCACCGGGCACAAAGTTTTTCATTCCACCTAAAAACACTCGACGGAGGATGTTGGGGTGGGGGCGGGGCGGCAAGAAACAAACAGAAAAGCATCCACATCATAAAACGGATGACTGGAGGGTCCTCTGTTGCTCCAATACAATTTAGGCAGCGATTTTAAGGCCACTTCCCTTGAAATGTGGTTTGAAATATTACCAAAGGTTCCACAGGGTGCATTAGTGTGAATTGCAAATCACAGCCTGTCTCTAATCCCCCTTTCAAGGCCCGGCTTTGGATCACTGGCGTCTACGCGGCTCCCCACTGCTTCTGGCGCTGGAGGGACCATTCAAGGGGACAGCTTACCCCTCTATTCCCACACTCCAAAAAACAACACTGCAGACAGACACCCTCCAACTAAATTAGATTAAACTCCTTCTCCTCCACATGGCATTAGCCTTTTCACTGCCCAAGATTCATTATTCAGTGCCTCCTAATTTAAAGATACAGTATTTCTTTTTCATCTCAACAGAGACGGGCAAGAGCGACACACATACTGAAAGAGGGGACAAAGCCCGCCTTCCATGTAAGTGCTTCCAAATTACAAGGACATTATCTGTTTAAAATATAGGAAAGGCTTAGCACATGTCTGCTGTAAAATACAAACAAATTGACCCTTTGCCTCTGACAGAACTGGCCCCTATCAAAAGTACTTAAACCTGTAATTCTGTAAGGAGCTGCTTTGAGGGGGGAGGAAGGGGGAAGAAGTCTACGGGAAGAAAAATCACAGCATTCCAGGAAAATGAAACAAAAGAGCATTCTTGTATGTGTGCGTGCATACGTGTGTTGGGAGGGGGTGTGTTTTATTTTGTTTTGCATTTATATTCCAAACAGCTTGAAGAAACAGTGTTTTGGAAATGAATGCACGATGTTCGAGCTCAAACTTCATTTTTGGACATAATTACTTTGCTTCTTTTTCCCTTTCCCTTGGCTGTTTGGTATATATTGATTTAATTACTCACCTTCCCATCTGTTTCCTTTCTGCTTTGCGCCTCCACCCTGGGACCCTTTCATTGCGCCTGTCTGGAGGAGGGATGCTAAGAAAGAGGTCAGCTCCGCCCCCCGCCCCACCCCAGGCTGCTGCCCCTGCACAGGTGAGAGAGGCAGATAAGATGAGGAAACCTTCCCTTCAGGGACAAAGCAGGGGCACTCAGAAGCCTGGTCCTGCCTTAAAAAAAGGGAAAAAGAGCCATCCTCCTGATTTCGCCCTGACATCGGCTGAATCTGAAACCACTTGGCCCAAATTGTGGGTACCCCTAACCAGTGGTGGTGACTGTAAGATTGGAGTCCGAATCCCTACCCCCAAATTCTAGCCTGGCGACCCAGGAAGAGTTCCCTCCTGTCACCATGCCTCAGTTTTCTCACCTGAAAAATGGGCACCAGTGGGGTTGCAACCTCACAGGGCACAGGGAGGATGCTGCTATAATACACCAGGAGGCTTTTAGAGCTATATCAACAAGCGCTGGGTTCACAGCGGCTGTCACAATGATGGCAGGAGAGCAGCAATGGAAGGCAAGAACACCATCAAGGATACAACAGAGCATAACATTCGTGAGCAGGGGTTGGGGTCCATGACATGTCATGTCAGAACTAAAATAATACAAGCCAACAATCGTATGTCAATTAAGTGCTAGGTCTTCCCAGGGGGCTCAGTGGTAAAGAATCCACCTGCCAATGCAGGAGACACGGGTTTGATCCCTGGGTTGGGAATTTCCCCTGGAGGAGGAAATGGCAACCAGCTCCAATATTCTTACCTGGGAAATCCCATGGACAGAGGAGCCTGGCAGGCTACAGTCTATGGGGTCACAAAAGAGTTAGGCACAACTTAGCGACTAAACACAATGAAGTGCTAATAAGAGTGGAAACTGATTGAGCGTTTGACCCATGCCAGGCAGTGTTCTAAGCCTTTTATGTGAAATGACTCATGTAACCCCATAAAGCAGGTTGTAGGAAGATTCCCATTTTTGAGAGGAGAAACGGAAGTGTGGGAGTCTAAGAGTCACTTGCCAAGGCCATATGGCAGATGAGGGACAAAGTCAGGATTTAAAACCAGGCAGTGGGCTCTGTACTCTCTCCACTGCCCTGCCTGCCTCTGGTGCACAGAAACTCAGGACTCTCGGAAAAGGCCCTGTTTGGGTATCATGTCAGTGCCCAGTAAAAGGATAAAGGCCTGGTTTATGGCCTTTTCCCTTTCCTCCTGAATTGGAAGGCATTGGCCACTTTCTTATCATCTTGATGTTCCACTTTCTTGCATTTGAAGGGACTCTTTAGGGTCACAAACAGTGAAGAAAAAGTGGAGGAAACACCACGTGGGAGGTTCCTGGGTTGATTTACCCCTGTCTTCAGCTGTGTGACCTCAGGCAAGTTACTTAACCTCTCTGAACTTTGTTATAAAATGAAGATAATACCAACACCTCCTTTATAAGATCTGGGGTAGGATTAAGTGAGGCAACTCATGAAGTGCTTCTAACAGTGTCTGGCACTGGGATTAGCCAGTGTATAAACTCTCTGGACAGTTGCCTTTTGACTTTCTTTGTTAAATTCTTTTGTTTTCACCGGTTGGAAGGGAAGATGGTTTGCCAATAGCATCCATTACGAGCATCCTCCACTTACGAGGATTTTTCTTTCCAGACTGAACTGCTAACACTCATAGCTTCCTGCTTCTTCCTTGAATTTAGCCAGGAATAAGCAGCTGACAAGTTGGAAGCAACGATGGGGGGGTGGGCCTGGCGACACAGCTGCGGAGTCCCTTCCTCCCCCTGGAACCACCTTCAGCTGCTGCAGATCTCTTTCCAGGACGGCTGCTTCTCCTTTCCCTCCAGCCTAGATCTGAAACTCAGTGATGAATTTCTGCTGCTTTCAGAAACAATTCAAGTTTCCCTTGTGTATTTCACGGCAAGAAAAGAAACTCATTCAGATCACCTGCTCTGCTCTCCTCCTTGTAAATGACAATTCAAATGCAAAAATCCCATTTTTCTCTAAGGTCCAGAACAGGGTAGAGAAGATAGTTTTTCTGTCCCTGCATACATTTCAAACCCGCCCCCCCACCCCGGCCTTTTTTTTTCTCTAAAATAACACTTGGGAAGTTCTTTGTGCCTGTTCTTGTAGCTGAGAATGGTGACTTGAAGAATAAAGATTCTCTGTTCTGACAGTTCTGTCTGCTGGTTGGTCTGTCTCCCTTTCTCTCTCTTCTTCTGTCTAATATACATGTATTATATATGTAATCTAATTATATAATATAAATATACATACATTAATTCATATATATATTCAAAATCTAATATTTTTGAAGAGATATTTAAATTATTATAACTTTTTATTTTATACTGATCAAAATCTAATTTTGAAGTTGAATTTCCAAACTTAATCCTCTCTGCAGCTCCAGAACCAAGAACCATGCCTGATGCATGTTTTTTCAATAATTCTAAGGGTGACTATTTTCCACACTGATATCCTACACAAAAGGCCGTGCCCCTCTTGATGGCTGGGAGATGCTGAAGTTGCTCCTGACCTATCTACATGCTGAAGAGGGACTCAGAAAGCTGGATTGGCCCTGAGGTTGCAGCTGAAAGAGGAGCTTCAGTTTTTTTTCTTGAATATTAGAAAATATTATTTTTCCTTCATTCTTGAAAGACTAGGTAATATTAACAAATTGAAAATAATTTCAAGATGTTAAGGAACCTCCCCACTCCTGTTCCCTTGTATGTAGGCAGTGGGAAGGACCGGTCCGTCCTGAGATGCCCTCTGCGATGGAAGGCTCTGGATGGCTGCATCACAAGGACTAAGGTTGGAGAGATGCCGCCTGGACCAGGAGGAAATGAGTGAGCCAGAGAAGCATCCTCAACTTTCCGATCACCATGGTGACCCCTGTTTATTGAATACATGCCACTGGCCAGGCACTGTTCTCAGCCCCTTAGAAACTCTGACACTTTTCATCCTGGCTACAACCCCACTTAGTTGGGACTATTGTTATCTCCATTCTGCGGAGAAGAAAACTAAAGTTCCAAGAGGTTAAGTCACTCAGACAGAAGACTGAAGACCTCAAGCAGACCCTGAAGCCAGGCTCCCCATCACTTCCTTCCATTGCCCTTCAGCCTCTGATAGTAGAAGCAGAAGAGGCCAGATACCAGAGCTTACAAGATGGGACGGGAAGGAAGGAGTAGATTTTATAGATCCTCCAGGAGGGTTAAAAAAAAAAAAAAAATGCTAGCAGGGCTTGGTTTATGTGTGATTAGTGTCCCATATAACTAATTACACTGGGACAAGAAGGGGAAGCCAGACAAGTCTGGGCCACCCCCCCAGATGGAGAGGAATGACCAGAGACCTTAGCAGCCCAATGCCTGTGACACAGCAAAAAGAGAAATTGCAGGTGGTTGAGATGGTCAACTTGAGTGCAGGTCACATCTGCACACCTGATCAGGGTACTAATGACCCCACTCAGATGTCATAGAAGCAAACCTGGGGTCTCCAATCACCTGACCCCAAAGCCTTTTGACCAGTGTATCAATTAGAGGCAGCCAGAGCAATGGAGCCTATAGTAGGAGATACAGATTTATTGTAAGGCAACAGCCTACATGGTTTTGAGGGCTGCTGGCTGGGCAAAGTTGAAATATACTGGTCCACTGGGCCAGACTATCATCCCCTGCTTTTCAATGAAACCTGCATCCAGAGGTTGCAGAAAAACCTGCTGGGAAGGTATTTTAATAGAAGTGATCAAAGTTCACCATCTGTTGAGTTTATTTTATTCTTTTGGCCATATTATAGCATGTGGGATCTTGGTTCCCCAACCAGAGGTTGAACCCATGACCCCTGCAATGGAAGTGCCATCCTAGCCACTGGACCACAGGAAATTCCTCATCAGTTGAGTTTAAGTAAAGGAGATTATCCTCAATAATGTGGGTGAGCCTCATCCAAAGAGGTGAAAGGTCATAAGAATAAGATTTCCAGCCTGCTGTGTGGATTTCAAGCTTGCCCAGCCAGCAGCCTTCAAAACCATGTAGGCTGTTGCCTTACAATAAGTCTCCATCTCCTACTGTAGGCTCCATTTCTCTGGCTGGGCCCTAACTGATGCACTGGTCAAAAGGCTTTGGGGTCAGGAGATCCCAGTTTTGCTTGTATGACATCCAAGTGGGGTCATCAGTACCCTGTTCAGGTATGCAGATATGACCTGCACAAAGTCATTTAGCTTTGGAGGGAAACGGGCTTCAGTCTAGCCCCCACCTTACTCCCAAGTTATTCTTCCTGGCCTGGATCTGTGTCTGCCCCTTACTCCAGTTTGCACAAATCTCATTCCAGCAAATGGTGTGTTCCCCTCTGAGAGGTTTCACCTTTTCCTACTTCACACAAGCACCTATGTTGTGGACCCCCTTGGATAGGTTATTAAATCCTTCTGAGTGTCGTCTCCTCATCTATAAGATGGGAGTTATATCCTCAAAATGGAGAGGGTTATATGAGATGACTCATGAAAAAAACTTATCATGGTAACTAGCATGGGGCACCCATAGATATTAGTATCTGTTAGTATTAGACTGGGCTTCCCAGATGGCGCCAGTGGTAAAGAACCTGCCTGCTGATGCAGGAGACACAAGAGATGCAGGTTCAATTCCTGGGTTGGGAGGATCCCCTGGAGGAGGGCATGGCAACCCACTCCAGTATTCTTGCCTGGAGAATCCCATGGACAGAGGAGCCTGGTGGGCTACAGTCCATGAGGTCTCAGAGTCTGAGGTGACTGAGTGCATGCATGTGCATGCACACACATGCACACACATACACACACACCCATGCAGTGTTAGAGCATTTGTTTCTCATTGCATTAATTAGGTATCTCCTTAGCAAGTGACAGAACTCAACTGGAGCTGGCTTAAACTAGAGAAGTTTCCTCTATCTGGGATTTCAAAGGGTGATGCTTTGGCAGAGGCTGGGGACCTAAGAGCCTAGTGATTGGCATAGACCATCAGGATGCAGCCCTGGAGTCCTGTGAAGGAGGGCAGTTACCCAAGCAGAGCTCTGCCTGGATGCAGGGGAGGAGATGGACAGGGTCAGACAGGCATCTGTAGGGTCTGTTTTGCTTTCTCAGAGGCCAGCTGAGGCAGGCAGCATTTTGACTACAGTGGCTGGTTTTTCCTCAGGAGCACAGTGGAAAGCCGTGTTTTTGGTCTCCTCCATGGCTATTTGGTAAGCTGCTTGCTGGAGTCAGTTGGGTTTTGAAAGGGTGTGCTTGAAACCAAGTTTCACATGCTGGTATCTCCCTGACTGCACTCATTGTTGGAGCAAGGTATCTGGGGGAACATGGGAGTCAGGCCCCGAGGATCCCACTGAGGAAGGCACGAGTTTCATCATCTTTTGGCAGCTTGAATGCATATCCACTGGGCCCAGGGAGCGGCTTAATTACCCGCCTAATAGCAGGTCCATTTATGGCTTCAGGTTTCATAGAGGAAGAAGCATCATTGCAAAATGCTTTTGATGTGGTTTATTAAGCTACGAGGCCATGGTGACATGTGAATTTTTAGAGCTTGGTGCAGTTTGTCGGGGGCGGGGGGGCGGCGGGGCGGAGGGAAGGCACATACTTTGTAGAGAAGGAAATTTCAGATCCTGGATCCTAAGTTTGGAAAGAGGTTGGGAATATTTTTTGCTCCCTCCTTGTGCTTCCTGCCTGACTAGGTCTTTATGCCATCTGACATGAATAGCTGTTAGAAAACAAACAAACTCGCAAAGAGTTTCAGGGAAAAAGACTGCAGAAGTTGCATAACCAGAAGTTGCAGCGTTCAATATTCCTTGTAATCAGAAAGCACTAACATCTTTCTGAAATCACCACGGCTACAGTTGAAGTTTTTTCCTTCCTAAATTGCTCTTAGATCCTCCATTCAGATCACTGGGGTGTGTGTGTGTGTGTGCGTGCGCACGCGTGTGTTGAGTGCCTGCCACACACCCTGCATGGGACCCCCACAGGGAGGAAAGGGGTGATAAGAAGAAGATATTTTGTTCTTGGGGAGCTTATGGCCAGGGGTAGGGGGTGGTGAGGCAGGCTTCCCAGGTGGCACTAGTGGCAAAGAACCCACCTGCCGATGCAGGAGATTTGTAAGAGACTTGGGTTCGGTCCCTGGGTCAGGAAGATCCCCCGAAGGAGGGCATGGCAACCCATTCCAGTATTCGTGCCTGGAGAATCCCATGGACAGAGGAGGCTGGCAGGCTGAAATCCACAGGGTTGCAGAGTCAGACACAATTGAAGCAACCGCATGTACCCATGCACACACATATGCCTGCATGGTAGGGTAGGGGCAGATGCCACGTGTCTGCCTTTTATGTAAATTCACATCATGTGAATTTCAACAAGGGTGTTACAGAAGATAAAAATAGAGATTCACTAAAACAAAATTGAGAAGAATGTCATTTACACCCCCGTTTTATTTTGCTTTATTTTTTTGAGGTATACTTGATTTACAATGTTAATTTCAGGTGTACAGTAAAGTGATGCAGTTTTACATACATACATAACTGTTCTTTTTCAGATTCTTTTCCCTCAGAGGTTATTACAGATTATTGCTTAGAGTTCCCCATGTTATATACTGGGTCCTCATTGGTTGTTTTATATATAGTAGTACCCACACTCAATTTTAAAATTCAATTAAAAAATCCAATCATGTGAAACCTGGCAGATTAAGTTAATATTGAACTGTATTTACTCTACGGCTGCAGCTCTGACCCCTTTGAGCTAGAAATACTGAAAAGGTCCTTCTCAATATGTACTTCTTTGCAAAAATTAGCCTTGAATTATGCAGCAGATTTGCAAAAGGCAAGATTTCATTAACAAATCCTCTGTATAAAATGCTTCTGCCCTATATTTTAGGATAATGTTTAAATGCAGTGCTAGCTGTCTGCTGGTTCTTTTATTTATACAAAAACTATTTCCTTCGGGGAGGCAGGAGTTGGCAAGGAGTTGGTCCACCCAATGCCTGCTTTTGTAAATAAAGTTTTATGAAACACACCCACTCCTTGACATTTTGCAGATGACTATACTCCCAAGATAATGAGGGTTAGTAATGGCAACAGAGTCTGTTGCCTCTAGACCGAAAGGTGTAAAGTATCTCGACCTTTAAAGAAAGCCTTTGCTGGCTCTTGGAATAGGAGGCTGATCCCAGAGACACACAATTCTATTTGCCTGTCTTTGGGCAGATTCTCTAGTCTTCTTGCACTGTGTCCTAACTCTGTGATATCTTGGAGCCTGCTGAGTGAGGGGAGAGTGACTACCTCAATGGAGTGGTGAGGGACGATCGCTTAAGAGGTAACATTTGTCCTGAATGTAGATGACAAGAACAAGCCTGGCAGGCAAAGGTTCAAGCACTGAGGCTTGGAGTACGCCGTCCTGTGGATCTTACTCAGTAAGCACATGACGCATTCTGGGTGCCAGTCATGATGCTAGAATATTAAAAAGTCATAGTCCCTGTTGCCATTTAGGAATTCACAAGTGGCTTAACATAGTGGTTGGACCAGATTTCCAGGTTTGAAGTCTAGCTCTACCACTTAAGTGCTGTGTGACCTTAGGCAAATTGCTTCACCTCTCTGAGCACTGGTTTGCTTAACAGCAAAATGGGAATGATAATAGTAGGACTCAGTGAGCCATGGTAACTAACATGTAAAGGCAAACGGCAATGTCTGGTATGAAGAACACTCCATTACTTACATGGTTTGTGCACCACACAGCCCTATGGGTGCAGTTCACATCAACTTCACCCCAGGCAGGTGGCAGCCCCACACAACAAGGGCTCAAATAACCCAGACTAGTCGTGGAAGAGAGAGAACACATGTAAAGGTGCAGGACTGCATGACCAGTGTCCTAAAGGGGGCTGGGAGGATAAAGCACGTGCTTTGCTTTGGAAGACAGGAGAGAGTTTTCCAGAAAAGGCAACATTGCAACAGTCTTAGAAAGTGGGTAGAAATTCCAAAGACTGAGCAATGGGGAAGGGCATGCAAGGCGGAGGGAGCAGCACACACAAAGACAGTATCTCAAAGTAGCGCTTTGTAGCATGTTTGGGGAGCAGAGAGACTTATTTGTGTGCCTGATGAGGTCAGGTGTTGGCTGTGAAGGGCTTGGGGCTAAGGGTATACTGACAGAAGGTGGGTTCAGTAGGTATCAGGTGGCCAGTGGTGAAGAATCCACCTGCCAATGCAGCAGACTCAGGTTCCATCCCTGGGTAGGGAAGATCCCCTGGAAGAGGAAATGGCTACCCACCTCAGTATTCTTGCCTGGAGAATCCCCGAGGACAGAGGAGCCTGGCGGGCTGCAGTCCATGGGGTTGCAAAGAGTCAAACACGACTGAGCGACTAAGCACACAGCACACCCAGTGTTCTTGCCTGGGAAATTCCATGGACAGAGGAGCCTGGCGGGCTGCAGTCCGTGGAGTCGCAGAGTCAGACATGACTGAGCAACTGAACACACATGCATTCAGATAGTTTAGGTCAAAAAGAGTGAGGACATTTATTTAAAGAGATGTATTCAAGGAACATTTGGAAATACTCTCTGCGTGGTGGATGCAATGGGGGTCACTGAGAAAGGAATTTCTGGCCTGAGCGCTGGGTGCAAAGTGTGCTGGGGAGGAGAAGACTATTGAAGATACTAATCATAGGTATTAATCATAGGAGGGGAATCTCAAGCCAAACTGTCCCCAAGGGCAGCCACAGGCCCCTTGGGAACTTGTCCAGATCGCCCTCTCTTGAGACCGTTCTAGTCCAGAAGAAGATGTGCTCTAAGGCAAAGGTTGCCTACCCCCGGGCCACAGACCACTGCCGGTCCGTTCAGGCCACACAGCAGGAAGGGAGTGGCGAGGAGTGAAGCTTCATATGTGTTTATAGCCACTCCGACTGCTCTCCTGTCCCCCACCCCCCAAATGGGACCGTCTAGTTGCAGGGAAACAAGCTCAGTGCTGATCACCCCACTGATTCTGCGTTAGGATGAGTTGTATAATGATTTTATTATATATCACCATGTAATAATAATATGAATAAAGTGCACAATGAGTGTAATGCATTTGAATCATCTCAAAAACATCCCCAGCCCATGTCTGTGGAAAAATGGTCTTCCATGAAACCAGTTGCTGGTGCCAAAAAGGTTGGGGAGCACTGCTGTAAGGGAAAAGTCACCCAGAATTTCAAGGACATAACCCTCTCATTGGCAGTCCTTATACTGATTTCACATTGCACTGATAATATTTTGCATTATTGGATTAAACAAAAGATTATCACAATTAATTGTACCTGTAATTTACCTTCACTTTTTTATTTTTTATTTGTTAATTTTTTGGCCATGCCTCGCAGCTTGTAGGATCTCAGTTCCCCAACCAGCGACTGAACCCGAACCATGGCAGTGAAAGCCTGGAATCCTAACCACTATGCTACCAGCAAACTCCCTACCTTTCCATTTTTAAAGTGGCAACTGGGGACTTGACTGGTGGTCCAGAGTTTAGGTATCTGCCTTCCAGAGCTGAGGATGTGTGTTCAATCCCTGGGCAGGGAATTAAGATCCCACATGCTGTGGGACAACTGATGAGTCCAGGCGCTCTGGAGCCCGAGCACCACGACTAGTGAGAAGCCCACACGCCGCAAAGAAAGACCGTGCCTGCCACAGTCAAGGCCCAGCGCAGCCAAAGACAAACAAATAAATAATTTAAAAATGAAGGGGCAACTAGAAAATGTGTAGACTCACGTATATGGCCCACGTCACATTTCCATCAGACTGTGCTGAATCTCCTTAAGTCACAGGGATCGAACCCAGGTCTCTTGCATTGTGGATTCTTTACCCTAAACAAGGTTAGGGTTAACATGTTTCTAAATCCACTCCACACACATGATTTGTTTAGCCTGTGCAGTGTTTTAGAGAAATTTTAACTGATTAGTAAATGAACAACATTGCCCTGTTTTCAAAGGAAATTTTCAGAGTCTCAGGAAATCTCCAGATCTGGGCATGGATATGGCTGGAGACAGTGGTCACTGTCCCTGTGGACAAGACCCCAGGGTCCAGTTCTCCTTGGGCCCCACCCCACTGCTGAGACTCTCATCTGGGGCGTGGCCTCGAGACTACAACAGGTGGTGGCTGACCCTGATCCCAGGCTGGGAGAAAGACGTCCCAGTTCATCCAGGATGACCCCTTCTTCCAGGCTAGACACTGAGACAAGATCACTCGGGAGATGACCTAATCCCCAAGACTGAGCCAGGAGAGGTCTCTGCCTCAGTTTCCCCATGTGTGAAGTGGGCATAATTATATGTACAGAGCAGGAGTTGGGAAGCTTAATTACTGTTTGTGAAGCTCTGCGTGGTGGCTGGCTTAGGGCTTGTGGGAAGGGTTCCCATCGGGATTTTGCCTTTGGTTCTGCCTCCAAGCTAAACCCAGGTGAGTCATCGGGTTAATGGATGCAGGCAGCCCCGCCAACACAAACAGAGGGCTGTTTGCAGCGGCCTCGCAGGAAGGTGGCCTGCCCTGACTTAGGGCTGAGCAGCTCATCTGAATCTCCTGGGCTTTCCCTTATAAGAGCCTTGGGGCCCAGTACTCTGGAAGGGGTCTGGGAAAGGATGCCCCCCTTTCTTCAGACCTTCAACTCAAACGCACCATGGAGATGGATGTCTCAAGTGCACAGGGCACTTCGCCAACAGCAGCATAATTAATACTCGGACTCCAAATGCCCGCTCCTCTGAGGTCCCCACCCATCATCAGCCAGGTCTCCCAGCACTGCCTCAGGACCAGACAGGGGCAACCCTCCTGCCCTGGCATCATTCAGCACCTTCCAGAAAGGAAAAGGACCCTAACCAGATGGGAACTCTGAGTGAAAGGGGAGGACACCCTCCCCCACCCCCGCCAGGTGGGAAGGTTGAAGTGGCTGTCTCACCCTGGAAGATCCTCTTCGTATGTGAACGCGGGCTCTGCTGGGTGCCTTGCCTGTTTTCTGCCCCAGGAGGCTGGCTGTTGGCCAGATGGTGGTGGTTCTGGACTTGGGGACTGGCGAAGCCTTCAGGAGGCCCCTGCATGGATGGAGGGAGGGAGGTCGGTGAACAAGCTGTGGGGGACTCTTCCTGCCTCCCCCCAGGGCCCTAAGGACCCATGGGCTGTGCTCTGCTGGTCCCTGTGCCCAGATTAAAGCCAGGAAAGGAGAAAGCAGGACCCCAGGCCTCAGGCTGGCATTGTGGAAGCAGCTTACTACGGAGAGTACTGCCTGGGTCCCCATTAAGTCACCTGTGGGGGTTCGGTGGGGGGGGCGGCACAGCGATGGTGCCAGGGAGGTGACTGCACTTAATTAAAAAGTCTGTCCTTGGACACAGCATGGAGATACTGCCGTGAGGTGGTAGCTTAGAGCCAGAACCAGAGGCAAAATCCCGATGGGAGCCCTTCCCACACTCCCTAAACCAGCCACCACGTGGAGCTTCACAAACAGTAATTAAACTTCCCAACTCCTGCTCTGTACAGTCCCACAGTCACAGCTGAGCACCTGGTTCTGCCAACCTTGGCTGACTGTCCCCTCCCCCATCTCTCCTCCCATCAGGGTCATTCTGTTGCGTGTGGCTTGAGCTGTCCTCTGCTCTTTGACTTGGACCTCTGAAGATGCTCCCTCCTTGGAGAGAAAACCTTTCTTGTGTTTTGACATCATCTAATTCTCCCTACAACGGCCAGAGGTAGATCACTGCTGTCCCCATTTTACAGCCTGGAAAACTAAGGCTGAGAAGGCTGAGCAACTTGCTCAAGGTCACTGAGAGCCAGCCATGGGGCGGGGCCTGTACCCCACTGCCTCCAGAACCCTGTAATTGTCATCTTTCACTGGTGTTATGTGGGAGGAAAAAGCCCCTGAAGGGACTGGTCAAGAGTTTGACGTCTAAGCTATTTACAGGTTAAAAAAGAACAAGGACAGTTTGCGTTGATGTAGCCCTGGAAAATGATATCTCCCTTCGCGGTTGAGAACCCACGGCGGCAAAGCACCCGATGGCTTGATCCAGCTCTGGGACTTGGGGGCTTTGGGCTCTCATTGGCTTGCTGGGTCCACGGGTGACGGCTGAGACACACATGCGGCTCTGCCTATCACTCATCCAGGGTGTCCTCGGTCGAGCCTGCCTGGTGGTTGCTGACGTCACAGGGAGGTGGGTCGGTGGGTGGAGCCGCAGGACGGAGGGACGAGGTTATGATTATGTTGGCGGGAATCCAAACCAAGGGTGGCCTTGGCCGTGCACCCTGGGAGGGGACCGGACGTCCCTAATGGAGCTATCATGAAACTGGCACTCGAAATTTGATCCTTCCCAGAAACTCCTTCTACAAAGCTGTCCTAATAATAATAATAGACATTTTCTGGCCACAGAATAAATACCTTAGTGGATAAAGTGTGTAAAACATGAAATACAAGCGAAAAGATTAAAGTGAAAATCCCCCGGGATCTACCCCTCAGAGACCCCCATGGTTTTGCTGTTTCATGGTAGCCTTCTTTTTTTGGTTTGGGTCTTTTTTTTTTTTGAAAGGCTACCTACCTCATGCTGCATGGTTCCATAAGTGTGATCTTACTGTACCTACCTTTTCATTACCGCTTTACTTTTTACTTAATAAGACACCATGAAAATCATTTCCTATCATGAAATATTCTTTTAAAAGTTCATTGTGATGGCCAGTCCATACTCCCTTGTGTCATACTGTTTTATGACTTTCCCCAGTACTGGACATGTAGATAATTTCCAGTTTCTTACTTTTCAATGTAACATTTTTAAAGTTGCTTTTAAAATTTTTATTTATTTATTGACTTTTGGCTTTGCTGGATCTTTGTGGCTTTGAGTGGGCTTTCTCTAGTCGCGGTGAGCAGTGGCTACCCTCCAGTTTTGGTGCGCGGGCTTCTCATTTCTGTGGCATCTCTTATGGCCTAACACAGGCTCTAGGACACACGGGCTTCGGGAGTTACAGTACAGGGGCTCAGTAGTTGCAGCTTCCGGGCTCTAGAGCATAGGCTCAGTAGTTGCGGTGCACGGGTTTAGTTACTCTGCGGCATGTGGGATCTTTCCAGACCAGAGATTGAACCCATGTCTCCTGCAGTGGCAGGAAGATTCTTTACCACTGAGCCACCAGGGAAGCCTTCAATGTAACTTTTAATCTTCAATATCTTATTTGTATCAT
This sequence comes from Bos indicus x Bos taurus, assembly GCF_003369695.1. Lineage (NCBI taxonomy): Eukaryota > Metazoa > Chordata > Mammalia > Artiodactyla > Bovidae > Bos > Bos indicus x Bos taurus. The sequence continues at coordinate 25,840,427 of NC_040092.1, read as the reverse complement.
TTTGGAAAATCACCCTAGCTTTGATTTTGTTCTCCATGAAACACTTGTTGATTGGGTTTCTGGGCCAACAGGAGGTTGATTTTTGAATTTTGGTGTGGGGTGCACACAAGCCAAGCTTGATTTTTGTTTCTGCTGCAGCATGCCAGTTGGCTGTTCATCTAGTTTTGGGGTTGGGCTGAGAAGGTGGGAGGGGGCAAGCCCCATGCAACCCCTATCTCCCATCTGGATGGACAGGTTTCCAGGGGTGAGACGAGGTAAAACCAGAGAGGTGGAGCCACTAGCCCCAGGGCACACAGCCAAGTGATGCCCAGAGCCCTGGGGTAGCTCCCCCCGGGGTTGGGACTCAGTCCTCAAGCTTCACCCGTGACAAGCACCTCCCTCCCTTTGGCAGTTCTGAATAGGGTCTCTGCCGAATTCTTCTTCGCAACCCAGAAGCTATGCATCAGCCTTTCTGAAGCCTATCCCCCAATGCTCCCTCCCCATCTCTGCCTGTGTTTGGAGCGTTTTTAACATTCCATAGGCTAAATCCCCAGCCCTTTCCTTGGGAGCTGTATACATTCAATTTGCAAAATCTCTCTCTACCTTTCCACCTTAACCTAATGCTTTTCACTTTTTAATCTGTGGCTCTGAGGGGGAAAAAAACTGAGCTGCTTCTTGTTTTCTGTTTCAATCTACCACCTGGAAAATGCACCTGAAAGTTTTGGAATGAAAATTTGTCTCCTAAGGCTCCTTCTATCTTTTTACTATGATGGAGGCATTTTATGGTCCTAAGTTTACCATAAACACAACTGGAAACAATATGACAACCCATGGAGACCCCGAGGGAGGATCTGTGGAAGATGTGGGGACAGATGCTTTCTTCTTGCTTTGCTTTTGAGAGCTAAGTGTTGTTGCATGCCTACTTTTGCAAGGGCCCCTCTTAAAAGGATTATGAGATGGTATTTTGCCGAAAACTTCTCTTACTGTAGAGATCCATTAGCTGGGGCTGGGTTGGGTGTGGCAGGAGGGCTCAGGAGAAGAGGCAGGGGAGACCTTTCTGGGTGGTCTGCAAAGCTAGGACAGGGCTGGGGTACCACCGTGATCTCCTAGGGGTCACCACCCCATTCATCCCCTTGCACGGAGGAACTTCTCAGGAAGAAAGTCAGAGTTCTTGGCAACAATGTGTGCTTAATGGTGGAGGTTCTGCCTTTCTGGGTCCCCCTCGGAGTTGGGGTCACCCTTATCCCCCACACCTGGGACTCAGGTCAACAGAAGTTGAGATGGTTGAAACTTAACTGTTTTTTTTTTTTTTTTTTCAACTTTTTATTTTGTATTGGGGTATAGCCAATTAACAAATGATTTGTGATAGTTTAAGATGAACATCGAAGGAACTCAGCCATACATATGCATGTATCCATTCCCCAAACTTTCTTCTCATCCAGGCTGCTACATAACATTGAGCAGAGTTCCATGAGCTATACAGTAGATCCTGGTTGGTTATCCATTTTAAATATAGCAGTGTGTACTTGTTCATCCCAACCTCCCTAACTATCCCTTCCTCCATTCTTCCCCCAGGCAACCATAAGTTTGTTCTCTAATTCTTTGAGTCTCTTTCTTTTTGTAAGTAACACTTAGCTGGTTTTGAAGCACAGACAGCAGAGACCCAAAGATGTGGCCACCCAGTCTGCTCCACTGATTGCTAGCTCTGTGACTTTGGGCAGGCTAGTGACCTCTCTGAGCCTCTAATTTCTCATCTGAAAAACATAGCATGTGATGATCAGTTTTATGTGTCAACTCAGTGAGACTACCCAGGGGTTTCATCAAACCCTAGTCTTGGTGTTGCTGCAAAGTTCCTTCATGGCCGTTGTTAGCATCTACAACCAACTGACTTTAAGTTAAGGAAATTATCCTTTGTAATGTGGGTGGTCCTTATGCAATTAGCTGATGGCCTTAAGAGCAAACACAGATTTCCTGAAGAAGAAGGAATTCTGCTTCAAGACTGTAATGTAGAAATTGTGTCGGAGTCTCCAGCCTGTTGGCCTGCCCAAAGGATTTAGACTTGCTAGCCCTCACGACTGCATGAACCTGTTCCTTGAAATAAATATCTATCAATCATCTAGCATCTACCTACCGATCATCTATCCATCCATCCATGCATCTATCCATCTATTCATTTATAGATAGATCATCTACTGATCCATCTAATCTAATATCTATCTAAATAAATACATATATATCCATTGTAGGAAGGGGGACCCCTTCCAGAGCCCGAAACTGGGCTCTTGTCTAATACTCGGAGATGAATTGTCCAAGGAGACACATGTGCTGACAAAGCAAGAGATTTTATTGGGAAAGGGCACCCGGGTGGAGAGCAGTAGGGTAAGGGAACCCAGAAGAACTTCTCTGCCGAGTGGCTCGGGTTTTATGGTGATGGGATTAGTTTCCAGGTGGTCTTTGCCCAATCATTCAAATTCAGAGTCTTTCCTGGTGGTGCATGCATCCCTCAGCCAAGATGGATGCTAGCAAGAGGGATTCTGGGAAGTGGACGGACACGCGGTGTCTCCTTTAGACCTCTCCTGAACTCTTCCGGTTGGTGGTGGCTTATTAGTTCCGTATTCCTTATCAGGATCTCCTGTCATAAAACAACTCATGCAAATGGTTACTATGGTGCCTGGCCAGGGTGGGCGGTTTCAATCAGTGTGCTTCCCCTAACATATCTATGCCTGTATCCATTATATTCTATTGGTTCTGTTTTCTGGGGAACTCTGGCTGATACCCAGAGCTAGCAGTTAGAATTAGATGAGTCACTCTACTAAGGTCTAGCCTTGGGTCCAGACACACTATAGATCTTCAGTAAATGACAGTGAGAAGCAGAATTATGTTAAGTCAAGTTGAAGTCTACATTTTTGGCAATTTAAGATGCCAGTTGAAGGAGAGAGCTTGACACACATTCCACAGACAAAATTAACAACCACAGACAAAATTAATTTCCAGGAGCACATGGATATCAGATTGTTTGGGGGAACTTGGGTAAGGAACCTGTCTAACTAGGTTCTTATCTGTCTGGATGAAAGCTGTCATGGGGACACACTCTAAAGAAAACAGAAAGCAGAGTTTTTTTCCCTTTAACGACCACATTGGATTCTGAAATCATACCTGAGAGCAAGAAGATTTCAGGAGACACCCCATGTGCTGGGGTGCATTCTTATTCACATCTGTCACCAATGGGGGAGACCAGCCATGCAAGCTTCCTGTGTCCTTCTCCTTTCCTGCCTCCCTCCCCAATCAGGCTTGTTCAAAGCAAAGTGGCCTCCCCAGTGCCTGAGTTTCACACCAACCCTCTGCCATACTCTCAGCTGCTTTGAGAAGACCCAGAATCCAGGTACACCTTCCCCACCTGGTCCATCCCACACCTGGCCCTGCCCTTGAGCACTTTTATCCTAGAAGCTGCCCATGGCTTGTCCTGAGTCTGAGCTTCCTTATTCTTCATCTCCAACAACGAACTACCAGAACACCTGGAGAGTCTGAATCATCCATAGAAAATGCTTTTTTTTTTTTTAATGCTCTGGACTGGCAACTGGGCCAGTTTAAGCTGTTTTGGGTAGCAAGTGTGCCAGTAATCTTTGAGACAGGGCTCACTGTGTACCCAAGGAAGGCCGGGCTGAGAAAGTAAACACACTGCATAGCTTTTAGGCTTAAACGTACACTTTTGCAATATGGAGAGTGCCCTGTTTAGTTTGTCATCATTCTGCCCTGCAAGCTACTGGAAGGTCAAAGGCAGTCCTGATGACCTGGAAGGCTGTCTCCTGGAACAGCTGATCCCGGACTGTTTCAGTGCACAAACACCATCACATGACCTTAGGGATGCTGCATGGGCCTGTCATGGGCTTTTGCTGCAGGTAAGTCCTTGGAGACTTGTGCCAACAAGACATTTACTGCATCCCATTTAGGAAAGCTGGCCTAGAGGCTTTAACTGAAATTTTTTTTTTAAATAGCTCTTTACTGCAGTGTGGACAGTATTTGTTTTCAGATGTCAGTGAACTGTCTGTACTCAGCTGGCAATCATCTCAGTTCAGATGGAGAACATAATGTGATTACATTTATTTACTGAATGTATTCATTTTGCAGGGCTGCCAAAGCAGCATACTGCAAACGGGGTGGCTAGAAACAACAGACATTTATTCTCGCACAATTTGGGAGGCCAGAGATCTGAAATCAGGGTGTCGGCACAGCCGTGTTCCCTCTGATGCTTCTAAGGGGCATTTGTCCTGCCTCTTGCTGGTCTCTTCCTTGGATGCTGGTGGTCCTTGGCTGAAAGCTGCATCACTCCAATGTCTAACCCCCTTTGCCCTTGACTTTCTCCCACGTGTCTCTTCTCTTCTTATGAGGAAATCATATATATTGGATTAGGAGTCCCAGCTATTCCAGTTTAACTCATATGAACCTAATTATCTTTGTTGTTGTTGAGTCACTACATTATGTCTGACTCTTTGGGACCCCATGGACTGCAGCATGCCAGGCTCCTCAGTCCTCCGCTATCACCCAGAATTTGCTCAGATTCATGTCCATAGAGTCGGTGATACTACCTAACCATCTCATCCTCTGCCATCCCCTTCTCTTTTTGCCTTCAGTCTTTCCCAGCATCAGGGTCTTTTCCAATGAGTCGGCTCTTCACATATGGTGGCCAAAGTTTTGGAGGAGAAAGGCAAAGGAGAAAAGGAAAGATATACCCATCTGAATGCAGACTTCCAAAGAATAGCAAGGAGAGATAAGAATGCCTTCCTCAGTGATCAGTGCAAAGAAATAGAGGAAAACAATAGGATGTGAAAAACTAGAGATCTCTTCAAGAAAATTACAGATGCCAAGGGAACATTTCCTGCTAAGATGGGCACAATAAAGGACAGAAACTGTGTGGACCTAACAGAAGCAGAAGATATTAAGAAGAGGTGGCAAGGATATACAGAAGAACTATACAAAACAGATCTTCATGACCCAGATAACCACAATGGTATGATCACTCACCTAGGGCCAGACATCCTGGAATGTGAAGTCAAGTGGGCCTTAGAAAGCATCACTATGAACAAAACTAGTGAAGGTGATGGAATTCCAGCCGAACTATTTCAAATCCTAAAAGATGATGCTGTGAATGTGCTGCACTCAGTATGCCAGCAAATTTGGAAAACTCAGCAGTGGCCACAGGACTGGAAAAGGTCAATTTTCATTCCAATCCCAAAGAAAGGCCATGCCAAAGAATGTTCAAACTATTGTACAATTGAACTCATCTCACACACTAGCAAAGTAATGCTAAAAATTCTCCAAGAAAGGCTTCAGCAGTACATGAACCGTGAACTTCCAGATGTTCAAGCTGCATTTAGAAAAGGCAGAAGAGCCATAGATCAAATTGCCAACATCTGTTGGATCATAGAAAAAGCAAGAGAATTCCAGAAAAACATCTGCCTCATTGACTATGCCAAAGCTTTTGACTATGTGGATCACAACAAACTGTGGAAAATTCTTCAAGAGATGGGAATACCAGACCACCTTACCTGCCTCCTGAGAAATCTGTATGCAGGTCAAGAAGCAACAGTTAGAACTGGACATTGAACAATGGACTGGTTCCAAATTGGGAAAGGATTACATCAAGGATGTATACTGTCATTATGCTTATTTAACTTACCTGCAGAGTACATTATGTGAAATGCCAGACTGGATGAAGCACAATCTGGAATCAAGATTGCCAGGGGAAATACCAGTAACCTCAGATATGCAGATGACACCACCCTTATAGCAGAAAGCAAAGAGAAACTAAAGAGCCTCTTGGTGAAAGTGAAAGAGGAGAGTGAAAAAGCTGGCTTAAAACTCAACATTCAAAGAATGAATGGCATCCAGTCCCATCACTTCATGGCAAATAGATGGGGAAACAAAACAGTGACAGACTTTTTCTAGTTCCAAAATTACTGCAGATGGTGATTGCAGCCTTGAAATGTATGCTCCTTGGAAGAAAAGCTATGACCAACCTAGACAGCATATTAAAAAGCAGAGACATTACTTTGCTAACAAAGGTCTGTCTAGTCAAAGCTATGGTTTTTCTAGTAGTCATGTACGGATGTGAGAGTTGGACCATAAAGAAGGTTGAGCGCCAAAGAACTGATGCTTTTGAACCGTGGTATTGGAGAGGACTCTTGAAAGTCACTTGCACTGCAAGGAGATCAAACCAGTTAATTCTAAAGGAAATCAATCCTGAATATTCATTGGAAAGACTGATGCTAAAGCTGAAGCTCCAATACTTTGGCCACCTGATGCAAGAGTTGACTCATTAGAAAAGACCCTGATGCTGGGAAAAATTGAAGGCAGGAGAAGGAGACAACAGAGGATGAGATGGTTGGATGGCATCACTGACTCAATGAACATGAGTTTGAGCAAGCTCTGGGAGATGGCGAAGAACAGGGAGGCCTGGTGTGCTGCAGTTCATGGGGTCGCAAAGAGTTGGACACGACTGAGCAACTGAAGAACAACAACAGATGTTGAGCTTCAGCTTCAACATCAGTCCTTCCAAAGAATATTCAGGGTTGATTTCCTTTAGGATTGACTGGTTTGATCTCCTTGCAGTGCAAAGGACTCTTAAAAGTCTTCTCCAGCACCACAATTCGAAAGCATCAATTCTTCAACTCTCAGTCTTCTTTATGGTCCAACTCTCACATCTATACATGGCTACTGGAAAAACCATAGCTTCTACTATATGGACCTTGCCAGCAAAATGATGTCTCTGCTTTTTAATATGCTGTCTAGGTTTGTCATAACTTTCCTTCCAAGGAGCAAGCATCCTTTAATCTGCAATGATCTTATTTCCAAATTAGTCACCTTCTGAGATTCTGGGGTTTAGGACTCCAACCTAATCCTTTCGAGGGGGCATAGTTCAACTTGAAACACTGAACTGTTTATTTCCATTAAAAATGGGAGGTCCGCAGTTAGGCTAGAAGGTAGACAAAGTATTTGGTTGCAGACAGCAAGACAGACAAATACTCAGTGGGAGGATCACAAATGAATATGCCTGTAGGGCTCAACTGGGAGCATCTGTCAGGGAGGTCAGCCGCGTGTAAGAACTCCAGCTGGGATTTCTGCCCTGCAGTCAAGATGTGTGTGCAAGAAACATCTTGCTTTCATCTTATCTCCTCTATAAGAAGACGTTTTAAAAGGAAGCCTCAGTTTGCTATAAGTGTCAGCTGATTTCTGGTCTCAGGGACTGAGAGATGAGAGGGAGTGGTGAGGTCTGGGGCACACTGGAGAGTCCACACTTCATTGCAAGAAGCAACTCCTGTACAATTCCAACCAGTTCTCACCATGGAGAAAGGCAACTCAGGAGGGCTGGATCTTTTGATTTTTCAGCAGATGCTGCGCATTAGGGCTTGGTGTGAGATTGCCCACGTTATATATCTTGGTAACAAAAGAGACTTTGTTAAAAACTTTGCATTTTGTTTTTTCTGACTGTGGGAGGGAAGAAGTGGAGGGCAGGAGGTCATGGACCACTTCTGTGGTCGACCAAAGAGTGGCCTCCTAAAGAGGCCGGTGTCCTAATCCCCAGAATCTGTGAAGATGCTGCCTCCTGGCAAAAGAGACTCTGCTGATGTGATGACAGAAAGGAAGTGAGTTGGGACATTATCCTGGATCATCTGGGTGGGCCCAGTGTCATCACTAGGTCTTTATAGGAGAGAGCCAGGGGATCATGGTCAGAGAAGACATGGTGATGAAAGCTGAGTCCAAGGGATATACTTTGAAGATGGGGGAAGGGCCCATGGATTAAAGGCAGGCAACCTCCAGAAGCTGGAAAAGGCAAGGAACAGATTCTCCTCTAGAGTTTCCATAGGAGCACATCCCAGCCAACACCCAGATTTTAGCCCAGTTAGACTCATTTAGGACTTCCAGCCTCCAGAACTGTAAGAGAATAGATTTCTGTTGTTTCAGGCTACTATGTTTGTGGTCATTTGTTACAGCAGCAATAGGAGACTGATAAATCTTCTTGCCCCAGTGAGGGGCCTGCTTGGGGCCAGCTGTCCTGGGGCTTCCTCCCCTGCCTCCTACCTACATGTTGCTAAACTTTTAAAAACCCCATAAAATATTCAACAGTGTCTTCTCCTTCTCAAGGAAGACTGGCTGAAAAGACTTGAGTCTGGTTGTGTTTTTCTATGCATCCCTATCTCTTAATGTTCATGGTGGAGGGGGTGGGGGGCGGAGAGAGGGACAGCAAGGTGGTGCAATAGACACTCTACCAAGGAGGAAAAATTCATACTTCAGATTAGAACAAAGTAGAGCCACCACACCTCATATCACCTTCATGAGAACTCTTTGGTGGCAAATGACAAACAATCCTGAAAATTCTAACTTAGGTAAGCCCCCTGAATTTGAAGTCACTCATTCATGTCCAGCTGTTTGCGACCCCTTGGACTATAGCCTGCCAGGTTCTTCCATCTATGGGATTTTCCCAGGCAAGAATACTGGAGTGGCTTGCCATTTCCTTCTCCAGGGGATCTTCCGAATCAAGGGAGCAAACCCAGGTCTCCAGCATTGAAGCAAATTCTTTAGCAGCTGAGCCAGCATTAAGTCCACAGGGAGAGCTTCAGGTATGGGTGGATCCAGGGTCTCAAGGGATGACATCAAGAATCTATCTTTCTTCTCTCTGCGTTCTGTTCTCCTATCTGTTGACAGCAAGCTTGCTTTTGGCAGCTACACACTTGCATTTGGAACAGAGTGGACATAAGGGCACTTTTTCCCCAGTAGTTCCAGCAAAACTCTGGGGACCCAGTCCTTCTTGACTCTGACTGATCAGGTCAACTCACACTCTTAGCCATCAGCCCTGCTTTTGTCTAGTGGGTCAAGGGCTCTGGCTGCCTTCCTGGGTCCTGTGACCGGCCCTCTCCCCTCAACCCCAAAGCTGGTAGAGGCAGGAGGCTGCCCGCACCTGAAACAAGGACTGAGAATGGGAACGTCAGAGCCGGGTGGTGGAGGCAGTGCTGTGTGACCCCTCCAGGCTCCATTCCCCTTCCTCTGGGGATGCAGAAAGGGTCCCTTCTCGGTCCCCTTGTGTTGGATTGGCCAAAAGTTCATTCAGGTTTTATCATATGATGTTATGGAAAACCCCAAAAGAAATTTTTGCTACCCAATAGTTGCATGTGGCTACGTGACCCAGTGTGGCCAACGGCATTGGCAGGTAGTGACGTCATATTTCCAGGGTGGACCCTGGGAATTCTCCAGTTCTCCTGGATGTACCCTCCCTTTCCTTATCTGTGAGCCACATATGGAGAACTGGTGGGGTCTCAGAGCCCCAGGGGATGGTGGAACCACGGGGTGGAAGGAACAGACCCCCACACACACACACACTTACACATGCATGCACACCACACATGCACACACACACACAGACATGCATACATGTACACACATCACACATGTATGCTTGCATGCAAATGTATGCACGCACACCCACTCACATATATATGCATATACACAGATTCACACATCACGTGTGAATACCTGCATGCATGCTCACACATACATACCCCTGCCCACCTACACAAATATACACTCGCAGAAACACACACACACACCTGTCATTACAGCCCCACCCCCATCAGACCTTGATATGAGCAGGAAGCAACCTCCGTGTGTTCAGCCCTGGGGTCGGGGCTGTGGGCCACAGTGTCTGCCACTGCCACACAGACAGCTGGGCCTGGGCAGGCACAGGCCCCAGATACCCACACGGGAGGAGCTTTCCTTGCTGAGCTGTTTTCCTGGGATCGCCCTTCGTTTATGGCCTGAGGCAGAGCGAGTAGAGCTGGGTGGATTCTGCCCAGCCCAGCTTCATCTTGTTCTTTACCCATCTTTCAAGTTAAATTCTTATCTTGTTCATCAGGTTTATTTGTTTTCACTCTTCACAGGATCCCTTTTCATGTATTTAAAGGGCAACTGTACACTTTGCACCTGGCCCTCGTCGAGAGCCCACTTTCCAGGGGCGCTGTGTTGGTCGAGGGGCCAGTGGAATCAGATCCCAGAGGAAGGGCCCAAGGGTCACAGGTCTGGAGGCCATACATCTGAAAACCGAGGTGTCCGTAGAGCTGGTTCCTGGTGAAACCTCTGGGAAGAGGGGGGTGTCTGTTCCTTGTCTCCCCAGCTCCTGGTGTGGCTGGCAGTCCTTGGCCTTCCTTGGTTGGTAGAACCTTCATCCCAGTCTCTACCTTTGTCATCATGTGTCTCTGTCTGTCCTCTTCTTTAAGAACATCCCTCATTGAATAGAGGGCCCACCCTAATCCTGGCTTCCCAGGTGGCAGAGTGGTAAAGAACTCGCCCGCCAATGAGGGAGATGTAATAGCCATGGGTTCAATCCCCAGGAAAATCCCCTGGAGGAGGAAATGGCAACCCACTCCAGTATTCTTGCCTGAAGAATCCCAAGGGCAGAGGAGCCTGGTGGGCTACAGTTCATAGGGTCACAGAGTCGGATAAGACTGAAGTGACTTGGCTGGCACCCTAATCCAGTGTGATCTCATTCAGGCCTCACGTTCATGACATCTGCAAAGACCTTTATTCCAAATGAGGTCACATTCTGGGTGAACATGCATTTTGGGGAGACACCCTTCAACTCCTGACCAAGAGTATCTGAGGTTTGTTGGGGAGGGACTCATTAGGTCAGGGATGCTGTGATCCAAGACCAGTGGTTCTTGACTTCACACGGCTATCTGGCTTCAAATCCCATCCCTGCCCCCAGAGGATCCAGCAGCATCCCAATCGGGCATGCGCAGAACCCAGAGAGTGGCAGGGGCAGGGAGCCACCACCTGCCTGGGCAGGAGGGACAACAGGAGGAGACCATGTCACCTGACCTGGGAAACCAGCCGGAGCTAGGCCAGAGGCTGGGGTTTCTAAGATAGCAGTGGGACCCAGGAGGAGAGACCCTCCGGTGGTGCTGAAGCCATGGAGGAAAAGCTACACCTCCCAGAGCAGAGGGAAGGGGAGCAAGACCTTGCCCCGCCCTCCGGACTTCTGCCTGCCATGGTCCATCTTCCTCTGTTGGAACCCACCCTAAGCTAGATGGCAAGGGAGCCCAGAAGTGAAGCTCGCTTTAATGCCAGCAGGATGGAGAGGTTGCAGACAGGATCTGAGAGCAAACAAACTCCTCCACCTTTGTTTGGAAGGGTCCTGAAAAGGCTTTAGAATGCCCCCTCATAAGATGGACAGTCCAAGAAGGACGTGCCATTGAATGTGATGCTTGGTGTTTCCTTTCTTTTGCTCACTTTAGATTTCCCTCTGGGAAACCCAAAGCTCTGTGCAGGAATCATCTCGTTTCATCCGCAAAAGGGTCCCGTGATGTTGGCGTTCTTGTGATGCTCCCTTTTACATATGGAGAAACTGAGGCCACGACTGCCCCACTGGGATTTAAATGCATGTGGTCTAGCTTCAGAGCCCTTCTGGATGCCTCTCTGGAGTCACCCTCTCTGGCACGTGTGTGTGACCACGGTTAGGCACAGCCGACCCCAGTAGAGCTCTGGGGGCGGGGTGCGGAGGGACTCTGTTGCTGTCGGTTGCAGTATCCGTGCGTCTGGCAGGGGAGAGGCTCCCATCTGAGCATGTCTACAGGCAAAATGCAAGCACAGGAGTTAACAACAAGGCTCCTATGGGGCAGGTCGGAGCCTGGTGTGCAGAACGCCTAGGGGATTGTCTCTGATTCTGAAAACAAGGAGGAGCAGGCCTAGGAGAAGGAGCAGCAGAAGCAACTTGACTTCTGAGCCAGCCGGCTGGCTTCCAACAGTGTTTTGGTCCACATCTGAGCTGTGTGGCCTTAGGCACATGGCAGTCTCTCTGAGCCTCCATGAACTAATCTATCAAAAGGGGGAAATCATGAGTGTCTTATAAGCTGTTCTAAGTATAAGATGGGAGACAAGAGCCAAAGAGCTTGACACATCACGTGGGCCTCTAGATCCTGAACTAAGATGTTCTATTTTTCACTCACAGGCCTTTTGGCATCTGGGAATAGGTGAGTATGTAGGTTCTCAGCCAAGTCGTTCTGTGGGGTTGCATGTGTCCTGACTCCCTGGCCACAGGCTAGGTGTTTTATTTATTTCTGCATTTATTTATGGCTGTGCTGGGTCTTTGTCATTGCCTACAATCTTTCTCTAGTTGGGGTGTGTGGGCTTCTTATTGCGGTAGGTTCTCTTGTTGCAGAGCTTGGGGTCTAGAGTACGCAGGCTTAGTAATCACAGCACAAAGGCTGAGTAGTTGTGGCACACAGGCTTAGTTGCTCTTTGGCATGTGGAATCTTCCTGGAGCAGCTATTGAGTCTAGGTCCCCTCCATTGGCAGGCAGATTCTTAACCACTGGACCACCAGGGAAGTCCCAGACCAGATATTTTAAACATAGGCTATATTTTCTCACCCTGGTTCTTTTCACTAATGTCCCAGGCAATGCCTGCAGTCCACATCAGCCTGCTAACAGACAACTTTTCAGTGGATGTCTGGGGCAAAACTTTTGGCATGGTAATCTTTCCAGGGTAGGCATTAGCTTTCTCTTGCCAATTGTTCAGAATGTATGTGTTGTCTTGAATGCTTGTGGATCCAATGGAAAGGCATTTAATCCCATTATGGGGAGTCTATATTGTTGTTCGGAGAAGGCAATGGCACCTCACTCCAGTACTCTTGCCTGGAAAATCCCATGGATGGAGGGGCCTGGTAGGCTGCAGTCCATGGGGTCGCTAGGAGTCGGACACGACTGAGCGACTTCACTTTTACTTTTCACTTTCATGCATTGGAGAAGGAAATGGCAATCCACTCCAGTGTTCTTGCCTGGAGAATCCCAGGGACGGAGAGCCTGGTGGGCTGCCGTCTATGGGGTCGCACAGAGTCGGATATGACTGAAGCGACTTAGCAGCAGCAGCATATTGTTGTTGGCCCCATCTTACAGGTGAGAAACTAGGCACAGATATATTAGACCTGTGGGTCTGCAGGGACCAGCTGAATAGTGACAGAATTAGGATTCGAATCCCCAGAGCCTGGCTTTACATTCTTCTCACTGAAATTTTTGTTGAAATAATTGGAGAGTCATAAGAAATAACACAGAGAGATCCGGTGTATCTTTACCCAGTCTCCTCAGTAACGATAATGTCTGGTAAAACTACAGCACAATATTATGACTGGGATATTGATATGGAATTGGCTTCACTTTTAACCCAACACTGTTACCACCCAGGTTGATATGTTATTTTCTTCAGGAAGGTGCTTTGAATCCAACACTGAATCTGAGGTCAATCTGTCCACTGTTGATGTTTAAGGCTATTTTATTATGCTTAAGGCTACTTTTAAAAAGTTGAACATGAGTGGAATGGGTTGAGCATGTCACTGCAAAGATGCCTTGATGGACTATCTCATCCATTCACCATCTGAGGCAGACCATATGTCACAAAACGGCTGAAGCATCACCATCCATCCCATACGCTCTTCTCACAGGGTGACTTTGACCCAAATTCTCTCATCAAGTGGAAAAATCAATGTTCCTTCTCCTTGAATTTGAGCGGGCTGATGATGACAGAAGTAATGCTACTGGGCCTCTGAGAATTAGTCACAAAAAGTGATGCCATTTCCTCCTGGTTCTTTTGAAGATGCTGTCATGCTGGAGGAAGTTCAAGCTACCCATGTGGAAAGACCACATGGAGAGACCACATATAGGTGTTGTCTGACAACTCAGCTGAGTTCCCACTGACAGAAAGCAAACACCAGGCATGTTGAGTGACAAGATCTCCAGGTGACTCCAGTCTCCAGCCTTTGAGTCACCCCCCAGCCTTGGGTCTTCAAAGGTGAGACCTTAGATGCTGTAGAGCGGAGGCAAGGCATCCCTGCTGTGCCATATCCAAATTCTTTTTTTTTTTACTGTAACTCATTTTTATTTATTTATGTTTTTATTATTATTTGGTTGTGCTGGGTCCTTGTTGCTCCACATGGGCTTTCCCTAGTTGCAGTAGAGTGGGGCTACCCTTCATTGCAGAGCTCAGGCTCTACAGCACAGGCGCAGTAGTTGTGCTGCATGGGCTCAGTTGCTCCACGGCCTGTGGACTCTTCCTGGACCAGGGATCGAAGCCATGTCTCCGGCATTGACAGGCGATTCTTATCCATTGTACCGCCAGGGAAGTCCCCATATCTAAACTCTTAACCCACAGACTCACGGATAAAAGATTGTTAAGTTTCAAGTGGTTTCTTATCTAATGATAGTAACTGACACAGCATCCAGCTAACACTTCTTGAACACCTACTATGCGTCGGGGATGATGTGCAGTGCGGGGTGGGGGGTATAATGGTGAGCAAAACCAGCCAGGAGTCATGCCCTCGTGGCACCTCTGTTCTAACAAATGCAGAAGATGAAAGGTAATCAGAGTTTTGCTTCTCTTCATGCCAGGGTTTGTTTTTGTTTCTGTTTTATTTTATTTTTAAAAGAGGAGAAAACTTGGACTCAATCCTCTTTGGGCTTTGATGCTCTTGCCAAATGAATTAGCCCAAAGTATTTTGGTCTGGCTGTGCCAACTGAGTGTAGCCTAAGCAGAATTATCTGTGACTCATTCTGTTGCTGAACTGAAGAACCAACGTCCTGGGGTGAATGTATTTTGACCTTCGGTCTGTAGTATCTGACCTTGAAGGTGGGGGTGGTATCACAGAGACTTAAGAGAAACATGAGGGGGCCTGGGACCTGGGATCTATGTACCAATGGAATCTCCATTTTTGGAGTCATTGCTGAGCATCTGACAAGGTACCAGGATCGCTGGGATAGGATAAATCCTCACTTATGGGAAAGGATTCGGCTTAAGCAATAGACATGGAGTCCAACCATGATGGGCAGGTGCTAAGGGCTGGCAAACAAGCCTAGCTTGTTCAGAAGCTTCAACTGTGATACCCTTCTCTCTATCTCATCAGAAGTCCTGCCCACAGTGTTCCCAGGGCTTTTCTGGAGGCCAGTTGGGGATGGCGGTGGGCGGATGGAAAAAGCCGATTATTTCCCTGGTTTTGGGCCAAGACTCAAGTTTGCAAACTCTGTGAAAACAAACACGAGTGAATGTTCCCAGTCCCAGCATGACAGAAGACAATCAGGAGGGATTCCAAAAGGGCGGCTGCAGGATGGGAAACTTGTTTGCAAAGAAACTGGAAAAGACCCCAAGGTTAAGTGCCTGCTTCGGGACCCAGAGGTAAATTTTCACATGGGAATAAAGCGTCTGTGACATGTTCTCTTCCCATGCTGCAGTTGCCAGGAAGGGTAGATCTGAGAGGTCACTGCAAGTATGGTTTCTACAAATTATGCCCAAATATATCTCCTAAACACTGTTTCAGGGAAGGGTCCGTCCACAGTGGTCGACCAGTTGGCCTTCTAGTGAACAAATGAAAGCCCAGCATTCCTGTAGTAGACATTTGTTTTGGCACTTATCACCCATTTCTCCATCTTTGGGTAACAGTCTATGAAAATTTTTTGAGAAACCCTCTCCATTTATGCTTCATCATTCACTGACTTCAGGGGATGGTCATGGAACTCAAACCTGGCCAATTAAAGCACTGTATCTTTTTGGCCTCGTGATTGGTTCAGGGATAGTTGTGGGGCCCAATCCTGGTCAATAACCATCAGGCTGAGAACTTCAATTCACACTCGTGAGGGAGAGAAGGTTTTGTTTCCACTGGGCCTAAAGCACAGAGGTTGTCAGCTGGGGACTCTAAGTTAGGGATGCCTGGTGAGGCTACATGCTGAGCTTGGGGACACACAGAAGAGGGCAGGAGGGGAGATAGAGTTATTTATTCATTGAAGTATAGTTGATTTAAAATGCATTTCAAGTGTGCAGCAAAGTGATTCAGTTACATGCACCCACACATATACATATGTATGAAGTGAAGTGAAATGAAGTCTCTCAGTCGTGTCCGACTCTTTGCGATCCCATGGACTGTAGCCTACCAGGCTCCTCTGTCCATGGGATTTTCGAGGCAATAGTCCTGGAGTGGATTGCCATTTCCTTCTCCAGGGGATCTTCCCAACCCAGGGATCAAACCCGGGTCTCCCGCATTGTAGACAGACGCTTTACTGTCTGAGCCACTAGGGAAGTCCATACATATGTATGCTGCTGCTGCTAAGTCACGTCAGTCGTGTCCGACTCTGTGCGACCCCGTAGACGGCAGCCCACCAGGCTGCCCCGTCCCTGGGATTCTCCAGGCAAGAACACTGGAGTGGGTTGCCATTTCCTTCTCCAATGCATGAAAGTGAAAAGTGGAAGTGAAGTCGCTCAGTCATGTCTGACTCTTAGCAACCCCATGGACTGCAGCCTACCAGGCTCCTCCGTCCATGGGATTTTCCAGGCAAGAGTACTGGAGTGGGGTGCCATCACCTTCTCTGATACATATGTATATGTATATATATATTTCAGATTTTTTCTCTTATAAGTTATTGCAAAATATTGATTATAGTTCCCTATGCTATACATTGTTGGCTGTCTATTTTATGTATAGTGATGTGTTTATGTTAATCCCAAACTCCTAATTTATCCCTCCTTCCCCTTTTCCCCTTTGGTAACCATAAATTTGTTTTCTAAATCTGTGAGTGTGTTTCTGTTTAATAAGTTCTTTGCATCATATTTTAGATTCCACACATCAGTGATATCATACGATATCTTTCTCTGTCTGACTGACTTCACTTAGTATGATATGATCATCTCTAGGTCCAACCATGTTGCTGCAAATGGCATTATTTCATTCCTTTTATGGCTGAGTAATATTCAGTTGTATGAATCTATCACATCTTGATGATAGCACTCAAGTCTAACCATGCCCCAGACTCTTAACTTCCCATTAAAATGAGTCAATACACTCCTTTGTTTGTTTATTTCTTAAGCCATTTTGAATTGGGGCTTACAAATGAAAAAGTCCTGGCTAAAACCTATGCCATCTCAAAAATAACATATCTTCCAAAATGATGGGCACAGAAGAAACAGGTATGAGTTAGAATTTCTGGACAAGATTCCATGGCTGCCACGACAAATTATCACCAATGTAGTAGCTTAAAACAACCCCAGTTTTTATTCTCTTATGGTTCTGAAGGTCAGAAGTCCAAAATGGGTTTCCAAGATGTCAGTAGAGCTGTGTTCCTTCTGGAAGTTTTAGGAGAGAAGTCACTTTCTTCCCTTTCCAGCTCCTAGAGGCACCCACATCCCTTGGCTCATGCCCCCTTCCTCCATCTTCAAAGTCATCATTGTCTCTCCTCTGATCTTTCTTCTGTAATCCTATCTCTTTGTGACCATAGCTGGGAAATGTTCCTCATTTTAAAGTATTTTTGTGATTAGATTGGATCCACCTGGATAATCCAGGAAAATTTTCCCTCCCAAGATCCTTAACTTTAATCACATCTGCCAAGTCCCCTCTTATCCTAGAAGGTAACATAGCCACAGGGTCCAGGGCTAGGATGTGGACATCTTTTGGGAGTGAGGAGGCTGAGAGGACATCATTCTGCCTACCACAATCACATAATTATTATTCAAGCATTTATTATTCATCAGTTGTATACCATGCTCTTTGGGGAGAGCTAAACGGATTTGTTGTTGTTTAGTTGCCAAGTCATGTTTGACTCTTTTGTGACCCCTATGGACGGTAGCCCGCCAGGTTCCTCTGTCCATGGGGGTTTCCCAGGCAAGAATAGTGGAGTGGATGCCATTTCCTCCTCCAGGGGATCTTCTCAACCCAGGAATCGGAACTGTGTCTCCTGTGTCTCTTGCATAGGCAGGCAGATTCTTTACCGTTGAATCACCAGGGGAAGCCCACTAAAGGGGTTATGAAAAAGTAAAAAATCAAATCAAGAAAGTTTAGTGAAACAACAGGTTCAGAGGTTCCCATGATTGAAGGTTTGATGTGTTTAGAACTCTGAAAACTGAACTGCTTCCCCTGAACTTAGGAGCAACCCTGGGGCTCCTTGCCGACAGCCAGAACAAGAGTCACTTTTTTCCTTCTTTGATTTTTTTTGAAAGGCACATCCGAAATAACACAGAGAGACTGGAGGAATCCTTCCCAGACTGAGCTTGGCAGCCTTCTCTCGGGACTTTTCGTGTCATCAACTTCGTTCAGCACCTTTTTCTCCCTGCCTGGCTAACTGAGGCCCTGCATGTGGTTTCCTGGTGTGGGTGTGAGATGCATGACCCAAGAGCAGGCAGGAGTGCCAAGCCCCAGGAGGGAGTAACCCAGGCATTGGGGAGGGCCTGGGAGGTGAGTGGTGCCGCAGACGGGCCTCACCTGTGTCACAGTTGTGCTAAGGGCAAGCTCGTCTTGCTGAACCACCTCACCCCTGGTTGTGCCCAGCTGGTTGCAAACCGCACAGAACTCAATTAATTACCCAGTGACTTGTGCCTTGGGGCAAGTCCTTGGATCAGTTCCAACGCACTTGGGATAAAGTCCTCACCATTTACCATGGTCCCCAGTGCCACCCAGTCTGGCCTTCCCACCTCTAAAGCTCTTCCTGCTGCTCACCCCAGCTCCCCACATGTCACTGCTCACTAGCCTGTCCTCTGTCCCTTGAAAACCTGAGCGCCTTTCCACCCTACAGCCTTTGCATATGCTGTTCCCCTCACCCATAATGCTCTTCCAACAAATTCACTTCCTGTTTATCATTCGGAGCAATCATAATTCCATCCTTTATCTAAGACTTTTTTCTTTTTTTGGCCATGCCACATGGCTTACCGGCATCTCAGTTCCCCAGCCAGGGACTGAACCTAGGTTACTAGCACTCAATAAGAGTGCTGAGTCTTAGCCACCGGGCCACCAGGGAATTCCCTCTAGATCTTTATTTAAAATGGTGGTCACTACTCCCAACTCCCCTACTGATGCCTTTTTTCCTACTTTTTTCTACTCCACCCCCATTGCAGTGTCATTTCCGTGAGGACAGGACTTTGTGCCTCTTGTTTACTTGCTGCTGAGGACAATGCTTGACAGAGAGTAGGTCCAATAATAGCCCCCGAGTGAATCCAGAGTGGAAGGTGAAGGAGGCCATATTCATTCCTAGGGTGGGAGCCAGCTTCCAAGACGGTGTCCAAGCCTCACCTTCCAGCACTCACTCCCTCACAAACTTCTCTCCCACATGGAATCAGAGAGATGTCACTTGCCTTCCAAGACTAGTCCATCAAAGACCTTGCAGCTCTGCTTTGGGGTCTTGAAGCAAGTTTTCAGCCACTATGGAAGATGCCCTTCTACTTTGGGGCCAACATGTTACAGAGGCCACAGGTAGTGCTCTGGTCAATGCTGCTAGCTAAGCCCAGCCTTCCAGCCAGCCCTGTCAAGGTGTGAGTGACATCATTTGGGCCCTCAGGAACACCCCTTCCCATAGCTGAATACCTCCAAGGAAACTGTCAATGCCAGGTAGAAAAGAAAGTCACCCACGTGAGCTTAAGCCTCCAAAATTGCAAAATAAAATACAATGGTTTTGTAAGCTGCTAACTTTTGTGATTATTTGTTACACAACAACAAATCATTTATATATACAGTTAATCTAGGAGTTGCTTTTTCTTTTTAATGTTTAAGTCCAATGGCAACAATAACACAATCAGTGTCTGCCATGAGAAGGAAACATAATTGTTCCAGGAACTTAAGTCTTCACTTTTCATTGAGTTGAAGACATCATTGATTCCATTATTGTATGTCATCCAAGACCAAAATATGACACACCATCCCAACTTCAAAGATGTTAAAATATGAAAAACATGTGTCTTAGAATTAGTAAAATGCAGTGAGTTGGCAGAATCACATATGGTAATTATCCCCAGCAAAAAATACCCCCTGCCAGGCGGCATAGAGAGAACGCAGCTTCCCTTGCACGGCGCTTAATCATTGAACACTTACAGTGGCTACGTGTGTTTACAATACCCAGGTTCCAGCAAGTCCTGATCCTGCTATTCCCAGGTTTCTGATCTTGGGCAAGTTAGCCTCTCTGAGCCTCAGTTTTCTTATCTGTTGAAAGGGGCCATTGTAGAACCTGCAACATGAGGCTGTTGGGAGGATTAAATGAATAATGCACACGGAGTACATTGTACTATGTCTGGAACTGAGTAAGAGCTCAGAAATTGTTAACGATGATGATGGTGGTGATTGCTGTTGTTTTTAGCTGCTACATTGTGTCCGACTCTTTTGCGACCCCACGGACTATAGTCGGCAGGCTCCTCTGATGATGGTGAGAACGATGGTGATTATGGCGGTGATGGTGATGATGCTGGGGATGCTGGTGATGCTGATGGTGACAGTGATGGTGACAATGATGATGACAGAACTGGTTTTTTAGGGTTTTTTTTCCCCCCAATGTGCCTTTCCTGCCCACGCTGCACTAACTATTCCACTTCAGTTGAGGCTAGCAAGTTCTCTGCCTAGGGCTCTTTCTGTCTGGAGGGCATTTCATAACCTCGGCCAGGTCTGCAGGGAGGGTGGTGTTATAGCCTTTCCCAGAGTGTTCAAATCCTCCCCATGTCGTGTCCTTTCAGACTCCTGCTCTTGGTCCATGTCCACCCTTGTTTCCTCCACCCTCCTCTTTCTACCTTCAGTAGACATTTCAAATTCAGCTTGGGACAGTAATCTAGAAATTGCCTTCCCATGACCATGTTGGAAATAGCATAGTTTTATTAGAGCACTATTTTATTTCATATTATCTACTTAGTTTTGCACTATCTGTTTTGCTTTGCATTCTCTTATCATTCATGCTACAAAGCCCAACCTCACTTAAGACTAGTGACTGCATCTTCACTTTGCCAAATGCAGGTGAAACTCTAGAAATATTGTGTCATATGAATGCATGTCTCTCCTATCAGCAGAGCTGAACTGGACCCAGATGACATTAATGCTTGACAATCAGTGTGAGTCGAACCTTTTGTTAAAAATGGACTATTTGTCACTGAGCCTTAGTTTAATATTTATAACAGCATCGTGAACACTGTTATTTGTCTTGTTGTACAGATTGGACATGCAGACTTAGAAGGATCATTTGGGTCACCCAGTGTCATACCAGTTACTGAAGAAGCTGAAGTGTGACCACCTAGTAAAGGGCATTATCAATATTGGTGTTATTATTATTGCTGGGGCCATGGTGACCATGATCCTTAACTTTCCCCCATCCCAGCACCCAGAATAATTCTCATGCCTGGAAGACATTCAGCAAATACACAACAGGAAAATCTTGCATGAGTCAAACGGCTCTGTTTCCATTTTCTTCTTAATTGCGCCCGTCTCCAGGTCCCTCACCACCTGCCCCTCACACCGACATTCTGGGTGGTCGTGTTCCCCTCTTCTGTCACAAGACAGGCTAGGTGCCCCTCACCAAGGGCCCTCTGGAAAAGCATGGTAAAGGATTCCACCTTAACATAGTAATGTAGGCTGCTGTGGCTTCATTTCCCCCA
This sequence comes from Bos indicus x Bos taurus, assembly GCF_003369695.1. NCBI lineage: Eukaryota > Metazoa > Chordata > Mammalia > Artiodactyla > Bovidae > Bos > Bos indicus x Bos taurus. The sequence goes on along the minus strand of NC_040092.1, from coordinate 25,819,029 downwards.
CTTGACTGAAATCGTGAGTTAGAGGTTTCCAACCCTTTGCGTGTAACACATAACTAAGTTAACAGCCAAGGAAGCAGCCTGATCCAATTTTCCAAGTAAAACCAATGCCCAGTTATTTTTGAAATTTCCATGATGGGCAGAGCTCCTGACTTCTAAGTGTTTGGGCCATAAATCAAATAGACTTTCCTGTTGTCAAATGTGTCCTCTGGAATAATGAATATCCTTTTAAAAATCAGGGATCAGATTTTTTTTTAATTGAAGTAAAATGCATGTGACCACATAAATCACTTTAAAGTGTACAATTCAGTGGCACTTAGTATCCACAATGTTGTATAAACACCCATTCTGCGTGTTAAGTCATTTCAGTCATGTCTGATTCTTAACAACCCTATGAACTATAGCCTGCCAGGCTCCTCTGTCCATGGGGTTTCCCAAGCAAGAATACTGAAGTGGGTTGCCATGCCCTCCTCCAGGGCATCTTCCCAACCAGGGATTGAACCCACATCTCTTATGTCTCCTGAATTGGCAAGCAGATTCTTTACCACCAGCACCACCTGGGAAGCCCACCACTCCCTCTATCTAGTCCCAAACATTATCATCACCCCAAAAGGAGACCCTGTATCCCTTAGCCATCACCCCCTAGCCCTCCCTCCTCCAAGACCCTGGCAACCAACACTTTCCTTTCTGTCTCTATGGATATACCTCCTCTGGTCATTTTCCTATAAATCCAATCCTACAACAGGTGGCTTTGGGTGCCTGACTTCCTTCACTTAACCTAGTGTTTATGAGGTTCATCCACGTTGTAGCATGCAATATTTTGTTTCTTTGCAAGGCTGGATAATATTCCATTGTATGGATGGACCACATGTGTGCCTCCACTCATCCATTGATGGATAAATGGGCTGTCTCCACAGAGATCGGTTTTAAAAGCCTGCTCAGAAATAGCTCTGCCCCCTGTCACTAGGAAGCTGGCTCTCGTAGGGCTTGTTGAGAGAATTGGTCCCCACTGTCCCTGAAAACCCTGGATCTGATGGGGACTCCAGAGAGGTTGGGAGAGGCCATGTTCCAGGAGGACTCCCCCTCCTCTGAATAGCTTTGGCCTTAGGAGCAGCTGCAGAGTCACATCCCCACCCTCAGGTGACCAGCTTGTCACCAGGCTCCAGGGTTCACTTGGATTCAGCCTCTGGCTGTGGCCCTGGGCGTGATGACTACTGTGGGGGAGAGGGGGGTATGAGCAGGCCCTTGCTTGCACACGCCCATCAAGACCCCTGAGAGGCCAGCAGTGGAGAGGATGGTGAAGGTGGCTGCTTTGAGGGCTCCCAAAAAGACGCAGTTTCCAGGAATGTCTGTGAAAAGTGATTGTGAGTAGACTGTGGCCCTCAATTGGGATGTGACCTGTGGCGCTGAGAAGAGCATGGGAGGAATCTCTGGCGTGACAGGCGTGGATGCCACATGGGCCAGTGCCTGGCTTTCTAGACCAGGTGTCAGATCCGCCCCAGGCCGGCTCTGCGAGCAGCAGATGTGTCCCAGGGCCCCCGGGAAGGCTCAAGAAGGAATGGCGTCCCCAGGCCGGCCTGTGGGCAGCGTCCCCAGCACGAGGTCAGGCCGCCAGAGAAAGAAGGGCAGAGTCAGCTGGCCGGAGGGACTGGAATTTTCCTAGGCCAGGCCTCCTGCCTTGAGGAATGTTGGGCAGCCAGTGGAGTGGCCCCTCCCTGCCCCCCCCCCGCAAGTGCCTCTGGAGAGGCTGCACAGCTGGTCCTGTGAAGCTGGGTGTGAGCATGTGGGCAAGTGTACATGCTGTGTGTGAGCATTAAGGGGTGTGAGTGAGTGAGGATGTATGTGAGTGGGAGAGTGTCCAGACATGTGCAAACAAGTGCGAGTGTGAGTACCTGGGAGTGTGCATACATGTGTGAATGCATAAGCACGTGAGTGTTGGAGTGTGAGCACACAGGAGTGTGTATACGTGTGTGATTGCATGAGCATGTGTGTATATGTATGCAAACAAGTGTTGGCATGTGTGAATGTGCAAACATGTGATGTGTGTGAATGAATATGTGATTATGTGAACGTGTGGGCAAGCATGTGAATGTGTGTGTGTGTAAGTGCATGAATGTGTGTAGGAGGGCATGTGTAAGGGGCACAGATTCAGGCCCCAGGCGATTTGGTCACGTAGCCTCTAACAGGGACAGCCACCCACACCTGGGGACATGCAGCATGGGACCCACAACATAAATGCAACCCCCAGCAGCCAGGCAGCACTGAACCATTATTAAGCACCTATTTTGTGCCCAGCTCTCCCCTGGGCCTTGGGAAGCTCTATGAGGAGGAAGCAGGGGAGCTAGTTTTCCTAATCCAGGAGGGTGGCATGTGGGAGTGGTGCTGCTGAGGAATAAGTATACCACTACTATTTCCGGGAGCACCCTCCTGCCAGAAGCTGTGTTTCACACCGATACCACTTGAACCTGCTCATAGCCCACAAGTGGGTGGTGTTATCGTCCCTGCCTTACACACGACATGACTAAGCGTGCAAAGAGTTAGGAACCTGTCGCCCCAGCCACCCCACACCTGCCTTGCTCTGTGGAGTGGGCTGGAGTGTGTCAGATGGGAACCCACAGCGCAGGTAACACAGCCAGGCAGAGATGGGCCGCTTGGGCCCCAGCTGGTGATGCTCCAGCTTCCACTTCCCCTGTAAGCCTCCTGCCCCCGACATTTCTAAACCCCAACTCGGGCGCCAACCCCCACCCCCTGCCCCAAGCCAACAAGTTCCATCTTGTGACTTTTATGTGAAAATGAGAAATACAGTTTGTCAACAGGCTGGAATTCCTTTCATCCCAGCCCCTGCTCCTTAATTGGGCTGGGGGAGTTTATTCCTTTGTGCATCTGGTGGAGGGGGCGGGGCATGGTTCGAACTTCCTCCAGCCCAATGAAAACTAAGACTTTGGTTTTTGCCAAAACTTGTTGCGTGAGCCGCCAGGGACGATGCTTCCGGAAATCCGTGATGAAGAAACTTTTGGGGAAAAAAATGAAGAAGAAAAAAAAAATCAAAGCAAAGTTTGGAGAAATGAGGCCAGGGGATTTTCCTCTGGTTTCTCCCTGCGAGCAGGGTTGAGGACTCCTCTCGAACGGCCTGCCCTGTAATCTTCTTGATTAGTTCTGCTGGAGGACTGCAGGTCAACTGGAGAGGGGAAAGGAGGGGGAGGGAAAAGTGAGTCCAAAGTGGGTTTGCAGGGGGTGGGGGTGGGGTTGAATGTGGCAGAGACAGCTTTGGATGCCCAGCTGGAGACCACCTTGACTCTGGATCCCAGTTTCTTGGGAGCCAAAGCTGTGTCTGCATGGGGGATGGCTAAGAATTCCTGCTTGTAGAGTCCTGAGGCTGCGTCTGCTAATTGCCTTCCAGCTGGATCCTTATGGAAGGAGGGCTTCCTGCGGGCTGTGGGGCACTGAGCAGGGTCAAGGTCAGGATGGGACAGGACCTTGTCTGCATCAGTCTGCTCTGGCTGCTGGACAAGCATCCACAAGCCTGGAGGCTTAAACAACACAAGTCTGTTCTCATACAGCTCTGTGAGCCGGAAGTCTGACACCCATCTTGCCAGGCTAAAATTAAGATGTCGCACCAGTCAGAATGGCCATCATCACAACATCTACAAACAATAAATGCTGGAAAGGGTGTGGAGAAAAGGGAACCCTTCTACACTGTTGGTGGGAATGTAAGTTGATACAGCCACTGTGGAGAAGAGTATGGAGGTTCCTTAAAAAACTAAAAATAGAGTTACCAGAGGATCCAGCAATTGGACTCCTGGGTGTATATCCAGACAAAAGCCTAATCTGAAAAGACATATGCACCCCAATGCTCATAGCAGCACTGTTTACAATAGGCAAGACATGGAAATGACCTAAATGTCCATTGACAGAGAAATGGATAAAGAAAATGTAGTACATATATAGAAGGGAATATTACTCAGTCACAAAAACGAATGAAATAATGCTATCGGCAGCAACATGGATGGACCTAGAGATTTTCCTACTGAGTGAAGTAAGTCGGATAGAGAAATCACATGATATCACTTACATGTGGAATCTAAAAAATGGTATAAATGATCATATTTACAAAAATGAAACAGAGTCACAAACATAGAAAACAAACTTATGGTTACCAGAGGGCAAAGGGGGTAACGGGGGTCTGGGGGTGGGATAAATTGGGAGATAGGGGTTGATATATACACACTGTGTGTGTGTTAAATAGATAGCTAATAAGGACCTACCGTACAGCACAGGGGACTCTACTCAATACTCTGTAATAACCTATTTCCACATATATATATATGTATAACCAATTTACTTTGCTGTACACTTGAAACTAACACAATGTTGTAAATTAACTGTACTCCAATAACATTTTTTTTAAATAAAATAAAATCGTGTGTGGGCAGGGCTGTGTCCCTCCAGAAGACTATTATGGGGGAAAACATTCTCTTGCCTCATCCAGCTCTGGAGGCCACTGCCAACATCTCTTAGCTCTCAAGCCCCTCCAGAAATAGCTCTGACCTCTTGCTTGTGTTACCACATCTGCCTCCTCTTCCCACTTTCTTGCCCATCTCATTATCTCCACCGGTGACTACCCTCTTGCAAGCCTACCATGCCAGCAATGCCTTCTTCCTGTCTCATAGTCACGGATTCTGGGGATCAGGACATAAACATTTTTCAGGGGGACCTGGTCCCAGTGAATTTCAGATCCTTGATGTTCAGTCATAGAAAGAATTCATTGAGAGACAAAGTGATAGGTAACAAGTAGATTTATTTAAAAACACATCCCGCAGACAGAGTGTGGGTCATTTCAGAAGGCAAGAGGCCCCGAAATATGACGTGGTTAGTTTTTCTGGGCTGGGTAATTTCATAGGCTAATGAGTGGGAGGATTATCCCAATTATTTGGAGAAAGGGACAGAAATTTACAGGAAAAGGGCCACCACTCACTTTTTGATCTTTGATGGTTGGCCTCAGAACTGTTGTGACAGTGGTGAGTGTGTAGCTTGTTGGTATGTTACAATGAGGGCTTCCCTGGTGGTTCAGAGGTAAAAAAAAATCTGCCTGCCAATGTAGGAGATGTGGGTTTGATCCCTGGGTTGGGAGGATCCCCTGGAGAAGGAAATGGCAACCGATTCCAGTATTCTTCTCTGGAAAATCCTATGGACAGAGGAGCCTGGCAGGTTACAGTCCATGGGGTCTCAAAGAGTCAGACATGACTTAGCCACTAAAAAACAACAACAATGTTACAATGAATGTATAATGAGGCTCAAGGTCCACCGGAAGTCAAATCTTCCAACATCTTGGCCCTAGTTGATTCTATAGTTTTTTAATTTATTTATTTTGGGCTGCTCTGAGTCTTCATTGCTGCGTGTGGGCTTCCTCTAGTTGTGGCTAGTGGGGGCTACTCTCTAGTTTCAATGCACAGGCTTCTCATTGTGGTGGCTTCCCATACGCAGAGCACAGGCTCTAGGAACTTGGGTTTCAGTAGTAATGGTGTATGGGCTTAGTTGCTGTACAGCATGTGGAGCCTTCCTGGACCAGGGATCGAACCCATGTCCCTTGAAGTGGCAGGCGGATTCTTATCCTTGTTGTACCAGCAAGGAAGTCCCGATTCTAACCAATTTGTCATGCCCTATAACCATGTTACTCTTTTAAAGTTTGTGCCCTGTCCTCTTTCCTCCTATTTCAGAATCACAGACTCAAAACCCAAACAGCCCACTAGAAAACCAAGTTTTTCTGTGTTTCCTGCATCCTACCACCAAAAGCTTGCTCCCGGCCTGCTCCCTTAGCACCCATGGTGATACGTCCTAGATTTCCAGCCAGGCCTGGGTGTCCCAGCCAAGGGGAGGCAGAGGTTAACGGGCTGGCCCTGACCCACCCTGCCAAGGTCCCCTCGCCCCCTGCTGGAGCCAGGAGGCCCGTCTCACAGTCTGACTGTCTTGGAGGAACTCGTTTGCTGCTCAGAAATAATCCCAAACAAATGCTCTTCATCAAGGATCCTTCAAGAAAAAACATCAACTGAACAAGAGGATCAGGCCTTTGAAATGTCAGCAGTGTAATTACTGGAGGTAAGGGGCCCCAGTTTTAATTGAAGCTGCCTGGAAAACAGCAGTTTTCTAGGGAATAAAATAAAAAATATACAGGCACACAAACCCTAGGAAGCTGGGGGAGGGAGGGCCATGCCCAAGTTCCTGCTCCCCCTATCCCAGCACTGGAGGTCTCAGTCCCCGAAGGGGTTCCTGGGAATTTCCACTTTTGCTCACATTGAACCCACAACATAAGAAGTTTGATGGGCAGCTTGCTCACCAGGCCTTCTGCCCCGAGGTGAACATTGTCCTGGCTTTTCTAGAATATTCTTCGTAGTCATGGAGATCAGAGCTGGCCCAGCTGGGAGGGTTCATGGAGTCCCCCACCCCCAACCCCTCCTTCTCCTCAGCCTGGCATGAGCTTGCTTCCAGAAAAGACCTCCAGCATACACACCCACGGGCCCCAAATGGGGTCCTGCCACGGCCCCAAACATGTCTGCAGGAAGGAAGGCTGCATTCTACCAGGCCGAGCTCAGTACTGAGTACTCAGTACGGACCAGAAGTCAGTACTTCTAAAATAAACCGTGTGGCTATCTTACAAGCAGCACTATGGTGCCTAGGAAGTTACACGTGGGGGTTGGGGGTAGCCAGCACTTAAGCAGAATTCACCCTCTGTGTTATAAAGGGCAAATAGCTAACTTTAGGGCCAAGATCAAAATCGCATTTTCTCGAGAAAATTGCCTTTACTTTTCTGGAGAAATCCTGACCGTCTGGATTGGCCACATTTACTTAACTGTTACATTCTTTGAGTTTAGAATAATAAAAGATGGCACGGTCCTGAGGCCCCCAGGCTTCCTTTCTTAATAGACTGTGATGGAGTTCAGACAATGAGAGGCAGTGCTCTTTGCTGACCCCTGAGGGGTGAGACTGGCCTGGGCCTCTTCCCCCTCCTCCTGTGACCCCAGCATCTCAGAGCGAGTTTCCAGGGAAAGAAAAGAGCAGTGGCCGGCGGGGAACCCAGGGCCGAGGCTGGGCCTTTGCTTGGGGTCTGCGACCCCTACGGGGGCTTAAAGGCTCTGCCCTGCCTGGGGACCTGCCAGGCAGGGAGCCGGGAGCTGGGACGGAGCCCCGGAGAGTGCAGCCCTGTCTGGGCTCCCTGCTCTTTGCACAAGCTTACCATCACCACCTCACCCCTGCTGCTCACAAGCAAAGCACCCGTGAGCAGCTCACACAAGGATGGACGTGTGAAGCCATGCACAGCTCCCTGGGCTGGCAGCACAGCTCAGTCGGCACAGAAGGGGCTGCTGATGGCAGGTGGCAGTCGCTGGACTAGGACATGGCTGGCTGCACCCAGGGGTGGAGTTAGAGTTGATAACCTTTCAGCTGAGCTCGCTGGCACATGTGGAGCTGAGTTAAGCCTGGACAAGCATTCCACAGTATCCTCCTTCCTTCTTTGGGGGTTTTTCATTTAATAATGGCTTGTCTCCAAGAACCTTTGCATGAGATGTGCTAGAATCAGACATCCATTCATTCATTCACAGAGTATTCTTTGAGCCCCTCCTGTGTGCACACCAGAGGCTGTGTGAGGCTCAGGGATGGAGCTGAGCTCCCTAAAACCCCACCTGCAGGGACCTTCTCAGCTATGAGTTTAAATCTGGTTCTGTCTCTGACTAGGTGTGTGAGCTGAAGGAAGTTGCTTTTTCCAAGTCCTAAAGGGGAGTTTCATCCAGTCTATCTTCTAAGACTAGAATGAGAATTAAAGAGGGAATACTAGAAAAATGCTCACTTCATCCCTGGCACCGAGCTGGTAATTATAGCCATTATTATTATTATCATTATCATTATTATTAATTGCTGGTTTCGTTTACAAGACAGTGTTTAAAGGTCATTTACAAGATTTCTTTTCATTCTTTTTAATAACTGTGAGAAATGTGGCAGGAAAGATAAGTGACTTTTATACAGTTCTATTATGGCCAGGTAAATATTATATACTTTTTATAGCACTAATAATTACACAGAACCCAGTCAATCTTTCAGCAATTGAAATGTTTAAGACTTTATTCTTCTGTAGGCTTGTGTTGAGTTCCCCATTTCCATTTAAGGCCTTTTAAAACATTTAGGCAAATAAATAAGTTATCTAAACAGTTTTTAAAAGAGCAATCTGTCGGGGCTTCCCTAGTGGCTCAGGGATAAAGAATCCACTTGCCCATGCAGGAAACACGGGTTCGATCCTTGATTCGGGAGGATCCCACATGCCACAGAGCAACTAAGCCAGTGCGCCACAACTGCTGAAGCCTGTGAGCCCTGAAGCCTGTGCTCCACAACAAGAGAAGCCGCACTGCAATGAAGAGTAGCCCCTGCTCGCCACTACTAGAGCAAAAGCCTGCCCTGCGCAGCACTGAAGATCCAACACAGCCAAAAATAAAAAATATAAACATATACATGTATATACATATGTGTGCACGCATGCTAAGTCGCTTCAGCCGTATCTGACTCTTTGTGACCTTACTGACTGTAGCGCGCCAGGCTCCTCTGTCCATCAGGATTCTCCAGCCAAGAATACTGGAGTGGATTGCCATCCCCTCCTCCAGGAGATATTCCCGACCCAAGGATCAAACCAGTGTCTCTTATGACTCCTACATTTTTTAAAAAATTTTATTTATTTATTTATACAACTGTGTTGAGTCATAGCTGTGGCAAGAGGGGTCTTTAATTGCAGCATGTAGGATCTAGTTCCCTGACCAGGGAATGAACCCAGGCCCTCTGCATTGGGAAAACAGAGTCCTAACCACTGGACCACCAGGGAAGTCCCCTGCATTTTTTTTTTGGCACCATATCACACAACTTGTGGGATATTAGCTCCCTGACCAGCGATAGAACCCAGGCTGCCAACGAAAGTTTCCAAGTACTGCAACTAAGAACAGACAAAGCCAAAAATAAAATTAATTAATTAATTTTAAAAAAATGAAACTTTCTATAGGATATAATATACATACATAATATATATTTGCACAGATATCCTATTTTTTGCCTCTATGGAGGAAACTATACATGTGAAACTATATAAGCATGTGAAAGTATATATATAGTGTATATACTGCCTGTATATGGAGCTATATATTATAGGTTATACAGGATATAATATTTATAAGAAAATGTCTCCTACTTTCCTCCCCTGTAAAGTATATATATAAACTATGTTGTAAAGAAACTATATTTGTAATTCCCTGGTAGCTCAGATGGTTAAGAATCCACTTGCAGTACAGGAGACCCAAGTTCGATCCCTGGGTTGGGAAGATCCCCTGGAGGAAGGCTTGGCAACCCACTCCAGTATTCTTGCCTGGAGAATCCCATAGACAGAAGAACCTGGTAGGCTACTGTTCAGAGGGCTGCAAAGAGTCGGATATGACTGAACAAGTAACACACAGCATAGGAGATATATATACATGAATGTAGGATTTCCTGTTTTCCTCCGTGAATCATGAAGGCAGGACTTGGTTTTACCCACTGCTAAATCTAAAGCATCTGAATCATGCTTTCTGTGTATCAAAAACTCAGTATTTGCTGAATGATTTATAACTAAGCTCTTCATTAGACTAGTTACAAGCATTTCAGTACAGTTTTACTTTTGAATACAATATGGGAGCCTTCATAATATTTTCTGAACTTTTGGTCTCTAACGTCTTAATCTGGCTCTGTAAAAAAAAAAAAAAAAATCGTATTTCCATGTACAGTAAGTTCCCTAGGTACCCAACTAACACAATCAGCTATATAGTATTGTACTATAATAGGTTTATAATACTTTTCATACAAATAATACATTAAAAAATACAAAAAAATAAACTTTGAAAATCTAACAGTGCAGTACCTGGAAAAGTACAGTAGTACAGTACAACCGCAGATGCTTCCTACCCGTACTACTACATCACTGCTGCTTTTATGTTTGCTTCTGGACATCCTGGGCTTGAAATAAAGACACTGCAGACTATGCTCTACCCAGTGCTGTACAGCGAAGGAAACAAAAGCACAACAACTTGTGGAAGATGCAAGCATGAGACATGTGAAGTTACTTGTGTGATGGGCATGTGAACACACATTCACATCTTTGAAAGTCACATCTTGAAGGTTCGTATATAACCTTCAAGGACTTACTGTGTGTGTGTGTATATATATATTCTAAATATATAAACGTAGATGATACATACATATAAAATATATAATATAAATATATATACATATACATTTACCATCATCACTTGAAATGTGTAAAATTTAGTGGTTTCCACCATACTCACAGGGTTTCTCTTGTGGCTCAGCTAGTAAAGAATCTGCCTGCAATGTGGGAGACCTGGGTTCAATCCCTGGGTTGGGAAGATCCCCTGAAAAAGGGAAAGGCTACCCACTCCAGTATTCTGGCCTGAAGAATCCCACGGACTGTACAGGCTATGGGGTTGCAAAGAGTTGGACACGACTGAGCAACTTTCACTTTCATTTCTTTTCACCATATTCACAGAATTATCCAACCATCACCACTGTCTCATGTTAGAACATGCCTATCGCCCCCAAAAGAAAGCCCCTACCCAGGAACGGTCACTCCCCGACCCCAGCCCTTGGCAACCACTATTTCATTTCTGCCCCGTGGATTTGCCTCTTCTGGATACTTCATGTAAATGGACTCACGCGATGACAGCCTTCCCTCACTGAGTGCAAGGTTTTCGAAGTTCAAGGTACACGGTACCTCGGTGTAGGTGCCTCGTCCCTTTTCACGGCTGAGTCACCTTCCAGTGTGTGTGTCGGGTCGTCAGTGCAGGGACTCGGGGTTGTTCCCACCTTTGGGCCCACGCAAATGATGCTGCTCTTAGTGTTCATGTACACGTGTGGATGTGTGGCTTCGTTTCTCCTGACCTTTGGGCCCTCGCAAATGACGCTGCTTTTAGTGTTCATGTACACGTGTGGATGTGTGGCTTCGTTTCTCCTGACCTTTGGGCCGTCGCAAATGATGCTGCTCTTAGTGTTCATGTACACGTGTGGATGTGTGGCTTCGTTTCTCCTGGACCCAACTAGTGGCACTGCTGGGTCACGTGGCCCCTCCGTTTAACGTTTGAGGAACGGCCAGATTGTTTCCATAGTGAGCGCCCTCCATCACGGTAACCACGGGCCTGCATGGATCTGACAGACACCGCTGAAAAGGAGTCAGAGTCGTCCTGCTTGCCCAGGGCCTGAGCGGACAGACTCCATCCTTTCTGGACAGAGACCCTTCCTCCCTCAGCTGATGACTGACAGCTCACCATCATCCCTTCCCAGCGAGTGCCCTGCAATCTCCAGGCTACAGAGAACTCCTGGCCCAAGATCACACTGCTCCACAGGGCCAGCAGGCATCTGGTGACCAGGACATGCCGGGGCCTGCAGGCATGTCCTGTGCCCCTGTGTGGGATAACCTGCGGGGCCATCCCAGCCTCAGGGCTCCTGAGCGATGGCACAAGCTCTGAGTGGCAGGACTACAGCTCAGCTCAGCTCCGGCCTTCCCCCAATCTGGTGCTGTCTTCCCACAGAGCTGCTGTCCACGAACCTTCCACTGTGTAATGCATTGCCCCAACAGCCATCATTTGATTTCATGTCCTGTGGTTCTGGACCATCTGGCCAGTTCTCCTTGGGGCCAATCACACAATGAGTGAGTGGAATATTGATGGATCCATCTAGTGACACTAAATGCTCAAGGAGGGTGGGTAAGGCTGTACACTATTCAGCTTCCTGACCCTGGCCCCAGGTACAATGCAGGCCCTGCATCAGTGTGTCTGCTGAGCTGAGCAATGAAATTCCTGAACTCTTCACACTCAGCATCACCTGGACCTGTAGACAGCCCTTTTCCGAAATGTTTACTCTCCAGAAAGATTGACATCCTTTCAACTTTCTGTAATTCTCATTCCCAATGTGTAAAATGGGGGGAAATAATAAGCCCTCCCTCGGAGCATCACAGAAGTCAACTCAGACAACAGGTTGCTGTGTGTTCAGTCAGTGCCTGGGATATAGCATGGCACCATGAATATTCTGTTACTCTTTCCAAAGCGAGGTCCACCTTAAGAGTTCATTTTTATGAAAATTCCTAAGCTGGGTTTTGTGTACCCAACAGAGAGATGCTCCATGTTCATGTAAATTTCAGTTCACTTGCTCAGCCTTTCCTCCTAAAGAGGGCTCACTGCTTGTGGTACATCTCACAGCACTGTCGACAGGATTGAATGTGCAAGGGGCCTGGCACATAGTAATTGCTGAATACATCTTAGTACTATTATCAGTGTTTATAACTCTCCGTTTGATTTCTCTCTCTTATCTTTGCCCAGCACTGCTAAGATCCACCAGGTATCTGATGTCCAAAAGTTGACAAAGGCTTGGAAAAATAAAACTTGCAGGGCATGAAGCTGAGAGAAAACACACGTGGTTAACTGTCCATTAATCTCTGTCAATCTGTAGATGCAGACCTCAGACACGGGGAGAAAGGAAGAGACTATTTTTCTCTTAGCCACATGTTTTATATTAGAGATCTAGTAACTAATAAAAGTGCTCCCTAGAGGGGAAAGAAACAGGAGTGTCGTTCAGCTGATAGGTAAATACAAGCAAATTAAAAAAAAAATCAGATCTGCTATTGAATTCCAGGCAATGTTAAAGACCCAAAACTAGGCTGTATTTCCTTTTACTTCACTGTCCGTGTTCACGGGGAGAATTTAGCATGGAGGAAATGTAATTGAGAAACAGAGGCCACTATTGATCTTTCCTGACATAATGATAAACATCACAGTTTATTCTAAATTAATGGCCCAAAGTTGACTTTTTTTCCTTCTCCTTTTAAATTTACTGATAACCGTGGTGATGGTGGGAATGAACATCAGATGCCTTGGTTACAGATCACAGTCAAGGACAGGTCTGGTGCTGGCTGTGGGATGTGGTAGATGATCCTCATGTTAGCAGCCAACCGGAAAATGCATTTTAAAAGATGTGCTAATGCTGAGTCGAATCGCTGGAAAGATACGGTAAATAAAATTAGGAAAATATCAACAGTAGAAATTAGATAGTAGGTGCATAGATATGTTGCGTGAGTTTTTCGACGTTTCTGTACGTTTAACATTTTTGTCATAAACTGTTGTGTATGAAAGTTCTGGTGCAGTAACCACATCGCCTCTTAATAATTTGTTGTAACAAATTCCCACCACTCACCTGGCTGGATAAATCAGCAAGTTTTTTAAACACCAAGTCATGGGGGTGTATGTGGCAAGGTTTTGGAACAGAAGATTAAATTTAGAACATTGCATACTGCCCTGTTTAGGGGTGGAGGATACTGATGTCTGCAACTTACTCCAAAGTGTATCCAAAAGATCAGCTGAATGGATGGCGAGATGGCTGCACTCCTAGGGTCAAATGAGAGGGGAGTGCTGTTGCGGGTGTTTTAATTTAGCTGATATTGGCGTTAAGTCATAGAGAGAGGAGAAGAAAGTCTACCAGCCTGCCATGGTGATTCAGGAGTCAGGAACACAGACCCGGGTTTTCACCTTGACCTTCCCATCTGTATATATGAGCACATGTCTTAAAATTTATGTGTGTATGTACAAATGTGTTTGGTCTCCTTTATTAAAGTAGATATATATAAGTATCCATATATGTGTGTATCTACATTTTGCACATATGTTCTGTTTCCCCTCCTTAAATGGAAACTTTCTATTTCTGCGTTCTGCACCTTGGATCTTAACCATACATTTCCGGTAATGGTCCTCATTCTTTTGAATGCCTGCATGTATCGCTCTGAGTGGATGGAGCCCCACTTAGGCTATCATGTTGCAACTCATGTAGGTTGCTTCCAGTCTTTGGCTATGAGAAATATGCCACATGGATGTCATTCACACAAGGGAAAATCTAAGACAGGGTCCTCTTTTAGGGTCAAATGGTGTGCACATTTCAAAATTGTGATGATTTCAGCCTAAATATACTCACTATGGGTTGCAGCATGGCTCAGATGATAAAGAATCTGCCTAGAGACCAAGGTGGGAGACCAAGGTTCAATCCCTGGGTCTGGAAAATCCCCTGGAGAAGGGAAAGGCTCCCCACTCCAGTATTCTTCTTTGCAGAATTCCATGGATAAAGAAGCCTGGAGGGCTACAGTCTGTGGGGTCGCAAAGACTGGGACACAGTTGAAAAACTAACACATACATGGGTTGCAGCATTAATGGATGGACACATCCATCAGTGATATGTGAGAGCAGGCAAGATTCTCAATTGGTTGCCCAAGAGATCCTGGTACATAGAAAAGTTTGAGAGCTGTGATTTTTGGGGCCTGAGGAAAAGGATTCTCTTTGAACCTCATAATATTTATTTTTATCCAAGTCAACAAAAAACCAGTTAGAGCCATCAGAAACAAAGAATGGAAACTTTACTGGGAAAATCCAAGAGGACAGATGCCTCCGGACTACTTGGACCTCGGACCAGGATTGGTATGGGGGTATTTGTGTCCTAGTCTTATTTCAGTGGTACCCGGCATGTCTGCTGCGGTTCAGACCTGAGCCTCATCACTTCTTTGTCCATGTGATGGCAAAGCCACTCACTTCTCTCCTGTTTTCAAGTTGTCAAGTCAGATTGAGCTGACAATCTCTTAGTTCCGTTTCCTGACTCTCAGAGGAGGAACTGTGGTCCAGCTCAGGTAAAACATTCCTTCCTGGTTCCATCAGCAGTTGTCTAGATGACAACACATATTATCCCAACATGATTATTGATTACGTTCTGCTGCATCCATGTGGTTGAGGGATCTGCATGGACATTGCAGTTGGCAGTGTGCTTCACATTTATTTTCTCCATATTACCTGAAAAACCTGAAAAATAGGATAATTACAGGTTTTCCTGAGAGTACTTGGCATAGAGGCTGGCATACAGTAAATATTCAAAACTCAGAGCAATTATTCATCAGACCTCAGAGAACTTTTTGATTAAAATAGTATAATCAACACTTGTATACAATTGCCTCATGAACATAGAATATTCCAGTTATCTATTACTGAATAAAAAGCTACTCCCAAAGTCTAGTGGTTAAAAAAACAAAAAAACAAGCATTTGTTTTGCTCATGACTTTGCAATTTGAGTGGAAGATGGTTGGACTGAATTGTCTCAGCTCTACATAGTATTGACTGTCATGACTCAATCAGGGCTGGAGAATCCATTTCCAAGAGGCTCACTCACCCTATATGGGTGGAACATGGTCTTGGCTCTTGATTGGGAGCTCTACAAGGCTTGTTGGCTGCAGGTATCTCTTCTAGAGTTTATTGAGCTTCCTCAGAGCACGGTGGTCTTGTGGTAGATTGGTCTATGATAAGGTGGTTGGCTTCCTCCAGAGTGAGTGTTCCAAGTTGCAAGGCTTCTTACCATGAAGTCCTAGAAGTCTCATTATTTCTACCATATTTATGGATCAAGCCAACCAATAAGGCTGGCTTATATTCAAGAGAAAGGGACTTTAATTCCATCACTCAACGGGAGGAGTAGCAAAGAATTTTCAGTCATTCCTTATCTATCCCACATGGACCAAGAAGTGATATGAGTACTAGGCTATAGTCTTTCTGCATTTGGGCACTTATTTAAGTCAGTGCATTTTGAAACCTTCCTATCTTCCAAGCACAGATGTAAAAATTGGTCCCTGCCTTAGGTAACTGGGGAGTAATCGGGGAGACAAAGCATACCTACTTGAAAAGATCTTTTGTTGCACACGCTATCAGTTCAGTTCAGTTCAGTTGCTCAGTCTTGTCTGACTCTTTGCGACCTCATAGACTGCAGCATGCCAGGCTTCTCTGTCCATCACCAGCTCCCAGAGCTTGCACAAACTCATGTCCATCAAGTCCGTGATGCCATCCAACCATCTCATCCTCTGTCGTCCCCCTCTCCTCCTGCCTTCAATCTTTCTCAGCATCAGGGTCTTTTCTAATGAATCACTTCCTCACATCAGGTGGCCAAAGTATTGGAGTTTCAGCTTCAGCATCAGTCCTTCCAATGAATATTCAGTAATGATTTCCTTTAGGATGGACTGGTTGGATCTCCTTGCAGTCCAAGGGTCTTCTCCAACACCACAGTTCAAAAGCATCAATTCTTCAGTGCTCAGCTTTCTTTATAGTCCAACTCTCACATCCATGCATGACTACTGGAAAAACCATAGCCTTGACTAGACGGACCTTTGTTGGCAAAGTAATGTCTCTGCTTTTTAATATGCTGTCTAGGTTGATCATAGCTTTTCTTCCAAGGAGCAAGCGTCTTTTAATTTCATGGCTGCAGTCACCATCTGCAGTGATTTTGGAGCCCAGAAAATAAAGTCTCTGTTCCCATTGTTTCCCCATCTATTTGCCATGAAGTAATCGGACCAGATGCCATGATCTTCGTTTTTTGAATGCTGAGTTTTAAGCCAACTTTTTCACTCTCCTCTTTCACTTTCATCAAGAGGCTCTTTAGTTCTTCTTCGCTTTCTGCCATAAAGGTGGTTTCATCTGCATATCTGAGGTTATTGATATTTCTCTGGGCAATCTTGATTCTAGCTTGGGTTTCATACAGCCCAGAATTTTGCATGATGTACTCCGCATAGAAGTTGAATAAGCAGGGTGACAATATACAGCCTTGACATACTCCTTTCCCAATTTAGAACCAGTCTGTTGTTCCATGTCCGGTTCTAACTGTTGCTTCTTGACCTTCATACAGGTTTTTCAGGAGGCAGGTAAGGTGGTTGGGTATTCCCATCTTTTTAAGAATTTTGCATACTTTGTTGTGATCAACACAGTCAAAGGCTTTGGAGTAGTCAATAAAGCAGAAGTAGGTTGGAGCCTGGTGAGCTGCTGTCTATGGGGTTGCACAGAGTCGGACAAGACTGAATCGACTTAGCAGCAGCAGCAGCAGCAGGTCTTTTTCTACTTTTTCTACTTTTTTCCTACTTTTTCTACTTTAAGGTGGCTTAAAACTCAACATTCAGAAAACTAAGATCATGGCATCCAGTCCCTTCACTTCATGGCAAATAGATGGGGAAACAATGGAAACAGGGACTTTATTTTTTGGATTCCAAAATCACTGTAGATAGTGACTGCCACCATGAAATTAAAAGACGCTTGCTCCTTGGAAGAAAAGCTATGATCAACTTAGACAGTATATTAAAAAAAAAAAAAAAAGCACAGGCATTACTTTGCCAACAAAGGTCTGTCTAGTAAAAGTTGTGGTTTTTCCAGTAGTCATGCATGGATGTGAGAGTTGGACTATAAAGAAAGCTGAGCACTGAAGAATTGATGCTTTTTAACTGTGGTGTTGGAGAAGACCCTTGGATTGCAAGGACATCCAACCAATCCATCCTAAAGGAAATCATTCTCGAATATTAATTGGAAGGACTGATGCTGAAGCTGAAACTCCAATCCTTTGGCCACCTGATGCGAAGAACTGACTCATTAAAAAAGACTCTGATGCTGGGAACGATTGAAGGTGGGAGGAGAAGAGGACGACAGAGGATGAGATGGTTGGATGGCATCACCTATTCAATGGACATGAGTTTGAACAAGCTCCAGGAGTTGGTGATAGACAGGGAAGCCTGGCATGCTGCAGTCCATGGGGTCGCAAATAGTTGGACATGACTGAGCAACTGAACTGAATTGAACTGAGATCTTTTTCTGGAATTCTCTTCCTTTTTTGATGATCCAATGGATGTTGGCAATTTGATCTCTGGTTTCTCTGCCTTTTCTAAATCCAGCTTGAACATCTGGAAGTTCATGGTTCACATACTGTTGAAGCCTTGCTTGGAGAATTTTGAGCATTACTTTACTGATGTGTGTTCAGTTCAGTTCAGTTCAGTAGCTCAGTAGTGTCCAACTCTTTGTGGCCCCATGAATCACAGCACACCAGGCCTCCCGGTCCATCACCAACTCCCGGAATCCACCCAAACCCATGTCCATTGAGTCAGTGATGCCATCCAACCATCTCATCCTCTGTCGTCCCCTTCTCCTCCTGCCTTCAATCTTTCCCAGCATCAGGGTCTTTTTTAATGAGTCAGTTCTTTGCATCAGGTGGCCAAAGTATTGGAGTTTCAGCTTCAGCATCAGTCCTTCCAATGAATATTCAGGACTGATTTCCTTTAGGATAGACTGGTTGGATCTCTTTGCTGTCCATGGGACTCTCAAGAGTCTTCTCCAGCACAACAGTTCAAAAGCATCAGTTCTTCGGTGCTCAGCTTTCTTTATAGCCCAACTCACATCCATAAATGACAACTGGAAAAACCAAAGCTTTGACTAGATGGACCTTTGTTGGTGTGTGAGATGAGTACAAGTGTGCAGTAGTCTGAATATTCTTTGGCATTGTCTTTCTTTTGAATTGGAATGAAAACTGACCTTTTCCAGTCCTGTGGCCATTGTTGAGTTTTCCAAATTTGCTGGCATATTGACTGTAGCACTTTAACAACATCATTTTTTAGGATTCGAAATAGCTCCACTGGAATTCCATCACCTCCCCTAACTTTGTTCATAGCGATGCTTCCTAAGGCCGACTTGACTTTGCATTCCAGGATGTCTGGCTCTAGGTGCACCAGAAGTGCAGAGCCAGAAGGCAGAGATTCTCAGCATCAGAGTGCATTCAGAAAGTCCAGAGCAGGTCTGTTAAAAATATGAGTTCCTGGGTCCCACAGCTAAAATTTTCCTTCTGTAGATATGGGGAATGGGTCCATGCTGCTTCATTCAACAGATTATTTATCTTTTTGAAAAGGTCGTGTATGTTTAGCATGAAGATTCATCAGGAGCAGAAAATATAAAATGAAAAGTAAGCTTCCCTCTTACCTGTGCCCCTGATCCTCACTAGTGAGCTCCCATTTCCAGAACATACATGCATGTTTTTAAAAAAGTAGATATAAGCATATGCAAGCCTGTGTCTATAAAACATTTGTGTGCATAACCAATGTATATAAATAGGTTTGGTCTTCTTTGTGAGAGTAGATATATGTGTCCATGTGTATATATCTGTATCTGCACATAAATACATGCACATATATTCTATTTCCCTCCTCAAATGGCAACATTCTATTTCTGTAGTTCCCTACCTTGGATCTTTCATGTAACCATACACTTCTGGGAACGTTCCTTTCTCTTTTGAATGCCTGTACCATACTGCCCTGGGTGGATGGATCACTTAAGCTATTATGCCACAGGCAAAGTAGGTTGCTTCCAGTCGTCGACTATGAGAAAAATTGCCACATGGATGTCATTCACACATGGGCAAGTCTTCCTAAGACAGGGTCCTCTTTCAGGGTCAAATATATGTGCATATTAAAATTGTGATCGTTTCAGATTAATTGCACTCTACCTATGGCTTGTAGCATTAATGGACACTTCCATCGGTGATGTTGGGAGAGTAAACAAGATTTTATTTTTTTGATTGACATATAATTGATTTACAATGTTGTGTTAGTTTCAGGTATACAGCAAAGTGATTTCAGTTATACATACATCTGTATCTAATTTTTTTCTCTTTCTTTTCAAATTCTTTTCCCTTATAGGTTATTACAAAATATTGAGTAGAGCTCCCTATGCTCTACAGTAGGACCTTGTTGGTTATCTCTTTATAAATAGCAGTGTGTATATGTCAGTAAGATTTTTAACCAGATGCCTGGGAGATTCTGAGGCATAGAAAAGTTTGAGAGCTGTGATGCTTAGGACAAAGTACTGCTATTAGCTTCTGAAAGTCATAGCCGAGGAAAAGTAGAGAAGGCTGCTTCGCAGGTAGGTGGTGAAAAAAGAGAGGTCATAGGCTAGCACAGTTGAGTAGGGAGGGGCCAGCTCAGTGAGATAACATGTGATCCAAGAAAAACATTTCTGTTCACTTTCCCAGGACCGGGGCTTCAGCGTGGGCGTGAGGCGGGGTTGCCCAGGGATTCGCCCACCTGTCGGGACATCCCTCTCTCTAAGTGGAGCAGCCAGGGCCACAGTGCCCTTTGAATGCTTGGATCGTTCCAGTCACCGAGCTGCTTCAGGGTCACCAGAACAAAAACAAGGGTTCATAGCAGTTTCAACTGCTTGCCAGGGACAGACCCGGGCTTTGTTCAAAGTCACAGGTGGCACATCCCAGGGGGACGTGACTACCAGTCTTTTAGATTAAAAAAGATGTCTTTTATTTTCAGATGAAATGCTGTGATATCTGGACTTGGCTTCAAAATAACCCATGGGGTTGATGGAGTGAGAAGGGGTAGAGATAACATGAGGTTGAACTTCAGCTGCTGTTCACTGATGTTGTATGATACAGACAAGGACTCATTATATTCCTATATATATACACACACACACATACATACATACATATGGACCTCCCAGGTGACACAGTGGTAAAGAATCTGCCTGCCAATGCATGAGACACAGGAGATATGGTTTCAATTCCTGGGTCAGGAAGATCCCCTGGAGTAGGAAATGGCAAACCACTTCAGTATTCTTGCCTGGAAAATTCCATGAACAGAGGAGCCTGGCAGGCAACAGTCCATGGGGTCACAAAAGAGTCAGACACGACTGAGCATGTTTGTGTATATATATATATATATATATATATAATTTCATATATATATATATAAAATAAAAGATTTCAAGATTTCAATCAACATTTCTGGTTAAGATACAGAGATAACAAAATGCACTTGGATGCCTTCATCTAGTTCATGAAAACATTTCGGCAGCAGCTGCAAATTTAAAGGACCCACATCCAACAGAGTTGAAAGCTCCTTTTCCATGCCATGGGTCCCCCTCAATTTCCAGAATCCTTCCCCCTCTTTCATCTCCTAAAGACAAAAAATTTAAAAAACTCTCCTGACAGTCTCCAGATCTCTTGAATTGGCTATAAAATATTTCAAGGTCTCAGAGTAATTTAATGCCCTATGAAAGTAAAATAAATTGTGTACAAATAATTCAATAAGCTCAGGGAAGTGGGGAAAAAAAAAAAAACATTAAGCATGTCACAGATGGCACCTCCAGGCAGTTTATCAAAGCAAGTTTCATAATTTAACAAAATCATCTTGGCATCACACACAAAAGCCCTCCTGTTTGATCCCTTAATAACACTGCTTAGCACTTTCTGGGGAACTGGCTTCTAGCGCCAGCGCTGTTTCCAAGCATTAGCTAATCAATCATCAAAAGATATTTTCCACGCAGGCAGGCAGGACTCGGAATGCTCACTTGATCCCCACGGAAGCGGCCATGGAGGCTAAGAGGATTTTTCAAGGTCACATGTGGGGCAGAGGTCACAGCTGGGGTTGCAGCTAATGAGTTTCTGGTTTCTTCCGTGCTCCCAACAGCGCCTCAGTGCCTCTCCTCCTCTTTCGCATTCCACACGTGGCCCCTCCGGCAGGTCCCTGGATTGCTGGCTGGAAGCCTTCTTCAGCCTAGGGTTGGGGTCTTGGCTCAACTGATTCTTCATCTGGGACACCTGCCTGCCCATCGTGACAGATGGGTGGAGTCATCCTGATCTCCCCTGCCCAGGATCTATGGGGAAGTGAACTGTGTGTATTTTCTCCAGAGAACAGAAAGATTTGCTTTTGGCAAAATATGAAGGAGCCCTTCCCTTGACTTTTGATCAGCTGTTCCCATTTGCTTCTGAAACTGTATTTTTAAATTATAGAAGGAGTACCATGCACAGGTTGATGATGCTACAGAAAGGCTTCAAGGTAAAAGAAAGATGGGAAATATTGTGGATCTTCCCCTTCCTGGAGGGGAGCCCTTCTGGCCCCCGCCCCCATCCTTCCAGGGTGGGCTGCACTAGAGACTCATTTCTTTCTCTTTCTTTCTTTTTTTCTTTTGCTTAATAAATATTTTAAACTTAAAATTTTTTTATTGGCGTATAGTTTATTCACAGTGTTGTGTTAGTTTCAGGAGTACAGCAAAGTGAATCAGTTATATATATATAATTGGTTATATATACAATGTTATATATGCAATAAATATATATCCTTTTTCAGATTCTTTCCCCCATAAGTTATTCCAGAGTATTCAGTAAAGCTCCCTGTGCTATACAGTAGGTCCTTGTTAGTTATCTATTTTATATATAGTAATATGTATGTGTTAATCCTCATCTTCTAACTCATCACTTCCCCCACATTTCCCCTTTGGTAACCTTAAGTTGGATTCCAGGATCTGTGAGTTTTGGGTAAAAATAGTTCATTTGTGTCGATGCAACCCTTATGAAGAACAGTATGGAGGTTCCTTTAAAAGTTAAAAGTAGAATTATCATATGAGCCAGCAATCCTACTCCTGGGCATGTATCTGGAGAAAACTATAATTTGAAAAGATACATACACTCCAGTGTTCATTGCAGCACTGTTTACAATAGCCAAGACATGGTAACAATCTAAATATCCATGAACAGATGAATGGATAAAGAAGATATGATACATATACCCAATGGAATATTACTTAGTCATTAAAAAGAATGAAATAATGCCATTCACAGCAACAAGAACGGACCCAGAGATTATCATACTAAGTAAAATAAGTCAGATAAAGAAAGATAAATATCATATCACTTTTCTGTGGAATCTAATAGACATTCGTTTGTGAGGAGAGGATGTGGAAGGGACAAGCAGTGTCCCTTGTGGAGGCACTGCAGGTGTCAAAGGTGACATCTTCAGGGTACCAGGTGGATGTCCTGTATCCCTGATGTGATGCAAAGAGGAGGATCCAGCATCTCTGCCGCATTCTCCCCACATCCAGTCTCATCATGAAAAAGCCATCTCCCAAACCCAAATTGAGGGATTCCTGATCAACACTCCTCTATACCATCAGCAAAGGTTCTGGAAAAGGAGGAAAGATTCAAATGCCCACAGATGTGAGAAGAGAGTTAGGGGATCCAAGGTTTGCATCTGCTGTGGGACCTGGATGGGATGCTGGGGCAGAAGAGGGACATTAGTGAAGACGATGACATTTGAGCAGAGTGTGGAGTCCAGGCCACAGGAATGTCCTGGGGTTGGCATTTTAGCTTTGACAGATGTGCCTGGTAATGAGAGATGCCAGCATGGGGGAAAATGGGTCTGAGTGAGGGACACACAGGAACCCTCTGTAATACTTTTTTTCATGTGGTAAAAGTCACATATTATAAAACATACTATCTTAACGCTATTTAACTGTACATTTCAATGGCATTGAGTCCATTCACATGGTTGTGCAACTCTCACCATCATCCATCTCCCAAATTTTTCACTTTCCTAACTAAACTTTGTCCTGATTAAACACTGAGTCCCAGTTGCCTCTTCCCACCCTCCCACACCGCCTGGTCCCTGGCATCTACTAATGTACTTTCTGACTCTAAATTTGACTGTTCTACATACCTCATATAAGTGGAATGTATGTGGAATCTAGAAAAACAGGGCAAATGAGCCTATTTGCAAAGCAGAAATAGAGACACAGATGTAGAGAACAAACGTGTGGGCATGAAGTGGGGAAAGAGTGTGTAAGATAAACTGGGAAATTAGGATTGACATATATACACCACTCTGTATAAATAGATAACTAATGAGAACTTACTGTATAGCACAATGGTGGGGGTGGGGGAAGAAGGTACAATCTCTTTGCTACTTTTTACAAAATGAGGACACTTTCATTTTTAGAGCAGTTTTAGGTTCCTAGCCTCTCTGTATTATCTTTATGAATGTTCTGTAAATCAAAAGCTTTCCAAATAAAACATTTATCTAAGAATAAATGAAAGGTTAAAAATCTTCCATCTTCTCCTTGGTCTCAGTAGACAGAGATAAGCACTGTCAACAATTTCTGGAGTATTCATCCAGAATTCTGTGAAATGCATACTTTAAAAAAAATTAATCAAGATTGGATTCTATCATACAAACTTTGATTTCTTGTCTTCTTCATTTCATTCATATCTGGGTGATAATTTTGTAGAGCAATTAAAGCTGTGCTCATTCTTTCAAGTAACTGCAGTGTCATACCTTGCCAGTATACTCCCATAATTTATTTAGCCAGATCCCAATGGGTATACTGTGGCTTCCCTGGTGGCTCAGACAGTAAAGCATCTGCCTGCAATGCAGAACACCTGGGTTCGATCTCTGGGCTGGGAAGATCCCTTGGAGAAGGAATTGGCAACCCACTCCAGTACTCTTGCCTGGAAAATTCCATGGACAGAGGAGCCTTGTAGGTTACAGTCCATGGGGTCGTAAAGAGTCGGACACCACTGAGCGACTTCACTCCACTTTAATGGGTATACCAGATGTTTTTTGTTAGTTTTTCCTTTTTCTCTTTTTTTCTATTGTAACAAGACAGCAATACAGATGTGTCCCAGAAAAAGGTCAATAAACAAGGGAAAAAAGCCTTCGCTTTACTAATCATTGTAAAAGTCCAAATTAAGGTGATTTTGATCTCTTGATTGACAATGATTAAAAAGTTTTGCTATAGCTGTGGCTAGGGAGGGTGTGGGGGACATACACTCTTTGATTCTCACAGGGAGAGTGTGAATTGGTGGAAGCAGTTTGGAAGCAATTTAGGCAACATCCATAGTATGATACCAGTGAGAAATACAGTTAACCTGTGGGAGTTAGTGACCAGAGCACAGGAGAACTTCTGGGAAGATAACAAAATTCTCTTTATAAGTGTGGTATTGGTTATAAAGGTGTGTTCGCTTTGAGAAAATTCTTTGAGTAGCACACTGATGACTTTGACACTTCCTTGTACGTTACACTTTAATAAAAAGTTAAGATTTGAACAGGCTACCTGTCCTTTTTCCACAAGAAATACTTAGGTAGGGGTTTCCTGGTGGTCCAGTGGTTCAGACTCCCCACTTCCACTGCAGGGGACGTGGTTTTGATCCCTGGTCAGGGGACTTAGGGTGTGTATGCCACGCAGTGTGGTCAAAACAGTATAAAACCAAAATGCTTAGGATGCAAAGCCTGGGAGGGCCTAGTAATTGTTCTCTCCCTGGATGGATTCTATTTGCAGTGCCCATAGAAATAATATACACGTAATCTTCAAAACACATCTGCTACCAAAACTAGGACTTTCTTATTAATGTGATACTGTATTTGAGTAAAATCAAATAGAAATCAAATCAAACAGAATCAGGCCTTTACCTAAGTTTCTGCAAGCAGACTAACCAAATAAAGTTAAAAAAAAAAAAAAAAAAAACAGATAGTTGAGTTTCTTTTTGTTTCCTAATTGCAGATACCTAAAAAAAAATTCCTTAGAATACAAATAATTCTAACATTGGATTGGGGAGAAAAGGAGAGTGATATAAGTTAATATAGTTATTGAGTTAACTTCAATAACTCAGTAAATTTCATCAAGGTTGGTTAGCTGACCTTTTATTTGGAGACATCCGAAGTGAAATCAAACATCCACATTTTCTGAAATCAGACTTGAAATGGAGCAGGACCCTATGGTCCCTGTCCCCCTCCCCATTCACGTCCTCCATCTGTCTTCTGTCTGTAGAAAGTCTTTTAGCCAAAGAATAGGTTTAATCAGAGAAGGAAGAAAATGCAGAAGCAAAGAAAAGCAAACAGGACAAAATAATAATAATTTAGCCATTAAACAAAGTCAAGGACCTTTAGTTCCTTCTCAAGAGCTAGAGATAATATTCTGAGCCACATCTTGTGAGCTGTCTTACAGATACTGAAACCCCCACCAGGTGGAAGAAGTTAGCTGCATGATGACTGGACTGTAGCCATGACATAAGCTGCCATAGATTCAAAAACTGGCCTCAAAGAAATGGGAACAAACTGACCCTGGAACTGAAGATTAACCACTTAAAACAATCAATATGTTGCTGGTCAGACCACCAGTGACCAATTTCAAGATGATTGTCAGAGCTGACTGTGCTGTTTCTGCACGGCGCCCCCTCCCTCCACCTGTGCACCCCTGAAACTCCCCTTTAAAAGCTTTTGCCCACTGATTGTCAGTGGGGAGTGACCTCTGGACACGAGCCTGCCTTCCCCCCTCCCCATCCTATTTGCTAGCCTCCAAAATAAAGCAAACTTTCCTTTTCACCAACCTTGCCTCTCAAGTATTAGCTTTTGAGGAGCAAGTAGCCAGACTCCACTTCCAGTAACAAACTAAGGATTTGGAGAAAGCAGCTATGGAAGTCTGGAAGATCCTATCAGTCAGCACCTGGTATTAATGTGGGCAATTTGCTGCTTTAAGCATAAAAAGAAGGGACTTCCCAAGTGGTCCAGTAGTTGGGAATCCACTTGCTAATGCAGAGGACACAGGTTCGATTTCTGGTCCTGGAAGATTCCATATGCCACAGGGCAACTAAGCCCAAAAGCCGCAACTCCTGAGCCGGAGTGCCTAGAGTGCAGTGAGAAGCCCGGCAGCGCAGCTAGAGAGTAGCCCCAATCGCCACAACTAAAACCCAGTGCAGGCAAAAATAAATAGCTGTTTTTAAAGTTGTTTTGTTTTAGTTGCTAAGTCATGTCCAGCTCTTTGCAACCCCATGGACTGTAGACACAGGCTCCTTTGTCCATGGGATTTCCCAGGCAAGAGTGCTGGAGTAGGTTGCCCTTACATTCTCCAGAGGATCTTCCCAATCCAGGGATCAAACTTGCATCTCTTGCACTGGCAGTCGGATCCTTTACCGCTGAACCACCAGGGAAGACCCTCCCCCTTCAAAAAGAGGAAGAAGCAAATGATGCCTCTTCACCTGGTAGTACAAGCTGAGGGTCTGTCTTAGGCATCGAGGGAAAATATTTAACAGCCTCAATGCTCCCAGAAAGGATGGCAGCTGAATAGGATTGGAAATCAAAACCCACAGTGTCCTTATAAAGCCCCCAGGCACTCCCCAGGACAGACCCTGGCCTCAAAGTTGAGTTCTAGCGAGAGAAAGACCCTGAGACATTGACCTCCTCTGTGCTGAGATCCCCCATCCCCCACAGCCCCCTCCCTCCCTCCAATCAAGACCAACCTTTATTCTGGCCTCTTTTTGATAAAGCAAAGTCCCCTCTGATTTCCCCATACTTTTCTAGCTTCTGTGTGTCACACAAGCCTTTTACATTATTAATAAAAGTTTGAATTCAGTTACTTTGCTCTGGAGTATGAAAGCTTCTCTTTCAGGGACTTTGAAACACACTAGATGCAAACTTTCCATTAAGACACTTAGAGGGGAAGTATGACGATTGCCTTCCTTTGAACATCTGGAGTTCTTAAAAATCAAGACCGCCCATGGAACCTGGAATCGTATTTGCACGAAAATAAAGTGCCAGAGACGATGACTCAAAAGAGCTCTCCATTTTAATGTGGTATAATTAAAAGTTTACTTTCTCCAGACTGTTGCTATGGGGATGTAAGGGCCGTTGGGGATATATTAGGGTGGGCAAAATAATTTGGGATGTGTGTAGTTTTTTTTTTTTTTTTTTAATTTGGCCAAGCTATGGGGCATGTGGGATCTTAGTTCCCCTGACCAAGGGTCAAACCCATGACCTCTGCATTAGAAGCACTGATTTTTCACCACTGGACAGCCAGGGAAGCCCCTGGAATTGTTTATAAGGATATGTGCATTTGAGAGGGGCAGGTAGGAGATGGGAAGGAAGGGAATGAATGCCATCAAATAGTTCCTTTGGCTTGAATTATATGCCCAGAGATAAATTTGCAAAGATCTCTGTATTAGATGAAGCGTATTCTGGTGAATTAATGATGGTATTCATTGCCCCTAAATGGAATTATTCTCATTTAAACATTTATGGAAGTCAATTAAGATATTGACTTTTCTTCCTGGTCTATGGCACACAGCAGTGCAAAGATGCAAATTAGTTTGGGGTGAATGACCAGTTTGCTTAGTGTCTGGGGAGAGATTCCAGGGGAGCAGGCAGGGCACAATTAATAATTCAAAACAACAGAATCTGGGTTAAGCTCAATTCCTGTGTCTACAAATTGTTTTCCTGGGTGTTCTGGCTGATGATGTCTCCCTTCACTGAAAACCACATGACAACTTGTCCTGGAATGACCCGGTTTGACTTCTGGTTCCATCAACCACTGGCTGGAAGGCTTTATCTGGGTCACTGGCCCTCTCTGTGGCTCACCTTCCTCCCAAGGTGTAAGAGTGCCTGCATTTCAGAGGACCAGATCGAGGGCTGCATTGATGGAGTGTGGTCAGTGCTTCAGACCAACCAAACACATAGTAGGTGCTCAAGAGTTAGGAATTCTTCTCACTGAATCCTATTATTACACCTGTTTCTTCAACTGGGAGACAAAGCTACCCAGCTTGACAATGTCAGAGGTGGGACTTGAACCTCTGCCTTTAGAGCCTGGACCCCTCTCCCTCTCCCTCCCCAACAAGTATTCCACCAGCAGTAACTGGGACTGGTCAATCTCTGGGTACTGGCCTTTTTGTTAGGTCATTTGATCCTCATAATACCCTAGTGAAGGCCTTCCCTGGTGGTCCAGAGGTTAAGAATCTGTCTTGCAATTCTGGGGATGTGGGTTTGATTCCTGGTCATGGAACTAAGATTACACAGGCCTCAGGGCAACTAAGCCTTTGTACTGTAACTAGAGTCTGTGTGCTACAAAGAAAGATCCCCCATGATGCAACCAAGACCTGACGCAGCCAAATAAATAAATACTAAGAAAAATCATTTCCTGGTGAGGCATAATTATCCCCAAATAACAGATGGGGGGACATCTTCAGGAAAGTCTCTTGACCAGTCCAAAATGTCAACCCAGAAAGAGGTAGATGACAGCTCAAGGTGTGCACGAGGTGGTTTTTCTCTGGCCCCTCAAGTGCCTTCAGAAAGGGCTGGGCCAACTTCAGATTCAAAAAGCAATTTGGCTATTTGATGGGGTGCGGATGGAGGACAGGGAAAATGAGAGCCCGAATTAAGTTCAAAGTGGAGCTGCTGAAGTTCTGGGCCAGTTAGAGCAAATTACAGACTTTTAATCAATCTGACAATCAAAGATTCTTGCAGGAATCAATCTTGAATTACTTTGTAAATCACTAAATGTCCAAGCCATTAAAAGTCTGATGACATTAAGATCCATCTTCCACACTGCTATGTTGCCAGCTTTCTATGCCATCCTCCCTGGTTTCTTTCCCTGTCTTCAACTGCTACAATCAAAAGCCATTCATTGTGCACCTAAAGCATATAATTTTGCTTGCTTCAGCTTTTCATCCAGAACCTATGACCCCCTTAGAATCTCTGCTTTCTCGAGCATCACCCTCTGGATCTCACCGCACCTCGTGAGGCAGGACTCTCTTTGGAGGCCAGGGCTGGAGGTCTCAACTCACGACACCAAGTCATTTCTTAAATCAGAGACCAGATTGCAGACAGATTTCGTTGTCTCTTTACAGCCTTGGCTTGGCTGGGGTTCTGGGCACAGTGAGGGAGTCACCCCACAAATGGGAGGAGTGGTACTCTTCTCTGAAAAGTCATTCTACCAGAACAAAACCAAGGTGTGCCCTTAAGCTGAAGCTGGATCTTAACTAAAAGCAGGGTCTCTTCTATGAGACACTGTTGCCAATTTTACAGGACTCCTAACTCATCTTTTAGAGCAGGGGTTACAAACGCAAATGCTCCCAGGTACAGCTTGGTGACACGAGAGGTTACAGTATAGGCTGAGTGGCCCAAGGCTAGGAGAGAAGACTGTGGCAAATGGGAGGGCACGTGCTCTGTCAGTAAGGGCAGCCACTGCCCAGCTCCAGCAAGGCTGCCTTCATGAGAGAATGTTGACTGTAGACAGCATCATATCCCAGGTTTAATGGGAACCATAGACGTGAATGCTCATGTCACATCTCCAGACCTGGGAAGAACTAGAAGTACATGTTTATTAAATAACTCCTGATAGTTTAATGGGCTTCCCTGATAGCTCAGTTGGTAAATAATCCACCTGCAATGCAGGAGACCCCGGTTCGATTCCTGGGTCAGGAAGATCCGCTGGAGAAGGCTACCCACTCTAGTATTCTTGGGCTTCCTTTGTGGCTCAGCTGGTAAAGAATCTGCCTGCAATTCGGGAGACCTGGGTTTAAGGCATCACAAATAACCTATTTACCTGAAGACCATACTTGTACCCAACCATTTCGCTGGCATTTCTTGGTTCATTGTTGAGCATCTCCTGTGGTCCAAACACTGCATTCTGCATTAGGGGAGAGATGGTGGATGAGACATCTCAGAGGAACAATCAGTTCTTGGACTTTTGATCTCACAAGCACAGTTTTGGTCCTTTTGTGACTGGCTCATTTCCCCTTGGCATCATGTCCTCTAGGTTCACTCATGTTAGAGAATGGGTCAGAATTCCCTTCCTTTTTAAATTAAAAAAAAATTTTTTTTTACAATGTATTGCTGTATAGTTGCTTTGGGGCTTTCCAGGTGGCTCCGTGGTAAAGAATCTGCCTGCAATGCAGGAGACCCAGGTTCAATCCCAGGGTTGGGAAGATCCCCTGGAGGAGGGCATGGCTACCCACTCCAGTATTCATTCTTGCCTGGAGGATCCTGTGGACAGAGGAGCCTGGCAGGCTACAGTCCATAGGGTCGCAAAGAGTCAGATGTGACTGAAGCGACTTAGCACGCATGGTTGCTTTACGATGTTGTGTTAGTTTCTGCTATAAAGTGAAGTGAATCAGCTATATACAGACTTATCTCCACTCCCTCTTGAGCTCCTACTGCCCACATCCGACCCATCTAGATCACCTCAAAGCACAGAGCTGAGGTGCCTGTTCTGTACAGCACATTCCTTCTAGCTATCTATTTTACATATGGTAGTGTATATATGCTAATCTCAATCTCCCCATTCTTCCCTGCCCCCACTACCATTCTCTCCCAAATCATCCTCATCCATTCTCTGCATCTGCATCTCTAAAACGCCTTTCCTTTTTAAGGCTGAATAGTACATCCTTGCACATATA
The DNA here is from genome assembly GCF_003369695.1 of Bos indicus x Bos taurus. Classification (NCBI taxonomy): domain Eukaryota; kingdom Metazoa; phylum Chordata; class Mammalia; order Artiodactyla; family Bovidae; genus Bos; species Bos indicus x Bos taurus. Next base: position 25,788,135 of record NC_040092.1, on the reverse strand, counting down.
TACATCACATTTTCTTTATCTGTTCATCTTTTGGACGACATTTAAAATTGCTTCCTCCTCTGAGCTATTGTGAATTAATATTATTCTGAACATGGGATGCAAATATCTCTTCTAGACCCTGCTTTCAGTTCGGTCTCTATTCAGAAGTGGACATTCTGAATCTTATGGAAATTCTGTTTATTTTTTTAGGGACCTCCATAGTGTTTTCCACGGTGGCTACACTATTGTTCTGTCCCCCTTTGGATGGAGACATGAAACAGTAATATTTGCCCCAGGGAACACAGCCATGCAGGAAGCTGCACAGAATCATGGATAATTTAAGAGCATGGACCCCAGAGAGGACCACCCGTGTTCCTATCCCTATTGGTTACCCATGCCCGAGCTGTTATTTAAACTCTCTCTGATTTTGTGTCCTCAGCCACAGAATGGGGTTTTACAGTCCCTGGTTACAGGGTCGTAAGGAGGGTTAGAAACCCAAGCACTAAAAACCGCCTGAAAGATTTGAAAGCATTGAAAGATCTACAGAAATCTGTGTTCAATAAAATATGTCCCACTCTTGCCAAAATTTCCGTATATTTTAAGAGAAGCTGGAAATTTGGATTTTTTTTTTATGTGACAACCCCTATTTGTAAAATGTTGGTAAATAGTTCAGATTCAACATAAAATAACAAGTCAGAGACGTGCCTGTGGGCCAGAAGTGGACCCAGGGCTATCTGTGTGGCTTTCCAATAACCAGTGATGTACTTCAGCTGCTATGATAGAAATCCGGAAGGCTACATGGAGGAGGAGGCATTTACACTTATAATACAAGCAGCATTGTGATGGGAAAAGCTGGGAGCGGTGGAGCTGCTGTGGGCAAGGATCCAGGAGTTAAGAGGGTGGCTGCACAGTCAAACTTTAGGTCTGGGGCACTTTCCTGGTGGTTCAGTGGCAAAGACTCTGAACTCCAAATGCAGGGGGCCTAGGTTCAATCCCTGATCAGGGAACTAGATCCCACATGCTGCAACTGAGACCTAGTACAGCCAAATGAATAAATTAAAAAAAAAAACAACTTTAGATCTGGCTGGAGCTGAGAGAACATTCAGGGAAGAAGTTCGCTGTTCTCAACACAACCCCCCATTTTTAATGACACAACCTTTGATAGTAAATGAAATGACTACCCTTCTACTTGTTCATCACCTTGGCAACTAACCTTCAGGCTTGTGACCTCCAATTGTAGAAAGCAATTTCTGTGTCTCCCCTGTAAGTGTCCACGTTATAACTGGTCAGCGTTCTGTGTCTTATTAACAGGAACACATATTCTTACAATACATGTAGATGAGGGAACTTCCCTGGTGGTCGGTCCAGTTGTTAAGAATCCACCTTCCAATGCAGGAGATATGTGTTCGATCATTTTTCGGGGAACTAAGATCCCATAAACTACGGGGCAACTAAGCCCATGCTCCGCAACAAGAAAAGCCCAAAAGCTGCAACAAAGACCCAGCAAAGCCAAAATTAAATAAAATTTTTAAAAATGTAGATGAAACCATTATGTCATAGCGCACTCCTACTGGAAAAGAAAACTCAATGACCAGGGACTACTACTACTCCCCATATTACTGAAAGTGAAGGAAAGTATTAGTCGCTCAGTCATGTCCGATTCCTTGAGATCCCATGGACTGTAGCCCACCAGGGTCCTCTGCCCATGGAATTCTCCAGGCAATAACACTGGAGTGCCATCCCCTTCCCCAGGGGATCTTCCCGACCCAGGGATCAAACCCGGGTCTTCTGCATTGCAGGCGGATTCTTTACTGACTGAGCCACCAGGGAAGCCATATTACTGGCTCTTATTTAAATTACAGAATTTCACTGACATCTCTCCTCCCTGTGGACTCTGGTGGCACTAGTGGCAAAGAGCCCGACTGCCAATGCAGGAGATGTAAGAGATGCATGTTTGATCTCTGGGTTGGGAAGATCCCCTGGAGGAGGGCATGGCAACCCCCTCCAGTACTTTTGCCTGGAGAATCCCAGGGACAGAGGAGTCTGGCGGGCTATATTCCACAGGGTCACAAAGGTATATGACTGAAGTGACTTAGCACACACACATGCACTCTCCTCCCCGCAGACACATTCACTGGTGGTTTCATTACAAGTATCCACAGGCTTTTAAATTATGGAAGCTTTTCTGCTGTTTCTTCTGATCCAGAGCTGCCATTCCTCCTTTCCCATTAAGGCCCCCTTCCAGACCATTGTTCTTACACCCACAGGACTGGGGACCCTGGAGAGCACACATCTTCTCCATCCTGTTTGATATTTTTAATAGAAGATGTTTTCGTTCTGAGTACAAAGGCCATCTTGAAGTTCAGAATTGGCAAATCAGAAAGAAAAAGATAACTCACTGAGTCTAATCTTTCCCATATTTTACCCCCTAAAACATTTTGTAAATGCCTGGACATGTAAAGGAAGCAAGTTAATCCTTCGGGAGGTTCTTCCATGTCACTGATTGAAACTTCTAGTCCCTTTCTTCTTCTGAGTTCTGATCCATGAAGTATGGATCAGACCGTGAAGTATGTCTATTCGGCCGTTAGTTGGCATTGGTTTCCAGTTTGGGGCCACTATGAATAAAACTGCTTTGACATTCATATGTTGTCTTTGTGGAGACATATGTTTTCATTTCTCTTGGGGTAAATACTTAGGAGCAGAACTAGTAGATGGTATGGTAAGTATATGTTCAACTTTTTAAGAACTTGCCAAGCAATTTCTCAGAGTAGTTTTATGGATTGAATCGGGTACCCTCAAGAATTCACACGGAAGTCCTGACCTCCAGGGTGGGGTAGACTCACAGTGTGACTCACAAGATAACTGTATTGAGGGTGGGTTGTTTTTCTTAATATATATATTTTTAAACGGACCATTTTCTAATTTTTTATGGAATCGGTTACAATATTGCTTCTGTTGTTTATGTTCTGGGTTTCTGGCCCTGAGGCATATGGGATCTTAGTTCCCCAACCAGGAATCAAACCCACACCCTCTGCATTGAAAAGTGAAGTCTTAACCACTGGACCACCAGCGAAGTCCAGAGGTGGGGCCTTTACAAAGGTAATGAATTTCAAATGAGGTTATGTGTGGGGCCCTAATCCAACATGCCGGGGGTCCAAGTAACAAGAGGGATTTGGACACTGACTCGTCCAGAGAGAACATGACCTGAAGATATGGGGAGAGAAGGCAGCTGTCTCCACGCCAAAGAGAGAGGCCTTGACCTGATCCCTCTCTCGATGCCTTTGGAAGGAATCAACTCTGCTGACCCCTCCATCTTGGACCGCCGGCCTCCAGAACGGTGAGAAAGTACATTTCTGTTGTTTAAACTGCTCTGTCCCGACTTCCCTGGTGGTCCAGTGCTTAAGACTTCCCTTTGCAATGCAGGGGGTGCAGGTTCGACTCCTAGTCAGGGAGCTAAGATCTCAGATGCCTCAGAGCCAAAAAAACCCAGAAGATAAAACAGAAGCAATACTGTAACAAGGGCTTCCTGCATTGGCAGGTGGATTCTTTACCTGCTAAGCCATTGCTTGCATGTGCAGATGGGCCAAATTCTGGACAAGATACAAAAAGACCAAAAACCCAACTGCTACCCCTGAAGAGCCTGGAGCAAAAGCAGGTACCAGCACACAATACCACCTCAGGGGTGGGCAAAACACCTGAGCCACTCCTCCTGCCTGACCCCTGGACACACGCCTGCCTTCACCCCATATAAGGAACCAGCTCCCCTAGACTCCTCAGCAAGCAAGGAGGGAACCTGTTTGTTGTTGCTGCCCCTGCTGCAGCCGGAACCCCAATAAAGCCTTGTCTGAATTTCTTGTCTGGCCTCCAGTCCATTTCTACAGATTAAGGCGGCCAAGAACCCTGGTGGCTAACAATTACAGAGCCTGACTGAAAACTCTGGCAAATCTTTGAGGGGTTTTCACTTGTGTGAACCCTGGCTGGATGCGGGACTTGTGGAGACTAGAATCTGGGTCTGTGGGCCCAATGTAACTCAGGGACCTGCTAGGAGAGAGTAGGTTCCTCCCAGGGGTCCTGAGCCCCTAACAGGTCAACTCAGGGCCCTATTGTTTTCCTGGCTGTGATTAGGAGCCATTGCCTGGATCAAAGGAACCCGGAGGATGCCAGTAAGCGAAGGAGGCAGGCAGCCTTGTTGAGAGAGGAGATGCTAAATAAAGCATCAGGAGGTTGTATCTTTCTTCTCTTTCCTGTGGTGATTGGTCTGTTGGTGGGGTGGAGAAAGTCAGAACAAGGGCATTGAGTGCCATTCAGACTCGAAGGGCCTGGGCTGTGATTGAAAGAGCAAGCGCTTTCCACAACATCTGACTCCAAAAAGAACAAGGGCAAACGCTGCCTTTTTCTTCAATACACCCACACACACAAACACATACAAATACACACAGACACACACAAACACAGACACATGCACACATAGAAAAGACACGGGTAGGACTTCCCTGGTGGTGCAGTGGTTAAGAATTCACCTGCCAATGCAAGGAAACACGGGTTCAATCCCTGGTCTGGGAAGATCCCACATGCCCTGGAGCAACGAAGCCCACTAAGCCCTTTTGCCACAACTACTGAGCCTGCGTGACACACCTACTGAAGCCCGAGCACCAAGAGCCTGTGCTCTGCAACGAGAGAAGCCACTGAAATGAGAAGCCTGCGCACTGCAACGAAGAGTAGCCCCTGGTCACTGCTACTGGAGAAAGTCCCCGTGCAGCAAGGAAGACCCAGCACAGCCAAAAATAAATAAGTAATAATATATATTTTTAATTTTTAAAAAGACACATGTATAGACACACATACAGAGCAGACATATAGACCCACACTCCTTCCCAGGGCCTCTGGAACAAATCTTGGAGAGGAACTCAAGACTGTAGAATAAGAAAACACAGTTGCTACCCATTTTATATCTATCTATAAAATAGATAACCAACAAAGACCCTCTGTATGGCACAGGGAACTCTGCTCAATATTCTGTAATAATCTACATGGGAAAAGAATTTGAGAAAGGATACATGTATATGAATGTATTTGAATCACTTTGTTCTACATCTAAAACTAACACAATATTATACTCCAATATAAAATTAAAATTGAAATAAAAGAAAACACAGCCCCAAAGTGGTAAACCAGGGGCTTCCCAGGTGGTTTAGTGCTAAAAAAAAATTCACCTGCCAATGAAGAAGACACAGGTTCAATCCCTGGGTCAGGGAGATCTCCTGGAGAAGGAAATGGCGACCCACTCCAGTATTCTTGCCTGGGAAATTCCAGGGACAAAGGAGCCTGGCTGGCTACAGGCTCCTAACCTCCATGTCTTTCCATGGGTTAGGAAAGAGTTGGAGACGACTTAGCGACTAAACAAACTTTACTTAAACCCCCAGGAAACAGGTACAGAGCCAAAAGCAGCTTCCAAGGGTCAGAGAGATAATCTGAATTTCTGAAGGTAGAGCAGGATGCTGGTGACTTCGGGGATGTCCACGTGGAGAGATTCTTCGAGCTGTGCAGGTGGGATTCATATCGCTGGTTTCTAGAAGACAGAAGCCCACCCTGGTACCTGGGGATGCGTCACTTTGTCAACAGCATGACGTCACGCTCCAGGTGTGTGCCGGTTGGTGGGATGGGAACCAGCGCAGGCCTGCTCGCTTTGCCGGTGTATCTTCAGCCTCTAGACCCGGGCCTCGCGTTTCTTCAGCTCAACTCTTACCTCCGCCCGGGGAGGGCAGGGTGTGAAAATCCGCCCGGAAAGTCCGGCGGGTCTGCAGCCTCTTGATAGCCGGGCTGTCCGTCCGGCGGCCAGAACAGATGTTGGGAAGTTTGCTTTGTCAGAAAAAGACAAGCAGGCACGCTCACGGACCCTTTGATCTCACCTCGGAAGAAAGTCCTAATGGGTCCCCGCGAATCTCTGCAGTTCGGACATGAAAGACAAAGCGGGGAGGAGGATGTGAGGAGCGCAGGAAACGCACGTAAAGTCAAGCAAACGGCCTTTGAACGAGGGCGGGCGCTGGACGCGCGGCATTGTGTAGCCGTTATCTTCCTTAAGGGTTTCCTTTTTTATCTTTTTTTTTTTTTTCAGATGGAGTTGTGCAAAGCCGTGGCTTCGTATGGGGGTGGCAGCAAACACCGGCCGCTTCATGGGATGCGAGGCTATGGAGCTATTTCTCAGCCCTTCCTGGGGGGTGGAGGGGGCGGGGAGCATCGAGTTGTTGCAAAATTCAGGGCTGGGGGAGGGAGAGGGGAAGCGGGGGGAGGGATACAGTTGCTGCTCTTCGCACTAGCCTCAGAAGAGCAGACTCAAGAATGCCTGGAGTTTGGCAGCCACCAGAGCCTCCAAGATCCGGACCTGGGTCAGCTCTGCTCCTGAGTTTCCTGGCCTTTTCCTTCTGCTTCGACAGGAAAGGCCGACAGTGCTTTGGAATATTCTAGTGAATCCAAAGGTCAGCAATTCCCTGTAGCCTCTGGGTGGTGGCAAAGAATCTTTGTCAGGAGAAAAATAGCTTCCTCACGTGTCCCCCCCACTCCCCACCATCTTCCTAAGCAGATGAATATCCATGAACATTTGCAGAATGGAGCGGAAGAATTGATGCTTTCAAACTGTGATACTGGAGAAGAAGACTCCTGAGAGCTTCTTGGACTGCAAGGAGATCAAACCAGTCAATCCTAAAAGAAATCAACTCTGAATATTCATTGGAAGGACTGATGCTGAAGCTGAAGCTCCAATCCTTTGGCTGCCTGATGCAAAGAACTGACTCATTGGAAAAGACCCTGATGCTGGGAAAGATTGAAGGCAGGACGAGAAGGGGACGACAGAGGATGAGATGGTTCGATGGCATCACTAACTGGATGGATATGAGTTTGGTCAGGCTCGGGGAGTTGGTGATGGACAGGGAAGCCTAGCATGCTGCAGTCCATGGGTCGCAAAGAGTCGGACATGACTGAGCAACTGAACTGAACTGATGCAAAGAGCTGACTCATTGGGAAAGACCCTGATGCTGGGAAAGACTGAAGGCAAAAGGAGAAGCAGGGTGGCAGAAGATGAGATGGTTGGATAGCATCACTGACTCAATGGACATGAAATTGACCAAACTCTGGGAGATAGTGGAGGACAGGAGAGCCTGGCCTGCTGCAGTCTGTGGAGTCACAAAGAATTAGGCATGACTTAACAACTGAACAACAATGGCTCTGCTCTGGATCCATTCACTCAATGATAAATGCATGGAGTGGGGCGGGGCGGGGGGGGGCAGGTGCACTGTTGTCCCATTGTCCAGCTGGGAGCACTGAGGCGCATGAGGAAAACTCAGAGCCGAACCCACTCAGGCGGGCTCTGGAGCCCTCTTACGGAGGAAAGAGTCTTACTGCCCAGAGGATGACAGACAGGCCGCTAGACTGGGCAACCGTGCCCTGTCCTGACTCTTTGGGGAGGGAGGTTGTTTCAGAACTTCGATGCCACGGGCATCAGCACTGCTGATCTCTGAGTTCTTGGGCAAGAAGATGGCCCAGCTCTCATCCAGCAGTGACTGCCACCCACCAAGGGTCCCTGCCGGGTGACGTCATCTCCCTCCATCCGAAAGCTCCCTGGGTGTCCAACTGCGATGTTTTGTTAGCTTTTTAAAAATATGGGGAATGGCATTATTGATAGCAAGCATCCTCCCATCCCCAGCAAGGAAGGGCATGTCTACATACTGAACACCCATCTCATCTCTGCCAAATCTGAGGGAGCTTCTTCCTTGGGTGCCAGAAAGTGCTGTAGAGTTGGCAGGGATTTACCAAGCTCAGCTGACAATGGAGGAGACCCAGTGCACTTAGGTGGTCTGAGTTTCAGAAACTGAAGTCCCAGTTTCTGAAACACCTGTAACAACTGTGGTAGAATACGAGGCCCCCAAAAGTTAAGAGAGAGCTGTGGCTTTCCTCCCATGATTTGGGGCACATTCTCCAGCAGTGATCATGACAATGGCAATTCTCACCTGTGTAGGCATCTGTCAACCTGCTGAACAGAGCATCAGAGCACTGACCGCCAAGAGATCTGTCTCCCAGGATGAGAAATGGGGTTCTCTCTCTTGAAACCACCCCTCATCCACCCCCATCACCTTAAAGAAGTGGATGGTGTTCCTTTTTAGGGAGCAAAATCAAGGGTGAAGTGACATGTTGTCAGGGATTTGCTTTAAAATGTAATGGTGTAGCGTTAGTTGCTCAGTCATGTCCGACTCTTTGCAACCCCACAGACTGTGGCCTGCCAGCGTCCTCTGTCCATGGGATTCTCCAGGCAAGAATACTGGAGTGGGTTGCCATTCCTGTCTCCAGAGGATCATCCCGACGCAGGGATCGAACCCAGGTCTCCTGTATTGAAGGCAGATTCTTTACCATCTGAGCTACAGGGAAGTCCTTGCTTTAAAATCATATATCCCAAAGAAGAGAGAAAGAAAAGGGAGACAGGATAGGAGAAACGGAGGGAATCAGATGGATGAAGTTCCTGCAATAAAATGGTGATCGTGGTTGAATCTGGAGGCTGGGGCCATATGTTTTGCTAGGTCTCACATTTGCTCATGTTGGAATGTTTTATCATTTTAAAGAGTCTGGAACAAGGATATTACAGACGTATCTGAAACTCTGACAAACTGGAATTGACCCAGGTGACCAAAGATGGCTCAGCTTGGGTAGAGTCGCAGGGTGGATTATCGTGGTTAAAGAAAGTCACTTGGAAAAACACTCAGCAAGTTGCTTAGATTCAAGTGTTGGTGCAGGGACCACTCTCTAAGACCTGCTATCGTGGCAGAATATTAATCATATTGATTTATAGGATACGATGTCATTCAGGTAAAAATGGAAATCTACCAGGTCATATTCTTGTGCATATATCCGTGGAAATCGGTCAAGAAAGGTTTGGAAGAATATCCATGAAATGGGGAAGTGTGGTTTCCCATGGGAAAGTGTGCAGCACCATATTGGGGATGATGGTAAAAGATGTTTGAGGCCCTCATGGTGTTACTGCTTTTTGAGTAGCTAATATTTATGCCAAGGCTCTGTTCTAAGTGCTTCATGTGTGGGACTTTGCTTAATCTTCATAGGAGCTCTGTGAGATAACTGCATTTTAATGATGGGAAAAGAAAGCAGAGAAGAGATAAGTTCTCAACAAGGACCCACGGGGCTGCAGGGGCAGAGCCCAGGTTTTGAACCTGCTGGTCTGGCCCTGGGCTTGGTGCTCAGCCACACCACTGTCCTGTCTCTCTTTAGCCAAGGTACCGCTTTGATTCTTAAGTATATTCATGTAGTATTAGTATAGGATATATTATATCCTATATAGAATATAAAATATATTATATTCTATATATAGTATAGGATGCTACTGCTGCTGCTAAGTTGCTTCAGTCGTGTCTGACTCTGTGTGACCCCATAGACGGCAGCCCACCAGGCTCCCCCGTCCCTGGGATTCTCCAGACAAGAACACTGGATAGTCACATCTGAACTCGTAATGCTGGGGTCTGCCAGGCACCATCCCCTTAGCATGCCCTGGGGTACTGGCACAGGCCAGGCTTTAGGACCTACATCTTCCCAGATTCTCTTTGTGGGAATCTCAGAGTTTTCCCATCACTTGGGCCAACATTTCTTTCTAGCCTCAAATCTGACTGGCAGGCCCCTGTGATTTCATCAAGGTGGGCAGGTGGGTAAACCTGTGTCTCACCAGACCCCCAGAAAGAGAACGTTACTTCATGGTCTGTCTGGGGCCCACTGTCCCGAGGACTGCTTGATCTTGAGAAAAGACCGTCCTATGAAGACAGTGTCTTTCTATAGAAAGAGACTAAAGTTTGGGCTGATGGCTGAGGCTTCTGGGCTCTGGTCCCTAGGCCCACCTCCTTGCAGGGTAGGAAGAGGTTAAGCCTCTTGCATTATTGGAAACAAAACCAAATCTACCCCTGGCAACAGAGAAATCTTCCCAAAACACCACGGCCCCACGGCTCTCATCTCCCTCCCGCTACTGCCCTGGAAGGTGGCCCTGCTTCTGCTTCCTGCTTTACCATCGCCCACCCTGCTGCTTCACTCCCTTCTGTCCTCCCCATCTCTCCCTTCTAAGATCCTGCCCTTCAACCTCTGCCCTGGCTGGGATCCGCCCACAACCACTGTTTTTGTTGTTGTTGTTGTTGTTGAAAGATCTTAATTCCCTGACCAGGGATCACACCCATGCTCCCTGCAGTGGAAGCAGAGTCTTAACCATTGGGCCATCAGGGATGTCCCCACTCTCTGCACACCCCTCTCATCCACTGGCTCCAGGCTGGTGACTGCAGCCACCACCACCCGGCTCTTCCCAACTCCCAAGGCCCCGTCCCCTGGATCTCCTGCTGTGTGTCTCCCCCTGCATGGGCCATGGGCTCTCAGGGCTAAGGATCCTCTACCTCTGATAAAATTTCAAGCACTTTCTTCCTGTTCTAACTTCTCTTTGGTTTGAGGTCACTCAAGTTGTACAGAGTTTTCAGTTCGGTAGTATCAAGTTGTGTATCTTCTGTTTTCTGTTCCCGTTGACCCAGAGGGATGGAATGGGGAGGGAGGAGGGAGGAGGGTTCAGGATGGGGAACACATGTATACCTGTGGCGGATTCATTTTGATATTTGGCAAAGCTAATACAATTATGTAAAGTTTAAAAAAAAACAAAAAAAACTGCTTGCTTGTGCCAGCTCTGCTCATTCTTTCAATTTCAGCTCAAATACTCTTTGTTCAGTGAGTAAACGGTCACTACTAACTATTGTCATCTACTTGACTTTGGTGTGTATGTGAGTATACACGCATGTGTACCTGTACATGCGGGTGTCCAGACTCATACACATATGACAACAAGCACATGTATACATACATGCCTAGCACACACACAAACGTGTGTGCTCACATATACATGATACATGTGGAAACCCACAACACACACATGTACATATAGAAGGCATGCGCGCACATACATGACGTGCAAACATGTAGCATGCATATAAACACATGTGCGCGCATATACCTTCATATATACACATATATAATATGTAAAATATATTTTACAGAGAAGAAAGTGATTATATATGAAGTGCACGCGTGCATGTGTGCTAAGTTGCTTCGGTGTGTCTGACTCTGTGCGACCCTATGAACTGTAGCCCACCAGGCTCCTCTGTCCATGGAATTCTCCAGGCAAGAATACTGGAGTGGGTTGCCATGTCATCCTCCAGGGGATCTTCCTGGCCTAAGAATTGAACCCACATCTCTTATATCTAGTTGCATTGGCAAGTGGATTCTTTACTGCTAGGGCCACCTGGGAAGCCCCTATATATTAAGTATAGTATATAAAATCATATATACCTAATATATCTAATATAGAATCAGTTTCCTCCCCTGTAAAATAAAGAGAAAATGAGAGGATACTTAGACTCTCCTCTCCTCATAGAGTGGTAATGAGAGACACAGTGCTCTGTACAAGAATCTTCTGTATGTATAAATAGCAATATTATACAAAGGCTGGTTAGTATTTCTTTCTACCAGACTTTTCCAGGCCAACCACAACAATTTCTTTAAAAGCCAAGAAGTTAATTAAGTCCCTACAGGAAATGCAAGTTGAGCTCTGTCTAAACATCCTTGCTCATAATAGTAATAACTAACATGTAATAATCTCCTACTATGTGCCAGAAACTTTACAATCTTTTTTCTTTCCATTAATTTGTTTTATTGAAGTTCATACAGTCTCTTTAAAATCGTTGTTTTTGTTTTACAGGCTAGAAACCTGAGGCTTGAGGCAGCCAGCATTTTGTCAGGATAAAGAGCTAAGTGTAGGGCATCGATGAACTCGAACCCAGGAGGCTCTGTTTCCAGTGATGGGCTTCTCCCAGGCTGTCATTTGCCTCCAGCGCAGTCATTAAAATTGAAGTCAGTTTTTCTTTTAAGCTCTTTTTTAAAGAAGATTATTTTAAATATAAATTTGACTTTTTTAGCCCCTTGGGTGTTCTAATTTTTTAAAAGAAGGAAAGAAAACGCAAACACTTGATTCTAAATGACGTTATTGGCAAAATCTCATACCGCAACTTATGTAACTTCCAAACCCCCTTCAATACTGCTTCAGAAGCTCCCTTGAATTCATATTACACAACACACTCACCCTTTGGGCACCTTATAAACACATATTTCCACTTCTGATAAAGCTGGTCCATGGGGGGACTCATTCCCCTCCACGTCTTTGGTCATTCCTTACTGATGAGCAGAGTCAAGGGTGAATAGACTGAAAAAGAATGAGGAAAACTTCAGAAAAGTAGGGCAGGATTTTGGGTCATCTTTGTAATACAGTTTCCAGTCCTCCGCCCACCCCCATCCCTGTGGTATCTGGGGGGATTGTGTCTTTGGCAGCGAAGATTAAGTGGACTGCCTGCCCCCCACGGAGGTTTTAATTGGCAACAGAGTCAGAACCCACTGATGTGTGCAAAATTCATTATTGTGTTTAGGCTTGGAATGCTTGCACGGGCCAGCCGTTTCTCTCTCTGATTTTCCCACAAGCATTCAGAAAAGATCTTGTGGCTCTGTGTCAGAGTGTCAGGCCCCCAGTGGGGCCAGGTTTCTGAGTTATGTTTTTCAGTAACCTCAAGGGCAAGGCAGAAGGTGGGGGAAATCCTCTAGCTTGCTGTTATCGCAGGATTAGGCAGAAGAACGTGCCAGGGGAGGAGAGAAAAGTCAAAATGCTTAGCAGGGAGACCAGCCCTGCTAATCAGGGTTTATGAGAATTCGTAGACCAGCTGGGGTGGCGGGGCAGGAGAGGACCCATGATCTCTGTTTCTGGCTCCCTGGAGGGTCTCTGAGGAGTGTGTGAGTTACATGCGACCTGGTGCAGATGGTCCTTGAGAAGCCAGGCCACTCTAATTCCCCAAATTCTTCCTAATGTGTTGAAAAAAGAGTTGGTACTTTCATGTCAGGCATATAAGTTTCCTGTATCCCTTCTCTGTGAACGCAGCAGATACTTCTTGTTTTTTGATCACCAAACAACCACTTATCCTTATTTGTGTAATAGCATTTATAGGTTGAAAAAAGTGAAAGTCGCTCAGTCATGTCTGACTGTTTGCGACCTCTTGGACTGTAGGCTCCTCTGTCCATGGGAGTTCTCAGGTAAGAATACTGGAGTGGGTAGCCAGTCCCTTCTCCAGGGTATCTTCCTGACCCAGGGGTCGAACCCAGGTCTCACACATTGCAGGCGGATTCTTTACTGTCTGAGCCACCAGAGATAAGGTACGTCAAACTGCGGTAGCAAATAGACAACAGGCATCACTCAGCCCCATCAAATTCATGGCTTTTTCAAACACAAGGCAGTGGAGAGTGGGGCGCTCTGCTCCATATGGCCATTCAGGGACCCAGGCCAAGCATGGCTCCACCACCTTTAACACACAGCTTTGAAGACCACCTACCGCATCCAGCATTCTGGCAAGCTGATTGGTAGAGAGAGCCTGGTGACAATGAGGTGTTTCACGAGCTAGGTGATATCACCTTTGCTCACATTGTACTGGCCAGGACTGAGGAACGTGGTTACATCTAGTTGCAAAGGGGGCTGGGAAGTGCAGAAGTGGCTCTCTGCCAGAAAGGAGGAGGGGAGAATGGATTTCAAAGAGCAGCCTCTTGGGACCCCTTGGCTGCCCAGTGGTTTAGACATCTCCGTCTAATGCAGTGGGTGCGGGTTTGATACCTGGTCTGGGAGCTAAGATGCCTCATGCCGTCATGATGCTCATGTGGCCATGAGCCACAGGCCTCATGACCAAAAAAAATGAACATAAAACAGAAGCAGTATTGTAATAAATTCAACAAAGACTTAAAAAAAAAAGCAGGCTCTTAAGGATTCTGCCCCCAAAGTGCTGTCTTTGTGGGTCTATACATCAAGTCATTCTGTCTTCTCTAACCAAGGTACTGGGGCATGTGATCCAAACTGGACTTTTCTTTTTTTTTTCCCTATCAGATCCTTTATGTAGCTCAGCATAGAAGGTAACACCAAATTAAGACAAGCAAAGTTCGTGTATTAGGCTGTTTATTAATAACTATACAATTTTTATATAAAAAATCATAGAATAATTAAAAAAAACAAAAAAAGACAAGTGAAGTTCCAATTCAGGTACTTCCATCTCTCTCCCTTGTATCCTGATCCAGTGGCTGCCAAAGCCAGGAGGGTCTTAGAGCCGGGCATTTGATTGTGGAGAAAGCTCCTATAGTTGGCCCAGCAGATGGGAAGGGGGCTGTGTCACTTGCTCACAGTCTGAATGACGTCCTCTCCCTCTGACATATGGTCTGTACCCACTGTTTGAAGGTTATGTTTCACAGAGAGATCCCACCCCAGAGGGTATTAAAATATTTAAATTCTTTGATAAATTTTTGTGAATCTTCACGCAGAAATCCTCCACCGTGGCCCTGGAAGAAGGCATCCACCACTGGGGATGTGTGACCTGGCAACTGGTCTTTGGTTTGGTGGAAAGCTTCCCTAGTCTCAGATAGTCCCAGATCTTTTCCAACAGGTCATCAAAATTCCAGCACTGATGGGCAGCAGATTTTTTCCCATGGCTTTTAAATCTTAGTAACATTTGCCAGAAGAGAAAAAATAAAAGTGTTTTATTTCATTTTTTTTAATGAATTTAAGCAGATTAATCCCAGTGGCAGCCAATGAGACCTCCAAGCTCTTCCTGCTACGAGGTCCCTGGAGCCACTTTCTTTTTCCAAGTCCAGTCCTGTAGGCCTTCCCATGCGTGATGGGAGCTCCCTTGTAGAGTTCCAGTAAACGATCCTTTGCTTTAATTAGACAAAGATGTTGTGACAAGCAACAAACAAAGAATGCTCACTGGCATGGGGAGCTGAACTCTGAGGAATTTGGGTTGACCCAACTTGACAATATGTCACGCCAGCAGAAGACGCACTGGGAAATTCTAGCCATAGCTGTGTGTCGTTCTTAAGTATTCCCTGGGTCTTCCTTGGTCAGTTTCATGAGAATAAATCCTGAAAATGGAAATTTGGTGTGGTTGAGTAGAAAGGGCCCAGGACTATAAGTCTCAGGATAACTTGGAAAGAAGTTTGTAAGTCCATCAATTCTATTTTCGGGAATAGACGAACTCCTTGGGTTTAGACATGGATCTTGCAATTATTGAGCATTATCTAAGTCATTAAAGTTGCTTACATTTTATTTGGCGGTGGGATAACCTACTCTACCTCCAGTTTTGTGAAGACCGAATGTGCTGAAAGATATTAACGTCTTCTTCAAAGGTATTAACATCTTTTAAAAAATTATTTATTAATTTTTGGCTGCACCGGGGCTTTGTTGCTGCCTGTGTGCTTTCTCTCGTGGTACACAGGCTTCTCATTGAGGTGTTTTCTCTTGTTGCAGAGCATAGACACTAGGCGTACAAGAGCTTCAGGAGTTGTGGCCTGCAAGCTTAGTTGCCCCACAGCATGTGGGATCTTCCCGGACCGGGGATGGAACCTGTGTCCCCTGGATTGACAGGCAGATTCTTAACCACTGGACCACCAGGGAAGTCTTTAATGTTTTTTAAAAGCATAAATGTTAGCCATATGTAAAATATTTTTGCTTTAAAGTAAAACCAGTAGGAAACATATAGAAGTCAATCAGAACTTGAAATAGTAAAACAAAATGCGATATCAAAAAATAAACAAACAAAAAAAACTTCAGCTGCAGCAGAAAGACATTCCAGGACACAAATGTCCTAAATCAAGATGATGGATGTTGGGTGGAGGTTATCTGCTGGTGGCATGTGGACCAAATTTGTCCTCAGATATGTGGTTGATTTACACAGTGTTTGAATTATTTAAACTGCCATACTTAAAAAACCAGGAAATGTAAAGTAAATGTTTTGACTTCCTCCTTTTCTTGAAAAAAATCCAATATTCTGCTACTTTGTACCTTCATCATTTTAGAATAACTTTTGGCAGGGGCTGGGTAACAGCACCCTCTTTAGGCAAATCAGGCATTGTAACCCCTAGTGTGGTTTTGTGGGGCACACACTCAGGGATCCTGACTGAATCCAGGAGTAACAGGATCCACTGTGGTCCATGGAGGTGTCCATCAACCCTGCATCCCTGTCTTCTCACCTCTGCTTGCTTTATTCGAGCATGGGCAAGAGGATTACAAACCTCACATTCAGAATTTCATCCCTGCTCTAGGCTTCTGCCGTCATTCTCTGTCCCGCCAGTTTCTTCCCCTGGGACTTCCTGGACCCTACTCCTAGAACAGCAGGGAGAGTGCCTAGAGCTGTCTGGGTGGGTGGGAAGAAAGCCATGCAGCTGGGGCGTAATTGTTACCTGGAATGAAATTACTTTTAATGACTTTTGGTAGCTTCCCAGCCTCCTCCCGATTCTCACCACCAATGAAGCTTAACAGCCTTTGGGGCAGATATGTCTCCTACACTGTAAGCATTAAAGCTGCTTGGCGGCTGATGGCAAAGAGCGATGTGATAAACATCACCCAAGACAAACATCAAGGAGGGATGCCCATTGTTCATGCTGGTCCGCGAAGGCAGGATTAGAGACCAGAGGATGAAAGGAAACTTGAGGCTGATTGTCAGGATAATTTTCCCAAGAATGAAATCAATTAGCCTCTGAAGACTTATTTCTCAGCAGCAATCTGCTTCCATCCCCACTGGGAAAGACAAGACGTCTGTAAGGAAACGGATGTCCCTCCAGCAGAGGATGGGGCTGGAGCCTCCTGGGGTCTTTGAACCCCATTTCTCTTAATTATTTAAATGCATTTTGGAAGCAACATGTCTTTCTTTCTCCAGATCTGTTGCAACAAACTTGACCTGAATTTGTTTCTGACTCATAGGTTATAAGGGTATTTGCTGTTTCCACATTTGTACTTTCTTGGCTTTTCAGAGCTGGGAGTTTAAATCAACAGGTTAAAAAAAAAAACAAAACAGGGCTCCTGAGTCTGAGGTGCTCCACCCTCCCCTCTCAGCCTTGAACTGGTCTTCCTCGTCCCCTGACCACTGAGTTTGGCCACTGACAGAACCTTAGTATGGACTCACTTGGCAGAATGCAGCAAATAAGGGCTTCCCTGGTGGCTCGGTGGTAAAGAATCCGCCTGCCAGTGCAAGAGATGTGCGTCTGATCCCTGATCTGGGAAGATCCTACATGCCATGGAGCAACTAACCCGGTGCAATACAACTATTGAGCCTGTGCTCTGGAGCCAGGGAGCTGTAGCTACTGAAGCCCTCATGCCCTAGAGCCTGTGCTCTGCAACAAGAGAAGCCACTGGAATGAGAAGCCAGCGCACCGAAACTAGAGAGTAGTTCCACTTGCTGCAACTATAGAAAAGTCTGTGCAGCAATGAAGACCCAGCACAGATGAAAATAAATAAATAAAATTATTTTTTAAATGCAGCAAAGATTTGTCAAGCCCCTAACTATGTGCCAGTGAAAGTCACTCAGTCGTGTCTGACTCTTTGTGAGCCATGTCTAGTCCATGGAATTCTCCAGGCCAGAATACCAGAGTGGGTAGCCTTTCCTTTCTCCAAGGGATCTTTCCAACCCAGGGATCGAACACAGATCTTCTGCATTGCGGGCAGATTCTTTACCAGCTGAGCTACCAGGGAAGCCCAACTATGTGCCAAGCCCCCTTCTAGCTCACTGGAAAGAGGAGCAGAGCATAAGACCCCTGTTTTCGTGGACGGTACTTGGACCAAAATAATCCAGGGGGGATCATTTCAAAGGACTGGTCAACAATATTCAGTTTCCTCTTCTCCCTCATTAGCAGAAATCCAATTTGTTTGGAGGCACCTAAAGAGCTTAATTTCCCAGGTTTCCACAGGGCTAGGGAAAGTCATGTGATCAGTCCTGACCAATGAGACTGAAGCAGATGTTAGTGAGTGGGGCTTCCAGCAAAACTCTTCTAAGGGAGGTGGGCTGATCTGGCACAGCCTCTTGACCTTAACTTTTCACCTCCTGGAGTATAATTTAATTCTCAGTCATCTAGCAACCATAAGGACAAAAGTCACAAATAAAAACAGTGGAGCAAGGTGAGAGGAAGAACTTGGTCTCTAGTGCACTTAGGGCAGGCTGCCTCCAGAATCCTCGTAACACTAGAAAAAATAAACTAGTAAGTTAGGTAACAATAATTAGTTCTAACACTTCAATCTCTTCTGTCTCTCCAAACCCAACTCTGTTAGAACAAATAATCCAGAAATAATGTTTTCACATGGTAGTCTTGCTCTCTGCAGTGTATTTTGTAAAGATGGCAATTGATAGCCTCACTGTTGAAGTACAAAATATTCTGGTTCTAAAAGCTTCAGCAGAGCTGGGCTTTCCTGGGACTGTCCGTCAGACTGTGCAGTGTGAAGGTCTCAGGGAAGCTGAGCTGCTGACGTGGCAGCTAGGGGCTCCACAGAGGGTGCTTCAGGGGATGAGGGGAGAGCTGTATGGCCTCTGGGGACCCAACCTCAGGGATCACTTCTGTGGTCATGACGTGATATGAAGCAGTGACAAGCCAGCCGGGATTCAAGGGGAAATAACAGTCACCCTCTCTTCATGGGAGGGTTATCAAAGAACTCTTCTAAGACCTCTTCATTCTCCAAAGCTTGGTTCATAGCTACCTCAAGAAGCCTTTACTCTTCGCCCCATACTTCTATTGATCGCTCTACCTGGTAACGTTAGTCAAACATTCTTTTGGTGTTTGCTTTCTGCCCTGCTTTGCCGTTTAACTGCTTGGCTTACCAGGCAACTTCCTTGACCACTGATACAATCAGCTTTTGAGCAAAGGCAAAAGAAGCCTCTTGGTTTTATTGGTTGTCTTATCTAAGAGACATTCTTCATCGATGTGTCTATCTTCCCTTGTTTTTCTTTATTTTTTCCTTATCTCTTTTTTCCTTTACCATCCTGGAGGCAATATTAATAAGTGATTAGGAATAAGGGTTTTCGGGTCAAAGAGACTAGTGCTTATTTCTTACCGACTGTGTGACCTCAAGCAAATGGCTTAAGTCTCTGTGTCTCCAATTGAAAAATGGCCATTGTGATGAGGGCTGAGTGACTGAATGCATGGAACCCTCTCAACACAGCAGCTGGCAAGTAAGTGCATCTGAAAATGGATTATCTGCCATCAATCATCATCATGGTCACTATCACGATTGTCTGAGGACCTTCGTTTTCCCTAGGATAGACTTGGCTCGTCATTAAATAGAACCAGAGGGATGGGATCCATTGAGAGTGAGTGTTGCTTGGATCCATGCAATTAAGGGAGAGGAGAGTGGGCAGCAAAAGTTTAGAAAACAAACAAGTCTACAGGAAGCCTGGAGACTTTCAAAAACAGTCTAAAACAAAGCAAAACAAAAGGGCTGAGTGGATGATGATGTCATCCGCCTGGTCAAAGAGGAGAGGAAATTGTCGCCGTGCCTCCAGGAAGTGTGGGGTGGCCAGCAGGGCAGCACTGGCATCCAAGGGACTCTGGGACTGCCTTTGTCTGGGAGCAGCCGGGACCCTCAATCTCCTCATGTTTACGAGACAGCTTCTCTCTTCTTTAAGGTACACTTCTCACACTGGACATGAATTACAATATTTTCAGTTACACATACACACAAATGGTCACTTGCATAAGCTCTGAGGGAAAGAGTGATGAGAAGGAAACATACCAGGCTGTTACTAGTGATTATTTCTCAGATAAATGTGTATTACTTTTATAGTCAGGAACAAAAGCAATAGAGTGATTTTATAGCAGATCTACTTTTGAAACAGGAGGGAAGGGGGCAGGGCACAAGTTTTAAAAGAATGACATAGCCTGAGGACAAGACATAAACATATGAGAAACAAACAGGTCCAAGGTGGAGGATGAGTCAACTTCCGCTACACCTTGATGGACCCTGAGTCTCAGTATATACTCAACATAACACATCAACAAGCTAAGTGACACACCCGCCAGCATCGTGACAATTCCAAGGCCAACCGTCAAAGATCAAAATGTGGATGGTGGCCCAGTTCCTGAAAATCTCTACCCCTTCCCCAAAATAGTTGGATTAATTCTCCTGTTCATTAGCCTATGAAATTATCCAGCCCATAAAAAATAACCACTCTGCATTTTGGGGTCACTCTCACCTTTTGAGATGATCCACACTCTGTCTGTGAAGTATATTTCTCTCTTAAAAAATGCACTTCTTACCTAACGTCTCCTGGTGAATTCTTTCTGTGATGACAACAAGAACCTAATCTTCATTGAGTCCTGAGACCAAGTATGTATGATCTAATATTGGCTTACCTATGTGGATTTTAGGCAAATTCTGTCACATTTTGTTAAAAGGCCATGGGTTCAGTGTGAGTTAAATGGTTTTGCTGTACTAGGGATGTGAAGTATTAATGAGAGAAAACAAAGAATAGTCTTTGGACTATTTGAAAACAAAAGAAAGTCAAAGGGAACCTTTGAAAGGACTCTCACTGTTTACTTGGCTGACCGTAGGATGCTAGGTTTTGCTTGCTTGTTTTAAAATTTATTCTATTGAAGTATGGTTGATCTATCTACAGTGTTATAATAGGATGCTGTTTTAAAATGAGAAAACTGGAGTTTATACTATATTTACTCCACAGCATGTGAAGAAGGAATATTGCCTTACCTATGTGGATTTTAGGCAAATTCTGTCACATTTTGTTAATAAGTAGAATAGTATTGCATCTTTAAATTTTTTTTTAAGCTTGTGTACTGTTCCCCTGCTGGCTCAGTGGTAAAGAATACATCTGCAAATGCAAGAGACGCAGGTTTGATCCCTGGGTCCAGAAGATCCACTGGAGAAGGAAATGGCAACTCACTCCAGTATTCTTGCCTGGAGAATTCCATGGACAGGGGAGCCTGCTGGGCTACAGTCCGTGGGGTCGCAAAGAGTCGGACACGACTGAAAACAAAAACTGTTCCCTAAGAGACCTTGGCTCTGGTGCCTGTGTCCATGTAACCCCAGTGAAAGAGGGGGGCTCTGCAGGAGTGTTTCACCAGCCTGTTACTCCCAGTTGCTTCTGTGGAGACCCCACCCCTAAAAGGATCTCGGGTGGTGAAACAATAGATTCACAATCTCTTTGACGTTTTACCCAATAGGTGGAAACTAACTGCTCTACTCTGAGAGTGAGAGCAGCTTAGAGGCTCACTTCTAAGAAATGAAAAACAGCGGCAGTGACAATGTGGGTCTTCTGAGCCCAGGTCCAGAGGCACCCCGCCTTCCTCCCCGCTCCGCTGAGAGGACTGACGCTGGGGGCAGCCGGATGCCACGTCACAGGACACACAGCAGTCCTTTGGAGAAGTCTGAGAGGCAAGGAACTGAACCTCCTGCCAACAGCACTTCGCCTTGGAAACGGATCCTCCACCCTTCCCTCAGAGGACTCAGCCTAGCCTTGGGGTTACCCTACACCAGACTCCCACATTTCTCTTCTGAGGAAACAAACGATGCATGCTTGCTGTTTTAAGCTGCTAAGTTTGGGGGCGATGGACTTGTTCCAAAATGGTGGATGCTCAATACAACATCTCTAGATGCCTGGGACCACCCTCCCACCCCCAGCCTTACTTGCTGTCCGGCATCTCTGACATGCTTTCCTTTGACGTGCCCACTGACCACCTACCTCTGCCCTTTTGGGATCCCATTGCCACCAAAATGTGGGTAATAACATCTACCGGGGTGTTGTGGGGAATAACTAAAATAATACATCTAAAGGGACTTCCCAGGTGGCTCCAGTGGTAAAGAACCTGCCTGCCAATGCAGGAGACATAAGAGATGTGAATTCCATCCCTGAGTTGGGAAGATTCCCTGGAGGAGGGCATGGCAACCCACTCCAGTATTCTTGCCTGGAAAATTCTATGGACAGAGGAGCCTGGCGGGCTACAGTCCATGGGGTCGCAAAGAGTTGGATGAAACTGAAGTGACTTAGCATGCACACACGCAATACATCTAAAGTTCTCAGCACAATGCCTGGCACAAAGTGAGTATCCCTTTTTTCTGGCTTCCCTGGGTCTTCATTGCTGCCCACGGGATTTCTCTAACTGTGGGGAGTGGGACTATCTTTAGCTGTGGTACTTGGACTTCTCATTGCAGTGGCTTCTCTTGTTGCAGAGCACGCCTCTAAAGCATAGGCTCAGTAGTTGTGGCTCATGGGCTTAGATACCTCGGGGCATGTGGCATCTTCCCCGGCCCAGGGATGGAACCCTCATCCCCTGCATTGGCAGGTGGATTCTCAACCACTGGACCACCAGGGAAGCCCATGAAGTAAGTGTTCACTAGTCATCTATCACCTTCTTTCCAGGACAGACCTCCATCCCTGCTGAGCAACACTGCTGGGACCGTCATGGCCATGCTGATGATCGGGAATCTCCGAGGTCTCCAGTGAAAGGGCTGAGATGGAGCCACACTCCTGCAGCCTTGAAGGTGCCGTACTCCACACAGCAGTGGTGTCAGGACTCCCCTCTGTCATCCAGTGCTGCCTGGTGTCTCCTGGGCTCTTCAGCAGTAAGCTGGGGGCTCCATCAAGTCACCACCCAGAAGGTTCTGCCCCGTTCTCAGCTCCATTCACAAGCATGTGTCTGGGATGGAGTCCAGAGGTACCTGCCTTTTGGAAATAGGGGCAGTGGTTGTCACTGTGGGGCCAGCCCTTGAAAGCTGGCCTGAGCTTCTCAGTGTGACTCTGTGCACTGCCACACCTGAGCATCTTGGCTGCCTTCGGAGGTTGTCCAGGTATAGCTGGGCTTCTGCTCACTTTAGAGATAAGAGAAATATGATATAGACAGCTTCAGTGGCTTTCCCTTGTCACCCAGCCAGGAAGTTGCAAATCTGGGTTTGAACTTTTTTTTTTTTTTGCCAGTTGGATTAGTCATTCTGTGGAATTGTCACTTACTGCACAAATCATATTTTAGACAAATGCTCTGTGATGCTATGATTCTGGTTAAAAACAGAAGCGATTAAAGAAACACTATATTGACAAGGGCCACAGGTTAGGATGTAGTGTTGAAAGGGTAGCCCTGGAAGCAGACCACCTAAGTTACGGACTTGCTGGACCACATGGTCAAGTTCCTACACCCACTTTGTTTTAGTTTTCACATCTATAAAATTCTCATAACAGCAGCACTAGGTAGGGGATTCGTTGTGAGGGTTCTATGAGTTAATTCACATAAATTGCTAACAGTGCCTGGGACAAGATAAACATGTAATCCATATAAACATTTATTACTTTGTAGCCACCTTTTTGAAAGCATGAAGACAATTGGCTGTATTTTTTTCAGTTTTGTGTTAATATCTTGTGTAGGTAGAGCCCAGTGACTGTTTGCAGTTTAAAATTAGACTAGCATTGACTGGCTTGAGAAGTCATCTCCTCCTCATAGAAAAGTAAAAAAATCATATGATTTTTGTTATTTTGAAAATGAGCTTTAAAAATAATTTGTTGTTCAGTCACTCAGTCATGTCTGACTCTTTGTGACTCCGTGGACTGTAGCATGCCAGGCTTCCCTGTCCATCACCAACTCCCGGAGTTTGCTCAAACTCATGTCCATGGAGCCAGTGATGCCATTCAAGCACATCTCATTCTCTGTCATCCCCTTCTCCTCCTGCCTTCAATCTTTCCTAGCATCAGAGTCTTTTCCAGTGAGTCAGTTCTTCACATCAGGTGGCCAAAGTATTGGAGCTTCAGCTTCAGCATCAGTCCTTCCAGTGAATATTCAGGGTTGATTTTCTTTAGGATTGACTAGTTTATTCTCCTTGCAGTCCAAGGGACTCTCAAGAGTCTTCTCCAACTACTACTACTACCACTAAGTCGCTTCAGTTGTGTCTGACTCTTAGCGACCCCATGGCCTGCAGCCTACCAGGCTCCTCCATTCATGGGATTTTCCGGGCGACAGTACTGGAGTGGGGTGCCATTGCCTTCTCCGTCTTCTCCAACACCACAGTTCAAAAGCATCCATCCTTCGGTGCTCAGTCTTCCTTATGGTTCAACTCTCACATCCATACATGACCACAGGAAAAACCGTAGCTTTGACTGGATGGACCTTTGTCGGCAAAGTAATGTCTCTGCTTTTTAATATGCTGTTTGTGTTTGTCATAGCTTTTCTTTCAAGGAGCAAGTGCCTTTTAATTTAATGGCTGCAGTCACTGTCCACAGTGACTTTGGAGCCCAAGGAAATAAAGTCCGTCTCTATTTCCATTGTTTCCCTATCTATTTGCCATGAAGTGATGGGACTGAATGCCATGATCTTAGTTTTTTGAATGTTGAGTTTTAAGCCATCTTTTTCACTCTCCTCTTTCACCTTCATCAAGAGGCTCTTTAGTTCTTCTTCGCTTTCTGCCATAAGGCTGGTATCATCTGCATATCTGAGGGTATTGATATAAAAATAACTTAGCTACATAATAAAAATAATAACATAAAGAACCACAGTCCTTTTTTTTTCCCCGCTTGCGGTGGGAGTACTGAGTGGCATGTGGAATCTTAGTTCTGGACCAGGGATCAAACCCTCACCCCCTGCAGTGGAAATGTGGAATCTTAACCACTGGACCACCATGGAAGTCCCACTCATGCCTGTTTTTACGTCATATTTGTAGTTCCCATTTCCCATGGTTATAATTGAGTGGTCCCCAAACATTACTTCTGTCATCAGGAGCCTGGT
This sequence comes from Bos indicus x Bos taurus, assembly GCF_003369695.1. Lineage (NCBI taxonomy): Eukaryota > Metazoa > Chordata > Mammalia > Artiodactyla > Bovidae > Bos > Bos indicus x Bos taurus. The sequence continues at coordinate 25,763,520 of NC_040092.1, read as the reverse complement.
TTCCATTTCACTTGTTCTTGGCTTATCTCCAACAAGACTGGGATCACAGCGTCTTTAAAGGGCCTTATTACTCAACCGCCACAATCCACTGGCCAACTTCCTTCCAATTTTCCTTTCTTTTGCTTCCTGCAATGGCACCCCACTCCAGTACTCTTGCCTGGAAAGTCCCGTGGACGTAGGAGCCTGGTGGGTTGCAGTCCATGGGGTCGCTAAGAGTCGGACACGACTGAGCGACTGCACTTTCACTTTTCACTTTCATGCATTGGAGAAGGAAATGGCAACCCGCTCCAGTGTTCTTGCCTGGAGAATCCTAGGGATGGGGGAGCCTGGTGGGCTGCCGTCTATGGGGTCGCACAGAGTCAGACACGACTGAAGCGACTTAGCAGCAGTAGCAGTGGGTATTCCACAAATTAAAGAGAATCACAAGGGGTCCACATTTCTTAGAGTTTTACTTCCTATGACCAAGACCAAATATCTGTATGGCTTGAGTAAAGGCATCATATTCAAGAACAAAAGAAAAAATAGATAATCAACAAGAACCTACTATATAGCACAGGGAACTCTACTCAGTATTCTGTAATAACCTCTATGGAAAAGGAATCTGAAAAAGAATGTGTATATGCGTATGCTAACTGAATCACTTTGTTGTACACCTGAAACTAACCCAACCTGAGGGGCAATTATCCTCCATTCATATAAAATTAAAATTAAATTTAAAAATAAGATAAAATGGAATATAAAAAAATTAAGAAAGCTGTTCACCATGATAGTTAGTCATAGAACAGCTAAAATGCCCATGGGTGTTCTCAACAAAAAGCTTATTTTTCCATTTGCCTCTAAGAAACTTCCCTGTGTGTGATGTAAATGAATTAATTGTCCATGTGATATTCAGAAATGAGATGGAAACTCACCAAGCACTGAAGCCCAGAAAATCCAACTTGTTTTTTAGGTGCACTGATATTTTCCTAGTTCATCAAATATTAATCCTTAGGTATGGCAAGCACCCAAGAGAAGGGCGACTCGGGAGTAGGGGAGGGTGATCCACAATGTGAAGTGTTTTAGTGTCCACACTTGATTGTGGACTTGGAACTTGCCCCCAAGTTCACACGTACCCATTTGTAGACATGTCAGGAAGCCATGTGGGCGGCACAGACGACACCTAACTGCCAGATTCATAGTTACTCTGCTGGCATAGAAACCTGAGCATGCGCAGAGCACAGCCAGCCTGGAGAGTCGTTTGCTTGCGTTGGAACAGGATGCGGGTGCATTCTGGGTCACGCATTGTGTTTTTTTCTCTTGCCTTCTCATCTCAGCAACCAGGCTGAGCATGAGGTCAGGTTGTGAATATGAGATTAGCTTATATTTGTGAGTTTATCTCCATGGCTGGGGCCTCAGCATCACCATTCTCCCTGTTGACATGAACCAAATCACGTTGAGAATGTGCTTATTTTTCTAAAAGGCAAAGATTTCCAAATTATGTGATCAATATGCAAAATAAGTTGGATCAAATTCTACCTCTGCTTATTCTTGTATAACACTCTTTGCAGTCAGTTGTTATAATTCTGATTCATTTAGGAAAAGAACATGTTAACATATGGGCTGACATAAAAATAAAGTTCTCAAGGCAAGAATACTTTCCTGATGCTGGGAAAGATTGAAGGCAGGAGGAGAAGGGGACAACAGAGGATGAGGTGGTTGGGTGGCATCACCGACTCTATGGACATGAGTTAAAGCAAGCTCTGGGTGTTGGTTATGGACAGGGAAGCCTGGTGTGTTGCAGTCCATGGAGTTGCAAAGAGTTGGACATGACTGAGCAACTGAACTGAACTGAAAAATAAAGCTAATTTTAAACCACCGAATATTTATATAACCATATAAGCAATCATTAGAGGGGGCTTACCAAATCATGTTCCGACATGGGTGCTTGTGCTCAGGAACCCCATCTCCAGCCCCTCCCTATCTTATGAGTTGAGTTAGTTGAGTCAGTCATGGTAATTCAACCTATAACTGGTTTGGGAATGGGCACATGATGTAATTCTAACCAAGGGCAGGGAGGAGTTTCCTGGGTGGGGGCTCTCCTAGGAAAGGTTCCCTTGCTGTTTAAGGGACCCAGAGGGACCTCTCTCCTTCAGATCTTTGGAAGCTCTTGGTTGAGGTGATGATTCTTGGAGCTGCCTTTTTTCAACCTTGAGAAGACATACCTAAGGATACAAGCCAACACTCTGAGGATGATGCAAAGAAGCTGATGTTCCCTGCTCCACTGAGATGACCAACCCTAAATCTGTTTGTGGTCTTTGGCTTCCCTGATGGCTCAGTGGGTAAAGAATCTGCCTGCAACCCAGGAGACACAGGAGACACAGATTCATTCCCTGAGTTGGAAAGATCCCCTGAAGGAGGGCCTGGCAATCCACTCCAGTATTCTTGCCTGGAGAATCCCCATGGACAGAGGAGCCTGGCAGGTTACAGTCCATAGAGTCACAAAGAGTTGGACACAACTGAGCAACTAAACAAGCAAGCATAATGTGAAATAATAAATATCCAGCTACTCATGCCTTTTTGAGTTGTGTATTCCTTTTCTTGCAGTCAGTTCCTGTTACATGTGGCAGTAAGAACATTATGACCAAGGTAAGAGCCCAGGCTTAGAGTTAGAGAGACCTGAGTCCCAGTCTTTGCTCTGCTGCTCACTTACTGTGTAATTTCAGGCATGATGTTTAGCCTCTCTGAGCTTCAGTGTCTTAATCTATCTTCAGGACACTGATAGGATTATAGGAGGTGCTGGGAAGAAAGCATTTAGCACAGTGCCTACCCACTAGTGAGCACTCAATACATTTTCAGTTCAGTTCAATCGCTTAGTTGTGTCCAACTCTTTGCAACCCCATGAATCGCAGCACGCCAGGCCTCCCTGTCCATCACCAACTCCAGGAGTTCACTCAGACTCACGTCCATCGAGTCAGTGATGCCATCCAGCCATCTTATCCTCCGTCGTCCCCTTCTCCTCCTGCCCCCAATCACCCCCAGCATCAGAGTCTTTTCCAATGAGTCAACTCTTCGCATGAGGTGGCCAAAGTACTGGAGTTTCAGCTTTAGCATCAATCCTTCCAAAGAAATCCCAGGGCTGATCTCCTTCAGAATGGACTGGTTGGATGTCCTTGCAGTCCAAGTGACTCTCAAGAGTATATTATTATATATATACAAATATATATGTACTTCATAGTATATAAAAAATATAAATATATATTATATATATTTTTTGTAGTATATACAATGTATAAATACATTTTAGCTAGTTTTAAAAGTTGGTCATTGGTCAGAAGGATTTCTTGCCCATTCAGACACAAAGCTCCACAGCCCAGAGATTTCTGAGCATCTGTGTGACCCAGCTTCTGTAGGTTAAGGCTTTGGGACTCTCCTTGAGTCTTAAGGTTTATAGATTTTCATTCTAGGTGGAGTTGAACTCTTTTAATCTCCTTTGAAAATGGAAATAACTGGGACTTTCTGTGGCTAAGGGAAGGTCCAGTGGCTAAGACTCCCCACTCCCAGTGCAGGGGTCCCGGGTTTGATCCCTGGTCAGGGACCTAGATCTCACATGCCATAACTAAAGATTCACAAAGATCAAAGATCTCAGGTGCTGCAAGTAAGATCCAGTGCGTGAGTGAGTGCTAAGTTGCTTCAGCTATGTCCAACTCTTCGATCCTGTGGACTTGTAACCCACCAGGCTCCTCTGTTCATGGGATTTGCCAGGCAAGACTACTGGAGTAGGTTGCCATGCCCTACTCCAGGGGATCTTCCCAACCCAGGGAGTGAACTCGCATCTCTTATGTCTCCTGCATTGGCAGGCAGATTCTTTCCCACTAGTGACACTTGGGAAGACCCAGTGAAGCCAAATACATTTTTTTTTTAATGGAAACAACCATGATTTTCAACTGGAAACAAACTCATTATGCAATGGAAGGACATATATTCATTCACCAAAGAAAATATACATGGACCATGGGCCATCTGATTTGTAAGAGACCTGTTGTGTTCCCCATCCCCCAAATTTATATGTTGAAATCATGACCCTCAACACCTCAAGACGCAATCTGATTTGGAGACAGGGTCTGTATAGAGGAAATCCAGTTACAGTGGGGTCATTAGGGTGGGTGCTAATGCAATGTGACCAAGGTTCTTATAAGGGGAAATACGGATACATAGACAGACACATGCAGAGAAAAGATGATGTGAGACGAGGGGAGAAGGCAGCCGTCTACAAACCAAGGAGGAGAGCTGGGTCAGACTCTCCCTCAGACTCAGAAGACTATCTTGATCTCCCTCAGACTCAGAAGACTATCTTGAGAAGACTCAGCTGCTATCTTGATCTGGAACTTCCGATCTCCAGAACTGTGAGAAAACAGATTATTGTTCTCGTCAGCCACCCAGCCTGGGCTTCTTTGTTACTGAAACCCTGAACAAACAGATACATACAAGCCTTGAAGTGAAGTGAAGTGAAGTCGCTCAGTCGTGTCTGAATCTTTGCGACCTCATGGACTGTAGCCTACCAGGCTCCTCCGTCCATGGGATTTTCCAGGTAAGAATACTGGAGTGGGTTGTCATTTCCTTCTCCAGGGGAACTTCCTGACCCAGGGATCAAACCCAGGTCTCCCACATTGTAGGCAGACGCTTTACCGTCTGAGCCACAAGGGAAGCCCACATATAATCCTTACCTGGAAGCAATATATTTACCAAACAAGCCTTACCTAGAAACAACACATTTACCAATCAGGAATTAGAACGGGTGGGTCAATCGTGATGTGTTTGCACAGAAGGCAGGGAGGCTGAGCTCTTCAACCACACACACATGAGTAAATCACACTCCTGTGTGTTTCCACTGATGCCAGGTTCACAGGAGGGGGCCACTAGCGATGGTGACAGAGCCAGAATAGAACAGTCATCCACTCTGAGGGAGTGGCCACAGGGGACACCGGGGGGCTCCTGAGAGCTCAAAGCTCTGTTTGTTCCAGGAGTGCTGACTCAGGGGCTTAGTCACCCCAACCATTGAGCTCAGTCATTCTAAGAGGAGGGGGTGTCTGTAAGAATCCCTGGGCCGGGTCCCCTCATTGAGGTTGGGCTCCATCCCTGAGGCAGGTGGTCAGTGACCCCCTCCCTCTCTCTCCACCCACATCCCCCTCCCAGTGCCTCGGTGTCCCCATAAGCTCTGTGAGTTACCATCAAGATGATAAAAGGTGATTTTTCCTCAGCCTCCTTTCCAGCCTCAAAATCGCCAACTTCTCGGAATTAAAGCCACAAGGATAGACTTCCCTGGTGGTCCAGTGGTTGAGAGTCTGCCTGTCAATGCAGGGGACATGGATTTGATCCCTGGTCCGGGAAGATCCCACATGTTGTGGGGCAGCTAAGACCGTGTACTGCAACTACTGAGCCTCTGCTCAACAATAAGGGAAGCCACAGCAATGAGAAGCCTGCACACCACAACCAGAGAAAGCCTGCATGCGGCAATGAAGAGGCCAAAACCTTTTTTTAATAAATAAAATTTAAAAACACACACACAAGGAGAGGGCACAGCAGCAAGGCCTTCTGGTGGAATTGCAGAAGCAGACAGAGCAGGCTGTCCTGCAAACCAGACCCATCCCAGACCCGCCAGGGATGCAGCCCACTCCGAGATGTGTGCACGTGCTCTTGATGATAGGTATGCTGAAATATATCACCTCTCCCCTCTTTGAAGATGAAGAAACAGGTTGGGGAGACTGAGCCCAGCCCAGGATCCTGTGCTTTGTGATCTGCCAAGGCCACCTCCATCCTGAATCCTTCCAAGCCACTGACACCTTTCAGCTCAGGTTCAAGTGTCGGGGAACCTTTGCTTTAATTACACCTCAGGGCTGGGGTCTCAGTGGGGACCAGAAAGAAGGCAGAGCAGGGTGTGCCTGGATGTCCAGAAGGTGGTGTAGACAGGCCTGTAGACAGGCCAGAGAAATCAGATCTGTCTTGAGAAGTACGCTGTTCGGAGGCTTGGGGACTCACTCTCAGACTTCCTGAGGACTCCTCTTTCAAAACACATCCTCTACCTCCTTCCTATTCATCTTTTAAGTTAAAACAAAAAATTAATAAACAAAGCACTTCCTCAGATCAGCTTCTAACAGCAATTCTGTGCTGCAGGTGGAGTCAATTATTTCTATTCCTTTTTTTTTTAATGTTTATCTCTCTATTTCCTTGGCCATGTCGGTCTTAGCTGCAGTGTGCAGGCTCAGCAGTTGAGAGGCTTGGCTTAGTTGCTGTAAGGCATATGAGATTTGAGTTCCCTGACTAGGGATTGAACCCACCTCCCCTGCATTGCAAAAGTGGATTCTTAATCACCTGGCCACTGCGGAAGTCCCTTTATTCCTACTGTAAACATGAATAAGGGGAGCTGCCCCAGTGACTATTCATAGAACAACCAAAACCGGGACGCAGGCATTCTGACCCTGAGCTGCTGATGGGCTGGCAAGTGTTAACAACGGTTTTTACGAAACAATCACCCTCCTCTGAAGCACTTGTCAATATCCGCAGTGTAAATACTCCAACCATGGCCAAGTTCAGGCTGCCAATTTGACATCAATTGGTTCACAAAATTCCTAAAAATTTAACACTTGATGTGAGCCATTTGGGAGGGCCCTGCTGCCCCTCAGTCTTTAATGCTGGTTTATTTCCCACCCATCCTGTCTGCCACAATGAAACATTAGTCAAATCCTTTTATTTAGTGCAAAACTTCTTGTTCTCATTTTGAATAGTACTTTGGTGATTGAAATAAAACGATGAGTTGAGTCTATGCCAAATCTTTTTTAACATTTTAGCCAGAAAAAAATGAAAAAAAAAAAAAAGACAAGATAATTCATAGCAAAGGAGAGTTTCCAGGGTTGTCTCATGTTTATAATGGTGGCTTCAGTGTGAAACCTGACCAGGACAGGCTGAGCTGGGCCTCCCACCCAGACATTCTGAATCTCAGTAACTCTAAGGAACCTCTGAGGGTATGGGGACTTTCAAGGTGACCCTGGTTTTACAAAGTCCCATAAGCTGGAAAGAAAGCCAGGATTCCTATCACTCAGGGTTGCTATGTGCTGCTGAGCAGGTTGCACACTGCCTAAGGCACTAGTTAAGCAGACAGAGGAAGGGGTACTCCTTTATAATCCACACCAACCATTGTTTGCTAGCTAACCCTCATTTTGGGGTGGCTGAGTCAGCCCCAAAGGGGTATGTTTTCCTAATTTGCACAGAGGCGCTATAGAAATGACCACTAGTCCTGTGGTCACCTTCTCCACTCTCATTTGTGGTAGGACTTGGTGGTGAATCAGGCTGGACACAAGGGAGGATGAATTCTTACCTAAACACCTAAAGCTTCCTGTTAGGGCTTGATCTCACTGCTAAAGCATCATCTGAGGAGGTTGGGACAGATACACAGGTTTGAAGTATCTGGTTTTGCTCTCAACTAAAGAATCAGAATCCTTCCTGCCTTTCAGAATTCCCCAAGGTACCAAGGCTTCCCCTGAGAAGTCCCCAGTTTGGCAGGGGTCCCCCATCCTCATGGATAAGGCCAGGTGGGCCAGCAAAGCAGTATCTTAGGAGACATGCCAGTTCCTCCCATCAACCACATAACCAACACAGAGGGTGATGCAGGGCAGGTGGCCCCAAGTGGAGCAACTACCACATTCGTTAGGAACATAGGCTCTGAAGGCAGAAGCCTGCCCCCATCACCCCAGTCGTGGGAGGCCAGGAACATCTCTCACCTCTGAATGTCTTCATTGGGCTTCCCTGGCAGCTCCATAGTAAAGAATCCACCTCCTAGTTCAGGAGACGTGCGTTCAATCCCCGGGTCATGAAGATCCCCTGGAAGAGGAAATGACGAACCACTCCAGTATTCTTGCGTAGACAATCCAATGGACAGAGGAGCCTGGCGGGCTACAGTCTATGGAGTCGCAAAAAAGTTGGACACAACTTAGGGACTAAATAGCAAGAACAAATACCTCAATTTCTTGTCTTTAATTCGGAGATGCAGCAGCCTCTGTTCTCCAAAGGTGAACACACAGTACTTCTCACCACACGAGCTTTCCTGAGTGTGATTTTGCCATTTCCTCATTAAGACACAGGGCCTAATTCTTCTGCTCTTGGATCTGGGCTGGCCATGATGATTCTCTTATAATCAAAGGGATAGGATAGAAGGGACACTGCCTGAAACCAAGGCCAGGTCGGGGGCCACACAGCATCCACCTGGAACCTCAGCTCCCCAAGAGTCTGTCCAGGAGCTGACGTCTTGGCCTGTGGCTGCCACGATGTAGGAAGCCCAAGGCACACGAGGAGACTACATGGAGGTTTCACAGAAAAAACCAGGGGCCTCGGCCTCTGAGTCACTGCAGTCCAGGGACTGGACAAACAGGTGAGAAAGCCTCCGGGCGTTTCCCACTTCTGGCTGTTCAGGCCTCCCCAATCTTTAAGGCTCCCTAGTTGGTTCCCCAGACATCACGGGCAGAGAAAAGCCATCCTCTTGGGTCTCATCTGAATTCCTAGCCCACAGAATCCCTGAGTCTTGAAACAGTTGCTGTCTTACACCAGTACACAGGAAGTGGTTTATTATGCAGAAGGAGATAATTGGATCAGTGAATAACACTAATGCTGATGTCATGGGAGTTGTAGTGGATTAAATAGGATTGAATAGAGTCCCCCCAAAAGATAAGTCTGAATTATAACCCCTGGTACCTGTGAACAGGACCTGACTTGGAAATAGAATCTCTGCAGATGTAATTAGTTAAGGGCCACTGTGGAGTTACAGGGTGGGCCCTATACCCAGTGATGAATGTCCTTATAAGAGAAAGAAGAGGAGTATCTGAGGCACAGAGAGGAGAGGCCATGGGAAGATAGAGACAGAGGCTGAAGAGACAAGTCCAGGGATACCCAGGATCAGGCAGCCACCAGAGCCAGGAAGAAGCCTGGACTAGACTTTCACTCGGAGCCTCCAGTTTGCTACATGGTAGAAATTAACACTACATAGTAAAGCAACTGTAGTATAGTTGCTATAAGCAAGCTCCGGGAGTTGGTGATGGACAGGGAAGCCTGGCGTGCTGTAGTGCATGGGGTCACAAAGAGTCGGACATGACTGACTGACTGAACAGAACTGAACTGAACTATACTGTATTATATATGTGCCCGCATGCTAAGTTGCTTCAGTTGTGTCCGACTCTGTGCAGCCCTGTGAACTTTAGCCTGCCGGGCTCCTCCATCCTTGGGATTTTCCAGGCAAGAATTCTGGAGTGGGTTGCCATGCCCTCCTCCAGGGGAGCTTCCTGACCCAGGGATTGAATCTGCATCTCTTATGTCTCTTGCATTGGTAGGTGAGTTCTTTACCACTGAGCCACTTGGGAAGTTGCTCAGTTGTGTCCAACTCTTTGCGACCCCATGGACTATATAGCCTATCAGGTTCCTCCGTCCCGGGTCTCCCGTATTGTAGGCAGACACTTTACCATCTGAGCCACCAGGGAAGTCATATACATACGTACATATATATATATATATATATATATATATATATGGTTGTATACAACCAACAAGATATATGGTTATATATATATATATATATATATATATAAATGAATATAGGTTTCCTAGGTGGCGGTGGTAAAGAATCTGTCTGCCAATGCAAGAAATGGAGGTTCTATCCCTGGGTTGGGAAGATCCCCTGGAGAAGGAAATGGCGAGCCACTCCAGTATTCTTGCCTGGAAAATCCCATGGACAGAGGAGCCTGGCGAGCCTCAAAGAGTCAGACACGACTGAGTGAGTAACACTTTCACACTTTCACTTTCTCCATTCCTGGGCCTGATGCCAGGAGAACAGATCCTCCCCACTTCTCTGGTGCTTGGCTCTCACCCTCTCATCCCACCCAGCAGAGCCTCATACCTGGGCTGAGCAGGAGATGTGGCCGCACCACACTGATGCTCTGTCCATCTTGGCTGCCCCAAAGGTCCCCCGGCTCCAGTCTCTGCTTCATGGGAACAATCTAACAGGCTCTGCGAGCACTTCTAACCCCCTAAATTGCAGGTGGCAATAGTGAGAAGAGACGGGCAACAGTCCCTGTCCCTGGTGGCGGCCCCCTGAGATCCCTGCCTGGCTGGCTACACCCATGAGGCTGTACTTCCCTTTCTGCCCACCCCAGGGTCCACACGTCCACGCCTGGCCACCTCTGCTCTTTGCCCGCCTCCTGAACTGGACCCAAGGGAGCCCGAGACAAAAAGGGCTGTGCCACAGTCGCTGCCGGGTGACCCAGGGATTCACCTCTCTGTTCCCTAGAGACCTTGGCAGTACTTCAAAGCACCTGCGGGGGCAGCGATAGCACCAGGAAGGCGGTGAGGCTGAGCCAACCTTCCCAGCTTGTTTGTTTGCAAACAGATGCTTATCTGAGCCCAGCGCTCCCTCCCTCCCTTCAGCTCTGCCAGTAAATCTGGACAGGTCCCAACAAAGGCCAGTTGGAACCACCACACCCATGGGCAGTGGCCCTGGAGCTTTGGTGGGGCGGGGTTGGGGTGGGCAGTCAGGATTGCTGAGTTGGAGGATGCAGTCTGAGCAGCCTCCCCTGGGGTGCAGGGAAGTCTAAGGGAACATGTCCAAGGGAGCTCTGAGCCAGGAGCACCCTCCAGCCTCTGCCCAAAACCTCTCTGGATGAGGATGGGTGGGTTTTCCCCACTGTGTTCACCTGGAGCATGAGGAAGGGCCTGGAACAGGGTCCTCTTACCCTGGCACTGTGTTACAGACGGAGGGAACAACTGTCATCTCCAACTCTTACCACTGTTATCATCACTGCTCACCAGCACTTGCCAAGCCCCAGACACTCCACCCACTCAGGCTCACGTGTCCCATAGTACCCTTCACACAAATCCTTGAGTTGGGGACTGTTCTTATTTATGTCCATTTTCAGATGAGAAGGTTGGGACTCAGCGAGATGGATCAAGCAGCTCCTAAGCGGTGAGATCAGAATTTGACCCAGTCTGACCCCAGTGCTCCTGCCCACGGGACAGAGTGATCCCTAGATTTTATCTGGAAGGATAAGCAGGCCAAAGTATAAAGAGAACCAGGAGAAAAATATAAACAGGAGGTGGCTAGGGCTCTTGGAAATTAGACGTATTTTAGCATTGGGAGGCTTACACCGCAGACCGGAGTGCTATATTAGTTTTCTGAGATTGGCAAAGCAAACTACAACTACAGGGGCTTCCAAAAACAGGCGTTTACTCTCTCACAGCCCTGGAGCCTGAAATCAAGGTGTCAGCAGAAGCTCGCTCCCTCCAGAGGCTCCGGGGGTGGAGACTGCCTGCCTCTCCCAGGTGCTGGTGGCCCCGGGCTCCTGGGCTTATGGCCACATCACCCCATCTCTGGCTTGGTTTTCACATGGCCTCATCTCTGGATCTTTCTGTGTCCTAATCGCTGTCTCCTTTTTCTTATAAAGACACACGTCATTGGATTTATCCAAATGATCTCATCTCAAGATCCTTAACTCATGACATCTGCAGAGACTATTTCCAAATAAGATCACCTTGGCAGATGCTAGGTGCACATGGATTTGGGTGGGAGGAGGGTGCTATTCAACGCAGTACCAGAGGACTGACTTCCTGTAGTCCTAGGGCAAGGAGGAAAGGTTGACATTTCTGCAAATATAGGGCCACAAAACAGACTTGTATCTCTCTCCTTAATTTTTTTTTTATTTTAAAAAAGTTTTTATAATTTTTTAAATTTTCTTAATTTGGGGGACTGTGCTGGGTCTTAGTTGCTGCAAATGGGCTCTTCATTGTGTTGCATGGGCTCCCTAGTTGTGGTGTGATGGCTTAGCTGCCCAGCAGCCTATGGGATCTTAGTTCCCCTACCTGGGACCGAGCCCATGTCCCTTGCATCAGACGGTGGATTCTTAACCACTGGACCACCAGGGAAGTCCCTCTCCTTGATTTTTAACACGCCCAAACCCTTTTGATTTAGATGTCCTCAATCTCATTCCTATAAAGTCCAGCATGGAAGGTAATGAGCTTTTCATCTGTGTGTTTCTTTAAAAATAGTCTTTAAGTTGTTTCAGACTGTGGCGTCTGAGCTACATTCGTCTGAAGCTTTGTTGGATGGAAAAGACACATCTTTATTAGTACACATCTTTATCAGCAAGACAGAGAGCAGAGGAAATGAAGCAGGGACCACCCCACCCCACTTCACCCCCAGCTTTTCCTAGAAAATAACTATGGCCCTAATAAGTAACTTCTGAATCCGCAGCCAGATTCAAAGGGAGGACTTTGAAGTTTGAGGATGGACATTGGCAGCTTGTCCTAGAGGATTGGCAGGTGATGCATTCATTGCTGCTGTTATTTAGTTGCTAAGTGTGTCCAACTCTTTTGCAACCTCATGGACAGTAGCCCACCAGGCTTCTCTGTCCATTGGATTTCCCAGGCAAGAATACTGGAGTGGGTTGCCATTTCCTTCTCCAAGGGATTGTCCCGACTCAGGAATCTAACTCATGTCTCCTGCATTGGCAGGCAGATTCTTTACCGCTGAGCCACCAGGGAAGCCCGGATGTATTCATATACTAATATTAAAGAAAATTGTGTCACTTTTTTAGATTCCATGTATAAGTGATATCATATGATACTTGTCTTTCTCTGTCCGACTTACTTCACTTAGTATGATAATCTCTAGATCCAATGTATGTTGCTGCAAATGGCAGTATTTCGTCCTTTTTAATGACTGAGTAGTATTCCATTGCATATATGTACCACATCTTTATCCATTCATCTGTCAATGGACATGTTGGTTGCTTCCATGCCCTGGCTATTGTAAATAGCGCTGCTATGAACATTGAGTGCATATATCTTTTCAAATTAGGATATTCCCTGGATATATGTCCAGGTGTGGGATTGCTACATTATATAGTAGTTCTAGTTTTAGTTTTCGAAGGAACCTCCATACTGTTTTCCAATTTATATTTCTACCAACATTGCAGGAGGAGTCCTTTTTCTCCACACCCTCTGCAGCATTTATTGTTTGTAGACTTTTTGAAACACAAATGAACTTATTTACTAAATGGACTCACAAGACTTCAGAAACAAATGTATGGTTACTGAAGGAGAAAGGTGGGGGGAGGGATAAATTAGGAGTTTAGAATTAACAGACACACACTACTATGGATAGAAGAGATAAAGAGGACCTACTCTATAGCATATAAATCTCTATTCAATATTCCATAATAACCTAAATGGGAAAAGAATCTGAAAAAAGAGTGGGTCTACATATATGTATAACTCAGTTACTTTGCTGAATCCCTGAAACTAACACAACATTGTAAATCAACTATACTCCAATATAAAAAATTAAATTAAAAAATAACATTGTGGATTTAGTTAGTATTCTTTGAGACAGTTCCCTCCAAAGGAAACCTGATAAGACAGCTTGCCCTCCTGCCCTCATTCTGTATTTTTAATGAGATTCAGTTGGGATAGAGAGTTTTTCCTTGCAAACTGACCCTTTGCTCTTCAAATCAGTACATAGTGACCAGATGCATCTTGTGTCCTGATCAAAAGCCATCAGTGCATCTCTGCAGGTGGATGGGGGAAGGGCATTCAGGTCACACTTCAGGTGGAGTCAGGCAGGTGGGGATACCAAAAAGATGAAAATGGTACACTGAACAACTCGTGGGAGAACAGAGGACCAAATGATGTGGTAGCAGAAACCCAGTTATACAGCAAAATCTCCCACAGAGTACTTTTGACAGAAACTCAAGGAGCCTCCTTTTCACTTATCCAGGCAGACCTCAGAGATATTGCAAAGTTGGTTCCAGACCCTGCTCAAAAAAAGCAAATACCACAATAAGCAAATCATGAATATTTTGATTTCCCAGTGCATGTAAATGTTATGTTTATACTAAATTGTAGTCTGAAAATGCACAATAGCATTATGTCTAAAAGAAGTATGTACAAGGACTTCCCTGGTGGCCCAGTGGTGAAGATTTGTCTTTCAACGCAGGAGGTTCAGGTTCAATCCCTGGTCAGGGAGCTAAGATCTCACGTGCCTGGTGCTGCTGCTAAGTCGCTTCAGTCGTATCTGACTCTGTGCGACCCCAGAGACAGGAACCCACCAGGCTCCCCCATCCCTGGGATTTTCCAGGCAAGAACACTGGAGTGGGTTGCCATTTCCTTCTCCAATGCATGAAAGTGAAAAGTGAACGTGAAGTCACTCAGTCATGTCCGACTCCTAGCGACCTCATGGACTGCAGCCTACCAGGCTCCTCCATCCATGCGATTTTCCAGGCAAGAGTACTGGAGTGGGGTGCCATTGCCTTCTCCGCTCACATGCCTAGAGGTCAAAAAAACAAAACATAAAACAGAAGCAATATTATAACAAATTCAATGAAGACTGTTAAAATGGCCCACATCAAAAATTTTTTTTTAATTTAAAATATACACATCTTAATTTAAAACTCTCTTATTGCTAAAAGAAAAAATGCTAACCATCATCTGAGGCTTCAATGAGTCATAATCTTTTTGCAATAATCACATCAAAGATCACAATGATCGTAGGTCATCATAGCACATATAATAATAATGGAAATATGAGAATTACCAAAACGTGACATGAAGTGATGGAGAAGGCAATGGCATCCCACTCCAGTGCTCTTGCCTGGAGAATCCCAGGGATGGCGGAGCCTGGTGGGCTGCAGTCCATGGGGTCGCAAAGAGTCGGACACGACTAAAGTGACTTAGCTGCAGCAACAGACATGAAGTGAACAGATATTTTTTTTGAAAATGGCAAACATAGACTTGTGGCAGAGTTGCCACAGAACTTCTGTTTATAAAAATGAAAAATCTGGGAAGTACAGTGAATTGAGATCTGCCTGGATGTAGACTTGTTGAATTTCAAAAATAATTTATGTGTCCCATGTCTGAATCATATACAGATATGAGAGCTGGAACATAAGGAAGACTGAGAGCCAAAGAACTGATGCTTTCAAACTGTGGTGCTAGAGAAGACTCCTGAGAGACCCTTGGACTGCAAGATCAAATCAGTCAATCCTAAAGGAAATCAACCCTGAATATCCTTTGGAAGGACTGATGCTCAAGTTGAAGCTACAATACTTTGGACACCTGATGTGAAGAGCCGACTCACTGGAAAAGACCCTGATGTTGGGAAAGATTGAAGGCAGGAGAAGGGGAAGATAGAGGATGAGATGGTTGGATGGCATCACCGACTCGATGGACATGAGTTTGAGCAAACTCCAGGGGATAGTGAAGGACAGGGTAGCTTGGTGTCACAAAGAGTCAGACACCACTGAGCAACTAAACAGCAAAAACAAATATCCGACTCATTATTGTTTCAGCTGTGGAAATTTGAGAACAGCCAGAAGCCAAATCATCTGATATGATGATGAGTTAACGCAAAAAGACAGAAATCGTTTCCTTTAACTTAAAAATATGGAAATGTACATTTACTTGCCGACAGTTTGATGCAGGAATGAGTTCTCTTCTTGAGAGTGCATCTCCTGAAAGGTCTTCTACTTTCTAAATTACAAATCCCTGTTCAAAAGGCACTCATGTGATTTCACGTGTCTGTAATGGGCAATGAGATCACAAAGGCATCTCAGGAACAATCCAAGCCCAGGATTCTTTTATGCATCCTGTGATTTACTGCTCATATATTTAAGTTGTCTGGTCCACACTGACTTTGAAGGTCATTTTTTGGGCAACCTGCTTTGATTAAATTTTTCTAAAGCATGCCAAGTATTTTTCACAGAAACAATTTTGCGTTCATATTTCCTTGGTTGAGATTCTATTTTATTAAATCATGATCTGACAGTAACAGATGCAGCTGGCCTAAACACACCTAGGAACATACATACCAGCTTTCAGCAGTTCGTAGAAGGAAAGGGCGTATCACATGCACCGGCATTCAGGATCCTCCAGGTAGGATCAGAGCCTTTCTTTTTTTTTGTTTATAATTTTATTTATTTATTGGCTGTGCTGGCTGGGTCTTTGTTGCTGACCAGGCACTTCTCTAGTTGTGATGAGCAGGAACTACTCTTCTTTGCAGTGTATGGGCTTCTTATTGTGGTGGCTTCTCTTGTTGCAGAGCACATGCTCCAGTAATTGTGGTTCCCGGGCTCTTGTAGGCTCAGTAGTTGTGGCACATGGGCTTAGTTGCTCTTCGGCATGTGGGATCTTCCCGGACCAGGGATCGAACCCAGGTCTCCTGCGTTGGCAGGTGGATTCTTTACCACTGAGCCACCAGGGAAGCCCAGGGCTAGTATCTTCCAAGGAGGGAAACAGTAGCATCCTTCAAGTCAGAATATCCCCTGGGTGAGTTTCTCAGCACCTCTCCCTGCTCTGCCCTTCTAAGAAGTGGATGGAGATGCTTGGCCGGTGAAAATCTAAAGCAGTTTCCCCATCTGCAAAAGGAGGCTGATGATAGCAGCTCTTACCTTTCAGGATGATCCTGAGGATGGGATGGGAGCAGATACAATCTCAAGAGTCCAGCTGGTCACCCAGTAAGCGCTCACTGTAAGAGCGCTTACGTTGTAAGTCAGCCTGCAGTTAGAGTTAATCATGGACTCTGGGGTATAATATTGGAGAAAGCAATGGCAACCCACTCCAGTGTTCTTGCCTGGAGAATCCCAGGGACGGGGGAGCCTAGTGGGCTGCCGTCTATGCAGTCGCACAGAGTCGGACACGACTGAAGCGACTTAGCAGCAGCAGCAGGGGTATACTACTCTCCATCTAGATTTTCTGATTGCTCAATTTTGAATAAAATTTCTCCAACTCATCTTTTCTCACTGTGTGCACCTGTGTAAGTGTACTTGTGTTTATCTACTGCACCTCACATCTCTCTACATGCCTGTGAATTATAGTCGTAGCTCTTGGTACACACAGAGACTGCAGTATATTTTAATAAGAAATCATAAACTAGCAGTCCTTAGGTCAAATCTGGCCCACAGATGTATTCTGTTTTCTTTTATGATATTACATTTCTTTTGTTTGTTTCTTTTTGTTTTTTGGCCACACTGTGCAGCACATGGAATCTTAGTTCCCGGACCAGGGATCAAGACTGTGCTCCTTGCTGTGAAAGCTCAATGTCTTAACCACTGGGCCACCAGGGAAGTCCCATACATTTCTTTTTTTTTTTATTATTGTTTAGTCAACAATATTTAGAATTTAGGAGAACCTACATTTTAAAAAATCTAGATTTCTAACTTGGGTTAAAAAGTTGGAAGTTCTGACACACTTTCACCAACAGCAACTTTGAGGCAAGGTTAAGTAGCAGTCTCCTTCTCAGATGAGACATGAAGTTTCCAATTTACCCCAGTCCCCACTACTCCCTATACTAACACATGCTAAGCTGCTAAGTCGCTTCAGTCGTGTCCGACTCTGTGCGACCCCATAGACAGCAGCCCACCAGGCTCTGCTGTCCCTGGGATTCTCTAGGCAAGAACACTGGAGTGGGTTACCATTTCCCTCTCCATTGCGTGGAAGTGAAAAGTGAAAGTGAAGTCGCTCAGTCGCAACCAACTTGTAGCCACCCTGGTGGACTGTAGCCCACCAGACTCCTCCATCCATGGGATTTTCTAGGCAAGAGTACTGGAGTGGCTTGCCATTGCCTTCTCCAAGTAACACATGAGGTTCTCTTAAATCATGTACCCGCCTGATTCCAATAGACACACCTAATACTTTGCAACTTTTTAAGGTTTAAGCTGCTTTGCTCTATGGTTTCCCAGCCCCCCTCACAAAGCCCCGCCCCCAAGCTTATCACCTTGATCCTCATAAAGAGAAAACACTGGAGGTGATAGCTGGCCCCCTCCCCAGGCCATGTCTGGCCTGGCACTCTTCCTCAAAACTGTTCGGCAGTTGTAAGTTTGGGCAAAAACTGTTCTGATGAGCAAGTGAAAGGGTGGATTCAAGGAGTGTATTGAAGTTCCCTGGTGGTCCAGTGGTTAGGACTCAGCACTTTGACTGCCTTGGCCCTGAATTCAATCCCTGGTCCAGGAACTAAGATCCCGCAAGCCACATGGCCCAGCCTGCATCTCATCTGCCCCCAACACACAAAATAAACAGAATATTACTAAAATCAGCGAGTATACTGTTGACATCATTAGCAAAGGCTCTGCTTACAGATGTGTCTGTTGCATCAAAGTCTCATGATCACCCCTGTCCCCCACCCTTTCAATTCAGAAGCTGGGTGAGTTGGAGGACCCCGAAACATTTCTGGATGATGACTGCAGCTCACCCACCACCGTCCAGCCCTCTTTTGCAGCTGCAGAGAAGGAAGCAGCAAAGAAGACTTCTTCTCTGTCTCCTTAGTGAAGACCAGAGCTGCAAGGATGAGTTTTCCTCTGAATTATAGTAGAAGTCACCACACCCTGCAGACAGCGGAAGGCCAGAAGGATTCTGCCTCCTGTCCTGTTGCAGACCTCCCTGTGCAGGTCACCAGGTGGCTTCTGATTCTCACCCAAAGCCCAAGGAGTGACACATCACCGAAAAAGACAGAGGAACCAGGGTGTCTGACTCTCTGCCAGAGTGCTCTCACTATGGTCTCCCATCTCCAGCTTGCTCCTTTGCACTGAGCATCTCTGAGGTCATTAAATGTGATGCTACCATCCCACACTTGGAATGTCTGCACTTTCCACTGCTGGCATTCTTGGGAGCACAACAGGCCAGATTGACAAGAGAGAGTCCAGTCCTCATACTCAGCATTTACTGAGCTCTGCTCTGTCTTGGGTTCTGCCATAGAATTGCCAGATAAAATACAGGACATCTGGTTAAATTTGAATTTCAGATAAACAATGGAGAAATATTTAGCATAAAGTGATAGTCCCTTAGTCCTGTCTGACTCTTTGAGACCCTATGGACTGTAGCCCACCAGGCTCCTCTGTCCATGAAATTGTCCAGGTAAGAATACTGGAGTGGATTGCCCTTCCTTTCTCCAGGGGATCTTCCTGACCCTAGGAACAAACCTGGGTCTCCTGCATTGTAAGCGGATCCTTTACTGTCTGACCCACTCATTTAGCACAGTTCAGTCGCTCAGTCCAGTTCGACTCTGCGACCCCATGAATTGCAGCACGCCAGGCCTCCCTGTCTATCACCAACTCCTGCAGATCATTCAAACTCATGTCCATTGAGTCAGTGATGCCATCCAACCATCTCATCCTCTGCCGTCCCCTTCTCCTCCTGCCCCCAATCCCTCCCAGCATCAGAGTCTTTTCCAGTGAGTCAACTCTTCGCATGAGGTGGCCAAAGTACTGGAGTTTCAGCTTTAGCTTCATTCCTTCCAAAGAAATCCCAGGGCTGATCTCCTTTAGAATGGACCGGTTGAATCTCCTTGCAGTTCAAGGGACTCTCAAGAGTCATCTTCAACACCACAGTTCAAAAGCATCAATTCTTCAGTGCTCAGCTTTCTTCACAGTCCAACTCTCACATCCATACATGACCACCGGAAAAACCATAGCCTTGACTAGACGGACCTTTGTTGGCAAAGTAATGTCTCTGATTTTGGACATGCTATCTAGGTTGGTCATAACTTTCCTTCCAAGGAGTAAGCGTCTTTTAATTTCATGGCTGCAATCACCATCTGCAGTGATTTTGGAGCCAAAAAAAATAAAGTCTGACACTGTTTCCACTGTTTCCTCATCTATTTTCCATGAAGTGATGGGACCGGATGCCATGATCTTCGTTTTCTGAATGTTGAGTTTTAAGCCAACTTTTTCACTCTCCTCTTTCACTTTCATCAAGAGGCTTTTTAATTCCTCTTCACTTTCTGCCATAAGGGTGGTGTCATCTGCATATCTGAGGTTATTGATACTTCTCCCGGCAATCTTGTTCCAGCTTGTGCTTCTTCCAGCCCAGCGTTTCTCATGATGTACTCTGCATAGAAGTTAAATAAACAGGGTGACAATATACAGCCTTGACGTACTCCTTTTCCTATTTGGTAGCACAAGTATGTCCCAAATATTGTACCAGACATTAAAATACACTGAAGTATTATTCCTTGTTTATCTGAAATTTGTATTTAACTGGGGCTCCTGCATTTTATTTGCTATCTAAGGTGATCCTGCTTAGCTGTGAGAGCCCAGTGCCTGGGGGAATGGCTCTGGAGGCACACTGCCTGGGTTTGGTTCCTACCTTGGCCATTTACAAGCTGTGTGACCTCGGGTGTGTTACCTAACCCCTATGTACCTCAATTGCCTCACTATCCTTGATTGAAGATAAGAATGGTGCCTGCCCCACAGGAGAGTTGGAAGGATGAAGTTATTGTTGAAGCATGTCTGAGGGTGTCCCGTCCCGGTCAGCCCTGGACCAGCATTAGTCATCACTACCCAGAAGCACTGTGACAATAGCCAGGAACAGAGGCCCTCCCTCCTCTTCATCCTCATCTCCAGCACTCAGCTTTCTCTACTTCAGCTGCCCTGAGCTGAGCCGCCTTCCTCTCTTTTCTTTTCCTTTTTTTTTTTTAAATTTACTGATTTATTTTTGGCTGCTCTGGGTCTTTGTTGCTGCATGCAGGCTTTCTCTAGTTGTGGAGAGTAGGGGCTCCTCTTCATTGCAGTGCACAGGCTTCTCATTGTGGTGGCTTCTCTTGTTGCAGGCATGGGCTCTAGGTGCTGGGGCTTCAGTAGTTGCGGCTCACGGGTTTAGGTGCCCTGAGGCATGTGGAATCTTCCCAGACCAGGTTTCCAACCCCTGTCCCCTGCATTGGCAGGTAGATTCTTAAGCACTGGACCACCAGGGAAGTCCTGCCTTCCTTTCTGTATCAGAACTTTTCCCATCCTATTCCTTCCATCTCAATGATTCTCTCTCCTCCTTACCTGGTTAATCCCTCTATCCCTCATGTGCATCTGTGCATGACTGCATGCTCAGTCATGTCCAACTCTTTGCAATCCCATGGACTGTAGCCCACCAGGCTTCTCTGTACATAGGATTTTCCAGGCAAGAATACTGGAGTGGGTTGCCACTTCCTCCTCCAGGATATCTTCCTGACTCAGGCATCCAACCCTGTGTCTCCTGCATTGGCAGGCGGATTCTTTACCACTGAGCCACTTGGGAAGCCACTATCCCTCATGCCAGAGACCAAAAGCCACTTCATTCATTCATTCAGAAAAGATTTATTGAGCACCTACAATGTGTTAGTCTCTGTTTCAGCCCAGGGGTCAGCACCTTATAGCCTGAGGGACAATCCAACTGACACATTTCCATGACCCTCCAGAAAAAATCACTTTTCCATTTTTAAATAGTTGGGAAAAAAGTCTAAAGAAGAGAAATGCATGAAAATGACATGAAATTCAAATTTCAGTGTCTATAAGCAAAGTTTTAGGGACTTCCTGGGTGGTCCAGTGGTTAAGAATCTGCCTTCCAATGCAGGGGACAAAGGTTCAATCCCTGGTTGGGAAACTGGGATCCCACGTGCTGAGGGACTTCTGAGCTCACATGAATGGAGCCCGAGACAATGAAAGATCCCACTGCTGTAACTAAGACCTGATGTGGCCAAATAAATAAATACATACTTTTAAAATGAAGTCTTTTGGCTTAGCACATGGCTAAGCTCCTTCACTCACACACCATCAGTGGGTGCTTTTGAACTACCCCACATAGAACAGATGGAGAAAGAAATGGCAACCCACTCCAAAATTCTTGCCTGGGAAACCCCATGGACAGAGGAGCCTGGGGGGCTACAGTCCATGGGGTCTCAAGAGTTGAACACGATTTAGCAACTAAAGCACCACCACCATCCATAGAACAGAGTAGCTACAGCAGAGACTGCACTGTGGTCTGCATTGAAAAAATATTTATTATCTTAACCCCAACAGAGAACAATTGCCCAGCCCTGAACTAAACGCTGGGAAGACAGCAATGAGCACAAATGAAAACAAAAATCCCCGACAAAACTCTCTGCCTTCACAGAAGCACTGGTTGGGTGGGGGAAACTGTCAACAAGAGACATAAGAAAAGAGCATCATGTCTTTAGTGACGAGGAAGGCTTGGCAGGGAGCAGATGGGAATGACACATGGGAAGTTGTCGTTTTCAACATGGCAGTTGGAGAAAGAGAGACATTAGTACAGACCTACCAGGGGCGAGGGGAATCTTAAGTGGGTCTCAGACAAGAGAGTCCAGCAAAATGGAAGAAGAATGCAGAACCCTGTGCAGGGAGCATGCCTGGCCTCTTGGAGGAGTGGAGGCTGCTGTGTTAGGAGGGGAATGGAGGGATGGGGAGTAGACAAGGGCTCAAAGCAAGAGACAAGGGCCTCAGGACTGAGGTCCAGAGCCTGTGAGCACTGTCAGGATTTGAACTCCTCTCTGAGATCAATAGAGAGCCATTGAGGATATTTTAAAAACAATAATTTATTGAGGTTAGATTCACATAATATGAAATTAACCACTTTAAAGGAAACATTTCATTGGTATTTAGTATATTCACAATGCTGTGCAATCACCACTTTAGTTCCAAAGCATGACCATCATCTTCAAAGGAAACTGCACACATTAAACAGTTCCTTCTCAGGCCTCCTCCCCCAGATGCCAGCCACTGTCAACCTGCTGTCTGTCTCCAAGGATTCACCTATTCTGGAGATTTCATACAAATGGAATAATATAATATGCAACTGTCTGTGACTGGCTGCTTTCATCAGGATCATGTTTTTGAGGTTCACCCATGTTGTCGAGGAAGTCACTTGTTCCTTTTTATGGCTGAATAATATTCCACCATGGGAATAAATGGAATTTGCTTATTCATTCATCTGTTTATGGACACAGGCAATTTACATCCTTTAGCTACTATGAACATTGCTGCTCTGAACACATGTGCACATGTTTGAGCATGGAAGGGTTTTGAGTGAAGTGGCATCTTCTAATTTGCATCATAGTAGGAACGCTGTGGCTACTGTGTTGGAAAGAAACTGAAAGAGGAACCAGGGTACCTGGTTAGGACTTGGGCAAACTCTGGGGAGAGGCCCCGAGGCTGGACCAGTGGTGGCAGAAGGCAAGTGTGGCAGAAGGCTGGGTGTAATCTGAAAATCTGCTGATGGATTCCACTAGTGCGTGAGAGGGAGTGAGGTAGATGATGCTGGGCTTTGGGGGCCAAGCTAAGGGAAGGACCAGGTTACTGGTTCTAGGATGGGGATGGAGAGAGGGGAAAGGGGAAGATGATGAGTTTTGGGGGGCATGTAAAGTTTGAGAGGCATATTAGGCATCTCAGTAGGGATATCAAGGGGGCAGCTGCACAAATAAGTCTGAGAGGTAAATTTGGAGTCATCAGCAAATAAATCTGGACAAAATCAACCTGGGGCAGAGTATATCTTCTCCGGAGTGCACAGACCAAGTCAAGACCCCGGGGTTGTCTCTGTATTTCTCCTTTGGGTGCAGACTCTGGTTTTAACTAAGTGTTTCAGAGCATGGGCTGCAGACCTCGACGGCAAGGTTTCAGTTCCAATGTGGCAACTTGAAAGCTTTGTGGCCTTTGAAAAATGACTCACCCTCTCTGTTGCCTCTGTCTTCATTTGCAAAATGGGAGTTATAATGGGACCTGCCTCATGAGATTGTTCTGAGGATTCAGTGAGCACACAAGTGTAAAGCGCTGTGAGCAATATTTGACACCTAGTAAGTACAATGTAAAGATGCTATTAATCATGAATATTCTTTAACGTGACTCAGCTCCATGAGCACAAAGACCAGTATCTTCTTTTTTTACACTGATGCATCTCCACAGCCTAGCACCAGATCTAACACATGCGACCTCGAGATGATGCTTAAACAGCTTCAGAAGGACAGACAGATGGCTGCCCCTTCCCCCTGGAGGAATGAAGGGTGTGGAGAGAGGCTCTACCAGAGCCGGGCCTAGAAGGCCAGGTGCAGTCCCTGAGGGAAGCCTGGCAGAAGCAGCAGTGTGGTCAGAGGACAGAGGGGCGGGGTAGGTGCAGCTACAGAGGACAGAGAGGAGGGGTGGGGTCACCAGGCTGGGCAGCAGCTAGAAATCGAGCCACGAAGCATCCTATATATCAAAATGCAGGGGCTGTACTTTATAAGGGGCAGGGAGCCATTGAAAATGTTTATAGAGGGGTTGGACATCTTGAAGATTGAGACGGGTAGGGGGGGCCAATCAATTTGGGGAACTCCTGGTACGTTAAAAAAAAAAAAAAGCAAACAAATGCTCAGTGTTGCAAAAACCTGAGGTGTATTGACATGTCAGCCCTGCCAGGGTGTAACTCTCTTAGCACCTAAGAGGCCGAAGGACAGATGGGTTGAGTGACCCAGCAGTGGTGTAAAACCACTGTAGACTCCAAACCAGGGCTTCTTATCTGATCTGGGAACATCAAAATGATCTGTAAACATTTCCTCAATTCTCTCAAGTATGCAATACAACTGGTACCCTTGGAGATGCCGAGGGTAAGTTAATTATTTATGTATAGCAGAGGCTGGGGCCAGGGTTACTTCTTTTAGTATCCTAATTAAGACGGAAAGAATGGGACTTTATTGGCAGTCCAGTGGTTAAGACTCTGCACTCCCACTGAAGGGGTTGCAGGTTCAATCTCTGGTTGGGGAACTTAAGATCCTACATGCCATGTGGCTTAGCAAAAATTTTTAAAAAAGAATTAAAGTGATGAAAAGAGGATGGAACAAAAAGTTAGAATAGACAGTATCAGAGTCCATGCACATTAATAGAACAGAGTTTACGAAATAGAATAGGATTGGATAAAATAAACTAGAATAAGATCAATAGGACAGAAGAGAACTGATCAGAAAATATTGTAGTGCATAATACTTGCCAAGTGTAACAGCTGATGAGGTGACTGTTTCATTTGATGGATGTGGGCCATGATATAAGATGAATTCCTTTCTCTGCTGTGACAAAGCCTGACCTTGACTCCTAGGCCCACCTCTTCCCTAAGTATATGAGAAGCCTCATCACCTATCTCTTCTGTTTCTCAGATTCCTCATAAGAACGGGGGATCATACTTGTAACTACCTCAAAGGGTTCTTAGGACAAAGCAGTGGAGCAAAGTCTTAAGATGAAGCTCAACAGGTGATAACAAACATCAGCCATGGGTTTTGAAGATAAATCAATTCTTTAAATGTTTAAATCTTTTCAAGTGTTTTCTTCCTCAGCAGCTGTGAACCTAATCAGAGGAGGGACATCATGGGGTTTCTGAGGTCTTGCAGGGGCTGGAATTAAAATGTGAAGAGCCAGAGGCAAGGTGACTCCAGAGACTGCTGTTGTGGGATTTCCAGCACAGGCCTGCCTTGGGGGAATGCCGTGTTATTGGAGAAAGTGTGAGACCAGTGTCGGTAAGGCTGAGATGTAGAAAGTGGAAGAGGAAGCTTACCAGTCCAGATTCAGTCATTGGGAATGGAAACAGGTCCAGATATCTTGAGCAGGAAGGGACTGAACACAGGGGACCGGGCTCTTGCAAACTCATTGGAAGGCCTAGTGTGTGGTTTCCTGCAGAGCTGCAGCATGGACCCACTTTGGAGACTGTCACCTTTTCCACAGTCAGGAAGGTGGGTGTCCGAAGTCACCCCTAGGTCTGATCACATAGAGAAGGCGCCACTCTGGCTACCAGAGGGATCCTCACCATTATCATCATCAGCACCACCAACATCCTCACCATCATCACCACCACCACCAACATCCTCACCATCATCACCACCATCACCATCACCACCATCATCACCACCACCACCATCACCACCATCATCATTATCTTTGTGCAGTATACAACCTGCTCAACAGGACATAGCTGAAGATCCATCAGAAGACTCCACACTGGTCTGTGGTCAGTGGGGATTTGGACTAAACCAAGGAATCTAAACAGTTCTCATTACATGAAAAGCACCATCCAGTACAGAAGCAGTGCCAGAGTAATGAAAAGAATCAAGTGACTCTGGCTTTTCTTGCTCATCTGCACCTTCTGCAGGCCAACAAGGAAGCTACATGTTGAGCTCGTTGGAGACTCCTTTCTGGGTTTGAGGACTTCAGTGGTTCACCATTCTGGCTGAACAGTAGAAATACCTAAGAGCTTTTAAAAAATACTGATACCCAAACCCCATCAAAAACCAAGTAAAACTGAATTTTTGGAGATGTGACCTGAGTATGTTCTTTTGTGAAATCACTGCCATGGGGTCCTCATGGCCAGCCAGGGAAGAAAGCTACCTTGGTCACAGCTGCCCCTGCCCCTATCATCCCCCGTTGAAGTGTGATTCGGTATCCAAGCTGGCAGGTAGCCAGGCTGTGGGTGAGCACTGCTGCGTGCCCCTATGAGCCAGCGCCCGCGTCTCTCAGACCCAGAGAGCTACAGTCGTGGGTCAGACAACAGACAAACTCTGAATTTCAGTAGATTTGCCAAGTTGCCCTAAAGCAGCTCTGACTAATTTACACTCCCACCAATGAGCATGTCTCCCCAACACATTCCCTCATACTTGATAGTATCAAACTTTAATTTTTTGGCCAGTCCAATGAGAAAAAAGAAATGGCACCAGTTAAAAAAGAATCATGCAGACTTTACGTACCAGTTTGGCGAGATCTCTGAGATAAATCGTTGAGTGAACGAAACAAGTTGCAGGATGTAGAAAAACATGGTGCAGATGGATGGAAACAAGGTACAAGAAGATCAGCTGTATCACTCCAGTCACAGGTACCACTTGCACGCAGAGGGAAAGAAAGCTTCTTTGGGGAGGCAGCAGGGGGAGCAAGGGGGAGGGGGCATGGCCAAGCGGGACCACCTGTGCCTGGAAAGACTTCACTTTATATCATTAGAGATTAGTTTCTCGAAAGCTTAAGGAAAATTACACACACACACACACATATAGTATACTATATATATACATATACTATGTATGGTATAATACATATATAGTATGTATATATACATACACATGTGTATATAGATAGATAGATAGGCTTCCTGTTAGCTCAGAGAGTAAAGAATCCACCTGCAATGCAGGAGACACACGAGGTGTGGTTTCAATACCTGGGTCAGGAAGATCCCCTGGAGGAGGAAAGGAGAACCCTCTCCAGTATTCTTGTCAGAAAAAATCCCATGGACAGAGGAGTCTGGTGGGCTACAGTCCATGGGACCGCAAAGAGTTGGACATGACTGAGTGACTCAGCATGTATGTGTGTGTGTGTGTGGAAGGGAGAGAGAAAAAATGTGTTAAGATGTTACTGTGTAAGGTACCTGAATAAAGGGTATCCAGAAATTCTCTGTGCTGTTCTTAAAATTTTTCTGTAAGTCTGAAAGTATGTCAACATTCAACATTATAGGGGCTTCCCTGGTGACTCAGTGGTAACGAATCTGCCTGCCAATGTGGGACACGTGGGTCGATCCCTGGTCCGGGAAGATTGCACATGCCTCAGAGCATCTAAGCCCGCGTGCCACAACTATTGAGCCTGTGCTCTAGAGCCCAGGAATCACAATTCTAGAGTCCACTTGCCGCCAGTACTAAAGCCTGCATGCCTAGAGCCTGTGCTGCTCAGCAACAGAGGCCCCCGCAATGAGAAGCCCGTGCACCACAAAGAAGAGTAGCCCTTACTCGCTGCAAGGCAAAAATGAAAAAAGAAATAAAACTGTTTGTTTTTAAAAATTCAGCATTACAAAAAGCCTTAAAGGGATAAAGCAGCCCTAGGAAGGGGGGCTGGTGGGCAGTCCACGGAGGATGGGGAACCGACCAGGTAAACCCACACCTCAGCCCCGCCCGGGTCCGTCGTCCCAACCGGCCCACAGAAGACGGACAGGGACTTCCTCTTCAAAGACCATCCTGCTTAAACCAGAACGCCTCCCGGGATGGAAGTTCAAAGCGACACTGGGGCAGGGTTGTTTGGTGCCAGTGTTTGGCCTGGGGATTTGAGCGGATTACCCAACCCTGTGTTGCAGGCGGCGGGGTGATGGGGCCTCAGGTGCGAGAGGCCTTTGATGACCGTGAGCTCTTTGGAGGCCCAAGCAAATTGAGGACAAACCAGCTGGGCTGCCCAGGAGGGGGCCGGCTGTTGACCCTTTCTTTCCAGTCTTAAGAAAACAAATACTTGATATTCCACAGGCTGAGTAAACTCATTAAAAGGATCTTGAACTTTCTGCCTGTTTCACGGAGCCCTCAGAAGCTTCTCTACTAGCTTCCAGAGAGGCTGGAGCCGTCCTTGGATCTGGGGCTGCCCCTTCCAACTGGTCCCTGGGAGCGCAGACCTCAACCACGAAGCCCACAGACATGTGACTGATGGGGGCCATGCCTTTCCCACTCCTAATCTACCTTGTTCCAGAGTCCAGGTCAATTCAGACACTACCTGGAGGGATCCAGGCCTTAGAAATTCCCACCTTCTCGCCTTGCCTGCTTCAGCCCACGGCAGGAGCAAGACAGGCATGCACACTGTTTCTTTGACAGAATCTCTCCTTGTAAATGCTGGTACGAATGCGTGCTGGTGACTTTGGGTGGGGGTGGTACCTTGGGAGCTTCTTTTTCTCCCAAGGACTCCGGTTCCTTCCGGAGTCCTTGGGAGAAGGACTCGGCCCTCATCCCTTCTCTGCCCCTGCATTCAACCCCAGCCACAAAAGATGCCCCCAAGGATGGGCCACCCATCACAGATGTCAGCCAGAATCACCCCCGCCCCATATTTCCATGCATTTTCTATCAAATGTGAGCTCTGCAGGCAGTTGAAACACAGGCCAAGATGGGACAGCATCAGCTGTCAAGGATTCGAGATGTGCAAGTACAGAGAATGTGGAGGTTATGGCTCTGGCGAGAGAGGTAGGGAAGGGGGCCAGAGACAAGGTTTACAGAAAAATGAAAACCTGAACTCTAGCCGCTTCTGAGCCTGTGTGTTCCCAAGTGTTGGACAAATCAGCTTCACGTGCCTGTGTGTGTGAGGGTGTGTGTGTGTGAGGGTGTGTGTGTGTGAGGGTGTGTGTGCACACACATGCATATGCCTGTGTGTTTATGCATGTACTTAGTTGCTCAGTTGTGTATGACTCTTTGCAACCCAATGGACTATAGAGCCCACCAGGTTCTTCTCTGCCCATGGAATTTTTCAAGCAAGAATACTGGAATATGTTGCCATTTCCTACCCCAGGTGATCTTCCCCACCCAGGAGCAAGGAGGAAGTGGAACCTCGAACTGTGTCTCCCCAGGTGGTGCTAGTAGTAACGAATCTACCTGCCAAGGTAAGAGACACAAGAGACCCGGGTTTGATCCCTGGGTCAGAAAGATCCCCAGAAAGGAATGGCAAGCCACTCCAGTATTCTTGCCTAGCAAATCCCATAGACAGAGAAGCCTGGTTAGCTAGAGTCCATGAGGTCTCAAAGAATCGGACGGGACTGAGCATGCACACACGCTAACTGAGCACACACACACACTAACTGAGCACACACACACACTGAGCACACACACACTGAGCACACACACACACTAACTGAGCACACACACACACTGAGCACACACACACTGAGCACACACACACACTAACTGAGCACACACACACACTGAGCACACACACACTGAGCACACACACACACTAACTGAGCACACACACACACTAACTGAGCACACACACACACTGAGCACACACACACTGAGCACACACACACTGAGCACACACACACACACACTGAGCACACACACACTGAGCACACACACACACTATGCATGTGTCTTTCAGCCCAGAACTCCAGCACAGGAAGTGGATGTATTGGACTTGCCCCACTTGGGGTGAGGGTTCCTCGTCTTCTCCAGCAGCTCCAGTGCACCCTTGGTTTTCTGTGGATCACAGGATCAGATTACTTTGTGGCTCTTTTCCTTTGGTAACATTCTCTGAGCTTCTGAGAGAAGGGTGGGTTTTGAGGCACGTGGGCTCACTTGGGGTGCTCTGGTTCCACGAGGCCAAGAATGGCCATGGGTTAATGGAGTGCATATCACAAGAGAGATGCCGGATGGGAGCCAGGGATGCAGCATGTGTCAGCCTGGGGGGCTCTGGAGACTGTTCAGAGCAGTTCCAAGAACCAACAGACACGTTTTCAGGAATTTTGCACACCATTTGTTAAGCACAGTTTAGTTCAGTTCAGTCACTCAGTCATGTCCGACTCTTTGTAACCCCATGGTCTGTAGCGTGCCAGGCTTCCCTGTCCATCACCAACTCCCAGAGCTTGCTCAAACTCATGTCCATTGAGTCGGTGATGCTATCCAACCATCTCATCCTCTGTTGTCCCCTTCTCCTCCTGCCTTCAATCTTTCCCAGCACCAGGGTCTTTTCCAATGAATCAGTTCTTCGCATCAGGTGGCCAAAGTATTGGAGTTTGAGCATCAGCATTCGTCCTTCCAATAAATATTCAGGACTGATTTCCTTTAGTATTTACTGGTTAAGCACAGTCCTTATTAATTTAAAAAAGGGGGGACTTCGCTGGCAGTCCAAAGCTAAGACTCCACACTCCCAGTGCAGGGGGCCTAGGCACCATCCCTGTTCAGAGAACTAGACCCCATCAGCTGCAACTAAGACCTGGCACAGCCAAATAAATATTTTTTTAAAAGACAATAAAATATAAATAAAAATATTTTTTAAAAACAGAAGCAGAAAAAGACGACATGTCTCATTAAAACAATATTAACTTACAATGAATTCTATTTTCACTGAAGGTGATCAATATCGAAACTTATCAGCTCCTAACTATTTTGCTACATTTTCCTACTATCTGCTCTCTTGAGGTGATTTCTGTCCATTGAATCCATGTGGTGAAATTAAAGCTGAAGCTGTGCTTTTGAAAACCTCTTCCTAATCCTCATTCAGTGATGTCTCAGCAGTTAGACTGAAATTGGCTATGGTGGGAATATTTACACCACGTGTGTGTGTGCTAAGTCATTTCAGTTATGTCCAATTCTTACAACCCCATGGACTGTAGCCCGCCAGGCTCCTCTGTCCGTGGGATTCTCCAGGCAAGAGTACTGGAGTGGACTGGAGCCCCCAGGGGCCCTTGAGGTCAGCAAAGAGCCAGATAAGGCAGTAGCTTGGAGCCCTTTGGCCTTGCCAGGTCGATTAGCCTCTCTGCACTCTGTCACCTTCTCTGTAAACGTTCCCAGTTTCGGAAAGGGCTTAGAACAGAGCCTGGGAGGTGTGGGTTCCCCCCGGGTGTTCCCTGCTGTGAATAGGCTAGTCTTCTGCTTTGCCAGGTCCTACAAGGGAAACGGAAGACAGGCAGGCAGGGGATTGATGCTATGGTTAACACCACTACATCAGTCCCCTTTGCAGAAAACGAAAGGAAATACAGGCAGACCTCACTTGGTGAATTTCACAAATAGCGTGTTTTTTTACAAACTGAAGGTCTGTGCCCACCTCTGCATCGTAAAGTTTATCTGTGCCATCTCTCTAACAACTTCTGCTCACTTCATGTTTTTGTCACATTTTTGGTGATTTTCTCAGTATTTTAAACTTTCATGACAGTGATCTGTGATCAGTGTGATTACTATAACTAGTTGAAGATTCAGAGGATGGTTAGCATATTTTAGCAGTAAGTGATTTTAAAATTAAGGAATGTGCACTGCTTTTGTAAGATATACGGCAGTGCCATACTGTGTTTGGCTGTGCTTAGTCAGTCACTCAGTCGTGTCTGACTCTTTTCGACCTCATGGACCATAGTTCGTCATGTTCCTCTGTCCATGGGGATTCTCCAGGCTAGAATACTGGAGTGGGTTGCCACGCCCTCCTCCAGGGGATTTTCCGAACTCAGGGATTGAACCCAAGTCTCCCGTATTGAGGGGAATTCTTTACTGTCTGAGCCACCAGGGAAGCCCAAGATATAGGACTGTTGCACGCTTAAGAGACTACAGTGTAGTGTAAATATAAGTTTGATAAGCACAGGGAAACAAAAAAAAGGGTAACTCAGTTTATTGCGGTAGACCGAAAATGAATCTCCAGTATCTCCAAGGTTTGCCTGTGTAAACAAAACTTTTCTTTGATGGAAAAAAAAAACAAAAGCTCACTGGAGTACATGTTCATGGTGGGCTTCCTGGAAGAGGAGGTAAGGTGGAAATCAGGGGCTGCAAACCCAGAAGCTAGTAGGCAACAAGCAGGTATGAAGTCCTACGGATGAAGTCCAGTGGAAAAGGTGAGCCCTGTGCAGAGAGACGGCCTCTGCTTGGCTAGCTCCACTGCTGGGCGGTGGGACGCTGGCTCATCTCGCCAGGTCTCTGATTTTCTGAGACCACAGGACTTTCGTGAGTGTGTGTGGAATCTCCCAGCTTGTAACTATTGACAGTGCACACGACCGTTAGCACACGGTGGACCACGATAGAAGCATCTGTGGGTAAGTGCGTCCTGCGGGGCCAACATTGCCAGAGCTGGTCTAATAGAATTTGCCAGGTGAGAAGGTAGTAAACAGGCCAGAAAAGGGCAGGTTCAAAGGCCCTGGGGAGGAGGGGGCGCAGCCACGGTGACTCCATGTAGATCTCCATTCACTCAATTGAGCACCTGACAATTTCTTTTCCTAACATAACTGTGGAAGAAGTGATGGATTTGACTGCATTTCATGACTATATCCTAATTATCTAACTAAAAATATATGGTACTTAATATTTTAAAATGCAAAATTAGGTTTTACCTGGAAAATAAGCATTTAGTTACGTTCTAGAATAGGTAGCTTCCTATCAGCTTAAAATAAGTGGAGCTTATGTCTGGAAAATGCTGTGATAAAACCACATTCTAACAACAAACGGAGTTCACCACTGAAAACAAACAAAATCAAAAACAAAAGCTGGCTTTGCATATAGTAGTGTCTACTCACGGTGGATCTTTTCCAACAGTTGCACGACTAATGCTGTTCCTTAAAGACAGAGGTTGTACCCTTACATGATAAGTAGTCATTCTCACCTGTTGAGACTAGAAAAAAATTGTTTATTCAACTCTGTGGGTTCTTCCCGCTGTTTAGGAGGCTTTGTGTGTGTGTGTGTGTGCATATGCATGCATGTGTGCCTGTGTCCATCTGTGTCCTTGTGTTATATGCTCATGTGTACCCGTCAAGTGTGAACGTGTATATGAGCATTCATGTGTGCAAGTGTGTATGCACCTATAAGAGTGGGTGCATGTCTATGATCTGCATGTGTGTACATGTGCACGTATGTGAACATGCATGTGTGCACATGAGTGTACATGCACGTGTGTGTACATGGGAGGTCATGTGGGGATGGGTGATCTCCTAACAACAGCCCCTCCAGGTCTTTCTGGCCACGTCTGTCTCTGCAGCATATGCTTCTCTTGGGCGCTGGTAACCCTGGACGTCAGGCTCCAGTCTTCCTTTGGAGCCAGCTGTTGGGTGGAAGGGATTCCTGGGCTGGGGTGAGTCAGCAGAGATGTGAGTACTGAGGAGACCTCTGAGGGTGGAGACAGCAAAGGACTAAAGGAGCTTGTCTGGGCGTCACAGAATCGGACGCTGAGCACCAGGTCTGGTAAGCTTCCAGAGTATGGTTCAGGGAACAAAGGGAGCAAAGTGGGAAAAGTCAAGTTTTCAACTTCAGGAGTTTCTGCGGTGGCTCCCAGTGCCAACTTTTGTGTAACTCGTGCAAATGCTGCCACCTGGTGGCCTGTTTTGAGACTCTGCCGGAGGCCCGGGCAGACGACGCCGTGCGTGCCATGCGTGCCTGCCTGAGTGCTAAGTCGCTTCAGTCGTGTCCGGTTCTTTGCAACCCTATGGACTGTAGCCCCACGAGGCTCCTCTGTCCATGTGATTCTCTGGGCAAGAATACTGGAGTGGATTGTCATGCCCTCTTCCAGGGGATCTTCCGGACCCAGGGATCAAACCCCCATCTCTTCCATCTCCTGCATTGGCAGGCAGATTCTTTAGCACTGGCGCCACCCGGGAAGCCCTCTCCTTGTCATGCCTGATGGGAAAATCGTCTTCCTCTGGCTGTGGGCTCTCCCAGGAGGCTGCTGGCATCTTCTTGGACCTCCGATGAGCCACGTTTATCAGTGTTTTTGTGGATTTCATGTTTAGGAGGCAAGTGACAAAAGTTCAGAGAAAGTGAACAGGCATGTTTATCAGACCTGCTCTGAGCTGGGCATGTTCCCAGGCAGCTGAACACAGAGGTCTGGGGTGTGCGTGCTGACTCTGGGACTCAGAGCCTAAATCCTCTCTTCAATAGCTCTGTGTCCTGGAGGCAAATTGTCCTTGCCTCTCTCTGCCTCATAGAAGACAATGAGTTCATCTGCCATGCTGAGTTCAGAGTCAGGTTCTTAGTTTTAATGACTGTTTATCTTTATGATGACTGAGTGGTTACACTCACACTCCCATTTTACAGAGGAGGAGTCCTAGAGAGATCCAGTAAGTTGCCTAAGCTCACACTGTTGGGTTGACTGCAGAGTCAGGATGGCAACCCAGGGATTCTGATACTAACTGCTTTTTCTCTCTAACTTTCTCCATTGGGTTCACATCCACATATTTTTCTTTAGGCTGAATTTTCTTCCATTGTCCCTATGCCGTCACCCTGTGTTTGCCAGCAGAATGAAAATTCTGTGAATTCCATGAAGGTAGAGGTTCCTGTGCAATATTCTTGCTAGAAAATGCTTAATAACAGGCTCTCTGGGGGAAATAATATATATGTGGATATATTTATATGTATGTATGTGTGAGAGAGAGAGAAAGGGAAAGTGTTATTTGTGACCTCTCGGAGTGTGGCCTACCAGGCTCCTCTGTCCATGGGATTCTCTAGGCAAGAATACTAGAGTGGGTAGCCATTCCCTACTCCAGGGGTTCTTCCCCACCCAGGGATTGAACACATCTCCTGCATTTCAGGCAATTTCTTTACCATCTGAACCACTAGAGAAGCCTCTGTGTGTGTGTATATACACATTCATATTTGTGTGAAAGCAAGAGAATTCCAGAAAAACATCTATTTCTGCTTTATTGACTATGCCAAAGCCTTTGACTGTGTGGATCACAATCAACTGTGGAAAATTCTGAAAGAGATGGGAATACCAGACCACCTGATCTGCTTCTTGAGAAATTTGTATGCAGGTCAGGAAGCAACAGTTAGAACTGGACATGGAACAACAGACTGGTTCCAAATAGGAAAAGGAGTACGTCAAGGCTGTATATTGTCACCCTGCTTATTTAACTTCTATGCAGAG
The DNA here is from genome assembly GCF_003369695.1 of Bos indicus x Bos taurus. Taxonomy (NCBI): domain Eukaryota; kingdom Metazoa; phylum Chordata; class Mammalia; order Artiodactyla; family Bovidae; genus Bos; species Bos indicus x Bos taurus. Next base: position 25,728,412 of record NC_040092.1, on the reverse strand, counting down.
TACATCATGAGAAACGCTGGGCTGGAGGAAGCACAAGCTGGAATCAAGATTGCTGGGAGAAATATCAATAACCTCAGATATGCAGATGACACCACCCTTATGGCAGAAAGTGAAGAGGAACTAAAAAGCCTCTGGATGAAGGTGAAAGAGGAGAGTGAAAAAGTTGGCTTAAAACTCAACATTCAGAAAGCGAAGATCATGGCATCTGGTCCCATCACTTCATGGGAAATAGATGGGGAAACAGTGGAAACAGTGTCAGACTTTATTTTTTTGGACTCCAAGATCACTGCGGATGGTGACAGCAGCCATGAAATTAAAAGACGCTTGCTCCTTGGAAGAAAAGTTATGACCAACCTAGATAGCATATTAAAAAGCAGAGACATTACTTTGCCAACAAAGGTCCATCTAGTCAAGGCTATGGTTTTTCCAGTGGTCATGTATGGATGTGAGAGTTGGACTGTGAAGAAAGCTGAGTGCCGAAGAATTGATGCTTTTGAACTGTGGTGTTGGAGAAGACTCTTGAGAGTCCCTTGGACTGCAAGGAGATCTAACCAGTCCATTCTGAAGGAGATCAGCCCTGGGATTTCTTTGGAAGGACTGATGCTAAAGCTGAAACTCCAGTACTTTGGCCACCTCATGCGAAGAGTTGACTCATTGGAAAAGACCCTGATGCTGGGAGGGATTGGGGGCAGGAGGAGAAGGGGACGACAGAGGATGAGATGGTTGGATGGCATCACTGACTCAATGGACATGAGTCTGGGTAAACTCCAGGAGTTGGTGATGGACAGGGAGGCCTGGCGTGCTGCGATTCATGGGGTCGCAAAGAGTCAGACACGACTGAGCGACTGAACTGAACTGACTGATATACACATTTATATATGTTATATACATCATGCATATACACATATATAATAAATTTACAGATGTAATAAGTGTGTAGCACACAATTTACAAAGAATAAAAAATACACCATTCTATATATAAATTCCATTAAAAACAATTAACTCTCATAGAATTATTTTCGTTTTCACCAGACTCCTGAGTCCCTCATCAACCTCTGGTCGCGACTGAGAAAGTATGCTTCCAGGGGAGCCCTGGCTGGTGTTTTCCTTTATGTGAGCGAGTACGGTGAGTGTGAAACAGGGGATTGTCCTCCAGGACTGCTCCAGGGGCTGGAAGCTTGGAACTCAGGATCTAAAGGGGAGCCTGGTTTGGCGGGGAAGAGCTCCCCGGGGTCCCAGCCTGATGGAGGTCCCGATCCATTGCCGGGCTGGCCAGGCACTGGCCTGTTTGCTACCAGGTTCCCAACTGACTCTCTCAAACTGCCCCTCCCACCAGCTTCTTCCACCTTCTCTGCTCCCCCATTCCTTCCAGGGGGACCAGGCTATTCTTGAGTCTGTTAATGAGCAGACACTGGGGACTACTTGGGAAGGATCCCTGTGGATCAGCATCTGGAGATCTGGGTACTATTAACTCCCCTCAGGGAAGCCTAGGGCACTAGAGGAACCATCAGACAGCCATCTGCCCTGACAGACTGAGTCCTCCAGGCAAGCAGGCAAGTGGGAAAGAGCAGCTGTCTGTCCATCCTCTGAGGTCAGCAGAAAGAAGACCTCTGACTCCAATTGTTGATCTGCCTGGTCCAAAGGCCTGTGGACCCAATTCCCCTCACCTGTTCCGCAGGCTGGGCAGCCCAGCCCCTGCTGCTGCTCTTTCCTTTGCTTCCCCAAGTCTGCCAGGCTCCTTCCAGCCCCCGGGGTCTCTGTGTGTGGGGTGTCATCTGCGGATCCACTAGTCCCCACCCCACAGAATAGCATCTCCACATCTGGGGTTCAGCCCAAGTGGAGACCTGAAGGGAGCCCCCCAAGGGGGCCACAGTCATTTGGGGCCTCTCCCCTTCTTCCCCCACATCCCAGGGCTGATCACGTGGAGGGCTATTGGTGACTGACTAGTTCACTTTCTGCCCTGCCACCTCTCTGATAGAAGAAACTCAAAAGCAGCCCCCAAGTCGCTGTGGTCCTGGTGAATTTCCGGTGCCTGGAGCCCATCCGGCAGAGGTCACAGCTTCAGTGTAGGACTTCTGGCTTTTAGATGCCTGGTACCATCTAGGCTGCGCCACTCATTAACTTTGGGCGCCTTATTAACGCCGCAAGCCCCTGTGCACTCATCTGTAAGTGGAACTGACAGAAGCCCCCTCGCCTGAGGCTGGGGTGAGGCTTAAGTGCGCTTCCCCAGCCCAGGATGGAGCCTGGCCCATGGTCAGTGCCTGTAAATGCCAGCTGTTACAGTTTTTATTGTAAAGGAGCTCACTGCCGTCTTTTCTGAAGAATGGAATGGAAACCGTGTAACGTGAAATTAACTGTTTTAAAGTGAACAATTTAGTGGCATTCAGCACATTTACAACCGCCATTGCCGACTATTTCCAAAACATTATCCCCATCCTTAAAGGAAACCTCCGAACCATTAGCAGTCACTCCCCACTGCCCTCTGCCCCCAGCTCCCGGGCAACCGCCCATCTGCTTTCTGTCTCTGCGGATTAAGTGATCCCGGACACTCCATATAAGTGGAATCATACAATAGGTGGCCTTTTGTGTCTGGCTTTTTCGTCTTAACATAATGTTTTCAAGGTTTATCCAGCACAGAGCAAGCATCAGGACCACGTTCCTTCCTCCCCCATTGTAGGAGTACATCACTGTTCATAACACAGATTGTTTCCACCTTTCAACTGTGGTGAAGTGTTGCTGTGAACATGTGGGCACGTGCATTTGTGTGAGTACCTGCTTTCAATCTGGGAGGATTATACCTGGGAGTGGAGTCTTGGGGTCCGAGGATAATTCTGTGTTTAAGTTTTTAAGAAACCACCAACTACATTCCATGGCGACGGCCCCTTCTTCCTTCCCACCAGCCATAGGAGGGTTCTAATTTCTTCAGATCCTTCTCCCAGTGCTTCTTATTTTCGTTAAAAAAAAAAAAATTATAAGAACTTCCTTGATGGCTCAGACGGTAAAGAATCCGCCTGCAATACAGGAGACCTAGGTTCAATCCCTGGATTGGGAAGATCTCCTGGAGAAGGGAAAGGCAACCCACTCCAGTATTCTTGCCTGGAGAATCACATGGATAGAGGAGCCTGATGGGCTACTCTCAGTGGGGTTGAAAAGAAATGGACATGACTGAGCGACTAACACTTTCACTTTCCCTGGATGTCCAGTGGTTAAGACTCTGCACTTCTACTTTGGGTTCCATCCCTGGTCAGGGAACTAAGATGCCACATGCCATGCAATGCAGCCAAAAAAAAAAAAAAAATTGTAGCTGTTCTAGTGCAGCAGTCCCCAAACTTTTTGGAACCAGGAACCAGTTTTGTGGAAGACAATTTTTCCACAGACTCGGGGAGTGTTTCAGGATGATTCAAAGAACAATGCAGAACAGCTGTAATCAGTGATTAATCAATGGTTTTGACTCATATTTCCTTGATGACTTAATGATGCTGAGCATCTTTTCATGTGCTTATTGGCCATTTGTCCATCTTCATTGGAGAGAAGCCTATTCAAATCCTTTGCCCACTTTTAACTTGGGTTGTGTGTCTCTTGTTCAGCGCATCCTTACGGAGTGAAAGAGCTGCTTTTGTTCTGCTGTTCACATCAATCGTCCTTTGGATGCCACCCACAGGACTTCACTAAGTCCTGGTTCTCTCTTTCTTAAGTCACGACCCTAACTCCCAAGCCCCCCCAGCCAGGGACTCCCATGACATATTGGCCAGTACGACGTTCCCTGTGAGGCAGAGAGTAGGTGACATGGTTATTAACATCATCTGTGTCTTCCTCCCCCAAAGTGGTGAGACAGTCTAATGACACCTTTCCTGCCGGGCTGTTATTATAATGGATCATATTAAGCCAGTTCCCAGATGTAGAATCAAGATACAGGCTGCTTTAGAATGCCTTCCCATCCCAGTGGCGCTTATTAAATCATTAATATTTCTAAATGCTCCGAGATGCTCAGATGAAAGGAATAGCATCAGGCAAGCATGTTATTAACTAGATTATGACTTCCCGAGAGACTTTCTCGTGTCTTCTCACTGACGGGGCAGGTACAGTGAAATCCCCAGTCTGAAGGCTGCCTTGTCTCTTGGGTTCCCATCAAGAAAGGATTTGGGGGGGGAGCTTTCCTGGTGGCTCAGTGGTAATGAATGCACCTGCCAATGCAGGAGACACAGGTTCAGTCCCTGCCCCAGGAAGATCCCACACGCTGCAGAGCGACTAAGCCCGTGGGCCACAACTACTGAGCCCACAGGCCCTAGACCCTGCGCTCCACAAGAGAGGCCACAATAATGAGAAGCCTGTGCACCCCAGCTAGAGAGTAGCCCCCGCTCACCACAACTAGAGAAAAGCCCACGGGACAATGAAGACCCAGTACAGCCATAAATAAATAAATTTTTTTTTTCTTGTCTGATCCAAACAATCAAAGCTTTCCAACAGGACAGAGATCTGAGAAGTTTATTCCAGGTCACTCACCAGTTTGCATGAAAACAGACCTGGAGGCCCTAACCTGCTAGGAAGCAGGTTCCCGTCCTGCCTTCAGAACTCCACACGCATCCATCTCGTGGGGTGAGTTCTTCCGAATACTTCATGGCACCTCTCCAGGGAACACCTTGTCTTGATTCTTTTTATAATCTTCTCTCTTTGGACTTTACAAAAGCACATGCACTAGGGTGTTTGTCCATCTGGTGGGTATATGTACAGGTGTAATAACCACATCCTCTCCTTATGAAATTTGAGATGGAAACCAGTCAAGGTCCAGGTGAACATAAATTTATTAAACAGCTACTATGAGCTCAGGAGATAGCAGCAGGGATCAGACAGAGCCCTGTTATGCTCTCTGAATGCTTATAGTCTGTAGGGAGGAGACAGATGACAGAGAGTAAATATATGAATACATTTTAAAGATTGGTAGTGATGAGGGCCATGAAGGACCTGAAATGGGGCATGGACAGAGGGGAACTAGAGGATTCACCATTACACAGAGGAGTCATGGAAGAGTTCTTGGAGGAGGATGACTGAGCTGGGACCTATGATCACAAGAAAGGGCCAGTTGAGGCAAGATGTAAGGAAAAGCTTTCCTGGGAGGAGGGAACAGCAAGCACACAGATCCAGAAGCAGAAAGGAATTTGGTGAATTGAGGTAACAGGCAGAAGCCAACTGAGTCACAGGATAGCACATGAGTTGGAGATGTACGCAAGGACCACATTATGCAGAGCATGGTGACATATTATGATTTTGCTTAGTGTTATAGGAAGTGTATCAGTCAGTTTGGGCTGTGTAACAACCAAGCACCAAATCTCTTTGACTTCCAAGAACATACATAACATCTCTTGCTCATATAGGGGGGTGACTGATCTCAGTTATGCTAGGCTGGGATGAGCCCCAGACTTCAGGCTGTGGGTTTGGGTCTTCCCTGGGATGAGCCCTGGTGTTGTCTTCTCTTAGTGGGTGGCAGGAAGGCAGGGGCACATGCCAACTGTGTGACCCTATGAATCTTCTGCTTGCATCATATCTGCTCACATTCCTCGACTAAAGCAAGTCACAACCAAGACCATGGATGAATGGATAAGCAAATATGGTCAGTTCATAAAATGGAATATGAACTCGATCTTAAAACGGACCCTCAAGGTTCATTCATGTTGGACCATGGGTCTGCATATGTGATAAGACAATCACAAAAAACGAGGACCGTGTGATTCCACTCAGTGAGGTACTTAGTGTGGTCATATTCATAGAGACAAGATGCAGGATGGTGGGTGCGGGGGCTGGGGGAAGGGGATGAAATAAAGGAGCAAGAAGTATTAAAAATACCCTGTTCCAAAGAAATGGAGTGAAGACTTGTGAGACAACAACCTGATATTAAAGGTCATCAGAGGCATTCTGAACTTCACTCTTTAATCCATCCCGAGAGGAATGCTTCCTGGCTTTGTGGTTAAGCTGACCCTGTACATTCCTCAGTGCTGTGTTCTGTGCCTACATACCTGCATCCTCTCTTGGCTGTAAATAGAGAAAAAATGTTGCATTTTTAAGTTCAATAGCATTTACACTGTCTTGCAACCATCATGACCATCATCTCCAGACCTTTTCATCTTCCCAGATGGAAACTCTGTCCGTGTTAAACAGCAGCCCCCCTGCCCTTTCCCCCAGCTCCTGGCACACACCATCCTACCTCCTGTCTCTATGAATTTGACTACACTAAGGACCCCAAATGAGTGGAGTCATACAGTACTTGCTCTTTGTGATTGTCTGATCACCTATGCACACCTATGGTACAGCATGAATGAATCTTGAGGATGTCTTTAAGGTTGAGTCATACTCCATTGTATGGATAGACGATATTTCGCTTATCCATTCATCCATCAATGGACACTAGGTTTGCTTGTGGCTATTGTGAGTGATGCTGCTCTGAACCTCAATGAACAAATATCTCTTTGAATCTTTGCTTTCAGTATTTGTAGATATAGAAATAGAATTGCTGGATCATACGGCAATCCTGTTTAATTTTTGAGGAACCTCCATACTGTTTGCCACAGTGGCTGCACCAATTTACATTCCCACCAAAAGTCCCCAGAGGTTCCTATTTCCCCACATCCTCTCCAACACTTGTTATTTTCTTTTTTTTTTTTTCCCCATTATAGCCATTCTAAGGGGTAGGATGCCTGATCCTTTTATAGGTCATTATTCTATTTTTCCTCCTTTTTGTTTATGGGAAATTGGATCCAAAATTCCAATAAATTTCCATGAAGAATTTTTTTTTGCCACCCTATGCAGCATGTGGTATCTGTTAATAGTTCCCTGAACAGGAATCAAACCCGTGCCCCTGCAGTGGAAGCATTGAGTTTTAACCACTGGACAACCAGGGAATTCCCTCCATGGAGAATTTTTATTAAAACTCCCACGTATGGACTTCCCCAGTGGTACAGTGGATAAGAATCCGCCTGCCAATGCAGGGGACAGGGGTTCAATCCCTGGTCTGGCAAGATTCCACATGCCACAGAGCAACTAGGCCTGTGACTCACAATTACTGAGTCTGTGCTGTAGAGCCCAAAGACCACAACTACTGAGCCCGAGAGCTGCAGTTACTGAAGCCCATGTGCCTAGAGCCTGTGCTCCGCAACGTGAGAAGCCACTGCAGTGAGAACCCTGAGCACCACAACGAAGAGTAGCCCCCGCTCGCTGCAACTAGAGAAAGCCCAGGTGCAGCAACAAAGACCCAGTGCAACCAAAAACAAGTAATTTTTTAAAAATCCCATGTAATGTTGTAGAAAAATAATTAGAACTTGCCAAGCACTCATGATCCCACCTGTGTGCTACAACTTTGTCTTATTCTATATCTCACCTGTCTTTGCCCCCGTGTATCTGCACCAATTCAATTCCTTCTCCCAGAAGATCTCCCCCAGATTTATTGTGACGCAGAGAGGGAAGAGTGAAGCTTTTCTTTGCAGACAGATAATTCTTAAGAAGACACTCAGTTCAGTTCAGTTCAGTTGTTGCTCAGTCATGTTTGACTCTTTGCGACCCCATGGACTGCAGCACCCCAGGCCTCCCTGTCCATCGCCAACTCCCAGAGTTTACCCAAACTCATGTGCATTGAATCGGTGATGCCATCCAACCATCTCATCTTTTGCCATCCCCTTCTCTTTCTGCCTTCAATCTTTCCCAGCATCAGAGTATTTCTAATGAGCCAGTTCTTCCCAACAGATGGCCAAAGTATTGGAGTTCAGCTTCAGCATTAGGCCTTCCAATGAATATTCAGGACTGATTTCCTTTAGGATGGACTGGTTGGATCTCCTTGCAGCCCAAGGGACTCTCAAGAGTCTTCTCCAACACCACAGTTCAAAAGCATCAATTCTTCGGTGCTCAGCTTTCTTTATAGTCCATCTCTCACATCTATACATGAGTACTGGAAAATCCATAGCTTTGACTAGATGAACCTTTGTTGGCAAAGTAATGTCTCTGCTTTTTAATATGTTGTCTAGGTTGGTCATAACTTTTCTTCCAAGGAGCAAGCGTCTTTTAATTTCACGACTATGGTCAACATCTGCAGTGATTTTGGAGCCCAGGAAAATAAACTCTATCACTCTTTCCAGTGTTTCCCCATCTATTTGCCATAAAGTGATGGAATCAGATGCCGTGATTTTAGTTTTCTGAATGTTGAGCTTTAAGCCAACGTTTTCACTCTTCTCTTTCACTTTCACCAAGAGGCTCTTTAGTTCTTCTTTGTTTTCTGCCATACAAGAGGTGTCATCTGCATATCTGAGGTTATTGATATTTCTCCCAGCAATCTTGATTCCAGCTTGTGCTTCATCCAGCCCAGCATTTCTCCTGATGTACTCTGCAGATAAATTAAATAAGCAGGGTAGTTAAATGAGTAGGGTGACAATATACAGCCTTAACGTACTCCTTTCCCTATTTGGAACCAGTTCTGTTGACCCATGTCCAGTTCTAACTGTTGCTTCCTGACCTGCATACAGATTTCTCAAGAAGACTAATATTTTGTTTACTGGATCCCTCCTTGTTCACCCATAGAAGGGAAAGAAATAGTACCTGGGGAAATTCGTCATGTCCTGCAAAGTAAAAACACAAAATAACCACCACCCCCCCCCACACACACACAATCTTGAGGGCCTCACTGTGGGTTTCTTTAAGGGATCAGCTGCAGGTAATCTCCCCCAGTGTGGCCACCTCTGCCCTGCTGTCCTCCTTCCTCCCTGTGATCAGTGGATATAGGAGGAAATGCTCCGGGGAGTCCTGAACCCCAGTGACCCTCCTCATGGGTAACTGCTCTTTGCACCCAGACTGAAGCTGAGCCACAGGCAAGGATGCTGTTAACACAGGAAGCTGGCAGGCGCTCTTAGCCTGGAAGGAAACCAGCCACCAATTGGCCACCTTGGCGGGAGGATGGGTCTTCCGGTGCGCGTCTGCGTGCCCGGCTCCCAGTGCGCGTGATGCGCCTGCTCATGGTGAGCGGCCCTAATACGCAGAGAGGATGCTCGCTGAATCAAGTGGCTGCCTCCACCTTTCCCACCATCGCTTCCCTTCAGAAAGGACCAGCTCTTCACATTTGAGCCCCGGCCCCTCGGAACTCCGCCTCCGGCAGTGAGGGGCTGAGGATGAGACTGGAGAGCACAGATGTGGGTGGTTCTGTCCACAGTGTGAGCGTCTGTATGAGGCAAAGTCAGAGCTCCCCAGCCCCACGGTTCATCGCTATTCATCCTGGGGTCTGCAGGGGAGAATTACCAACGGGCTTTCTGATGCTTCCTGGCAAAGAATTTCTTAGGTTTAATATCTGTACTCTGCCCCACATCCTCTCAGTGATAGATTGGGATGGAGATAATCCAAGAATCCTAGAAAACTGTATAAAATAAGGGCCAATTTAGGGAGATCCTTTGATTCCCTGGTGACTCAGACGGTAAAGAATCTGCCTGCAATTCAGGAGACATAAGAGACTCGGGTTTGATCCCTGGGTCGAGAAGACCCCCTGGAGGAGGAAATGATAACCCACTTGAGTATTCTTGCCTGGAGAATCCCATGGACAGAGGAGCCTGGCGGGCTACAGTCCACGGGATCGTAAAGAGTCGGACAGGACTTAGCGACTAACACTACAATACTGCTTAGGGAGATGCAAGGACTGAGGTTTAGTAGATGTTAATTAACATAAGGACAGAGAAGCAACCTCCAGTTCTTCAGGAGCCAGAAAGCTTCAGCAAACATTGGAAGCCCTGAATATTGGATATTTTAGCAAACCCTGAAATATCCTCAAAATGTGTTATTTTTTGAGCACAGACATCTTTTGCCTGTTAACATTTGATGTTATTATTCAGCTCTGTCATGAAATAGCTTTATATGCTTGCTTTTATTTTGTAAAGCAGTTTTATCTTTTGTAGTTCATTTTGATAAATAATTGACTCAAGGGGAAACTGTCCCTCCTACAAGAGAATAATAAAATAACAAAAAATTTAAAGTGCATGGTAATAAATGGCCGTTGACATCTTTGTCAGCATTAGAGAGATAATTGGGAATGGTGGGGATTGTGGCTAACTAGAGTGTAGATCTCCTACCTAAGGACAGCCCTACCAGCTGGAGACCAGGGTTCCACAAACATTTGTAAAAGTCCAGAGGGTAAACATTTCAAGCTTTGTGACCCACTACTCCATTTGGCTGTTGTCACAGGAAAACAGCAGTAGACAACAGAAAAAGAAAGGGATGAGGCTAAAATCAGGTAAAACTTTATTTAGCATACCAAGTCTTGCACCGGATTTGGCCAGTGGGCCATGGTCTGCTGACCTTGGCAATCATGCCTAAATATCAAATGTGAGTCCTTGTTGTCAGATATCCTGACTTCTAAAGAGAAACCAAAAGCCTTATTTATTTAGGAACTCTCCCAATTTGAAAAAGTTGGGTCAAGGAGGAAAAAAAAAAAAAAATGTCCAGGGCAAAGAAAAGTTGTGTCCAAGCTGATTCTTGCCAGCAGGTTACCATTTCGAGATTTCCACAACAACAAAAAACAACCACCACAACCCTCAGATTTTCAAAACTGTGGAATCAGACCCTGGTGGTCCAGTGGTTAGGAACCCACCAGCCAATGCAGGGGACTGGGTTGGATCCCTGGTCCGGGAAGACTCCACATGCTTGGGGCAACTAAGCCCATGAGCCGCAACTACTGAGCCCACATCAGAGCCTGCGCTCTGCAGCAAGAGGGGCCACTATAAGAAGCAATTAAAGAAAGCCCGCAGGCAGTGATGAAGACCCGGACAACCACAAATAAATTAATGAATTTAAAACCATGGAGTCTGTCACCACCCACCTTCAGAGTGAGTTGCAGACATTCTGCACATTCATATCCGGCAGTGCATATCCTCAGGGCCTGGGGCTCCCCTTCTTAGATATGGACACCTAGGTTTCAGACAATAAAGTCTGCCTGCAAAGTGGGATACTTGGGTTCGGTCCCTGGGTTGGGAAGATCCCTTGGAGAAGGATATGGCAACCTACTCCAGTGTTCTTGCCTGGAGAATCCCATGGACAGAGGAACCTGGAGGGCTGCAGTCCATGGGGTCACAAAGAGTCAGACACCACTGAGTGACTAACAACAGACCTACCTGTACATATTCAGCTCAGCAATGCCAATATGATCGAGACCAGAGAAGTGACCACAGGTCATGCTGGGACTCAGTTAAGCTGTGAACTGGCCCTGGCTCCTGGCCATGCAGCTCTGGTTCCTTCTCCGATTTTCCGTCTTGACCTTGGAAGGTCACCTCTGAGAATCCTTGTGATATAAAAATCAGCATTTCCACGCTTCTTAAGTTTTCATTACAACTTTTCTTGTCCTTTCAATCTGTAAAAAGAATCACCTGGGAATTCTGGAAGATGAAGATTGCTCTGAATGAATAGAAGATTGTCAGCACCACCACCGCTGATGCCTCATCAAGATGCTCAATTAATTCAACCAGCAGTGAGGTTCCTATGCCTCACGGTGCAAAACAGCTGAGTTTAGGGGTTGACAGGGATTTAAACAGAAGCAGGGGAGGATGAGCCCTCTCCGAGGTCCATAAGGAGAGGCGATGGAACCCAACTGACACATAGATATAACATAGATAGATTGATATAACACAGATATAATTCTGATGTGGGGGAGGTTGTGATAAATTATACAACAAAGGTATGAACCAATTGTTCTGTAATTATTTCCACTGGAGGGATTGAGAAGTAAGTGGGTCCTCAAAGATTTTCTTTCAAAATGCTATTGAAAGGGATGAAAATAGAAAACAATATGTCATTTTAAAGGAATTCTTTGGCTAAACACTTTTGCTGTTTTTTTTTTTTAAGGACCCCTTTCATAAAGGAGCATTATAGGAAGATGAACTGTACTGCTGCTGCTGCTGCTGCTAAGTCGCTTCAGTCGTGTCCGACTCTGTGCGACCCCATAGACGGAAACCCACCAGGCTCCCCCGTCCCTGGGATTCTCCAGGCAAGAACACTGGAGTGGGTTGCCATTTCCTTCTCCAATGCATGAAAGTGAAAAGTGAAAGTGAAGTCGCTCAGTCGTGTCTGACTCTTAGCGACCCCATGGACTGCGGCCCACCAGGCTCCTCCGCCTATGGGATTTTCCAGGCGAGAGTACTGGAGTGGGGTGCCATCGCCTACACAAATGTAAATACAGCGGAGTCTGGTGGGCTACGGTCCATGGTTTCACAGAGCCCGACACAGCTGAACATAGCACAGCAGAAGCAGTTGCTTTTTATTGTCGCAAGTGATTAAAAACTTGTGGCAAATAATTCTACTCTTAATTTTGATCAAGGCTAAACCAGGAGTATTTGCAGCTGTGATCATCTAACTTCATGTCACCCTTAGGATAGGAAACTACTTTGGCTTCAGAGTTCCTGTTCTGAGAACTCCCTCTAGGGGGCAGCAGCCTCAATAGTTTTCTAAACTTGGTGTTTGTTTATCGGGGACAGGAGGAGAAGGGGACGACAGAGGATGAGATGGCTGGATGGCATCACCGACTGGATGGACATGAGTTTGAGTGAACTCCGGGAGTTGATGATGGACAGGGAGGTCTGGCGTGCTGCGATGCATGGGGTCGCAAAGAGTCGGACACAACTGAACCACTGAACTGAACTGAATTCATCTATAAGATGATTAGGACTCAAGGATACTGGTGGAAAGAGAGTCCCTTGTTTTTCAGATTGATGGTGGACTAAAGAATAGGTTTATTACCCCATTCTTTCAAAACAGGGTAACATTAAGCTTGAATCTAAGATCACACTTACCATGATATTGCTCGTGAGTCATGCGTTATGGCAGTCATGAATTTAAATCCTAACGTTGGACTGTAACTTAATCTCCACCTCTGATTAGTTGTGTATTTATAGCTTGTTGGTTCTGTTAAGAAAAATGTGGGAAGGGTGTCAAGCCAGCATCTTTGCTGAAATAGTTTGTGTTGCTGACACCTCTCTTGGGAGGCACTCTGGTCCTTCACCTTTCATGTTTCATTCTGTGCCCTTTATTGCATTGTGGGCACAGAACAAGTTTGGGAAACTTTCTTGGAGTAGACAGAAAGAAGGGAACTGCCTCATGTTAATATCTGTGTTCATTTGGGCATCTTCTCACAAGAAAATGGTTTGTGCTTTGTTTCATCAGCATTGCTATAGATATTTTGGATAGACATGCATGCTAAGTCACTGCAGTGGTGTCCAACTCTTTGCAACCCCATGGAAGCAGTCTGCCAGGCTGCCCTGTCCATGGAGTTCTCCAGGTGAGAATACTGGAGCAAGTTGCCATGCCCTCCTCCAGGGGATCTTCCCAACCCAGGAAGTGAACTCATGTCTCTTTGTCTCCTGCTTCGGCAGGCGGATTCTTTACCACTAGCACCACCTAGTGATAGCTTACTGTGATTGATGTTGGGTTCATGATCTCCGAAGAAGATTTAGCTTGGGACCAGGGACCAGGTTTGAACACTCAAGAGCTTTTCTGCAGCAGAGTTTTATTAAAGTATAAAAAGGTACAGAGAAAGCTTCTGACATAGACATCGGAAGGGGGACAGAGAAAAGGAAGTTATATACTTTTTTAATTGGTTATTACAATAAACCAAAAGAATGTTTCAAGGTTGTAAAGATCTTACTAGACGCACTCCCACAATTTATGTTTTAAGATAACAGGATTAGAACTAACAATAGAAAGATTTTACCAGACCCACTCCCAGAATATACATTTTAAGATAATAGGATTAGTCAGAAGGTTCTCAAGAAGGAGAAACATGTCCTCAAGCAGGATACATTGTTATATTGACTAAGACAAAACAATGTAGAAAAATAACATTTGTCCTTTTCTCCTTGAGAGCCCCAGATCCCTTTCTTCTCCTCAGGGACCCTGGACTTCTTATCAACCTGCCTAGGAATTGACTGTCTCACTGGGAAGCCCATTTTGGATGGACACTCAGCACTCACTTGGTCCTGCACCATGGCTGAAAACCCCTAGCTCCCTGATGTGAGGAGTCTGGATGTACGTTAGATCTGCGTTTGTTAGAAAAGGCTAGCCTGCTGATGCTTCTGCTGTTCCTTCTTCTTTTTTAAGTATTTGCCTTCACTAGGGCCTGGCATGTGACCTTTTTGGTTGCAGCGTGTGGGATCTAGTTCCCTGACCAGGGATAGAACCTGGCCCCCTACATTGGGAGCCTGGAGTCTTAGCCACTGGACCACGAGAGAAGTCCCTGCTTCTGCTGTTTCTACTGGCAAGCATGACGAGAGGGAAGACAAGGCGGCATTTTGTTTATATACTTGTTTGGGGTTTTTTTTTTTTTTTGCACCTGTGGCCAGTACATAGTCACTGAGCTCACAATTGTCCTGAGGCAGCTCTGGGGCAACAGAAATGGCTTCCTGACCCTTGACTGTGTCCTGGCTGCTCACTATGCTGAACGTAGCTAAGGTAGGGACTCCCCTCGTGGATCAGGTCTGTGGGTTGCTCTGGAAGTCTTGGTTCCTGTCTGCTGCTCCCCGCCCCTTGCAATGCTCTCAGAGGTATCTGATCCCTGCATGAAATCCCTTTCTGCCTGAAATAACTAGGGTGGTTTCTGTTTCCAGTAAGCGAGTCCTAACTCTAACAGACAAGCAGCACAGATCAAGGGTTGGCAAACTTTTTGCTGAAGGGAGCCAAATGGTCAATAATTTTGGTTTTGTGGGACTTGCCATCCTCACTGCAATTACTCAACCCTGCCATCATCGTATGGTAAAAGCAGCCCCGGACAACATGTGAAATGAAAGGGTGGCTGTGTTCCAATAAGTCTTTATTTGTACTAACTATCCATTGACAGAGGAGAGGATAAAGAAGATGTGGTACATATATACAAAGGAATACTATGCAGCCATTAAAAAGAATGAAACAATGCCATTTGCCACAAAATGGATGGACCTGGAGTTGTCATACTGAGTGAAGTAAGTCGGACAGAGAAGGAGAAATATTGTATGACATCCCTCATATATGGAATCTAAAAAGAGATGATACAAATGAACTTACTTACAAAACAGAAGAGACTCACAAACTTAGAGAAGGAACTTATGGTTGCCAGGGTAGGAGGTGGAGGAGGGGAAGGGATAGTTAGAAAGTTTGGGGGAGAATGGATATATGCATGTGTATGGCTGAGTCCCTTCCCTGCTCACCTGAAATTAACATAACATTGTTAATCAATGATATACCATAACAAAATTAAAAGTTTGTTTTAAAAAACTTACAGAAACAAGAAGTGGCCTGTGTGCTGTCAACTGCAGATCCGTGGCTAGAAATCAGGAGTGCTCTGCACCCTGGAGTCAATATGCTAACAATTCTCTCTTTGAGTAGGAGGAGAGAGTAGGCATTTTCTAGTTCCACTTGTAAGAGATTCCAGACTAGTTGGTAGGTAGCTTAAAATCCACAAGCATTGTCCCACAGGCCTAGTCATTTATGTATTCATTTACGTCTTCATGAGATCAAAAGTAGGTTTGTAGATTGCCTTATGATCCATATAGTGGTACCTCCCCCAGATTAATCAATGTGGACAGTCTCTTATGATGGTGACAGGTGGTGACAAGTTTCCTGATTCCGTGCTTAGTGAGCAGAAGTCAAAAGATGGTGTTAAATGGCTTATTTATAAATTCCAAGCAACTAAAGCAGCGCAGGGCACACAGGGGCTCCCATCAGATAGATGTTAGGTATATATGAATCATTTTGCTTTGGATTTCCAGACTGGCAGAAAGGGAAAGGATCAGCATGTCCTGGCATCCCAGACAGTATTTGCTCTGATTCTCTGTCCGGATGGGCCTGCGTGCTAAGTTGCTTCAATCGTGTCTGACTCTTTGTGACCCTATGGACTGTAGCCCACCAGGCTCTTCTATCCAGGGAATTCTTCAGGCAGGAACACTGGAGTGGGTTGCCCCTTCCTCCTCCAGCATATCTCCCCCTGCCCTAGGGATCGAATCTGGGTCTCCTGCATTGCAGGTAGATTCTTTACCTTCTGAGCCACCAGGGAAGCCCTGAGGATGGAGAAGGGGTTGGGAAAGGAAGGGAGTGTGGCTGCAGCAGAGGAAATGCCAGGGGGTGGTGGACAGGAGTGAAAGCACAGACCATTGTGGGTGCATCCTGATGGTAAAGGCAGCACCCCGTGAGTGCACGTTTGGTCCAGGCACAGCTCTGAGAGCATAACCACCAGCAGCTCATTTAATCAGCACAGCATTCCTGTCAGCCCCTGTGTACCTAGGCTAACTTTGCTGGACTCATGAACAAATTAGACTTACACATGCACTCTTGGAATATAGCTTGTTTGTATGAAGGGGACTCAGTGTATATGAAATGTCCCCCACCACCCTGGAAGAGGTCCTTGTCCAGACGCATTCCCTGGGCAAGTCTTTCTCCTCTCAGAGTCTCATTTCCAGGCATGCAATCTTTGCGGTGTCACAAGAACCCTCTGGATTTTGCCCAGGGAGCGAGCCAGGGGCCCCAGGTTTCATGAACAGTCAGGCTTGTCAATTGCCTGCTTTGTAATATACATAATATGCCGTGTTGGATTCGTCATCTTTGGGGGCCCATAAGCCCCTCACTCTCCAGCTCCTTGAAACCCATGGGGACTTGGCTGACCTGTGCTGGCTCTGACTAGGGTACCTCGCCTGGGACTGCTGTGATGGGCCAGCAAAAGGGGTGGACCGAGGAGGGATAGAGGAACCCAGGTTGCAACAGCTTCACGCAGAAGCACCAGATCTTTCTCCACGTGTAGAGTTAAAAGGAAAAGGTGCAGGATGACGCTGGGGCTGAAAAATTGGTTAAAGATCCTCTTCCCAACTTCCTATGAGGCTCTGAGTGGCCTCAGAGAAGACCTGCATCATTTCTTCATCATTCATTCCCTCATTCATCCACCCACAAATATTGAGTGAAGCCTACCATGTACCAGCCACATCCTTGACAACTGAAATAGATGAGCAACCCAGGGACTTCCCTGATGGTCCAGAGGCTAAGTCTCCACACTCCCAATGCCTTGGGGGGAACTGGAGGAAGAACGATCCAGGCAGTCAAAACAGCGAAGTTCTCCACAGTGGCTGCACCAACTTACATCCCCAACGGCAGTGTACAAGGGCTCCCTTTCCCCTACACCCTCTCCAGTATTTGTTGCTTGTGTTCTTTTCTGATAAGAACCATTCTTTTTTTTTTGATAAGAACCATTCTGATGGGTGTAAGGTGACATCTCATCACGGTTTTGACTTGCGTTTTCCTGATGATTAGCCATGTTGCACTTCTCTTCATGGGCAGTGAGTTTTGATTAATGAATACACTCAAGGAACTATCTTAACAATAAAGACATGGAAGACAAACTTCCCTGCTGGTCCAGTGGTTACAACTGCACTCCCAATGCAGTGTTACAACTGGACAATTGCACTCCCAATGCAGGGGGCCCAGGTTCGATCCCTAGTCAGGGAACTAGATCCCACATGCCATAACTTAAGATCCTGTATGCTGCAACTAAGACCCAGCACAGCCAACCAGATAAACAATTAAAATTTTTTTAAAGATATTGAAGAACATTTCCATCACCTCAAAGAGCTCTCTTGTATTCCTTCTCCATCACGCTCATGCTCAGTTGCTAAGTTGTGTCCAGCTCCTTGTGACCCCATCGCCTGTAGCCCACCAGGCTCCTCTGTCCATGGGATTTCCCAGGCAAGAGTACTGGAGTGGGTTGCCATTTCCTTCTCCAGGGGTTCTTCCTGACCCAGGGACCGAACCCGCGTCTCCTGCATCGGCAGGCGGATTCTTTACCAAGCCACCAGGGCAGTGTCCCCGCCCATCACTCAGTATGTTTTCTCTCACTATAGATTAGAGTTGCCTTTTCTAGATTTTTGTATACATGGAATCATAAAATATGTACGCTCTGGCTGGTCTGATGTCTTTTGCTCAGAATAACATTTTGAGCTTAATTCATGCTGATATGTGTAACTGCTCTTTCTCTTTTTAAATCCATGCTGTATCAGACAACGTTGTCATGAGTTGTCTCCAATATATGAGGTCGCTTGAAGGTAGCATTCAATGGGCTGCAAGTACATTCTCATGGTACTCCGGCTACAGGCAGCATCCCACAGTCAAGCTCAAGAACTAGAAGGCTATTGGAAGGCACAATCTGCATAAAAAGTTCTTGACTGGGACCTAACACCCATATCACACAGCCATTATTTCAGAAAGTGTATTCTAAGAGCAGTGAATCCAGCTGTCATCCTAAATCCTTCATGTTTTATTGTGGGGCTGAACCAACCATAAAACAGATGGACAGATGTAGGAAAAACAAAACCCTTTATTTTACAAGCTAATGACATTATTTCACTTTACATCAAAGTCCAGGGCTGATAAATGGTCCCTGCATTCCTAAACTTAGATGTCCCGTCCTCACCCCAGTCCCAGAAAAGAAGTATTTTGGACACAGTGATAAGTGTTCACAGCCCTGCCCGTTTCATCTCCTCAATTATTCCCTGTTCATTTTCTTCTCAGATGGCTTACTTAGTGTGAGCTGTATTTTCAGGTCTCAGGCTGTGAATGACAGACATCTAGAGGCCAAACTGCCTGTAATAAGTTATCAAAGGTGCAGAGGGGTTTATCCGAAGCCTTGACTTCATGTCAGATGGGGTTAGGCGCCGGGCCACCGACTCCTAAATTAACTCAGTCTGATACTGGCCTGGGTTCTTGGCTTTCCCCAATCAGTAGAGATTGATGAGGCCAATCAGGAAATTCAGGCAGGGCTTTATTGGGGCTACTGCTGTAGCAAGGGGGAGCGAGAACAAGTAACAGTTTCCCTTGCTTGCTCGCTGAAATGTGGATGAGCTGGTTCCTTACATGGGGTGAAGGCAGGGGTGTGTCCAGGGGTTGAGCCAAAGGGATGACTTCATTGGTCTGCCCAACCCTTTGTGGTCTTGAGTGTAAGGGACATGCGCAGAACCCTGTTTTGCTCCCGACTGCCTGGTTTTGCTCCGAGCTCTTCAGAAGTGGCAGTTGAGTTTTGGGCTTTTTTTTTTTTTGTATCTTGTTGTCCAGAATATTCTCCAACTGTGCAGAACTAGTGGTAAAGAATCCTCCAGCAATGCAAGAGACCCAGGTTTGATCCCTGGGTACGGAAGATCCCTTGAAGAGGGAAATGGCAACCGACTCTGGTACTCTTGCCTGGGAAATCCCATGGACAGAGGAGCCTGGCGGGCTACCACCGTCCATGGGGTTGCAAAAACCCCATGTGAGCACACACACACAGAATTTGTAGTTTGTTGCTATAGGAGATGTTTGTCCAGGTACAAGTATTACAGCAGAAGGTCCCAGGTCCCAGGTCTCAGCCTGTCTCAGACCACCAGTATTTATCAAGCACAAATTATACATGAGGCACTGGGATAAATTCTGAGATTACAAAGAAGAACTACCTTTGAAGAAGAGATGTGTCTTCCCTAGGATTCTGTAGGCTACATGTGGCAGAAGATAAAAGATCATCTTCTCAAATTAAATTCAGTGGAATTCCAACGCAAATCTCTGTTCAAGGAAATAGATAGACTTTCTTGAAAATTATGTGGAAGTCCACATAAAGCTTGTGTCCATATATAACTACAAAAAGACAGTGTGGGGTGAAATGATTGTAAACGGAAGAAACACGGAGGAGAGGAACGTAGATGTCCAAGAAGGATTATATTAAAACATCGCTCAGCATCGTGATGTAAATCCCTCTCTTATTTCTCCCTTTAAACCTCCGTAAAATACATTTACTTTATTATTGGGTTGGTCAAAACGTTCTTTCATTTTTTTCCCCATAAAATGGCTCTAGTAACCCTTAGTTTTGGAGAAGGAAATGGCAACCCACTTCAGTATTCTTGCCTAGAGAATCCCATGGACAGAGGAGCCTGGTGGGCTGCCGTCTATGGGGCCGCACAGAGTCGGACGCGACTGAAGTGCCTTAGCATGCATGCATGTATTGGAGAAGGAAATGGCAACCCGCTCCAGTGTTCTTGCCTGGAGAATCCCAGGGATGGGGGAGCCTGGTGGGCTGCCGTCTATGGGGTCGCACAGAGTCGGACGTGACTGAAGTGACTCAGCAGCAGCAGCAGCAGCCCTTAGTTGTCTTTTACTTCATTTGAAACAATTTTTTTGGATTGCGTTGCGAAGATTGTCATATCACCATGCATTATAAAAAAAACTTAGCAAGTTAGTGAGCTTCTGTGTAGCCATTTTAATATTGAAGATGGAATAAAAAAGTAACATTTTTGGCATATTATGCTTTATTATTTCAAGAGAGGTAAAAATGCAACTGAAAAAAAAAAAGGCTTGTGCAGTGTATGGAGAAGGCGCTGTAACTGATGGAAAGGAACAAAAGTGGTTTGTGAAGTTTCATGCTGGCAATTTCTCACTGGAGGATGCTCTGCAGTCAGGCAGACCGGCTGAAGAGGATAGCGATCAAATGCAGACATTAATTGAGAACAATCAATTTTATACCATGCAAGAGACAGCCAACATACTCAGAATATCCAAGTCAACCAAATGAAAATCAGTTTGGTTATGTTAGTTGTTTTGATGTTTGGGTTCCAAATAAGTTAAGAAAAAAAAAACAAAAAACTTCTTGACTCTATTTCCACATGTGATTCTCTACTTAAAATGTAATGAAATGTTCTTGTTCTGTTTTTAAAATAAATTGTGTTGGGTGATGAAAAGTGGATGCTGTACCATCATGTAGAACGGAGGAGATCATGGGGCAAGTGAAGTGAACCACCACCAACACCCCAGAGGCCAGGCTTCATTGAAAGTACGTGATGTTGTATATATGGTGGGGTTGGAAGGGAGTCCTCTTTTATGAGCTCCTTCCAGAACAATGAACAATTAATTCCAACAAGTACTGCTCCCAGTTGGACTAACCGAAAGCAGCACTAGACGGAAAGTGTCAGGAATGAGTCAACAGAAAACGCATAATCTTCCATCAAGATGCCTCAAAACCACAAGCTTCTTTGATGACCAGGCAGAAACTATCACAGCTTGGCTGGGAAGTTCTGATTCACGCACCGTATTCACCAGACATTGCACCATTGGATTTCTGTTTATTTCAGTCTTTACAAAATTCTCTTAATGGAAAAAATTTCAACTCTCTGGAAGGCTGTAAAAGGCACCTGGAATACTTCTTTGCTCAAAAAGATGAAAAGTTTTGGGAAGATGAAATTATGAAGTTGCCTGAAAAACCACAGAAAGTACTGGAACAAAATGGTGAACATGTTGTTCAATAAAGTTCTTGGTGAAAGTGAAAAATGTGTCTTTTATTTTTACTTAAAAACCAAAGGAACTTTTTAGCAGACCCAGTAATACTTCTGGGCCTTGTTTTGGCTTTTCAGGAGGTGAGGTGGGTTTGGGAGTAAGGATCTGTCAATACCTAAGCCTGGATTTACTGTGGTGTCTTTGAAGCAGCTTTTTGGCTTTTTAATGTTATAAATTAAAAACCAACAACAACAAAACCCAGTTTTTTCCTTAGTGTTGCAAGGTCATCTTATAAATCATATTAGTTTATATGTGAACCTAGCACATTTCAACATTATATCTTAAACAAACATTTGTACCTTTATTAAGTAAATTTCATTCAATATTTGGACAGCACATGTAAACAGAATAATCTCATATTTTAAAGAATAGTTTTCTTTTTAACATACTGTTTCAGGGATTTAAGTAACTCTTAAAAGTGAAATGAATCTTAGGTTCTCAAAAAAAAAAAAAAAAAAAAAAATCCCAAATCATCTAACTAGGTTTACACTTACATTTTCTTAAACTTTACAACGTAAAATCACAAGTCTCAAATCAGTGCTCACTCACACAGTTTTGATTGGAATCACAAGTCATCAGAAAATCTGTACCAAATATAGAGTTGTTCTTTTTTTTCATTGAACTTCCCAGGTGGTGCAGTGGTGAAGAATCTGCCTGCCAAAGCAGGAGACACAAGGAACATGGGTTCCATCCCTGGGTCAAGAAGACCACCTGGCAAAGGAGACGGCAACCCACTTCAGTATTCTCGCCTGGAAAATTCCATGCACAGAGGATCCTGGAGGACTACCATCCATGGGGTCGCAGAGTTGGACACGACTGAGCAACTGAGTGTGCGAGCACGATACCTGATTTACAGTATTATGTTAGCATCAGGTAATATTGACTCAGCATAATGAGTCAATATTTTTATAGGTTATCTACTTCATTTAAAGTTGCTGCAAAACAATGGTTGTATTTCCCTGTGCTGTGATATACATTCTTGTTGGTTATTTATTCTGTACATAGCACTTAGTACCTTCTAACCCCTTACCCCTATCACGCCCCTCCCCTCTTCCCTCTCCCCACTGGTAACCACTAGTTCGTTCTCGATGTCTGTGAGTTTGTTTCTGTTCTGTTATATACACTGGGTTTACTTTTTAGATTCTACATATAAGTGACAATATAGAGCATTTGTCTTTCACTGTGTGACATTTCACTAAGCATGATACTCTTGATCCATCCACATTGCCGCAAATGGCAGAATCTCATTCTTTTTTTACGGCGAATATTTAATTGTGTGGAATGGTAACTTCATCCTTTAACCTCCTGATGGGCACTTAGTTTGATTCCCTGCATACATGCTAAGTCGCTTCGGTCATGGCCAACTCTTCGATCCTGTGGACCATAGCCTGCCAGGGGGATTCTCCAGGCAGGAATACTTAAGTAGGTTGCCATGCCCTCCTCCTGGGAATCTTCCTGACCCAGGGATCGAACCCGTGTAACAGTAGGAGGGTGTGCATCTCTTTATCGCTCTCTGGGTGGTTATTTAGTGCTTGCATTGTTA
Source organism: Bos indicus x Bos taurus (assembly GCF_003369695.1). NCBI lineage: Eukaryota > Metazoa > Chordata > Mammalia > Artiodactyla > Bovidae > Bos > Bos indicus x Bos taurus. The sequence goes on along the minus strand of NC_040092.1, from coordinate 25,705,558 downwards.
AATTCGCCCTGCATCTCTCTGCTAACAGCAAAACCGTTCCTATAGAAGGTCTGCGGGGAACAAGCTTGGTGAATTCAATAAACCTTATGGCAACAATTCTCCTCATGGACACTAGGTGGCAGCATTGCACCACAGCTGCTGCCTCTCTGGGTTCCCCGGATCCCTCCACAAGTGCTTCCTTCATACCCTGACCCGCACTGCCTTCTTTCCCAACCTCCTTCACTGTAACCTGACCTTGGAGTGACCCTGTCTTCAAGATACCATCGTCTTCCTTCTCTCCTTCACGTCCTCTCTCCCAGTTCTGCTGCTTTCCAGCCCCTGTCCAAAGCTCCTCATTTCGGGGTGGAAAGAACCAAAGACACGAAGACCCTTTTCCAGGATTAGAAGGCTCTGATGATCTTTTTCAAGGACCTGCATCCACCCAGTCCCCAATCCCATGCAAAAGAAAACTGATATTTCTATCAAGGGCTTGACGGCGTGAATCATCTCCCAGCCATGTATTCCTCACCCTGCTCAGACGGCAGAGTCCAGTGACTCTGCTGATTAATCTTCACATGGTTCACACCACACCTGTCCTAAGGAGTCCGATATGCTATGAGACTTTTTGTGATGATTACTTCTATGTGTCAGCCTCACTGGGCTCTGGTGCCCCGTTCTTTAGTCAAATGCTACTCTCATGGGCAGGTGTTATGTTGATGTGGCTAATAGTTTCAACCATTTGACTTTAAGTCAGGAGATGACCCTCCAGCCTCTGGGTGGGCCTCACCTAGTCAGTTGAAGGCCTTACAAGCAAAAACAGAGATTCCCCAGAGAACAAATTCTGCCTCAAAACTGTAACATAGAAATCCTGGGTTTCCATCCTGCTGCTGCTGCTGCTGCTAAGTCGCTTCAGTCGTGTCCGACTCTGTGCCACCCCGTAGATGGCAGCCCACCAGGCTTCCCCATCCCTGGGATTATCCAGGCAAGAACACTGGAGTGGGTTGCCATTTCCTTCTCCAATGCATGAAAGTGAAAAGTTAAAGTGAAGTCGCTCAGTCGTGTCCGACTCTAGCGACCCCATGGACTGCAGCTTACCAGGCTTCTCTGTCCATGGGATTTTCCAGGCAAAAGTACTGGAGTGGGGTGCCATTGCCTTCTCTGAAGATTTTAGTCTCTATCTTTTTTATCCTATATGTATTATAAGTATTAGTATATGTGGGACTTCACAGGTGTCTCAGTGGTAAAGAATCTGCCGACCAATGGGTTTGATCCCTGGGTCAGGAAGATCCCCTGGAGAAGAAAATGGCAACCTACTCCAGCGTTCTTGACAGAGGAGTCTAGTGGGCTAGAGCCCATGGGGTTGCAAAAAAGTCAGACATGACTTAGTGACTAAACAGCAACAACATTATTAATGTATCCATAGAGCTGATTCACTTTGCTGTACAGAAGAAATTAATGCAACATTGTAAAGCGACTATACTTCAATAAAAATTTTTTAAAATAGTATGTATCTTATGTATACCATATATAATATATGCTATGCTATGCTATACTAAGTCACTTCAGTCGTGTCCGACTCTTCGTGACCCCGTGGACTGCAGCCTACCAGGCTCCTCCATCCATTGGATTTTCCAGGCAAGAGTACTGGAGTGGGGTGCCATTGCCTTCTTCATAGTGTATATATATATCCTATTTATAACAGAAGTACATGTGTATATTAGATATTTTTATATGTGTATATATATATCTATATGGGCTTCCCTGGTGGCTCAGTGGTAAAGAACTCACATGCAAAGCAGGAGCCACAGGAGATGCAGGTTCCATCCCTGGGTGGGGAAGTTCCCCTGGAGGAGGAAACGGCAGCCACTCCAGTATTCTTGCCTGGGAAATTCCATAGACAGAGGAGCCTGGCAGGCTACAGTCCACGAGGTTGCAAAGAGTCAGATACGACTTAGTGACTAAACAACAACACTATATCTATATCAGTTCAGTTCAGTTCAGTCGCTCAGTCGTGTCTGACTCTTTGTGACCCCATGAGTCGCAGCACGCCAGGCCTCCCTGTCCATCACCAACTCTCGGAGTTCACTCAGACTCACGTCCATCAAGTCAGTGATGCCATCCAGCCATCTCATCCTCTGTCGTCCCCTTCTCCTCCTGCCCCCAATCCCTCCCAGCATCAGAGTCTTTTCCAATGAGTTAATATATCCTATTAATTCCAAGTCTCCGGAGATCCCTCACTGACACAGGCATATTGTCATATACCCAAGGGGAAGCCTGAGGCTTGAGGACACCAAGCTTTGAGCCATTGTCACTTTGCTTAAGGGAGAATCGAACTTGTGGTTTTGTAACAGGATATTTCAAAGCAAACCTGTATGGAGCAGATTTTTGCAGAAGTTTAAAATTTAAAAAAAAAAAAAATTGTGGGGACTTCCCTGGTGGTCCAGTGGTTAGTGTGGGTATGAGCCCTGGTCCGGGAGCTAGATCCCACATGCTGTGGGGCACTGCCCAAAAAATAAAAGAAATGGATTGTGTACACACTGTTAGAGACTGAAGGAAAGTCATCTATGCTTGGACCACTTGTGTGTTGAGGGAGGAAGAGGCAGCACCTTGGTGGGTTATGGTTGCACTCGCCGCTGTAACAAGCAGGCCCCCAGGGCTTCTCACAATGGGAGTTTGCCTTCTGACTCACAGCAACAGGACTAAGGATGGCCTTGGACAGCAGGCCCATGAGAGAAGGTGGAGGAGAAACAGATCACCCTCAGACATGCTGGCCCTTTTTACTAGCAAGACCAAGATGTCGAAGGTTAGCCAGGCACTGTGGTAGCCAGCTGGGCTCACACCAGAAGGGGAAGGAGAGATTTTAACATCTAGCTGTTTCTGGCTCACCAACTACTTGGGGCTTTCATATTTCATATTTTTCTTATCGAATGAGCCCTGGGACACCTCGACTGCAAGTATCCTGCACTGGCTCAGCTTTCATCACTGTGTTCACTGCCATGGGAGTCCTTAAAATACAGCAGTTACCTGAGTAACTGTGGGGGTAGAGGGGTGTCAGAGGTGAGGAAAGGAGGGTCCCCTTTTTCTCTTTCTATGCTTCTGGATAGTTTGAAATTTTTACCAGCATTTTGAAGAACTGGGTGGCAGGGGGTGACATCTTTTATCTCTTGGATCATGCTTTGTTGATGTTTTCTTTTCTTTTTTAAAATTTACTTTTAATTGGAGGATAATTACTTTACAATGTTTTTTTGGTTTCTGCTGTGCAACAACATGAATCAGCTATATGTATACATATATCCCCTCCCCCTTGAGCCTCCCCCCACCATCCCAGCCCTCTAGGTCATCACAGAGGACCAAGCTGAGCTCCCTGTGCTATACAGCAGCTTCCAGCTATTTTTCATTTTATATTGGAGTATGTTTGATTTACAATGTTGTATTCGTTTCGGGTGTACAGCAAAGTCATTTAGTTTGTATCTATTTTCTTTCAGATTCTTTTCCCATATAGGTTATTATGGAGCATTGAGTAGAGTTCCCTGTGCTATACAGTAGGTCCTTGTTGATAGTCTATATTATATTTAGTAGTATGAACCGGTTAATCTCAACCTCTTAATTTATCCCCTCCCCCACCTTTCCCTTTGGCAACCATACACTTGTTTTCCAAGTCTGTGAGTCTGTTAGATATGTTTTCAATCTTTAAAATAAATGATTATGAAGAAGCAAAAAATCAAATCAAGTGTGTTATCTCTTTCAGGGAATGATGCTGGAGTGGCTTTCTATAGTTCTAGGAGCTGATGGATAATTACAATATGTAAAGTTTGTAGAGATGATCCACTTCATTTAAATGGTGCTCCGGAAAATGAAAGTCTTTGTTTTCTCTTGCCTGATCACTTGATGACTGTGGTGGTCTTCATGACCACCCTTTTTTTTCCTCCCCACCCCTTCCCGTGACTTGGAGAGTGCAGATCAACTGTGAGTTTCCTGTGGCTTGTTTGTCTCGTCTTTCCTTTTCTCCCTTCAAAAGGAAATTATTGGCTGGTGTCCTTTTGCAGGGAGGGGGAGACAGAGATGAATATTGGTTTGCAGCCCATTTCTGCAAAGCCTTATTTATCTCACACAGATGCAGGAAGTTAAATTTTGATGATGTGCTTAGCTGGTAAGGAGGGTGTAGGAGATGAGCTCCTTCCTACAAAAAGAGAGAAAATGAAGCATTATTACCTCAAGAAAGGGACCTGATTGGGCTGTCTTTGGAAGTCAAACGTTGCTGCCAAGTTATCTGGAGCCTGGTACACAAGAGGGCGGGGGCAGGGAGGGGAAGGGGATGGAGGGTGAGATGCTCAGACCGCAGCTTCTGCCAGAGGGGGTCTGTACCCGTGCTTTTCCCTTAAAAATAAATCCCAATCAGCAGCCTTCATGCACTGATGTGGGGCGGGGGCTGGACAGACACCAGAGGGGAACCTGGGGCTGGCGAGCATCCTCAGCCCAGAGGTTGAATGGTAGTGGCTTGGAAAGGATCCTCAGGTAGGTCGGGGGTAGAGTCTGTGGCCCCGGCCCTCTCTGTATACATCATTGCATTATTCATGATTCCTCCAGTTTCAAATGCAGTTGTTGTTCTTCAGTTGCTAAGTCACGTCCGACTCTTAGCAACCCTATGGACTGTAGCACACCAGGCTTCCCTGTCCTTCACTATCTCCCAGAATTTGCTCAAACTTATGTCCATTGAGTCAGTGATGCCATCCAATCATCTCATCCTCTGTCTCCCCCTCCTCCTCCTGCCCTCAATCATTCCTAGCATCAAGGTCTTTTCCAAAGAGTCAGCTGTTTGCTTCAGGTGCCCAAAGTATTGGAGCTTCAGTTTCAGCATTGGTCCTTCCAATGAACATTCAGAGTTGATTTCCTTTAGAATCAACTGGTTTGATCTCCTTGCTATCCAAGGAACTCTCCAGAGTCTTCTCCAGCACCATAGTTTAAAAGCATCAATTCTTGGGCTCTCAGCCTTCTTTATGGTCCGACTCTCACATCTGTACATGAGTATTGGAAAAACCTTAGCTTTGACTATATAGACCTTTGTCAGCAAAGTGATGTCTCTGCTTTTTAATATGCTGTCTAGGTTTGTCAAATGCAGAAACCCAATCAAATTGTTGGTGTGGATTAAATGGCACACCTAACTGAAAAGATTCGGGGTTAATTACCTGAGGGGATGCAGTTTAGAGGTGTTGGAAGTCTCTGGTTCTCTTGGCTCTCTTTTCCTCTGTTGGCTTCAGTCCAGGGCCAGTCCTCTTTATTCACAACCCTCGGGGCCAGGACGATGGAAATTCTGAGTGGACAGTGCTCATTTCAGGAGCCAAGGACTTCTCCATCCAAATCATCCTATTAGCTTGGGGCACTGCTTCCTAGAGACAACTCCAGGGCTCTGTATTCTCATATGTTCTCATATGTATTAATAAAATCAGATGATAGTTAGAAGGACATACAAATTATCATCCAAACTGGAACACTTCTGCGAGATAAAGGGAGCACTGTTAATAATCACACTGAGGACTTTCCTGGTGGTCCAGTGGTTGAGAATCCACCTGCCATGCAGGGGACATGGGTTTGACCCCTGGTCGGTGAGGATTCTACATGTGTTGAGGTTGGGGGGGGGGCACAATTCTGCCTGTGTGCCACAACTCCTGAGCCCACAAGCTGCAACTACTAAAGCCCGTGCTCTGCAACAAGAAAACTAGAGAAAGCCCACTCGCCGCAACTAGAGAAAGTCCATGCACAGCCAAAAATGAATAAAACAAATCAATTAAAAAATAATGACACTGAGACAACAGGTGTAAATGGAAGATCCCCACCCCTGGGCAAATAAGGCCCTACGGGCATCCTGGTGATGACCTGAGTCACAGGATGGCTGCCAAGATTGAGACAATGTTCCACAGAGAAGGTTTAACAAACTGCAGGAACGAAGAAAGCGCTTGGAAAGGCTCTTAAAGCAGTGTTGTCTGGAACTCTGTGTTGCTGAGTCTGGAGGTGGGTGTCTGGAAGGTTTGGGCAGGTGTCAAGTCTCCCCACATACTGGTTAGGTGACTAATGATGCATTATCTTGGACTCTTATACACCTGAGAGTACTTTCAGTCCCAAGGCACTTCTAGAAATGATGCTTTTGCGTGGCTACTTGGTTTCCACTTCCTAATTGTCTCTGAAAATAGTCCCCTGGTCTGGCTATGCAGTAGTCAGCCTGGGCTTTTTGCCCTGAGAAGGTTCATTCTACTGTGCTTTGGCTTCTTCTCTGTGTGTTTGACTGTAAGGTAGATAAGTAGTCCCCAGAGCCAATGCACACATTTGAGGCCTGCAGCTGGTTGACACTCTTGATGGATCAGGATCTGGAGTGCTTCAGCCTCTCTGGACAACAAGGAGACTTTCTCCAGATGTGGCCTGGGGAGAGCTGCACACCTGCCCTTCTGGTCCTTGGCCCCATTGCCCCCTCCCAGCGCATCCTGTTCCAGGAACCAGACACCAGGCAGCTTCTGACTCCCGTCTTGCCACCTGGGATGCATTAAAACTTCAGGTGGAGTTTCCATAACGACCTGAGCTCAGTTCCTTTATGATGCTTGTAAGAAAAAATAACTGTTGGGTGGATTATTGTCAGATCATTCGCATGGGAACAAAATGTGCTTCCTCAGCTCTTCAAAAGAGCAGAGCAGACGGGGCTGCCAGCTTCCTAAAATGCTGCCCTCAAAAACGTTTTCGTTTCTCTCAGGAAACAGAGGATGTTTTGAGGCAGTGGACCAGATGACCCCAGGACCTGTCTTCCCTGGGAGACTGTTTTCGTTTTGTGAGGCTCAGCTTAAACTTCTTTCCCTTGTGCCCATGTCCCTGATAAGGACAGGTGTTCCTGTGATGTCCGCCTCCCCGTAGTAGCTCGTGGAGCCCGCTGTCATGCCCCCTTGCCTGGTTGTTGTTGTTTAATTGCTAAGTTGTATCCAACTCTTTTGTGACCATGGACTGTAGCCTGCCAGGCTCCCCTGTCCATGGGGTTTCCCAGTGGCTTTTCCCACTCTAGAATACTAAAGTGGGTTGCCATTTCCTTCTCCAGGGGCTCTTCCCAACCCAGGCATTGAACCCATGTCTCCTGCATTGGCAAGCAGATTCTTTACCACTGAGCCACCAGCAAAGCCCCCTAGCCAGGTTAGATGTCCCTAATGTGCAAGTCTGTGTGATCAAGCAGGCAGACTCTCAACCTCTCTTAGTCACTGTTTTTCCCCCCAGAGTCTCCAGTCATGTTTTAGGCATATTTTGAAATTAATTTGTATTGGAGTATAGTTGCTTTGCAATGTTGTGTTAGTTTCTGCTGTACAACAAAGTGAATCAGCTATAGGTAGACATATACCCCTTTTTTGGATTTCCTTCCCGTGTAAGTTACCTCAGGACACTGAGTCGAGCTGCCTGTGCTATTCAGTAGGTTCTCGTTAGCTGTTTTGTACATAGTACTGTATATATGTCAATCCCAGTCTCTCAATTCATCCCGCCCCCTCTTCCCTGCTTGGTGTCCATTCTTTTGTTCTCTACGTCTGTGTCTCTATTTCTGCTGCTTTAGGCATGTTGCAGCTTAATAAATATCTGTGGAAGGAATGAGTAGGCAGCAGTGGCTAAATAAAGTCCATGACCAGCGGAAACAATGGGAGAAGTTGTGAAAAACTTGAACTTCTAATTGAATATCTGGTGGGTTCTGGCAGAGAGAAAGAAAGGGGAGAGGGATGGATATTGGATAGGAAACCAACATTGTCTGCCCCAGAGTCCCACCCATCACTGGTGTCCTTTTCATAACCCCCAGCCCACTTCCGACTCCAGCCACAACTGTGATGGGTGGTTCTGTGAAAACTCAAACTCCCTCTGTGCTACCAGGACCCCTCCGCCACCGACCCCGCCTCCCCAAGACTGATCCATCTGCTTCCTATTTCCACGTTCATGCTCTTCAGCTAACGGGTAGATAAACTCACCATGATGCATCCATGACATGGAACACTACTCAGCTGTAAGAAGAATGGACTTATGTACATGACAACCCTATGAATTTCAAATGCATTGTGCAGGTGAATGTCAGGCTGAAAAAAGCTACATGCTGTAGAATTTTATTTATATGACCTTCTGGGAAAGGTAAATGCATAGCCACAATTAAACGAAAAGACATCAGAGTTTGCCAGGAGCCTGAGAGGAGTTGATTTTAAATGGGTAACAACAAGCGAGTTGGTGAAACTGATGGAACTCTTGTGTTTTGTCTCCAGTGATTGCTATTCAACTCCGTGCCTTTGTCACACTCTTAGAAATGTACACCATAAGCAGGATTTCTCCTGTCTCTAAATTTTGAAATAAATAAAATGTAAAAATACATTAAAAATATTCCCACCGCCTGAATGGAGAACATTTCTCGTTACAAAGAGGAGCTTAGCGAAGAGTGTGCTAAATATATTTCCCCACAGACGAAGTGAAAGATGTGGAAGTTTGAGTCATGGACTCAAAACTGGGTCAAGATACAAATGAGATCACCTCCATGGTGGTCTGCGTTTATCCGCCATTTTGTGGACATTGATCAGAAGGCAAAAGCCAGTAATAAAAATCATATTCATACCTGAGGATGGAAAGGGGTTTATAAAATCTTAGTTCTCGCCCTCCTCCTCATCTTTCATTTCAACATACATAATCTCTTGGTTGATAAACATGGGTAGCCAGAAAATACACATGTTTATAGTTGAAGGGAGCCAGATATCTCTAGAACAAGGAAGTGATGAAGAAACAGGGTTACGTCTGGGTCTCCAAGAAACTGGACTCAAGGACGTGAATCCTGCAGGGAGATTTATCTTTGCTCTTGTTGCTTTTCTTTGTTTCTTCTTTGTGAGCTGTGTGTCAGCTTTATTTGCTATTCCTTCTGCATGCACAATTTCTCCACATGGATATCAACTGTTTCTATGACTAATATCTTGAAACTTTAGTCATCCCAAGACAAATGAACTGAATTTTCTTCCTTTTAAGGATAAAATTTTGTAGGAGGAACTTTACTGGCATAGCTACAACCAGGTATCCATAGGTGTTGGATTATGTTAAGAAACCATACAGTTAAGGGACTTCCCTTATGGTCCAGGGGCTAAGATGTCACACTCCCAATGCAGGGGGCCTGGGTTCAATCCCTGGTTAGGGAAATAGATCCCACATGCCACAACTAAAGATCCCAAGGTCATGACTAAGACCCAGCACAGTCAAAAAAATAAATATTTACATAGATATTTACAAATAAAAACATAATAAATAAAAATAAATTTTTTTAAAAAAAGAAACTATACAGTTCAGTTCAATTCAGTTCAGCCACTCAGTCGTGTCTGACTCTTTGCAACCCCATGGACTGCAGCACACCAGGCTTCCCTGTCCATCATCAGCTCCCAAAGTTTACTCAAACTCATGTCCCTCAAGTCAGTGATGCCATCCAACATCTCATCCTCTGTCATCCCCTTCTCCTCCCATCTTCAATCTTTCCCAGCATAAGGGTCTTTTCAAATGAGTCAGCTCTTCACATCAGGTGGCCAAAGTATTGGAGCTTCAGCTTCAGCATCAGTCCTTCCAATGAATATTCAGGACTGATTTACTTTAGGATGGACAGGTTGGATCTCCTTGCTGTCCAAGGGACTCTCAAGAGTCTTCTCAAACATCACAGTTCAAAAGCATCAATTCTTCAATCCTCAGTTTTCTTTATAGTCCAACTCTCACATCCATACATGACTACTGGAAAAACCATAGTTTTGTCTAGATGGACTTTGTTGGCAAAGTAATGTCTCTGCTTTTTAATAAGCTGTCTAAGTTGGTCATAACTTTTCTTCCAAGGAACAAATGTCTCTTAATTTCATGGCTGCAATCAGTTAAATATTCTTAAAATAGTGGGTTTCATATTACTTGACTTTTACCACAATTAAAAAAAAATTGTTTAAAAAAAAATGAACTTGTCAACTTCCATGTAAACCAAAAGGCATTTGCAGGTAACAAAGACAAAATTTTCAGAAAAGGGCTAACATTCCCAAAGGGATTACTGTTCTTAGGCAGAGGGGATTGTTAAGTAGACAAAAATGTATGTCTATACCATTCCTCCTGTTTTGGTGTGTTTGGTGTGTTTTGTGGAGGGTTGGTTATAGCAGATAATAGGTATTTGGTTTTCCACCATCCATTTCCTTTTCTTCAGAGAGGATGGATTTGACTTATCTGAGTGGAATGCATGCCTGCTTCTCTCTCACTCAGTTCATGGTTTGAGTTGACCTCACCAGAAGAAATGGAGTAGCCATCATGGTCAACAAAAGAGTCTGAAATGCAGTACTTGGATGCAATCTCAAAAATGACAGAATGATCTCTGTTCGTTCCAAGCCAAACCATTCAATATCACAGTAATCCAAGTCTATGCCCCAACCAGTAACGCTGAAGAAGCTGAAGTTGAACGGTTCTATGAAGACCTACAAGACCTTTTAGAACTAACACCCAAAAAAGATGTCCTTTTCATTATAGGGGACTGGAATGCAAAAGTAGGAAGTCAAGAAACACCTGGAGTAACAGGCAAATTTGGCCTTGGAATACGGAATGAAGCAGGGCAAAGACTAATAGAGTTTTGCCAAGAAAATGCACTGGTCATAGCAAACACCCTCTTCCAACAACACAAGAGAAGACTCTACACATGGATGTCACCAGATGGTCAACACCAAAATCAGATTGATTATATTCGTTGCAGCCAAAGATGGAGAAGCTCTATACAGTCAACAAAAACAAGACCAGGAGCTGACTGTGGCTCAGATCATGAACTCCTTATTGCCAAATTCAGACTTAAATTGAAGAAAGTAGGGAAAACCATTAGACCATTCAGGTATGACCTAAATCAAATCCCTTATGATTATACAGTGGAAGTGAGAAATAGATTTAAGGGCCTAGATCTGATAGAGTGCCTGATGAACTATGGACTGAGGTTCGTGACATTATACAGGAGACAAGTACATTGTACAGGGATCAAGACCATCCCCATGGAAAAGAAATGCAAAAAAGCAAAATGGCTGTCTGGGGAGGCCTTACAAATAGCTGTGAAAAGAAGAGAAGTGAAAAACAAAGGAGAAAAGGAAAGATATAAGCATCTGAATGCAGAGTTCCAAAGAATAGCAAGAAGAGATAAGAAAGCCTTCTTTAGCGATCAATGCAAAGAAATAGAGGAAAACAACAGAATGGGAAAGACTAGAGATCTCTTCAAGAAAATTAGAGACACCAAGGGAACATTTCATGCAGGGATGGGCTCGATAAAGGACAGAAATGGTATGGACCTAACAGAAGCAGAAGATATTAAGAAGAGGTGGCAAGAATACACAGAAGAACTGTACAAAAAAGATCTTCATGACCCAGATAATCACGATGGCCTGATCACTCATCTAGAGCCAGACATCCTGGAATGTGAAGTCAAGTGGGCCTTAGAAAGCATCACTACGAACAAAGCTAGTGGAGGTGATGGAATTCCAGTTGAGCGATTCCAAATCCTGAAAGATGATGCTGTGAAAGTGCTGCACTCAATATGCCAGCAAATTTGGAAAACTCAGCAGTGGCCACAGGACTGGAAAAGGTCAGTTTTCATTCCAATCCCAAAGAAAGGCAATGCCAAAGAATGCTCAAACTACCACACAATTGTACTCATTTCACACGCTAGTAAAGTAATGCTCAAAATTCTCCAAGCCAGGCTTCAGCAATATGTGAACCGTGAACTTTCTGATGTTCAAGCTGGTTTTAAAAAAGGCAGAGGAACCAGAGATCAAATTGCCAACATCTGCTGGATCATCAAAAAAGCAAGAGAGTTCCAGAAAAACATCTATTTCTGCTTTATTGACTATGCCAAAGCCTTTGACTGTGTGGATCACCATCAACTGTGGAAAATTCTGAAAGAGATGGAATGAACTTATGAACCACCTGACCTGCCTTTTGAGAAATCTGTATGCAGGTCAGGAAGCAACAGTTAGAACTGGACATGGAACAACAGACTGGTTCCAAATAGGAAAAGGAGTATGTCAAGGCTGTATATTGTCATCCTGCTTATTTAACTTCTATGTAGAGTACATCATGAGAAATGCTGGACTGGAAGAAGCACAAGCTGGAATCAAGATTGCTGGCAGAAAGTGAAGAGGAACTAAAAAGCCTCTTGATGAAACTGAAAGAGGAGAGTGAAAAGTTGGCTTAAAGCTCAACATTCAGAAAATGAAGATCATGGCATCTGGTCCCATCACTTCATGGGAAATAGATGGGGAAACAGTGGAAACAGTGTCAGACTTTATTTTTGGGGGCTCCAAAATCACTGCAGAGGGTGATTGCAGCCATGAAATTAAAAGACGCTTACTCCTTGGAAGAAAAGTTATGACCAACCTAGATAGCATATTGAAAAGCAGAGACATTACTTTGCCAACAAAGGTCCATCTAGTCAAGGCTATAGTTTTTCCAGCGGTCATGTATGGATGTGAGAGTTGGACTGTGAAGAAAGCTGAACACCGAAGAATTGATGCTTTTGAACTGTGGTGTTGGAGAAGACTCTTGAGAGTCCCTTGGACTGCAAGGAGATCCAACCAGTCCATTCTAAAGGAGATCAGCCGTGGGTGTTCTTTGGAAGGAATGATGCTAAAGCTGAAACTCCAGTACTTTGGCCACCTCATGTGAAGAGTTGACTCATTGGAAAAGACTCCAATGCTGGGAGGGATTGGGGGCAGGAGGAGAAGGGGACAACAGAGGATGAGATGGTTGGATGGCCTCACTGACTCAATGGACGTGAGTCTCAGTGAACTCCTAGAGTTGGTGATGGACAGGGAGGCCTGGCGTGCTGTGATTCATGGTGTCACAAAGAGTTGGACACGACTGAGTGACTGAACTGAACTGAACTGAACACCAGAGCTGGTCACATGACTCAGACCTGACCAATCAGAACATCACACTCCCAAGGATAATGATTGGTTCAGAGATAAGCAAGGTAATCAATCAGAACCTATGACATTGAAAGAAATTATTTTGTTTTGGTTTTGAGGTATTTTCAATACTACAGAAAAAGAAACATACACTCAAACTTCTCACCATCCCATATACCTCTCTCCAGAGTTGACCTGGATGGCTTTAGTTATGAGCTGCTGGCTGCCATTTTCCTCCATGTGAAATCTTAAAATGAAGCCCCTCTGGGGACAGGAGAGCTATAGCACAGAGAGAAACCGAGCTCTGGGGACACTACTGAAGTCCCTAAGTCAGGACACTACTGGAGTTCCTAAGTCCTGACACCAATATATCCACTGAGTTTTTAATTAACTGACCTCTAAAGAGATTTGAACTGTTTTCAGTCCTTGTTCAGTCCAGAGCTCTTTTCAATCCTTTACACTTTAAAGTAAGTCTAACAACAATTGTCACCCTGCTTATTTAACTTCTATGCAGAGTACATCATGAGAAATGCTGGGCTGGAAGAAGCACAAGCTGGAATCAAGATTGCTGGGAGAAATACCAATAACCTCAGATATGCAGATGACACCACCTTATGGCAGAAAGTGAAGATGAACTAAAAAGCTTATTGATGAAAATGAAAGAGGAGAGTGAAAAAGTTGGCTTAAAGCTCAACATTCAGAAAACGAAGATCATGGCATCTGGTCTCATCACTTCATGGGAAATAGATGGGGAAACAGTGGAAACAGTGTCAGACTTTATTTTTGGGGGCTCCAAAATCACTGCAGATGGTGATTGCAGCCATGAAATTAAAAGACGCTTACTCTTTGGAAGGAAAGTTATGACTAACCTAGATAGCATATTGAAAAGCAGAGACATTACTTTGCCAACAAAGGTCCATTTAGTCAAGGCTATGGTTTTTGCAGTGGTCATGTATGGATGTGAGAGTTGGACTGTGAAGAAAGCTGAGCGCCAAAGAATTGATGCTTTTGAACTGTGGTGTTGGAGAAGACTCTTGAGAGTCCCTTGGACTGCAAGGAGATCCAACCAGTCCATTCTAAAGGAGATCAGCCGTGGGTGTTCTTTGGAAGGAATGATGCTAAAGCTGAAACTCCAGTACTTTGGCCACCTCATGTGAAGAGTTGACTCATTGGAAAAGACTCTGATGCTAGGAGGGATTGGGGGCGGGAGGAGAAGGGGATGACAGAGGATGAGATGGCTAGATGGCATCCCCGACTCGATGGATGTGAGTTTGAGTGAACTCCGGGAGTTAGTGATGGACAGGGAGGCCTGGCATGCTGTGATTCATGGGGTCGCAAACAGTCGGACACGACTGAGCGGCTGAACTGAACTGAACAACAATTCAATTTTTTTTTTTTTTTAAAGAGATTTATGGGAATTTCCTGGCAGTCCAGTAGTTAGAACTCCACTCTTTCATGCTGAGGAGTGCAATCCCTGGCCAGGGAACAAAGATCCCACAAGCTGTCCAGCATAGCCAAAAATAATAAAGTGATTTATAATTCACCTTTCCTACAGTACTGGAGCGGAGAAAGCAATGGCACCCCACTCCAGTACTCTTGCCTGGAAAATCCCATGGGTGGAGGAGCCTGGTAGGCTGCAGTCCATGCGGTTGCTAAGAGTCGGACACGACTAAGCAACTTCACTTTCACTTTTCACTTTCCTGCATTGGAGAAGGAAATGGCAACCCACTCCAGTGTTCTTGCCTGGAGAATCCCAGGGATGGGGTAGCCTGGTGGGCTGCCATCTATGGGGTTGCACAGAGTCGGACACGACTGAAGCGACTTAGCAGCAGCAACAGTACTGGAGACTTGAGTTTGATCCCTGAGTCAGGAAGATCCCCTGGAGTAGGAAATGACCACCGACTCCATATTCTTGCCTGGAGAATTTCATGGACAGAAGAGCTTGGTGGGCTACAGTCCATGGGCCCACAAAGAGTCAGATACAACTGAGTGATTAACTGTCATTTACTGAGCATCTGCTGTATGCCTAGCTCTCTGCATATGCTGTTACATTCAATCTGCACATTAGTCAAGTGTGTTGTTTTATTTTACCTTTCAATAGATGAAGGAACAGGACTCAGAGAGTGGCGCAACTGGGTAGGCAGGAAGAATGACAAATAAAGCTGACAGAGCTCACAAAATAGAGATAAGGAAAAGAAGCAACCACAAAAATAAATCTCCCTGCAGGATTCAAGTCCTTGATTCCAGTTTCTCTGAGTCCCAGCTGCATCCCTGTTGCTTCCGTCATTTCCTTGTTTTAGAGATATCTAGCTCCTGTTCAACGATAAAATGTGCCTATTTGCCAGCCATCCATATTTTTCAACCAGAAGATTACATATGTCAAAATGAGAGATGAGTAGGAGAGTGAGAACTAAGATTTTTGTAGACTAAACACCTCTCCATCATTACGGACAAATAGAAAATATGAACTAGGTGATTTCTAAACTTATACAGAGTGAAGTAAGCCAGAAAGAAAAACACCATTACAGTATATTAACGCATATATATGGAATTTAGAAAAATGGTAACAGTAACCCTGCATGCGAGACAGCAAAAGAGACACAGATGTATAGAACAGTCTCTTGGACTCTGTGGGAGAAGGTGAGCGTGGGATGATTTGGGAGAATGGCATTGAAACATGTATAATATCATATGTGAAATGAATCGCCAGTCCAGGTTTGATACATGATACAGGATGCTTGGGGCTGGTGCACTGGGATGACCCAGAAGGATTGTATGGGGAGGGAGGTGAGAGAGGGGTTCAAGATGGGGAACATGTGTACACCCGTGGTGGATTCATGTTGATGTATGGCAAAACCAATACAATATTGTAAAGTAATTAGCCTCCAATTAAAATAAATAAATTTACATTAAAAAAATTATAAAGTAATTAGCCTCCAATTAAAATAAATAAATTTATATTTAAAATAATAATAATATAAAGTTGTAGCAGAAAAAAAAACCTTCCTCATGTGTTTAACTCTGTGATTTTTTTTTTAATCTACAGGTAAAAAAACACACAGAGAAGGCTCATGTCTTGCCAATCCACACAGGATCAACTGTTTCTATGACTGCTATCTTAAAACTTTAGTTAGTCCAAGACAAATTAACACATTTTTTTCTCCATTCCAGGCATATCTGCTATTTCCAGTCCATATAAGTCATACTTTTTTTTTTCTTCTCGTTTTAGGTATCTTTTGAGAAATGTCTGCTTTTCGCTCTACAG
Organism: Bos indicus x Bos taurus; assembly: GCF_003369695.1. Taxonomy (NCBI): domain Eukaryota; kingdom Metazoa; phylum Chordata; class Mammalia; order Artiodactyla; family Bovidae; genus Bos; species Bos indicus x Bos taurus. Next base: position 25,689,382 of record NC_040092.1, on the reverse strand, counting down.
AAACCAGACGTAGAAGATTAGACTATGTGGGAGGGTTGGTGGTAGGAGTTGAGCTCTTTCCCGTCACTGATTGGAAGATGCCCTCTTGTGCCTTGAATGTTGTTTCAGACACTTATGGAATCAGCATTCAGAGGTGTTATCTTGGACAATGCTTATCAGGCCCCCTAAAGGCCCCTTTCCAAGAGATGGTCTCCGGACCAGCACTATGGTTGCCCCTGGCACTCTCGCCGCTATTGTCCTGTGTTTAACTGCAGCAGAAAACAAGCAGGAGGAGAATCATTTTCCTCTTCCTCTTCCGGTTAGTCTCGCAACTTCAGCGCCCATTGGTGGAACCTAACAGGAAGAGGCTGGATGTGGAAGTCGGGAAATGTAGTTCTCCGACTCTCAGCCCACTATAATGGAGCAGAGCACGGGAGGGTAGGAGTAGGACTGAGATCAAGGAGAAACACAGCCTATGTTCTATCCCACCCAAGCCTCACCTTTCCCTTTGCCAACTTCTCATCATTAATTCTCAGATTAGATTTTTCAGAAAGGGCATCCTAGAACCCAGAGACCAGACAAGTCCTCTTGGGTTCAGGGTTTTTTGTGTTTTGTTTGTTTTTCTGTTCTGGCCATGCTATGCAGCATGTGAGATCTTAGTTTCCTGACCAAGCATTGACCCTGTGTCCACTGCAGTGCAAAGTGTAGAGATTTAACCACTGGACCTCCAAGGAAGTCCCAAGTCCTAAATTAGCCTGTGCGGCCCCTTCCTAACTCTCATAACCCCTATGTTTTTTGTTTTGGTCATTTATTTATTAATAGTCTGCATAATTTAATTTCATGAAAGAAAATGTTGAAGAGAATAGGCAAAACTCTTTTTTTTTTTAACTTTTATTTTATTTTTAAACTTTACAATATTGTATTAGCAAAACTCTTTCAAAAGAGGAAGAAAGAAGTTTCAAGCCAAAAAAAAAAAAAAATACCATTTTCTTCTGACTCAGTGCAACCACATTTATCAGTTTGTGCCAGTGATCTATCAATTCAAGTAAAGTCTTACAAACCTTGATGCAGTAAGAAAGTTCTCTGTGTGTTTTATTGAACAAAAGATTACGGACATTCCAATATTTTAGATATAGAGGCTTAAATGCCTATCGATAACTATGAGACTCTTCAAAGGGAGAGAGGGAAGTAAATTCATTTAAGGTCCCATGAAAACCTGTAGCAGTTGACAGGACTGGTTTTCCAGGTAGGATTCTGGTGCAAAGACACGGGGTAGAGCTTTGGTGAATCAGAAACTATAGAAGGATGTGCTTCGTCATGTCTGACTCTCTGCAGCTCCGTGGACCATAGCTTGCCAGGCTCCTCTGACCATGGAACTTCCCAGGCAAGAATACTGGAGTGAGTTGCCATTTCCTACTCAAGCAAAATATAAAACAGAGTGAGGTCAGGAGAGGATCTGACATGGAAATCTCAATAAGCTTCTACTAGGAAAGAACACAGAATCATAAGACTTCAGTCTTCTGGGAATTCGATGGATGGCAGAGGAGTGGCAGAGCATGAGTCTTCTCTGTGTGTTTCTTTACCTGTAGATTAAAAAAGAAAAGCACAGAATTAAAGAACATAGAGATGAGAGAAGGTTTAGAAATCACCTAGTTTAATTTTTCTCAACCTCAATTTGCCTAAAAATCACTGAGGAAGAGTTTTGAAATCAGAAATGCAATGTCTCCATCCTGGTGGCTTCTTGGAATTAGATTCTTTTTTTTAATTGGAGTGGAATTGCTGTACAATGTTGTGCTAGTTTCTACTGTACAACAATGTGAATCAGTTATATTTGTACATACATCCCTTCCCTCTTAAGCCTCCCTCCTTCCTCCCTGTCCCTCTCCTCTAGGTCATCAAAGAGCACGGAGCTGAGCTCTCTGTGCCAAACACCAGCTTCCTGCCAGCTATCTGTCTTACATCAGATCAGTCGCTCAGTCGTGTCCGACTCTTTGCGACCCCATGAATCGCAGCATGCCAGGCCTCCCTGTCCAACACCAACTCCCAGAGTTCACTAAGACTCACGCCCATCCAGTCGGTGATGCGATCCAGCCATCTCATGCTCTGTCGTCCCCTTCTCCTCCTGCCCCCAATCCCGCCCAGGTAGTGTATATAGGTGAATGCTTTCTCAGTTCATTCCACCCTCTCCTTTCCTTCTTTTGTCCACAAGTCCTTTCTCTATGTCTGCGTTTCTATTCCTGCCTTGCAAAGAAAATGTGGTACATGTGTACAATAGGATACTGCTGCTGCTGCTAAGTCGCTTCAGTCGTGTCCGACTCTGTGTGACCCCATAGATGGCAGCCCACCAGGCTCCCCCATCCCTGGGATTCTCCAGGCAAGAACACTGGAGTGGGTTGCCATTTCCTTCTCCAGTGCATGAAAGTGAAAAGGGAAAGTGAAGTTGCTCAGTCATGTCCGACTCTTAGCGATCCCATGGACTGCAGCCTACCAGGCTCCTCCGCCCATGGGATTTTCCAGGCAAGAGTACTGGAGTGGGGTGCTATTGCCTTCTCCGACAATAGGATATTACTCAGCCATAAAAAGGGATGCAATTGGGTCATCTGTAGTATTGTGGATGAACCTAGAGTCTGTCATATAGAGTGAAGTAAGTCAGAAAGAGAAAAACAAATATCATATATGAACACATATATGTGGAATCTAGAAAAATGGAATCAGATTTTGAAAGAGCTCTGTGGGTCATTTTGATGTACATTCTCAGGTAAGTCAAAGGACTGAGGCAATGCTTTCACTTTACAGGTAATGAGACCAAGCGATCTGACCCACATTTCTGCGTGCGTTTTGTCATGGAGACATCAGATGTCCATGAACCCTTTACCTTTCCCATGCCCCTGCCTTGGAACAGCTGTCTGGTTGGTTTTGTCCCCTGGGTGCAACTCAGACTGTATTTCACAGCATCTAATCATCCAGTGCTTTTGGCCAAGAGACAAGTTAGATCACCGGTATGCCTTATGGATAATAACCAGTGTGGCTAAAACTCTCAATTCTAGAGTCTAGCTCTGGCAGCTGGACTTCTCAGTGGCCCTAGGATGAGATTTTTCTGTCTGTGAAACCAGTGGAGTAGCCAAAATTTCAACAGCACAAACATCCTCATAGGAGGAATAACTGATTTTGCCCACCCTGTATTGCCTTACACAAAGACCCATGGACTTAAAGGAGAGCCATGACAAGCCTCTTTGTATGTACATGGATGCAAGCATGTGCCTCGTATGCGGTGCCTCATGTGTGGTCCTAGATAACACATGTGTTCTCCACTTGAATCGCTTTTGTGGAATAGCCTTATGGGGGTTTGGACTTTTTTTGTTATCGATTTGTAAAAGATGTTTACATGTCAGAGATTTAGCCTTATTTTTATATTTATGAAACAAATTTTTCCTCATTTTGTCATTTTTCTTTTGATGAATCAGTTAAATTCATCTGTCAAACCTAGAGAGGCCATTTTTATTGAGAATATTGTTGTTTCGTCGCTAAGTTGTGTCAGACTCTTTTGTGACTCTATGAACTGTAGCCCACCAGGCTCCTCTGTCCATGGGATTTCCCAGATAAGAATACTGGAATGGGTTCCCATTTCCTTCCCAGGGGATCCTCCCAGCCTACGAATCAGACCTGTCTCCTGTTTGGGACTCAAATTCTTTACCACTGAGCCACCTGGGAAGCCCCATTGAGAATGGAGAACAATTCTGTCATGCAGTTTTCACTTCTTTGCCATCATTGAATGTGTATCTTTTAAAGATGATTGCTGATCTGACTTATAAGGATAACATTTTTTTCTGTGAGACAGAGAAGGGAACGAAAAACTTGAATCTTGAGTGGTGTAGAATTAAAACTATATTGTTTGAGTACTTGGGCTGATTGAGTTGAAAGCAATGAATTTCTTAGGGTCACAGAAATAGTAAATGGAAAGGCCCTTCTTATTGCCAAGGTGATCCTATACAGCCTTCTCCTCCTCCTTGCACCTGTCCTCCATTTTCCCAGAATCTGTAAACAGACACTAGGGCTCTTTCCAGCCCTAGATCCCAGGATCAGCCTCCTGCCTGTAAAAGGAGTCTTTTCTGGGATCACTGGTGGCCACAGCTTAAAATGTTCCTGATCTGACCCCAAAAGGACCCATGTGTTCACCAAGAACAATGCTAGCAATGCCTTCAGCATTTGAACTCCAAAGTGGGACCGTCCCACGTGGACATGTGGATTTTCCTGGTAAGTTTTTGAAGAAGTAGGATACCTGTACATTTCTATGGGTTCCTGTACTTCTTTTAACACAGCACTTTTCATTTTATTGTTTCTGAAAGTGCAGCAGCAAAATGTTAAGGTCCAACAGAACTCCCAGACTTTGACAACTGAAATGCCAGCAGTGACAAATGGCTCTTTGGTTCCGTGGTGTTTCCCATGCATCCGTCAAATGGTACTACTCTTGTATAATGATTGGAAATATTCATCTTTAGGAGGAGCGCTGCGATCATTCAAGCCTCTGATTTCTGAAAAGTGACATTTTTTTCATTTTTATGAATTGCCATCTTATGGCATGACACACACAGGCACATGGCTGGCTAATTTTATAAAATAAGAAGAAAACACACACAAGAAGCTATAGGCTGCCTTCCTCTGAGGATTTCCTGGTTGCCTCAGTGAGATTAATTTCCATGGCCAGGCTGGGTGCACTCCTGCCTGGGAGGGTAGAGGCATGTATAATTTTATTTATGGCTGTGCTGGGTCTTTGCTGATGTGTACAGGCTTTCTCTACTTGAGACAAGTGGGCGCTAACTCTAGTTGCAGTGGGTGGGCTTCTCACTGCTGTGGTTTCTCTTGTTGCAGTTCCTGGGCTCTAAGCTCATGGCCTTCAGTAGTCGCAGCTCATGGACTTAGTTGCCCCTTGGCATATAGGATCTTCCCGGACCAGGGATTGAACCTGTGTCCCCTGCATTGGCAGGCAGGTTCTCATCCACTGTACCACCAGGAAAGTCCTTTTTTTAAAAATAAATAATTTCACTGGATAGAGGCATTTAATTTTGGAGGACAGCTTATACCTGGGCAACTCTTAGAAAGTCTGAGATTTCCACCCCCTAATCAGAATGTAGACCCAGACCTTTTGAATTTCTACTCTGTGATTTTGATCACCTTGCCTGGTTTTACATTAGTGATGAAAATCAAAAATTTAGTTTTTTCCCTAGAGACTCTGACAGCATGATTGCATTCAAAATGGGAATTAGTGGCCAATAACTGAAATGTGTTTGAGTAAACTCTGGGAGTTGGTGATGGACAGGGAGACCTGACGTGTTGCAGTCCATGGGGTCGCAAAGAGTCGGACATGACTGAGCAACTGAACTGAACTGAACAGAAATAAAAATACAACAATTGTCTACCCTTTATACAATGCAGCCCAGCTGGGTGAGACCTGGAAATATACATTTTGCTTTCCTAAAATATCTAGAAATCAGTGGTGCTTTAGAAAAAGAATCAGTAATCTGTGAATAGACCAGATCAGGGCCCCTGCTTGTATCTGTAAATAAAGTTTTATTGGAACCCAGTCATGCATATTCACCTAATCACCTATGGCTATTCTTGTGCTACAGCAGTCAGAGTAGTTGTGGCAGAGCCTGTGTGGCCTTTAAAGCCTAAACGTGTGCTTTCTGGCCCTTTCAAGGAAAAGTTTGCTGACTTCTGTCTCAGAAGAAACTTTGCTGGCTTTCTCTACTAGAAGCAGAGTACAGCTACCAAGTGTCACAGACCACGACACCCTACACAGCCTCTGTCCTGGCCCCCATTAGGCTGTGGTTTGCCACTGTCATTGCAAATACCAAAACTTCTCCATCATCTGTGCAACAAATAGGCTGGCGAGATGAGGCGAGGGTCAGTCATTTACTGGTTTATTAGTCCCTTCAGCAAGAAAGTGCCTGGTACTTTCTGTTCCCTCAAGAGCTTTATGATTTCTATGGAGCTTTTTATCATCATTTGGACGACCTTCACTAAGGTATCTACAGGGCCCTTCTAATACTGTTCTCTCAAAAAGATGATTAAAGCAAAGATATTGTGGTTGCGAGAAGACTGCTACATCAGCAACTTCATCTTTAGTAAGAGAAGGAGAAAGGGGACATATGAGGTAGTGGGATGTGAGCCCAATGTGATTAAGACATTATAAATGTTAATTCAAATCATCCCATCACCTCACATGGCCGCTCATACTCTCCCTTCACCAGCATGGCCACCCACACCCTCCCCCTCATCAACATGGCCGCCCACACCCTCCCCCTCATCAACATGGCCGCCCACACCCTGAGCTTCACCTGTAATGAAACATGGAAGAGAAATAATATCTATATATGTATCTTACTGTAACCTAGTATCTCTTTGTAAATATAATTTCATAAGGTCCATTTTTATATGATTAATGAGAAATGTAAACCATAAACTCAGCATCAGAAAGGCACAGAGGCAAGACTCTGCCTACCCTGTGTCTGCAATTTCCCAGAGGGAAGAAAACCTTGTAATAATTGGGCCAGTGCTAGAACTTGAAAATGAACATGGAAACCAGCTATGGTTTGTGAATGTAAGTCAAGGTTCCATTGACACTGGCACCATGAGCAAAAGGCTCACTTCACACCAACCTTGTCACTCTCGTGTCTGAACAAGTGGAACCACTGCCTACATGTATTAGTAGAACAGATCTGACAGTATCCCATGAATCATGGTTGTTGCCTAGCATAGTCTCATAGAAGACAAAGTCACCAAATACCAGTCAAAAAGCCAATTGATAAATCTAGGTTTGACTTGGTTGGGTGACTGACCTAGGAGCCTTTCCTTCCCACCCACTTCAGCAGATAGTGCAGGAGACCAAGTCATCTTTTATCTCTGGACTCCCCATTAGGACCATTGCGGCAACCATCCCCTTCTTCTCCAAGCAATGGAAAACAACAAAAAAGGGCAACACTCAGCAAGTTACTACCACTATCCAATTCTATATTCCTAGAGTTTCAATCAGCAAACTGCCAAGAACCTGATTTATATCTGGAAGAGACAACAGCATTGACATGCACCTAACCTCATGGTTGGTTAAGGTGGATTCAAGGAAGCTTAGAGGTAATGTGATGGTGAGGGCAGGAGGAGAAGGGGACGACAGAGGATGAGATGGTTGGATGGCATCACCGACTCAGTGGGCATGAGTTTGGGCAAACTCCAGGAGTTGGTGATGGACAGGGAGCTTGGCATGCTGCGGTTCATGGGGTCGCAAAGAGATGGACACGACTGAGTGACTGAACTGAACTGAACCGAACTGACTGATGGCCCATTCCAAGGTAATAATCACAGGGAGTCTTTCTGTGGACCAATCTCTTCCCTGGATTCACTTCATGAATTTTATGAATCTCTCCTCTATATTTCTCTTTTTCTAAATCCTTTATTCCTTTTCAACTGTTCTGTTCATGTTTATACAATGTATGGTTCAGGATGATATGTTTAATATATATATATTTTTTCTTCATGGTGTTTTTCCTTCCTTCTCAACCTTAGCCTTTGGTTGCAGGTCTGTGCCCCTGGCACCGATTCAGAGAAAGGATGTTGCAGCAGAAGAAAGAATACAAACCTTAGAACCTGGCCTCTGAGGGGGGTTGGGGTATAAAATGAACACAATGCATTACATCCAGGCTCCCTTTAGGGATAGATACTGTTTTCCTGGGAAAGTAGGGAGCAAAGAGAAGTGACAAGGGAGACAGAGTTATGAGCCCAACCTTCTCTCGGACAGAGCTAGAAATATCATCCTCAGGCAAACTGGTCTCCATCAGACATCCACAATAATGTCTACCCTTGGTGTCCATCCTTCAACCCATCACTCACCCATGCCTCAACAATGACACCTCTCTCCCTAAGACTTGGATCAGTTTACTCTGTATGGGAACTTACCCTACAGAGGCCCAGAGGAGGTCCTGGACATTTGGTGGGAAGGTGTTATGGAGTGGAGGAGAGTCCAGGGATCTGTATGTGGGGGACTTTGTTTCTAGAAAGTGTAACCATATTCCTTCTCACCGTCAGGGAGGAAGATAACATAATGAGAGCAGAACACCACCCTTTCGGCCTAGACAGTTTTCATATTAGCTATGTCCAAAACTGAATATAAACAGTGAAATATTAGCCATAAATATTCCATATATACAGTGGAATATTAGCTATAAAAAAGAATGAAATAATGCCATGTGCAGCAACATGGATGGAACTAAAGATTATCATATTATGTGAAGTCAGACAAAGAGAAATACCATATGATATCATTTTTATGTGAAATCTAATTTTTAAACAAGGACACAGGGCTTCCCTAGTGGTCCAGTGGTTAAGAATCCACCTTGCAGTGTAAGGGACACCAGTTCAATCCCTGGTCCAGGAAGATCCCACATATTGTGGAACAACTAAGCCCACATGCTGTAAGTACTGAAGCCCACGCGCTGCAACTACTGACGCCCAAGTGCCTAGAGCTTGTGCTTCACAGCAAGAGAAGCCACCATAATGAGAAGCCTGTGCGCTGCAACCAAGAGTAGCCCCTGCTCACTGCTCTAGAGGAAGCCCACGTGCAGCAACAGAGACCCAGCACAGCCAATAAACAAAATAAATAAATAAGTAAATCTTTTAAAAATGATACAAATGAACTTACATACAAAACAGAAACAGCCTCACAGACATAGAAAACAAATTTATGGTTACCGAAGGGGAAGCGGGGGGTAAATTAGGAGCTTGGGGTTAGTGTACACAGATTACTGAATATAAAATAGATAACCAACAAGGACCTACTGTATAGTACAGGGAACTATGCTTGATATTGTGTGATAACATATATGAGGAAAAAATCTGAAAAAGAATGAATACATGTATATGTACAAGTGAGTCACTTTGCTGTATACTTGAAACTAACACAACACTTTAAATCAACAACAATTCAACAAAAATTTTAAAAATATATATTTAGGATGGCAAAATACTTCATCTATGGAGTCCATACTCATGTTTTAGCTCTATTTTCAATTAATCAATAGCTTTATAATGTCAAAAAAAATGATCAGGTCTCACATAACAGTTCTGACCTCCAGCTTCTAAAAATGGAGAAGGCAATGGCAACCCACTCCAGTACTCTTGCCTGGCAAATCCCATGGACAGAGGAGCCTGGTGGGCTGCAGTCCATGGGGTCGCTAGAGTCGGACACGACTGAGCGACTTCCCTTTCACTTTTCACTTTCATGCATTGGAGAAGGAAATAGCAACCCACTCCAGTGTTCTTGCCTGGAGAATCCCAGGGACAGGGGAGCCTGGTGGGCTGCTGTCTCTGGGGTTGCACAGAGTCAGACACGACTGAAGCGACTTAGCAGCAGCAGCAGCTTCTAAAGATAATTTTAAAAAGGAAGATCAGACCATGCTTGGCTCCTGCCTCTGAATGGCAGCACTGGACTGGAGCTATGTGCAGGCTGCCTCTGTAGACAGAACATCAGCCTTCAGTCGTTCTTATCTGAACACTGAGTTCCCTCATTTTGGGGATTTTCCTAGACCCTGTAGGCATTCCAATTTGCAGCTGCGGAATTGTGAGAGGAGAAAGTCCTGCCCTTGTTTTGATCACTGTTATTGAACTAATTGGCTACTTTGCTAAATTCCTGGTGCTATCAATATAGCTAATTACCTGTCATCTGTCACCAAATAAACTGATCAGCATAAGGGACCAGGACTAATAGGAATGCCACGGGAGTCTTTAGTCTTCCCCTCTATTCCACCATCTATTTTGTTGTTTTACTTCTCATGAGTCTAAAAGGTCACTTGAACATTTTCATTTCCTCACTTTTTTCCCTCCGCTTTTAATTTTCATCCCGAATACCTTCCATCTCGATCAAGGACTGTCAACATTTTACTCTGTTTTCTTCTGTGTATATGTGTGTTTGTGTGTGTGTTTCTCTTTCTCTCTCAAATTTGTTGCCAATACTGAACCACTTGAAAGTAAACCACAGACATTGGGACACAGGCTGCTTCACCTCTTAATCCTTAAAGAAGCATCTCCTGAGAGTAATGATGGATTTCATCCTCCATAACCACAGAACATGAAATTATTATTGCCTTTATCAAAATAACTCTAATTTCATAATATATTCTAATGTTCAGCCCATATTCTAATTTCCCAAAATATACTCAAGTATCTTTTAGAGTATTAAAAAAAATGTTTTACATGTTTCCTACCTTCTCTTTCTTCAATATTGTCCTTTCGAATTTATAATCTACTGGCCTGAGAAGTGAGCATATGTTACAAAGTTTTCCAAAACAATACTAGGCCTTCTCTCCTAGGAAGACCAGAAATCCCTGTTTTTCAGTTTGTATTTCTTTTTTTTTTTTTAATTTAGATATATATGTTTGGTTTTTATTTGTTTATTTTATTTTATTTATTCTGGTTGGGTCTTGGTTGCTGATCAGGCTTTTCTCTAGCTGCTGTGAGCAGGAGCTCCTCTGTTGCGGTGGATAGGCTTCTCACTGCAGCGGTTTCTTGCTGCAGAGCATGGGCTCTGGGGTGTATGGGCTTCAGTAGTAGCAGCAAACAGGCTCAGTAGTTGTGGCAACAGGCTTAGTTGTCCCTTGGCGTGTGGGACCTTCCCAGACCAGGTTTCCTATCCTTGTATTGCAAGGTGGACTCTTTACCACTAAGTCACCAGAGAAGCCCCCAGTTACTATTTCTGAGTAGTAAATTACTGCAAAACTTAGCAACTGAAAGGTATTTTCTATGCTCATGGGTTCCGAGGGTGAGTGGCATGCAGATTGCTTTTATCTGCTCCATGAATCTGGGCCTCACCTGGGAAGACTTTGAGGCCAGGACCTGGAGTTATCAGAAGGCTTGTTCACTCTCAAGTCTCAAGGTGTTTGGGCTGGAAGCACTTGAGGACTTGGAGGGCTGCCTGCATGCCTACTCATGGCTTCCCCACAGCATGGCGGCCAGTTGGTTTAATTCATGGTGGCTCAGGGCTCCGAATGTGACTATTTCAACTGAGTGTGCTTTTGTGAAAGCCAGTGTCACTTCCACTGTACAATTAGAAGCCCAGCTGAACCCCAAGCGGGGGAAAAATAGACTCAAGCTTGTGTCAAGTGCAAGGACCATGTATAGATAATCACATGGGAAGGAAATGTCATTAAGGCCATCTTGGGGGGGGGGGGGAAATCTGCCTTACCTTGTAGGATGCACCTAATTGTGCCTTGGAGCTTTGCTCATCATATTGTCACATCCCATATTTCCCATTCTCTTTTTACCTTTTCAGGAAAGATCATTTTTCTTATTCCTCTGAAGAAATAAATTCATCTTCCCACAAGCTCCCCCTTCCTCCTGTTTCACACTCCCCTGCTTCAGGCACACATGAAGCTCCTTCCGGTTCTGAATAGGTGAGCCTTCACTGATTTATTCACCTACATCTGCTTCCACGGAACTGGAGATGAAATAATCTTAGGTGTGAATGCAGTCTGCAGCATCCCAGTGTGACTGCACTCCCCTCCCTGAGCGACTGTTAGTCCCCCAACATGGATACCGTGACATGCAGTAGACAGCCTTCCCCTCCGTGTGTTAGGGGAAGTACTGACAGAAACTGCCCACCCTAGCCAGGCATCACAGCAACCATTTGCATGTATTATTTGATGAGGGGAGATCCTGGTAAGGAACACAGAACTAGCAAGCCACCACCAACTGGAAGAATTTGGGAAAGGTCAAAAGGACACTCCAGTTCATATGTCCTATCAACCTCCCAGAATCCTCCTCCCTGGAACTCATCTTGTCTGAGCAATGTGCACACCACTTGGAGGGACTCTGAGTCAGAATGATTGGCCAGAGACTACCTGGACACTAATCCTATCACAGTAAAACCCAGACTGTGAGTCACGGGGCAGAGCAGTCCTCCTGGGTTCCCTGACCCTCCTACTCTCTGCCTGGGTGCCCCTTCCCAATAAAGTCTCTTGCTTTGTCTCCTCGGACAATTCATTTCCAAATGTTAGACAAGAGCCCGCTCTCAGGCCCTGGAAGGGGTCCCCCTTTCCATAGCAAATGGATTCATAGACTCACATCCTCTACCCTCCCCAACTCTTTCTTGCAAGGCTCTGCCCTTGGTAATTGCTTTTGCTGTTTAGTTGCTAAGTTGTGTCAACTCTTTTGTGATGCCATGGTCTATAACCCACAGGTTCCTCTGTCCATGGGATTTCCCAGGCAAGAATACTGGAGTGGGTTGCCATTTACTTCTCCAGGGCATCTTCTCGACCCAGGGATCAAATGAACCCACATCTCCTGCAATGAGAGGTGGATTCTTTACTACTGAGCCACCAGAAAAGCTCAGCTCTTAGTAACCACAAAACTTTCCAACACCATTAGAATGGATTTGGTGTTAGCTGTCAAACTGTTTTCCCATAAACAGATTTCAATACTCGGAAAGTAAACTCATTAACATACTACAGCCACTATTTGGGCAAGTGGAGCTCGCACTGGTGATTAACAAGGAGTTTCCATGCATTCCTTTTCTAAGGAGTTAGTGTTCTGGAATAGACAGCAGAGGCATAATTAAAGGTAGTAGTGTCATAGTCACTAATAACCTCGAGAGGAAGCTGCTTAGAGTTCTGTGTTATCCATAATTGAGTATGTAGTTAATGTCTGCACACCATTTATCTGACAGTATTTCAGCTCATTGATTTCTTGGAGTCCCCTGGCCCCACATTAACTTGCCTGTGCTGCAGATTTCAAGAAAAAACAAACATTCCACTGTGATCACATACATAGGGGAAAATGTTTGTGGAGTACTTGGTTTTGCTTTGTTCAAACAAGTCAAATTTCAAAGTGACCCTAACTGACAATAGCCAAGAAAACTATAAAGGAAGAACTTCATTATTATTATTCTGAAACTGTTGTACAATTGGTAATCTAGCAACATTCAGGAAGGTGGGGCCTGGTAGACTTCCCTGGTGGTCCAGGGGCTAAGGGTCCATGCTCCCAATGCAGGGGCTTCAATCCCTAATCAGGAAAATAGATCCCACATGCCAGAAGGAGACAGAAGATCCCACATGCCATAACTAAGGCAAGGCACAGCCAAACAAATAAATAAATAAATATTTTGAAAGGAAAGTAGGGTCTGGGTGGGAAAAGTAAAATTATTATTTCAAGAATTCTTTTAAAATAATGAGAGATTTAGCAAAATGCGATGAGAAGAATATCTCTCTTCTGCGTCCTGAATGTGACAAAAGACAAGAATTGTTGGAGAGACAGTGGTGTTAATGAAACAAAAATGGAATTAACCCCAACTGAAATAAACCTCATCAAAGAGGAGAGTAAAATTCGTATGCCTGCCTGCTAAGTTGCTTCAGTCATGTCTGATTCTTTGTGACCCCATGGACTGTAGCCCACTGGATTCCTCTGTTCATGGGATTCTCCAGGCAAGAATACTGGAGTGGGTAGCCATTTCCTTCTCCAGGGGAATCTTCCCGACCCAGGGATCGAACCCAAGTCTCTTACATCACCTGCATCTGCAGGTGGGTTCTTTACCACTAGTGCCACCTGGGAAAAATTTTATATGTTTAAACTTATATATATATTTATTTACTTATTCTGTCTTCAAAGTTTTGGAGGGAAGGGGGAATCTTTAGTCAGAGTTGAAACATTCCAGTAGCTAGAAACTGGTTAGTCACTAAACTCTAGTATGCCTTTCTGTTGAGTGAAAATAAGTTCCATGTCTGTTATTTTTGTTAGAATATTGACAGGTAAGGTCCCCCCACCACGATTTACAGATGCATTTGCATTGCCACCTCCCACCCCTCAAAGGAAATGTATGTAAATTGAGTTTCTATCTCTAAATTGTCTTTCTCTTCAGAGTACGGTTTCTTTAAAATTATAAAGGAAAAATAGAAAGAAGAATGAGAAATGAGATGAGGTGTTTTTCTTTTCTTTTGGTCTTTCCGCCTCACCTCCCACCCCCACCCCCATGCATCCTCCATCTAGGACCCTTTAGAACTTCCTCCCGCCATCCCCAAACTCTTAAGTGCAATTCCTAGGCCATCTTTAATGACTAAAATTCTTCATTCTGCCTTCCGAGAATGACGCTGAAAGCTCGCCTTCTCTGTACACCAGTGCCCAATCGCACCTTGGAGTCAGAGTTTTGGGTGAAGTACAAAAAAATAGCTTTATTACTTTGCCAGACAAAAGGGGCCACAGCGGGCTAATACCCTCAAAACCGTGTGCCCCAACGTGGAGAGGATAGTGAGAAGTTTAATAGTAATGGTTCAAAGAGGCCATGATCAGCTTATGGACACTCTTCTGATGGGTTGGTGCTGAAGACAGTAGAAGTCAGCATCATCAACCTTCAGGTCCATCTGGCCTGGAGTCTACATGCTTGCAGGCAGAGTACATATCATTATTAATCATTAACTTCTCCCACCTGGCGGGGGTTTCAGTATCTGCAAAATAGCTCAGAGATATTGTGTGTATCTCCTGATGGGAAAAGAGAACCTTGCCCCAAGGCTGCTCTTGACTTTTTCTCCCTGGCCTTGCATCTCCTACTTTCCCTAATTAATAACTGCTTGAACCTTTCCATTGGAACTCAGGGAAGGTCATGGAGCCTGAATGAAGGCTGTTTCCTATAATCCAAGAAATAGGGGACACAGAAAGGCTTTGTACCCAGGAGCCCCACAGGGCTCTGCTTGGTGTTAGAAACTCCATTTAAAAATGTCCCAGGTGTCCTGTTCTTAACAGAAGATCCAATTCTGACACCAATTACAATGTGTGGGTTTTTCCCCATCAGAGAGCAGTTCTCAGAAACCAGCTGCGTGTCCTACAATTCAACTCAATTGACACCCTCTACCAGGAGACAATATCAGACCCCACAAGTTGAGAGTTCGGTCCTACACAATGGCCCCCCTCCCCCACTTCAGATGCCAATGGCAAGTCCAGTCGTCACCTGTGCTTCTCACCAACTGGTTATTGATTAGACTCTAAGAGGTTTCCTCGACCTCCTCCTTGGGTTTGATTAATTTGTTAGGTCAGCTCACAGAACTCAGAAAAACATATTACTTACTAGGTTAAAGGCTATAACTCAGTGACAGACAGATGGAAGAGATGCATAGGGTGAGGCATGGGGAAAGATACGGGGCTTCCAAGCTCTGGGCTCCACTCTCCCTTTATCTTCATCTGTTCACCCACCGGAGAGCTAACACCATTTGGGGGTTCTTTTGGGGTTTTTACGGAGGCTCCATTACATGGGCATGATTGATTAAATCATGGGCCACTGGTGACTGATTCAGCCTCCAGCCTATGTTCCCCTCCCAGAGGTCAGGGGTTTGGGGCTGAAAGGTCCATCTCTCTAATCACAATGAAACAGGAGGGAAGGGTGCAGTGCAAACTTTAAAAGAATGACATAGCCCTGAGGACACAACATAAGCTGATTGGAACCAAATGGGCCCAAGATGGCAGACAAGTGGACTTCCACTAGACCTTGAGCCTCAGTATGAAAAGTGAAAGTCGCTCAGTCATGTCTGACTCTCTGCAACCCCATGGACTATACAGTCCATGAAATTCTCCAGGCCAGAATACTGGAGTGGGTAGCCTTTCCCTTTTCCAGGGCATCTTCCCAACCCAGGGATCAAACCCAGATCTCCTGCATTGCAGGCGGATTCTTTACCAGCTGAGCCACAAGGGAAGCCCTGAGCCTCAGTATACACACACTCTAACATTTCAGCATACTAAATGACAACCTACAGGCACCAGGATGGCTCCAAGGCCAATCATGAAGGTCAAAAAATGGGCAGTGGCCCAATTCCTGGAAATGTCCATCCCTTCCTTAAAATAATTGGAATAATCCTCCCACTCATTAACCTATGAAATTAGTGTTAGTCATTCAGTCAAGTCTTGGGGTTGCAACCCCACAGACTAGCTTGCCAGGTTCCTCTGTTCATGGGATTCTCCAGGCAAGAATACAGGAGTGGGATGCCATTCCTTTCTCCAGGGTATCTTCCAGACACAGGGATCAAATCCAGGTCTCCTGCATTGCAGGCAGATTCTCTACCGTCTGAGCCACCAGAGAAGCCTGCCTATGAAATTACCCAGCCCTTTAAAAACTAACGATATCAGATTTCAAGGCCCCTCTTACCTTCTGAGAGGGCCCACCCTCTGTGCAGTGTGTTTCTCTCTAAATAAATCCACTTATTATCTATCACTTTGTCTCTCACTGAATTCTTTCTGTGATGAGACATCAAGAATCTGAGCCTCAGTAAGTTCAGGTACCAGGTGAGTGATTCTAAAAAAAAAAAAAAATGGGTTGGAGTCCCACGCAGGGTTTTGGCTAGTTTCGAGTTCCAACCACGTAGGTTAGAGTCCCAATATGAAAGGAAAGGTTTCAAAGGAGGCTTCACAGGCAACCAGTATCCACCCCCTCTACACAGGCACTTTCCAAAAGTTGCCTCATTAACATAACAAAAGACACAATCACCCCTCCCATCCAGGCTTCCCAGGTGGCGCTAGTAGTAAGGAAATTGCCTGCCAATGCGTGAGCCGAAGGATGCATGAGTTTGATCCCTGGTTCAGGAAGATTCCCTGGAGGAGGGCATGGCAACCCACTCCAGTATTCTGGCCCGGAGAATCCCATGGACAGAGGAGTCTGGCGGGCCGCAGGAGTCCGACATGACTTAGTGACTAAACCACCACCACCATATTCATCTACACTAGCTGCCACCAACCCCTTTTGCACCAGCTTCTTGTCGTTTTTGAATCTCCTCTCAAAACCATCTCTATCATTTCAGATATGGTGAGTGAGGTGAAGAAATTTCTCTCCCAAATAACCCAGTGCCTTCGTTTAACAGATACAGTGTAGTGGCTCCTCAGATACTGGCTATTATGGGCTTGATAGTGAGGTGCTGTTTGGATTCAAATTACTGACAGGAACGTCTCACCCGCTTCACACACACGCCCAGAAAAACACGTTTCTGCAAATTTCAGGATATTCACAGAGTGGGGAGAAAAGCGATGCTCGTGCTTTGTTCTCTTCTTTCCGCGACACACTTCTCCCTCCCCCTGTTTTGATTCCCGTCATCTCATTTCTTAAATTGGCTGAGTTGGAAGGAATTCACAGGGACTGGATTTGACAGCCGAGAAACGTTTTGCGTCATAAAAGCAGAACCGCTCCACAGAGCAAAATGACCACAGAGAGGAAAAAAAGTCTCCCTTTGAGAAGGAGAATTGCTAAGAGGGTTAGCTGGGATGAAACAAGGCTGTTTGTAGCCAACAAGGCTGTTTGTAGCCAGCAAGGCTCCAGGGCCCCTTCCACCCCTTGGGGAGCTGCCCACACCCAGAGCCACCTATAACCCAGTGATGTTTTCTACAGCAGCTGGGAGTCTTTCTAATTCTCCACCCCATATCCAGACCTGACCTCAGTTTCAGCTCACCTGGGAAGAGGATTGGGCTGCTGGTGCAACCTCACTTTTCTGCTATACTAGGACACACTAGGGAGAAGGCAATGGCACCCCACTCCAGTACTCTTGCCTGGAAAATCCAATGGACGGAGGAGCCTGGTAGGCTGCAGTCCATGGGGTCTCGAAGAGTCAGACACGACTGAGCGACTTCACTTTCACTTTTCACTTTCATGCATTGGAGAAGGAAATGGCAACCCACTCCAGTGTTCTTGCCTGGAGAATCCCAGGGACGGGGGAGCCTGTTGGGCTGCCGTCTATGGGGTCGCACAGAGTTGGACATGACTGAAGCGACTTAGCAGCAGCAGCAGCAGCAGGACACACTAGACCCAGAGACCAAGGAACAGAGGAAGGCTGGACTTAGGACATGGGGCCAGAGGGGCAGCCCCCCTTGCATAATTGGGAAGGGACTAAACCGGCTCAGCTTTGCAAGTCTGAAACCAACAGGACCCTGTGGGGCTCCTGGGCACGAAACCTTTCTGTGTCCCCTGTTCCCTGATTGCTGGAAATAGGCTTCATTCAGCCTCCAAGACCTTCCCTGGGACAGGTTCAAACAGTTGCTCATCAGGGGAGGAAAGTGAAAGTGAAGTAGCTCTGTCGTGTCCGACTCTTTAGGACTCCATGGACTGTAACCTACCAGGCTCCTCCCTCCATGGGATTCTCCAGGCAAGAGTACTAGAGTGGGTTGCCATTTCCTGCTCCAGGGGATCTTCCCGACCCAGGGATCGAACTCGGGTGTCCCGCATTCCAGGTAGACGCTTTAACCTCTGAGCCACCAGGGAAGCCCACCAGGGGAGGGAGGGGATGCAAAGACAAGGCAGGAGCAGTCAAGAAACACTAGTGTGGCCTTGCGGCAGGGTCCTGGTCCCAACCTCCATCACCCCCCTCCCCCAAGGGATACACTTAACAATATCTTGAGCTGTTTTGCAGACGCTGAAAACCCCACCAGGTGGAAGAAGTTACTTGTATGCTGCTCACAAGCATGTAAGACTTCAGATCTGTTGGAACCAGAAGCTCAATGATGCTGACTCCCATTTACCTCACCTCCAGTCCATCAGAAGAATGTCCATGAGCTGATCACACCCTCTTTGAGGGTGTTTCATTTTGTTTCATGTTATAGAAATTGAACCATTCTATAAAATTCCTCACTACTCCTTCCAGGTTGGGACACACAGTTTTGAGGACTTTAGCCCGCTGTGGCCCCCTTTGCCAGGCAAAGCAATAAAGCTATTCTTTTCTACTTCACCCAAAGTCCTGCCTCTGAGGTTTAATTTGGTGTCAGTGTACAGAGGCCAGATTTGACATCAGATCTTCTCCAAGCCTCATGAAATAAATGTAAATCCAGCGGCAAAGAAGTGCACTTTGCTAACTGAGGGATTCACTCAAGAGGAGAAAAAAAGGCAATGTGAGCGTCACAGCCCAATGGCATCGTAATGCCAGCCAAATTGACTTCTTTGGGTTTCCAAGAGATGGGAACCAATGCGTAGTTATTTTCTGAACCAAGCCTTAATAGAGTTGTCAGTGGATTTGTGGAAAGGACTACAGCAGCAAGAATCTCTGTTCTATGGGCTCTAAGGTGGGAACCTTATACAAGAGTTCAAGATTCATTGAAATAGCAAAAGACGAACGATTTAAAAATCAGTGATCCACATTTTACCATAACATTTGTCATGTAAGAAGGAAAAAAAGGAAGAAAAGAAGAGAAAAAAGAAGGTTCATAATCTCTAGCCATGTGGTTATTAAGATAAGAGACTAGCAGTTCACGAGAGATCTCTTAAGCAGGAAAGTGGTACAGATTAATTTCTATGCAAGCATTATACCCAGTTTTAAGGAACCTGTAAGAATCTAATAAATGGTTATGTAACAACCTAAATGGGAAAACATTTTTAAAAAGAACAGATACATGTGTATGTATGACTGAATCACTTTGCTGTATGCCTGAAACTAACACAGCATTGTTAATCAACTATACTATACACCAGTATAAAATTAAAAGTTAAAAAAAAAAATCTCATAAATGCGAAATGAGAAAAATAAATAAAAATGTGGGACTACAACTTGTCAGTCTGGGTATTCATGCAGATAATCCATTGAAGAAATGTTTTTTGAGCTCCAGGTACTATTCTGGGTGTTGGGGGTTCAGCATTTGGCAGATTGCCTTCCCATGTAGATTATGCCAACCAGAAGCCCAGGGATCCTGTTTCCAGAAGGAGGGGAAATGGAAACTGGACAGACAGATGCAAATAAATACGCATTACTGTGAGACCTTGTTGTGAGTGTTGTTCTGCTTCTGCATCTCTCCGTCTTTTTGTTGTTGTTGTTCTGCCTCCCATCTCTTTTCTGCCTCTGTTCTGCCTCTCTGTCACCATCTTTGACTCATGTGATGCTTTGGACAGTGGAAGAGATTAGGTATTTCATCTGGAACAACAGACAAACTAGTTTCTTAACAACTGCCACAGAAAACTCCTCTGGCAAGCAAAAAGGCAATCCTGTTTTTATGATGTTCCTTTTTCCTCTTTGCCTTTTCTTACAGGCACACGAAGCTGTGAAAGTCATTGATTTGTATTAAATCCCTGTCCTTCCAACTAGTAAAGCTATTGAAGATGTTCATATCTCACCTACAGATGACCTGCAACGGGTGACTCGCATAATGATAACTGGTCGCACTGACATGTTTCCTGCATTGTGTGGACAGCCTGCTTTAGCCCACCAGTATCCATTCCAGTTCTTCGGGCAGCAGCTCTCTACTATGGACTGAATGTTTGTCCCCCCAACCACCCTCCTTCCTGCAAAATTCATATGCCAGAATCCCACCCTCTAATGTGGTGGTGTTGGGAGGGAGGACCTTTGGGAGGTGATTAGGTCATGAGGTTGGAGCCCTCATGAATGGGATTAGTGCCCTTAGGAACAAGACACCGGAGAGCTCCCTCACCCCTTCCACCAGGTGAGGCACAGCAAGAAGATGGGATCTATGAACCAGGAAGTGGGCCCCACCATACATACAATCTGCTGGTGACTTCATCTTGGACGCTAGCCTCCAGAACTGTGAGAAATAGATGTGTGTTGTTTAAGCCACTGTTATATTCTATGATATTTTTGTTATAGCAGCCCTAATGGACTAAGACACACTATAGTTTTTTTCTTTTTTTTTAAATGACCTCTTCCTTATTGCATGTGGCCTTTTGTGGGGCTCTCCCTTACCAGCAGTGAGCAAGTAGCCCATTCTAGTGTGTCATGCTCTTTTTCAGCACTTTGAGTCTTTAGCAGAGTAATACAGGAAAGGGATGTGGTTGAAGTGACTCATTTCAGAGGTGATCCTCATAAGATTGGCCAGATATTTGTTCGTTTCTTCTGGTTTGCCAGATTGAAGATCTTTTAAGCCATTACTTTTTCAACCTCACCTTTCTTCTCTAAAACTCCAATGACACAAATATGAAATCTCGTGGTATAGTCCCAGATATCTCTATTTATTTTTAGTCTATTATTCTCTGTTTAGATTGAACGAGGAAATGGCAACCCACTCCAGTGTTCTTGCCTGGAGAATCCCAGGGACGGGGGAGCCTGGTGGGCTTCCGTCTATGGGGTCGCACAGAGTCGGACACGACTGTAGTGACTTAGCAGCAGCAGCAGATTGAACGATCTCCCTTGTTCTATTTTGTAGTCACTTGATTCCTTCCCCTATCCTGTCCATTCTGCTATTGAGCCCATTGACTGAGCTTTTAAATTTCATTTATTGTATTTTCCAGTTGGAAAGTTTCTGTTTGGCTCTTCTCTACATCTTCTACTTCTTTGCAGAGACTTTATGTCTATCTGCTGAAGATTTCTGTTTTTCACTGGTTTCAAGTCTGTTAGTGATTGTTGAAGCATTTTTACAGTGGCTGCTTTAAAATCCTGTCCTGTCTAGGAGAAGTTGGCCTCTATTGAGTGCTTCTTTTTTCTTTTTTCAAGTTGATGTATTCCTAATTATTTGTATGAAAAAAGATTTTTATCAAAATCTGGTCATGCTAGGTAAAACTTTGGATCTTGTTTAAACCTTCTGTTTTAACAGGATTCCTCTGACAAAATTCCAATGGAGTGGGAGCAATTAGTATTTCATTTCTGTCTAGATTCCTCACTCAACCTCCTTTGAAACCTGTGGGAAGAGTCCCTATTATTGCTGGGTGGGGGTGGGAATTCATGTGATCTGCTAGGCTCTACTGATAGCACTTTTTAAGGAGGGGGAGATCTGCCTCACTACTCTCCTCATCCATTGCCAGTGTGGGGAGGCTGGCCTTGTTAGCCCTGGAAGCTGTGTATGTGCAGGCCCACATTTGACCTTCTCTGACACTCTTCCAACAGAGGCATTGGAACACCTTGTTTCAACCAGGTGAGTCTGGAAATCTAGGCTCCCCACTCAAACTTTGCAGGCAAAGTGGGAAGTGAGGCCACAGTTTTTTTTTTTTTTTTTTTTGTGGTATGTGGCTGGAGCAGAGTAATTGTCTGAAGGTTTTCTATCTTGGGGGGCTGTTCCTTTTCTGTTCTGGGGTCTTTTCTTTCTTTTTTCCTGTTCTAGGGGCCTTTTGTCTACATCCACTGGCATTTCTAGTTACCAGCTTCTTTAGTACTAAGCAATCTGATATATGAGGCTTAAAGAAAACCCAGGAAAATGACCATTCTGTTGACCTATTTGGGCCCTGAGGTTTGTGTGAAATCTATTCTCTTCTCTTGACCATTCAGAATGTTTTTGTGTTTGTTACATATGCAATGTCTATGCAATTTAGCTGTACATAGGAAGAGACCTAGGAAAAAGTACATCTAATCCATCTTTGCAAAAGTGGAAATCTAAATTTCTAATGGTTAGAAAATACTAGGTGATATGAACAACAGTCTCTCATGTTCGACCAAATCCTTATCCCGCTGGACTCAAAGCCTCTTATATCATTATTATTGAATATGTTACCTTTGCTTTTCTCCTGTCTTATGATTCATTTTAGGTACTTTATCAGAAAAGAAAAAAAAGTGCATGGTCAATACTTGCTTTGTGAACTTTAAGCCATTGGATTCCTTTCCCAAACCTTCAGTCTAAATCTCTCACGCCAAATTACCTGCCTATGGGCAGAAACTCTAATTCCTGCTTTCATTTATTTATTTATTTATTTTTGTCTGCTGGTGATGGTCCCTGGAATTAGAGGACCACAGGCACAAAATGGAAACATTGCCCTCTCCCAGGCTGCAGATGAGCTGCCAGGCGTGTCACCTGCCCCGTAGAAGTTTGAAAAGCTGCAAACTTCAGAAACAGCTGCCGTCATGTTTCTGGTGCCTGTCAATATGGCGAAAAGCCTCTAGCTATCAAATTTGTTGGAAGCCTTTTTATTTAACAAGGTTTATTTTAAAAGCCAAATGTGTTTCTTTGTTGTGTGCTTCTGTTTGCTTCTTTAAGAAAATTCTGAAGCTAGCAGCATCAGGCAAAAAAGAGGTGTAAATGTAAAACATGTCCTTGTAGGGGGACAAGACCCTAGGAAAATTGGGGTAAGCTCAACTTTTCATTTTTCCTAGGTTTAGAAAGTACATGAAATTAATGTATGAACGTTGCATTGATTGGGGTCCTAGAAGGAAACAGAGGAAACATGAAATTGATATTGAGAAGACCAGGATGAAGAGGATCAAGAGAAGCCAACAACAGTATGGGATCGTGTGGTACTTTGGGACCATTGCCACATGGTGGGGGGGCGGGGTGCGGGCTGTTGCCATCCTAAAATTGTAGGACTATGGGGAGGAAGTGGTGCCAGAACCCAGACAGTGTGGCTTTAGAGAGGGCCACCTGATAGGGATTGTGATCTTTGGCAGAGGAAGAGCAGATAACCCATGGTGACCAGCAGGGAGGGAGTTGTGAGCACAAATACCTTGGATTTCCCCAATCTCTTGGCTATCATTGGCGAAACCCAACAAGAAGACAGAGACTAAGGCAGCCCACTGATGCAATACGTAAAGGTTCAGTCAGACAGAGAAGAGTAGAGCTTGGATCTGGAGGGACAAAGAGAAGATATCCAGCAGAGCATTCCAAGGGGAGAAGCAACAGTGAGTGTGCTGAGTCACAGGAAGCCACTTAGGTGCTTTCACGGCAATGTCTTGCTCAAGTTCTTTGGGCAAGATGCCCAGTCCTGCTTGTACTCCAGTATGACAGATAGGCCACTTAGTTTACAGTTCTTTCTGATCATAAAAGTAACCTTTGTCCATTGTTTTGGATGGCACATAATATAAAGAAGAAAATCACTCTAATTCCACTGCCCAGGAAAAGCGTGCACTTATTTTTTTGGGATTTTCTGGAAATGAGGTGTTTGGTGCTTACTTGTATCTCTATTGGATAACTGCCACATACGAGATTTTCAATCCATCTTTCTGTGATTTTGGTAAATTTCTCTATTTATTGGTAGAGTTTGGGGGGTAGGGAGGAGAATGCCCATCTCTGCCCTTGTCTGCAACAGTGCTTCATCTACATACAGCTAGAAAAAATTTCTCCACCTTAAAACTGACCTTTTCTCCTTAATCCAATCATCTTCACCTCCTTCAAAGTTTCTAGCTATTATATCTTAGGCGTTTTATTTTTTTCCATTACACATTGCCTGAAGCATGACTTCTGGAATCTTCCATGTATTCTGTTGTTACTGGATTTCTCTCTACATCTCTGCCTACAAGAACAAGGAGGAGAGAAAAGACAATGTCAGTCAAGCTTTAACTGTGCGCCAATTCACATTTCTTTCAGTAACTTGTCCAACTAGAATTCTCTGTGTAATGAGATGTATTAGTTTTCTAGGGTTACCATAATAAATTACCGCAACCTAAAACAATAGAAACATACCCTCTCATAGTTCTGGAGCCTTGACATCCAAAATCAAGGTGCCAAAGGGCCATGCTCCCTCTGAAGTCTCTGGCGGAGACTGCTTCCTTGTTTTTTCCAGCTTCTGACAGTGGCCATTAATCCTTGCCATTCCTTGGCTTGTAGTTGCTTAAGGTCTCTGTCTTTACAAGGCCATCTTTCCCCCTCTGTATCTGCTTCTCTGTATTCAAATGTCTTCTTTTTTTTTTTTTCAAGATTTTTTTGATATGGGCCATTTTTAAAAATTAATTAAATTTGTTATAATATGGATCAAAGACACATAAATGCATGTATATGAAATCTAGAAAAAATGGTACAGATGAACTGATTTGAGGCACAAGAATAGAGATGAAGACATAGAGGACAGGTGTGTGGACATGGTGGGGAAGAAGGGTGGGATGAATTGGGAGAATAGGGCCGACATATGTACACGGCCATGTGTGAAATAGACAGCTAGCGGGAGGCTGCCGTATAGCACAGGGAGCCCAGCTCAGTGCCCTTTGGTGACTTAGAGGGGTGGAATGGGGATGATTAGGAGGGAGGTCCAAGGGAGAGGGGATACATGTATAAATATGGCTGATAGACTTCATTGTAAGGCAGAAACCAACACAACTTTGTGAAGCAACTCTACCCCGATAAAAAATAAAAATAAGAAAAAGAAACTTTCCTTGCAGTAGGATATATCTGAGATTAATCACAAAGAAGAGAGGATCACATAGTTCATCTTCCCTGTGATAGGTTAAATTCTGTCCCTCACCGCCAGCCCCAAATATATGTTCAAATCCTAACCCCTGGTACCATAAACGTGGCCAAATATGGAAATCTACATGTGTAGATGTAATCAAGCTAAGATAAAGTCCTACTCAGTCAGGGTGGGCCCTCATCCAATAACTATTGTCCTTAAAAGAAGAAAGCAGGGACTTCCCTGGCAGGCCGGTGGTTAAGATTTCACAACTAGAGAGAGATGTTGCTGGGGTATAATGGATGGAAGACAGAAATGCAATTAAATCTCCATAATGCATAGGACAGTTCTCCACATTAATGCCTTATCTGAGAAAAACCTGTGTCTCTCTGCAAAATCCATTCCCCTAGATTTCCGTGCAGTGTTCTGCACCCACTTTTGTTTGAATGTCGTCTTCTCAGCCAGAACTTCCTTGACCATCTTTGCTAAAGTTGCAGCCCTCCACCTCCAACCAAACACTTTCTGACAGTCTCTCCAATATATTTTTCTACATAGCATGTATCACTTTTTAACAGACAGTAAGTCCCCTATATACAAACCTTCAAGTCAGGAGCTTTCAAAGATGCAAACATGTGTTCCATCAATGACAAACATGAATGAAATTGCAGCTTGCCCTCCATCTTCTATTGCTGATGATCCTTCAGCTCTACCATCTCCCACCACCTCTCCCTCCTCCAGTCAGTAACTCTTCTTGTCTATTCACTCGATGCCAGTCCCTGGATGCCAACTTTTTTACTGTACTACTATACTCTTCAAGGTACTGTCCTGTAAGATTTAAAATGTAAAAGAGACACAGATGTATAGAACAGTCTTTTGGACTCTGTGGGAGAGGGCGAGGGTGGGATGATTTGGGAGAATGGCATTGAAACATGTATAATATCATATAAGAAATGAATCACCAGTCCAGGTTTGATACAGGATACAGGATGCTTGGGGCTGGTGCACTGAGATGAACCAGAGGGATGGTACGGGGAGGGAGGTGGGAGGGGGGTTCAGGATGGGGAACACATGTACACCCGTGGTGGATTCATGTTGATGTATGGCAAAACCAATACAATACTGTAAAGTAATTACCCTCCAATTAAAATCAATAAATTTAAATTAGAAAAAGATTTAAAATGTTTTCTTTTGTGTGTGTGTTTGTTTTTTATGCATTATTTGTGTGCAAAGTATTATAAACCTATTACAGTACAGTACCATACAGCTGATTTTGTTAGCTAGGTACCTAGGCTAACTTTGTTGGACTTAATGAACAAATGGGAATTAAAAATGCAGTCTTGGAATGGAATTTATTCATATGCAGGGAACTTACTCGTACTATGACATCTTTTCATCAATATTATGTCCATTCCATTAGGGATTAAGCTTTATGGGATGTTGGTTTTGTCCGTTTTGTGTTCTGCCTTTTCCCACATGTATGGAGAAGTGCCCAGGTACATAGTCAGCACTCCATAAGTGTTTTTTTGGATGGATAAAATGAAATTTTAAACACAGTAGTTGGCACTTCTATCTTCACTTCTTATTTTTAGAATAAACTCTGTTTCACTTTGGTCAGTCTCAAACGTCTCATTAAGTGTTACTCTCAAACCAAGGAAAGAAATTGCATTCCACTGATGAGTTCTGCCTGCATCCAGGGAGCAAATAGGATCAACAATGTGTATTCTTTTCAGACAGTATTTTCTTTTGGGGTTTTGATTGCACTTCTTTAGAAAAAAGAATAAAATGCTGAACACTGAGTCTGTGTTTGTTACAGGAGCGTGTTGTCTCTTGTTTGTTTGGGCTGCACTGTGCAGCCTATGGATCTGAGCCCCCTGATCAGGGATCAAACCCGTGCCCCCTGGCTTCAGAATGTGGAGGCTTAACCACTGGACTACCAGGGAAGTCCCCTGAAAGCCTGTTTATAGAAGCTACTAATTACCTTCTCAGTGTTCTCAAGACACTGTCTAGTTCTGGAAAATCTTAAAGAGCCCAGAAAAAAATGGCCTTTTATATTCTTGGTGGTGGCACTCAGTTATTTTATAAACTAGAAGGGTTAATATTTTTCTTCATTCTTTTAAGTTTGAAGATTTCATCTCCTTGAGCATACTCAACTTCTGTTCTTCTGTTTAATCAGCACTGGCCATTCATTTTTAGAGTGTATAATAATATGTCAGCGATACTGTTTTATTTCACCATGGTAGTGCTCTCTTTTCTTCCAATTTCTAGAAAAATGCACACAAGATACATTCCAAAGATGCTGGAATTCCATTTATATCCAGCTCATCCATTATTGGCATAATCTGTATTTCAAAAAGTAATTTATTGTTCCTCTGAAGGAAGTTCAATATTGGAAATCTGTTATCTCACAATGAATAAAATAAAAGTCTGAAGCCAATTTAACCTTTTTCCATTACCTGTTGTCCAGCCAAGGCAATTAAGAAGCTTCTTTCAGATTAAAGTTGAACCGGAGATAATTGAATGGATCTTATTCCAAGTGTCCCTTACTGTGCTATTACCTTAATGTTCAATTTCCTATTGTGTGGCTATGGATCGCAGTCTCCTTTCCTATAAGTCAGTGCAGTGCAGTGCAGGCTCATTTCCAAGAGAAGCTCTGAACTTAAGCATCTCATTCAGAGAAGGAAGTAACAGGAGGAGTTCAACTTCCTCCATATTTGGTAAAAAATCACAGTGGGGATAAAAGCTGGTTAATGTTGGTCTTCTTATCAATGGTGTTGCCAATCCTGCTGCTCACCATGACCACGAGGGAAGAGTCCCCATGGCATTTGTGCTTGGTCAGAACTGAACTTGGACCCACCAGGAAGGCAGTGCTGCTGTGTTCTTGAGAGGCAGACCAGCAGTACTGACACTGGGCCATGACCATGAATGGGTTTTTTTCACAGAGCTTAAAAAATGTGATCATTACTTTAGACACATTGAATCTGAAGGCAGCAAAGCTGTATGAAGTCATTTTTTAAAAACAATCCCTGAAGCTTCCGTGCTGTTCCTTGGCTTGATTCTGCCCACGGGACCCACCCTCTTGACATCAAATTACCCGCTGATGCCAGCTCACGTCATCCTCCTGGACACCGGAAAACATCATCTCCTTTTTGCCATCGCTCAGATGAAATGACCGGTGGCTGCTCTTTGTGCCTGATTAAGGGGATTGAAGAATGTCCTTCAACCGGGAACCCAGCTCTGAGTTGTTTGACCCCTGTTGGCTGGGTCATATAAGATCAGTCATGCTTACCTTCCTGTGACCAGTGACAAAAGTCCTTCTGACCCCGAAAGAAGCTACCTTTGGTGAAAGAAGTGGGTTTGTATGAGACGGAGCTTGAAATCATTAATATCCTGTCATAACCACCCACCTCAACTCTCCCAATATTGTTTAGAGAAGATTCATGAATCTTTTCACCCACTCCAAAATCTCTGCCCAGGGCATGTGTAGCCCATGAGAGTGAATTCCATGCTTATTTTCAAGTTGCCCAGAAAATCTAAGAATGAAAGACATTTTATCTTTTTTGTTTATTTTTTATTGGAGTGTAGTTACTTTACAATGTTATATTAGTTTCTGCTATACAGCAAAATGAATCAGCTATTTATCCCCTCTTTTTAAAAAATTTCCTTCCCATGCAGATCAGCAGAGAGCATTGAGTAGACTTCTCTGCTCTACAGTAGGTTTTCATTAGTTACCTATTTTATACATCAGTTCAGTTCAGTTCAGTTGCTCAGTCGTGTCCAACTCTTTGCAACCCCATGAATTGCAGCACGCCAGGCCTCCCTGTCCATCACCAACTCCTGGAGTTCACCCAAACTCACGTCCATCGAGTCGGTGATGCCATCCAGCATTCTCATCTTCTGTCGTCCCCTTCTCTTCCTGCCCCCAATCCCTCCCAGCATCAGAATCTTTTCCAATGAGTCAACTCTTTGCATGAGGTGGCCAAAGTACTGGAGTTTCAGTTTTAGCATCAGTCCTTCCAAAGAACACCCAGGACTGATATCCTTTAGAATGGACTGGTTGGATCTCCTTGTGGTCCAAGGGACTCTCAAGAGTCTTCTCTAACACCACACTTCAAAAGCATCAATTCTTTGGTACTCAGCTTTCTTCACAATCCAACTTTCACATCTGTACATGACCACAGGAAAAACCATAGCCTTGACTAGACAGACCTTTGTTTTACACATAGTAGTGTATATATTTCAGGGCTTCCCCGGTGGCTCTGTTGGTAAAGAATCTGCCAACAATGCAGAAGACTGTCTGCAATGCAGGAGACCCAGGTTCGATCCCTGGGTTGGGAAGATCCCCTGGAAAAAGAAATGGCAACCCACTTCAGTATTCTTGCCTGGGAAATACCATGGACAGAGAAGTCTGATGGGTTACAGTCCAAAGGGTCACAAGAGTTGGACATGAAGTAGTGACTAAATCACCACCATATATGTCAATTCCAATCACCCAATTCATCCCACTTCCCTCTCCATCTTGGCATCCATACATCTGTTCTCTACATCTGAGTCTGTATTTCTGCTTTGTAAATAAGTTCATCTGTACATTTTTCTAGGTTTGACATATAAATATTAATATACAATATTTGTTTTTCTGACTTACTTCATTTTATGACAGTCTCATGACTTACTTCATTGTATGACAGTCTCTAGGTCCATCCATGTTTTTGCTAATGGCACAAATATTTTCCTTTTTATGGTTGAGTAGTATTCCATTGTATATATGTACTACATCTTCTTTATCCATTCATCTGTTGATGGATATTTAGGCTGCTTCCATGTCCTGGCTATTGTAAACAGTGCTTCAGTGAACATTGGTGTGAGTGTATCTTTTTGAATTATGATTTTCTCTGGGTATATACTCTGGAGTGGGATTGCTGAGTATATATCCAGCAATTTAAAAAGGAATTACAAAGTTGGAAACAGGGTGGGTGATTCCCCGATCTTGTAACATGAGTGATTTCTGGGTGAAAACCCGAAGACCAAATTTGCAGTTCCATATATTGAATGTATCCCCAAGGAGCCAACCTACCCACAGAGTTAATTAATTAGAGGGTTTACAAAAAAGAACTATTTTCACTGTGAGATATAATTATGCCACATAGACCCAAAGGTGTAGTGTCCTGCTTTGGGGTAGCAATGTCCTGATATTCCTCGAAAGATTCAGAGAGAAGGAAACTCTCTGGATTTCCCTGGTGGTCCAGTGGTTAGGACTCCATGCTTCCACTGCAGGGGGTGTGAGTTTGACTCCTGGTCAGGGAATTAACAATATTGCACATGCCATGAAGTGCAGCCAAAAATAAAAGGAAGCTCTTTGGAAGCCACCTTCCCAAAGTGAAGCCCTTTTTCATGACCATCAGTGGTCATGAAGTTAAAAGGGTCTCAAAAAATTGAGCATCTCCGTGTTGTGAGCATGACATGCTGAGGGGAGGTGCTCTTGCTGTTTTAGCAAAGCTGGGCTGGTTAGCCTGAGACTCTTTTGACTAAGTTACTGAGTCACTGAATCAGTAACTCAGACTCAGATGGGAGATCTGGTCACCTAGGGTACCTAGGATTATGTCAGTGTTTCTACTGATCCCCGCCAGCCTTCTTCCTTCCCTGTTCTCTGTGCCCTCCTGGCTCTTCCTCCCTTCTGGGCTTTCCATTGACATTAATTTCATTTTATGTCCTCATAGCCTCTTCCTCTGGCACCAGGCTGACACTCTGAGGCTCCTGGGGCCAGGCCAGGCTCCTGGACCTCCCTGTCAACAACTCCATGGGAATTTCAGAAAACAGCTCAGATGTCTCCATATGCAGTCTCTCTCCAAGGCTCCCTACTACCATTCTAGGGCAAGATCGCTCAGCTATTACAGGAGATGAGGAGGGGCAGGTCTGTTTGTGTAGAGTTCATGTGCATCTCGGAGGGTTGAGATAAAAATGTGTACTAGTATTGTTGCTGTTCCATCCCTAAGTCATGTCTGACTCTTTGCCACCCCATGGACTACAGCCCAGTAGGCTCCTCTGTCCTCCTCTGTCTCCTGGAGTTTGCTCAAATTCACATCCATTGAGTCAATGATGCTATATAACCATCTCATCCTCTGCCACCCCATTCTCCTTTTGCCTTCCATCTTTCCCAGCATCGTGGTCTTTTCCAGTGAGTCAACTTTTCACATCAGGTGGCCAAAGTACTGGAGCTTTAGCTTCAGCATCAGTCCTTCCAATGAACATTCAGGGTTGATTCCCTTTAGAACTGACTGTGAGGGAAACAATATTTGACCAGGCTTTCTTGGGAAGAAAAAGATAAAAGCTCTCTCCTCTAAAGTCAGTGGGAATTTCTTTGGTTAGTGCTTGGTGCCGGACTGTTTTACACTAAATTAAATAAGAGCTGAGCTTTCCTCCTAGCATTTTTTAATGTATTTTTGAAAATATTTATTTATTTGGTTGCATTAGGTCTTAGCTTCAGAGAGTAGGATCTGTCATGCAGGATCTTCCGTTGTGGCATGTGAATTCTCTAGTTGTGGTGTGGACTCTAGAGCACAGAGGCTCAGTAGTTGCTGACGTGGGTTTAGTTGTCCCACAGCCTGTGGCATCTTAGTTCTGTGACCAGGGGTCGAATTCATGTCCCCTGCATTGTAAGGTGGATTCTTAACCACTGGACCACCAGGGAGGTTCCCTGGTGTTTGTTAAGACCGTTGTCTTATTCCTTTACTTTGCACCAGAGTCTAAGACATCCAGAAAGAACCAATGTTTTTGAGCTATTTTCTTGCAACTTTTATCTCTATCCCTCTCTTTTTCTCTTCTCAGCTTCCTTTTCCTCCTCCAGGGCCCTTTTTTGCCTTTCTCCTTGGGGCACGATCTGCAGGGGGCCCCCTTCTCACACCTGATATTCACATCTTATATGCTCTCCTCCCCAAGTGTGGGGAGTGGGGACTGCAACTTGTTTCTAACCAGATCGCAGACGGTCAGTGAAGGGAAATACATATGTATATTATGCAGTATTGTAACGTCCATCTTTAAAAAAAATTGTTATTATCTACTTATTTTTGTCTGGACTGATTGTGTGTTGTCATACATGGGCTTTCTCCAGTGGTTGGCAGGGCTTCTCATTGCGGTGGCTTTTCTTGTTGCTGAGCACTGGGTTCCAGGGCATGTGGGCTTCAGTACTTGTGGTGCACAGGATTAGTTATCCCACAGCACGTGGGCTCTTCCTGGACCAGGGATCAGACCCATGTTCCCTGCATTAGGCAGATTCTTAACCACTGTACTACTGGGGAAGTCTCTGTAACACCCATCTTGCTAAGATCCTATTGTGGGCTTGATGAAGCAGGTGGCCATACTGGGGGCGTACAAGGCAAAGAGCCAAGCACAGCCAAAAGGAACCTCTGCCAACACCCAAGGTGAGCTTGGAAACAGACCCTTCCCCATCAGTACTCAGATAAGACCTCATCCCAACTGGCAACCTTAATTATGTTCTCAGAGGACTCAGCCCAGCCACGTCCGCACTCCTCCCTTGCAGAAACTGTGAGATAATAAAAGTGAGTTCCTTTTAGGTCCTAAATTCCTAATAATTGGTTACAAAGCAATGGCTATACCCACCTTGCCTCTTGTAAAGAAGAAAATCAGTAGCCCCTGAAATGCTTTTTTTAATATATTGTGCATGACATTTCTCTGCTTACTGTGGATCTGTCACCTCCCTTGGCACTCCCCCTTCCGCATCAAACTGTTGTATTCGCATCTTGAAGTGTTGAAATAATTATCAGATACTGATATGGTCTCCTCCTGTCGGGGGATTAATATGTAGCCTCTTTTCTGCTGACACTGCATTCTTCATGAATAATTTGTTTCAGTTGAAACCACTGGATAATTTGTAGGCCACCTTCACTTTAAGGAGTGTTTCAAGCCACTGCTGTCATCTGTGAAATAAGTTTGGTTTTTATAAATGAACTGTATTATAAATCAATGAGCCCAACTCTTAAGTATACTGGGATAATTTATGGATGGGACGTGAGGTGGCAAAATCTTCTCTCTGGCTTGTGATTAAATATAATTCGATCTGTGAATAGAAAGCCCATCCCTCAGACAACATTGTGCATTCCGTGGCTGCCCCTTTTCCACCATTGAGGGTAGCAGTAATTGTCACCACATTGGTACTTTTCCTATACATGTATTCCTAGTCGGTCAACTTTTCACTAGTGGGAGTCAGGGGTGTGCAGAGATTGAATTTCTCAGTTTGTTCCCCTGAATGTATAAGTTACATCAAGCATGACAAAAACTCTTTCCAGCCAAGACCCTAGTGTTCATCACCACAGGTCTGACAGAAGCATGTTGGACTAGGCATTTCGCATCTGTCCTTCCAGATTCTTCTGTGCTGCTGTATTCCTCGGGAGACTAAACTTCATAAATGGCATCAGTGGTTTAGTTGTCTTATGGTTGAAACTGGCTTAAGGAGACACCCTGGCAGAAGACAGAGCAGAGGGAGACAGAGCATGGGGTGACTGATCTCCTGGCTCTTTTCCAGCAGGGTCACCCCTAGTTGGCTGCACCTGTCCACCGATCTTCTCAGCTCCTGTAAGGAAGGTTCCCTGTGCCAGCAGGACCTGAGTTGGCCTCAGGCTTCTTTGTCCCTGGCCTCCTGTTTTGTCTGGTTCCTGTAATTTTGCCCCCACCTTTGTCAATGATCTCTTTACCAACCTCTCCTCAACCTCCCCTTTGGAGTACCATCTATGCACTACTGGCTCTCTCCCCCAGCTGAAAGTCAGCTCTGTATTCCATGTCTCAGGACCTGATGGAGAATAAAGCAGAAATGGCCTGGGAAATCCTTTGGATTTGATCTCAAATTATTACACTTGGAGAGAGAACTTGGGGATCAATGATACTGACCAGGGTTCTGAGCCTTCCCCAATCAATAGAAATGACTAGAAGCCAGACAAGAAATTCAAGCAAGGCTTTATTGTTAGGACTCCCGCACTGGCTACAGCAGGGAGCTAAAACAAGTAACAGGTTCCCTTGTTCACTGGCTCCCTGAGGTGGGCTGAACTCACTCCTTACATAGGATGACGGTAGCGGTGTGTCCAGGGGACAGGCCAGAGGGATGGCTGAGTGTTCTGCCCACCCACCGGAAACGGCAGTTGGGTGTTTCGGTCTCTTTGTATCTTTGTCCAGAATTCACCCCGACTGTGCCTGCACATCGTTATTTTTAGTCCCCTATAGTTTCTTTGTATTTTGTTCCTTGAGAAGAGGCATGTCCAGGTGCAAGCTTTGCAGCACTGCAGCAAAGGATTCCAGGTCCCAGGCCTGTCTCAAATACTGTCGACTTCAAAAGTAGGAAGGACCACGGAGGGGCTTTTCTACAGGCCAACAGCTCTATGGATCTTCTAGCATTGGTGTGAAGGTGTCAAGACCTCAGCGAAAGAAGGCACAAGGTATGATTAGGAAGATGGAGCCCTGGCAGACCATGGACAGACAACCTGGAGATACAGCTGTATGTCAAGGGTGGGCCTGAAGGGAAATGCTCACCTACTCAGCAGTCATCTCAGAGGCCATCTCTGCAAACACAGGGAAGAGGACATCCTACCTGGCCCTGTATCCCATTATGTATCTCCCCAGGGAACCCTGACGCCATGTTGGACATAGGAAGAAGTTTGGTTATATTACATGCTTATCATGTACCAGACATCCAGGGCCTTAAATGGATAAGTAACTGATCCTTCCTAAATCCATGAAGACTTTTGTTGTTGTTTAGTCATGAAGTCATGTCTGACTCTTTTGTGATCCCATGGACTGTAGCCTGCCAGGCTCCTCTGTCCATGGGATTTCCCAGGCAAGAACACTGGAGTGGGTTGCCATTTCCTTCTCCAGGGGATCTTCCTGACCCAGAGATGGAACCCACGGCTCCTGCACTGGCAGGAGGATTCTTTACAACTGAGCCACCAGAGAAGCCCTTAGAGGACTTTACCAATGAGGAAACTGAGGCCCGGAAAGAATTCTTTCTCCAGTATTCTTGCTTGGAGAATTCCATGAACTGAGGAGTCTGGTGGGCTACAGACCATGGGTTCACAAAGAGTCTGTCACAACTGAGGGACTAACACTTTCATTTCACTTTCACCAAACTGAATAAACCCATGAAACACAAAGAAAGCTGTTTCTTTTGCGTTGAGCTGCCATATTATTCAGGTGGTGGACTCTGGGTCCACAGAGAGAAAAGCTAAGGTTTATGATTTGTTAATTTTTTAAAATATATGTTTCTATTTATTTAGATCTTTCATTACGTCTCTATTTTTTCAAATTTTTTATTGAAGTGTAGTTGATTTACAATGTTATGTTAATTTCTTCTGCATGCAAAGGGATTCAATTATACTAGATTTGCTAATTATTTTAGAAAGCTGAAAAATCCAAAGCTGGAAGGGATGCTTTGTGTCCTGTCTTTATTATTTATTTATTTGTTAAACCGTGGTCTTATTTATTTATTTGGCTGTGTTGGGTCTTGGTACACTGGATCTTCGTTGCATCACATGGGATCATTTGTTGTGGTGCACGCACTCTCTAGTTGCAACTCGAGGGCTCAGTAGTTGCAGTGTAAGTTGTCCTTTGGCATGTGCAATCTTAGTTCCCCAACCAGGGATCAAACCTTCATCCTCTGCATTGCAAGGCAGATTCTTAAGCACTGGACCACCAGGGAAGTCCCAAGTCCCCTGCCTTTAGATAAAGTTGATGGTCCTCCCTGTCCTGGAAGACAGACAGGTAAGCTCTAGACCTTCCGTCAGGACCTCATCCCAGAATTTAGTTCCTTTAAATCTTTCTAAATGAGTCTCTTCTCAGCAGCTGAGCTTGAGCGCCCTTCCCTGGTCCTGCACCCTAAACTCTCTCTCCCCTTCCATCGCGACAACCTGTATGTTTCCTTCCAGCCCTCACCGCAGGTGCCATGACCATCTTGTTCCCTCCTTCTTTCCCAAGATCCAGAGCAGGGCTGGCAGATGGCAGGAAAAGAAATCAAAATTCGTTGAATGAATGAGTCATCCTCTTGATTGAGAATCACCCAGTGAATCACAGACACACAGACTCTCAAAGTTGAGAAGGATGTTTAACTTCTCCCAGCCCAATTTTCTACCCAACACATGAATCCAAAGTGCCGTCTATTACAGAATCACATCCGCGAACGTTTTTCTGACTTTAATTTAAAGCCCTTAAAAAACACTATTCTTTTGTGGGCAAAGAAACAGCTGCTGTTCCATCACCCATGTAAAACGAAGCCTCTTAATGACACCTTGTTTGGAATCTAAGTGTGTGCCCCTTACAAAGACTGTCAATTTTACAAATAACTGTTAAGATGAGTGAATGGCTAAAATCCTGCAACTATTAGGCCATTTGATTTTAAAAAGTCATCTTTTGTTAGTGAAATGCTATGCTTTCCTCGAATCATCTCTGTGTCTTGGAAGTGCCCATCAGCTGATATAATATACAAACCCAATGTTCATGGACCACATTTCAGGTTTTAAAACTGCCACTCAAGAAAATGATAATAAAAAGTTAAAAAAATTATTAGTATCGTGTTGGTGAGTATGTTGGAAACAGGTATGCCACTGATAACAGAATAAATTGATATTTTAAAAGCATATACCAATTTCATATCTCAAAACTTTCCGCTAGAGTAATTCATATACAAAGATATTTATTTCATCCTAGGTTAACAGGGGGAAAACTGGAAACAACCTAAAATTCCCATTAGAAATAAAAATGTAGTTTGAAAGAATGCAGCAATCCTACACATAGTGATGTATAAATATTTCCATGATATATTGTTGAATAAAAAAAGATGTAATGAGACCTAAATTTATTGACTTTTAATGATAAACCCATGCTGATACAACAAACACACACCTCTCAAGTCTTCTGCTCTGATACATGCATAGAAATTCGTAGAAAAATGTCCAAGAAGGTACAAAACAAACAGCAATGAATGATTCTAGGGAAGAAAGAAAAGAATCTGGACTTGAGGGAGAAGTAGATGAGCACTTCAGTGCTATCCTTGAATTTCAGCCTCTTACAAGTGGTATAAATATATGCATTGCCAGCAATTAAAATTTAATTTAAAATTACTGTTTGGGACTTCCCTGGTGGTCCAGTGGCTAAGACTCCTCGCTTTCAACGCAGGGGTTCTATCCCTGGTCAGGGAACTAGGTCTCACAGGCCACAGCTAAGAGTTTGCATGCCGCAGCTAAAGATTCCACATGCCATGACGAAGAGCGAAGATCCCACGTGCTGCACCTAAGGCTCAGTGCAGCCAAATAAATAAATAAAAGAAATATTTATGGGCTTCCCAGATGGCTCAGAAGTAAAGAATCCGCCTGCCAGTGCAGGAGATACAGGTTCAATGCCTGATCTTGGAGGATCCCACATGCCTCGGAGCAACTAAGCCCGTGCACCATAACTATGGATCCTGTGCTCTAGAGCCCAGGAATTGCAACTACTGAGTCCACGTGCTACAACTACTGAAGCCTGAGCACCCTAGAGCCCGTTCTCCACAAAAAGAGAAGCCACCACGATGAGAAGCCCACGTACCGCAACTACAGTGTAGCCCCCACTTGACGCAACTAGAGAAAAGCCTGAGCAGCAATGAAGACTCAGCACAGCCAAAAGTAAGTAAGTAAATAAAAAAATTTTTAAATAGTATTTAAAATTTTTCTCTTTAAAATATATAAATAAAAAATGAAAATACTATGGTTATTAATCAGGATCCCCCAAGTGGTGCTAGTGGTAAAGAACCCATGTTGCCAAAGCAGGAGACGTAAGAGATGTGGGTTTGATCCCTAAGTCGGGATGATCCCCTGGAGAAGGGCATGGCAACCAACTCCAGTATTCTTGCCTGGAGAATCCCATGGACAGAGGAGCCTTGCGAGCTACAGTCCATAGGATCACAAAGAGTCAGACACGACTAAAGAGACTTAGCACACACACTCATGGTTATAAATCAGAAAACCAAACATAATTTTGTGTGTGGTGAGGAAAGAAATGGCAACACCAGCTAACGATGTCATACTCTGATTCTGACTTGTTCTGTGAAATTAAGACTCTTTCTTATTCCTAACACAAGAGATGGCCAAAGGCTTTCTGGAAATAGCTCACTCAACACAGGCTGCTAACACTTGTCATTGTAGATCGTGCACTCTGTACTCTGGATTGAATTCATGAAGCATTTCTTATGTAAGTAGCCTGGAGACAAATAGGAGCTGAAGAGTTATGAGACAGCAGAGATGGAGGAGGAAAAGGCTCTCACCTGACTTGACCCATGCGTGCCTCAGGGGATGTAAAGACACTTTGTTTTGCTGTCAGCATCTCCTCTTATTGTAGAAACAAGTTCCTTCTGGGTCCTGCTAAACCATAAGATCCTAGAGAAGAGGCCACATTTGCACCTGCCGTCCGTCTATGCCGCCACATTGGATTACTCCATGGCACCCAACCAACCCCACTGAAACCCATCAGAGGAGGATGTATAGAACTGAAACTGGGAAAGAATTCCTGATGGTAATGGTGAGGCAGGAGATAGATGAGCTCCAGCCTGGGCATTTAAAACTAGCCTCCTATTTACATTTCCTGGGGAAGGAGGCAGGTGGGCTCTAGGCTAGACATTTACAACCAGCCTCCTGTCTGCACTCGGAGATGAAAATAACAACAAGAACAGGATAAACAGCAGGATTTTGTCTCCTGTGGGCACCTTAAGATAATAGCCATGGCAGTGGTAGAGAGGGGCTAAACCTTGAGGAAAAGACCAGGAGGTCACATAGTTCTCATCTTTGGGGGCAAGGGAGACACTGCACATGGGCAGAAAGGCTTCTTGGGAGATCAAAAGGAGGTGGCACCAACCCATAACATGAGATGTCAAGTCCCTCTTGCCCTGGAATTTCATCTGGGAAAAAATTGAGCACGCATGTTGGGAGGGGTCCTATGGCAGTTCAGGTATGGAAAAAGAAACCAGATAATTGGCCAAAGGTAAGCAAAGACCCAGAAGAACTGCCCTGCATAAGCGATTTGACCACCTCCTTAATGTGCTGCTTGTCAGAGGTGCCACCCACATCCTTTCTCTCCAGGTGTGCATCTCTGCCTGTTTCTTCTTCTTTTTTTAAAAAAAAATAATAAATTTTATTTATTTATGGCAGTGCTGGATCTTCACTGCTGCATGAGGGCTTTCTCTAGTTGTGGCGAGCGGAGGCTATTCTTTGCTGTGGTGTGCCGGCTTCTCACTGTGGAGACTTCTCCTGTTGAGGAGCACCGGCTCTAGGCACTCGGGCTTAAGTAGTTGCGGCACACACTCAGGAGTTGCAGTTTGTGGGCTCTAGAGCACAGCCTCAGTTAGTTGAGGTGCACAAGCTTCATTGCTCTGAGGCATGTGGGATCCTCCAGGACCAGGGATTGAACTCATGTCTCCTGCTTTGGCAGGTGTATTCTTTACCACTGAGCCACCAGAGAAGCCTCTTACCTTGCTTCTATCTTAACAAGCTGTTTTTTTGTGTGCTCTCCTCCTTGAGCTGTGTCTCTAATAATACACTTTGTACCTGTTTGTACAATCTTTGCCTCCTTGGGAAATGCATTTTTTTTCAAGGGGGCCTAGAGCCAGTGGAACTCTGCTTCTAGCCTCTAGCCCCTGGTGGACTAGTGACTAGGACTCCTGCTTTTCACCCAGGCCACCCAGGTTCAATTCCTGGACAGGGAACTAAGATCTCAATTCAAGTCACTGCCCACTGCTGTCTCTCTGAGGTCAGTGGAACCATTATCCATAAAACCTGGGAATCGTTGGCAGCCACATTTCCCGCTGGACAGAGAATTCAGGTCCCTAGAGAGAGAGAATAAACTGATTTGCATAGAGAAGGATGAGACGTGGAAGAAAGGATCCAACTGTCTTTCAAATCCCACTTGTGATTTTCCTGACGTTCATGCCCTTCCTACTATTACTCACCCACTCCTTCATCAGAGTCATGAGCCTGTTTATTTCCCATCTTGCAGAAAAGGGTCCTGACTAATTTAAGGACTCCAGTGAGCCCTGTTGTAGGAGTGTAGATACAGGAATTACAAGGAGGTCGTCTCTCATCACTAAATAACCATACACAACAGCTTCTACCCTTGTCTCTGAAATCTGGGCTGAAGCAAAACAATCCCTGGTGCCTTTAAGAATTTCAGCTTTTTTGGCAAGAAAAGATGTAAGAGAAGCCAGCTAACTGCGTTAACATTTTCAAGGTTACTGTGCCTCTCCTGAACCCACAACATCACTCCATCGTTATGAAATACATATTGAATTATGTATTCCACTCAAGGAGAGTGTAAAAGACTGGCTCTGTGTCTACAGCCTGAGTTTCTCATGACAGAATGTTCTAGAAGGGCATTGCTCTAGTAATTGTCTCTTGCTCTCATTTCAGCCATGCTCAGCAGCACTGAGGACTCACGGCTTTGCTTTTGAGTGGAGAAGGGTCCTTCACCAAGTTCTGCTTCTCAGCTTTGATAAAAATCAGCTATCCATGGGGGACCTGGCTGGGGACACATGCATCAGCCCTCACACCCAGGCTCCAAAGACAGCAGAAAGCTCCTTTGTGACATTCTAGAACTTTCTAGAGGCCCACACAATGCCACTTCCCAGGCTAATTCATTAGCAGAGAGGTCTGGTGTACATGGATACAGAGACAAGTGGGAAGATAGATTATCCTGAAGGATATTTCATCGAAGCTATGAAAAAATACCTGATGAATTTCTCCTGCTTCATTATAGAAAGTGTTTTTAGTGATCAATTTTTTTCAGGTAAGTTAACATAATTCGCTCCTAAATAAAATTGAACAAATACTCATATTCTTGACTGCCTGTTCTGCTCTTACTTTTTTGTTGTTGTTGTTCTGCTCTTTCTATACTGCAGGATTGCAACTAATTATACAGATTCTGAATTCAGACAGACCAGGATCTGATGCTGGCTTAATGGCTCACTAGCTTGGGAAAGTCATGTAATCTCCCTGTGCCTCAAATTCCTCATCTACACTATGGAGATAAGATATATTAATTAGAAACACGTGAATTATTAGTAATTTTCACAAGTATGGAGTTCTTTTTCTCACAAAAAGAAGTCCTGATGTATCAGTTCAGTGGCTTACTCATGTCCAAAGAGTATGTCTACGAGTCCCCTAATCTTTACCTCATGATCATAGTATGGCTGCTGGAGCTCCTGCCATCATATCAGGGGTCAAGGCAAGAATTATTTGGGGATGGTGGTAGCTGTGGGGTTCCTTTCCTTTCCCTTTCTCCCAGATATGTTGCTTTTTAATAAAGAAAAACACACACACAAGGTTTACCAGACTTGCCTCTACCTTACCCTATCCTATGCTCTAAATTTCTCTTTATGAGTTATTGGCCAGTACAGTATTATAAGGCCTCCCTTGGGATATTTGGTTTTCCATTCTTGTTGAAAGCAGCAGAAGAAAGGGAATTTGTAAATGGATTTGAGGTTAACTAAGTGGCACTGTGAAGATTAAATAAATAATAAATACAGAATACTCAGGTGTGCAATGATTATTGATGATCCTATTTTTATATTGGTCTAGCAAAGACATCAGACATTTTAATAGATATCAATAATATTTTATGGATATATATATATATTTAATGGGGCTATATATATATATATTTAATAAAATCATAGCATCTTTGATGTCATCCATATCTCAACATCACATTAGTTTAATGTTTTCTTGCTGAAATCTCAATGGATTTCCTAATGTCTCAAGTAATTTGTGTCCCGATATTATTACTTCTGGTGGGAGGAAGAAGGTCTCTTTTTGTCCCTTTTTAAAGTTTTAATAAAGGTTATTATTTAGTTTTCCATTACAGAGTAATATGACAGCAGGAATGTAGTCATTGCTGAATGAATGTTTTTGTAAATTCTTCATAACCAAACTTATTAGACTTTTCCCATATTTGAGAACATTTCCTTTATAAAGATTCAGAAAACAGAAAAACTCAGGAAAATACATACAAGTCATTGGTCATCTGTAAGTGGAAAAATAAAAGAACAAAAACCTATTAACTTTTTTGGAATATGGAGTGGGTTACTTCCCATGATGTCCCTATATTAATTAAGATAAATAATATGGCTGGTCAAACAGATAAGCTACATTGTAGAATCTTAGTGTCTTAACACTGTCTATTTTTCCTTCATGTCACAATCCAGTGGGAGTTGGTATATAGTCTTTTCTCTGGAAGACGATGACCCAAGTCCTTTGCATCCTCTGGCTCCGTACTCCTCCAGATCTTCTTTATAAGCCAGTGCATGGAGGCAGAGAAAGATGATCATGCATAGCAATGTTTCTGGCCCATGCCTGGGATTGGGTGTGCCACTTCCCCATATTTCTTTGGCTGGTATTCAGACACATGGCCATAGCTAGAGGCAGGGGAGGTCAGGAAATGCATGTGTGCCCATCATTTCAGAAAAGAGAGGTAAGCCAAGAGCTGGCTGATGCCATCGCCAGAAGGAATGTCAGAGGGTGAGGTTAGCACTCTCAAAGACACACTGTGCTGCTCCAGGAAGAGAGATTTAAAATGGGCAGATTTCCATTTCTCTGTGGATCAGAGATGCCACACCACCACACAGGCAGGACAGCATCTTCACAGCAGTTGGGACACATGTGTCTTCTCCCACCTCATCCTCAACACCACAGCATTGGGCAGCATTGCTCTCTGTATGGTTTTTACACACAGCTGCTGCTAAGTCGCTTCAGTCATGTCAGACTCTTTGAGACCCCATGGACTCTAACCCGCCAGGCTTCTCTGTCCATGGGATTCTCCAGGCAAGATTACTGGAGTGGGCTGTCATGCCCTCCTCCAGGGGAATCTTT
This sequence comes from Bos indicus x Bos taurus, assembly GCF_003369695.1. Classification (NCBI taxonomy): domain Eukaryota; kingdom Metazoa; phylum Chordata; class Mammalia; order Artiodactyla; family Bovidae; genus Bos; species Bos indicus x Bos taurus. The sequence continues at coordinate 25,646,500 of NC_040092.1, read as the reverse complement.
CCAACCCATGGATCGAACCCTCGTCTCTTATGTCTCTTGCCTTGGCAGGTGGGTTCTTTACCACTAGTACCACCTGGGAAGCACATAGAGCTCCTATGAATTACCCAAGATTTTCTCAGTCTCTTTTCTGCTTCAGTTAGCCAGACTTCCTGTTGACTGCAACGCCAAAGCCTAATAAATTCCCCCTGAGAGATCTCAAGTGTTCTCAGCACAATAAGAGTAACTGTGAAATTACTGATGCATGCATCCATGCTCAGTTACTCAGTCATGTCTGATTCTTTGTGACCCCATGGACTGTGGGATGCCAGCTTCCACTGTCCATGGGATTTTCCAGGCAAGAATTCTGGAATGGGTTGCCATTCCTATCAATACATTAACACATTATTGACCAGGGGATTTTTGCAGAAACTAACACCTGTGGCTGGAAATTTGTTATGTAACTGAATATTGGAATGTCCCCAGTCAATAATATTCAGGTAACAAAACTCTTATTAGTAGGTCTCTGGTCAATAAGTTGTTAAGTGGCTTGATTATGGTAATCACGTCATGATGTAGACCAGAACATCGTATTGTATATCCTAAATGTTTACAATTTTCATTTGTCATTTGTATCTCAATAAAGCTAAAAAAATACAATTGTCCACTACAGACACTTAATCCAGCCACCTTGCTCACAGCTGACAATTAATATTGGTTGCACTGAATAAGTGATGAAATTAATAAACATCTCCTGAGTACCAGGGATTCAGTTAAGCATCCATGGAACTGACACGGAGCTCTAATGACTCAAGTCTGAACATGGACAATGAGGTCCAAAGGACAGCATAATGTCCTTTGTTTATGAAGCAGGAGCTGGCCGCTGGATTCCTTTTAAACAGAGCTCAGGGTAGGATATGAAAGCTGTGTTTTCCAGTGATGTCTGCTGGGTGCTGCTTGCGTCCACGTCTCTTCTTATTTTTATGGGTTGCTCCCTTATAAACAAGGGGACTGCCCCAAGTCTGGGTGGAGCCCTTGTTTTCCCAGGCTGATAAATAGCAGAAGTGAGATGTGAGGTGTCTGTCGAATGTGCGGTTGACACGTACTTGCATAGACATGTGCATTGGGTTTGGTTGAATGGGCTCCCAGCTGGTCTAAATATAGAGACATCGATTTTCCTCCAGATGGTGCCAGGGTTTCAGCTGATTGCTCTCTTTTATACTAATAAACACGGAAGTCATCCCGCCTGCCGACTGAACCCCGGATGCGTACATCTCGGGAGGGCGCGGCGTCCTGCTAGTGGACTTGCAAGGTCCCGCAAGACAGGTTCAGTGAATCTTTTGGGGAGAGACAAGGATGTTTTTCACACTCCCCTCTTAAACTTTGTTTCTCTGGCTAGAAGAAAACTATATGACATAATCTTTCTTACTGAGATGTTACGGAAATAGCATGTTAAATAATTTGTTAGCTCCGAGTACATTTATTGTAACAAAGGCCTTAAAGAAAGAGGCAGCTGTTTATATGAAGGAGGACTTGGTGATGACAGACTTGCCAACACTGGGTTGGAACTGGTGTGTGACTCAAAGGCTGCCGGGATGTCTTCAAAAGACGCAAGAGTGGCAACTGCCTGGTAGACCTACAGTCATTTTAAAATTTTTATTGGCGTGTAATTGACTATGTTGTGCTAGTTTCAGGGGTACAGCACTGGTGTACACCCCTGTCATGGTGGGGTGCTGGGCTTAGGTTCCGGGGATATTTTACAGAGAGTGTCATTTGATAAAAAAAAAAAAAGTTGGAGAAGGTGAGAAAGAGTTTGGGGGAAAAGAGGTTCAAAGAGGGGGACAGAATGCAGGGAGGCCAGTTTGGATGCTTCACAGAGAGAGCGCAGAGGGGGAGGCGAAGACACCAAGATGACGGGGTGGGATTGTGTGGGGCCACGTAGACCACTGTAAGGAATGTGGATTTTATGCTGCATGAGATGAAAGCCACCGAGACCTTTTGGACCGAGGAGGTGTATAGTTAGGGTTCTCCAAAGAGTATATATATATACACAGATATATATATACTCTCTCTCTGTGTATATATATGCTCTATGTATGATACGTATTGTACATATGACATGTATTCTATATATGATATGCAATGCATGGTGCATATGTGCTGTCACGTCTGACTCTTTGTGACCCCTTGGACTGTAGTCTGCCAGGCTCCTCTGTCCATGAATTTTCCAGGCAAGAATACTGGAGTGGGTTGCCATTTCTTACTCCAGGGGATCTTCCTGACCCAGGGATTGAACCCATGTCTCTTGTGTCTCCTGCATTGGCAGGCGGATTCTGTACCACTATGCCACCTTATTCTTTATATATGGTGTATTTTCTTCATATATTCCATATGATATATATTTTCTATATACATTTTCTATGATATAGTCTACATGATACATATATTCCATATATGATAGATATATTCTATATATGGTGCATATATTCTATATAGGATACATGTATTCTACTGATATATTCTATATATGATATATTCTATATATGATATATTCTATATACATACGTATTTTAAAGATGATACACATATTCTTATTTTGTTGTTAACTTTTTATTTGGAGATAATACAGTAAAAGTTGCAAGGGAAGTACAGGATTTTTTTTAACATACCCTTTACCCAGCTTCTACTGATGCTAATGTCTTTAAGTTCAGTTCAGATCAGTTGCTCAGTCGTGTCTGACTCTTTGTGACCCCATGAATTGCAGCATGCCAGAACTCCCTGTCCATCACCAACTCCCAGAGTTCACTCAGACTAACCTCCATCGAGTCAGTGATGCCATCCAATCATCTCATCCTCTGTTGTCCCCTTCTCCTCTTGCCCCTAATCCCTCCCAGCATCAGAGTCTTTTCCAATGAGTCAACTCTTCACATGAGGTGGCCAAAGTACTGGAGTTTCAGCTTTAGCATCATTCCTTCCAAAGAAATCCCAGGGCTGATCTCCTTCAGAATGGACTGGTTGGATCTCCTTGCAGTCCAAGGGACTCTCAAGAGTCTTCTCCAACACCACAGTTCAAAAGCATCAATTCTTCGGTGCTCAGCTTTCTTCACAATCCAACTCTCACATCCATACATGACCACTGGAAAAACCATAGCCTTGACTAGATGGACCTTTGTTGGCAAAGTAATGTCTCTGCTTTTTAATATGCTATCTAGGTTGGTCATAACTTTTCTTCCAAGGAGTAAGCATCTTTTAATTTCATGGCTGCAGTCACCATCTGCAGTGATAATGTCTTACATAACTATAATATAATTGTCAAAACTACAAAATTAACATTGGTTCAGCCCTTAACTATACTTTCCAATTTCACTTGAAATTCACTATTTTTGCACTATTGTCTTATTTCTGTTCCCAGATCCCATTCAGGATATCACATTGCATTTTTTAAAAAAATTTTTTATTGGAATATCATTGCTTTACAATGCTGTGTTAGTTTCTGCCATACAACGAAGTGAGTCATTGTAAAGGGGATACATATATCCCCTTCCTTTTGAACCTTTCTCCCAACCCCCCATCCCTCCACCCAGGTCATCACTGAGTACCGAGCTGAGAGCTCCCTGTGCTGTATAGCAGCTTCCCCCTAGCTATCTATCTTACACATGGCAGTGTATATATATGTCAGACCTAATTTTCCAATTACATATATGTCATATATCTTATGCATATGATATATTCTATATATGATATATATTCTCTATATGTGACAATTTTCTACATGATACTTAAATATATTAAATGTATGTATACATATAAAGCTTGATCAGGGTGCAGGATGACTAAACATTATTTCTAGGTGTGTCAATGGTTAAGATGCATAGAACATCTTAATGGATGTCGCTAGGGGAAAAATCCCCCCAGGGAGACTCTGAACAGCTCACTTGGCTGATCAGTATGGTAGGTCTTACTTAAATCAAAGCAGCATCTAGTTGACTCTGTGAATGGACATCTCAGGGCAAACTCAGTCCCCTTCCCCAGGGGATACCAATGTCAACAAACACTGCACAGAGTGCAGCTGCGTTTTCTGCCTTGGTGGTTTCTCTCTCTCTCTCTTTTTAAAAATATTTATTTGTTTGTTTGACTGCACCAGTCTTAGCCGCACCTTGTGGAATCTTCTGTCTTTGTTGCAGCATGCAGGATATCTAGTTGCAGCATGTGGGATGCAGTCTCCTGATGAGGGATCTAACCTGAGCCCAATGTATTGGGAGTGCAGAGTCTTAGCCAATGGACCACCAGGGAAGTCTTGATTTCTCATCTTTGAGGTGGCAGCTCATTTTGTTATTACATTCTCCAAATATTCTTATAAAAATCTATACATCTATTATTTTATAGAAGTTTTAGCTACTTCATTCCATCATTAGAAAGATGACTATAAACCAGTTAATCTACTTAACCTAGTAAATGCTTAATACATACTTGTTGAAGCCATGCTGCTGCTACTGCAGCTAAGTCGCTTCAGTCGTATCCAACTCTGTGTGACCCCAGAGATGACAGCCCATCAGGTTCCCCCATCCCTGGGATTCTCCAGGCAAGAACACTGGAGTGGGTTGCCATTTAGAAATAAATATCTTCTTTCTTTATTAAGCAGCGTTTTTCTGGTGCTAGGACTTGGTAAAACTAAAATCATCAACTGCTTTTGATTTATTATTTAATTATTAAAGACCAAAACTGCAAGGAATTTTAAAGATAACTTTGAACAACTGCCAGTAATATTTGAGGAAGTTCTTTTCCTTGCCACCCAGAACTTTTACAGTAAACCTATCTTTTTCTCTTTTCTTCATAAAGAATAAAAAAGACACTTCAGACATCAGCCATGATTAATCAAGACCAGACTGTCCTGGATGAAAAGTGAAATATTCGCTTACGTAAGGACCTGTCACCCATCTAGATCTTTACTTGGAAGCCCTCACACTTGTCTTTGTGTCAACTTGAGGTTCATGTACATTTCATCAACCTTGCCAACTAAAATTGACAGGTGGGGGCTTCCAGGGAGAGGGATTCTGAAGTCTAATCTGGGTTCACAGCCCACGAGTGGTCTGATCCACTATTTTTTAAATGTTTTATTTATTTATATGTTTGTTTGACTGCATTGGGTCTTAGTTGCAGCACACAGAATCTTCAGTGCCTCATGCAGATCTTTTGTTGCAATGCATAAACTCTAGTTGTGGCACAGGGGCTCTGGAGTGTGGGCTTACTTGCTCTGTGGCATGTGGAATCAATCCTGCATAAGGTGGGTTCTTAACCACTGCACCACTAGGGAAGTTCCAGCGTGATCTACTACTGATGTCTCCTGTGGGTAGAGAGGTAAGGAATAGCATCACACTTCTTACAAATTCGACCCCACTGGAATAATGGCTTTAAGCAGTTTCAGATGGTTAGATTGATAGGTTTGTTTTTTACATATAGATATTTAAAGTATAGTTGATGACATTTCTCACTTATCAGCTCAAAATGCACCTTCCTTTAAAGATAAAAGCTCAAATTAGTTCCCAGATCCACAGGTGAGTTCTTATGCTTGTACCACAGTTCTGGCTAAGAAGCTCTTTGTTTATTTTTTGATAACCTTTATTAGCCACCATGTCATTTCTCTAAGTGTAAACCTTAGTTTTCCTGTAAGACTTTGCACAGTCATTCAATAACTCACAGATAATAGGTGCAAAGAACTGACTTCTCTCTGTTAAAGGCAGAGAAGAAGGAAGATGAGTAGACAGCAGAAATGAACTTGCAACACTTGGAACAGGGTGTATGAGTTTGTCCTTAACATATAAATCCTAAGATTTGCACCCCACCCCCACCATTTTTTAGAATCTCAATCAATGTTGTTTTAGTTCATTTGTCGATTTTGAAATTAATGTAGAGAAATGCGGTCATCATTTAAAAAGAAATGAGAGGCCATCACATACCAGGATTTAATGTGAACTGACATGGGACAGGATGGAATAGAAAATGAGATGCTTCACGTAAATAAAGGTGGACTTCTCTGATGGCTCAGCAGTATAGAATCTGCCTGCAATGCAGGAGAGGCAGGTTCAATTCCTGGGTTGGGAAGATCCTCTGGAGAAGAGAATGGCAACCCACTCCAGTATTCTTGCCTGGGAAATCCCATGCTCAGGGGCACCTGGGTGGGTTAGAGTCCATGGGGTCGCAAAGAGTCGGATACAACTGAGCACCACCAGCACAGTAGGAAAAGTATCATTTTTTGAAATTGTGTTTCAGTTATGATGCTTGTGTTTCAGTTGTGATTCACCGGGACACACAAATTTGTATATTTCAGGTAATGTCAAATCTATTTCTTATTTTGGGTTGCAGTCAAAATCTGTAAAAGAAAACTGCTGTGAATCGCATATATTATATGGAAAGGATTCTTCACCCTTGCCCCCACCCCAGCCTTCCCCAGCTGTGCTCAGAGAACATCCCGTCAGCAACATCCCATCTGAGTGGGAAGGACAGTGATGGGGACAGTGTGTGGTCACCCGCCTCGTGCTGTAATCATGTGGGCATTAGACAAATACTATTTTGGTTTTGATTGCCCCAGAGATCCTCTCTTAGAGACTGAAATTAAAGGAAGGCACTGTCCACCCACCCTCAGAGGCAGGTGGAAGCAGAGAGGAACAAGCATCTTTTAGAGAGTCATGTGAGAAACTTCCCAAGAGCAATCAGACCCACAAAGTCTCACGCTGCATTTCTCTATTTTGCCGAGCCAGATGGAAGATAGTTTCCCATACCATTCGCTCTTAAGACATGGAGCCTAGAAACCACTTCACTGTACTTCAGTTTTTGTGTGTGCTGCAGGTTTGAAAGTTATCCACCTTTTACACACCTTAAGAATATCTTTTCTCTTCTTCCCTTCCCTTCTCTTCCCTTTCCTTGAGGATGTCCATCTTTTCAAGACACATCTCCTGCTCTTGATTGGCACCTAACCTACAGTGCAAGCACTGTGTTCATGCATGTCACCTACAACTTGGCACTTGCCATGGGTATTTGCCATCTACAAGGATTAAATCATGTGCTGCTGCAGCTGCTGAGTTCAGCATAGAGCACAGAAATGAGGCACTCGGTGCTCAGGGAAAACTAGCAGGACAGGTCTTCAGATAGTTAGATATTCTCAGCCAATTTTACGAGTCCAATTCTTGTATCTCCTCATTAAGCACCAAAATCCTTCATGGTGATGATTGTTCCTTGTGACTATCAAAGTTCACCAGGCTAGTAGAAACCTTTTGGAAAAATATGTGCTTGACTGCATGTATTCCCCCTTCACCAAAATTATATATGTAGAAGCTTTACCCCCTGCTTCTTTGGAGCAGCTTCTCCGAGCTTTCTGAGGTGCTGTCTCCCAGGCTGCAGTTCTCACTTTGCCCCAAATAGAACTTAACTTGCAACTCTCACGTTGTGCTTTTTTTTTTTTTAATCAATATGCATCAAATGCTTATTACAGATAATTTTGCATGTGTGTGGCTGAAAGTCTCCATTTTGAGTGGAGGTGTTCTCACCTATAATAATAGTCTTTACTTTGTCCATGAAGAAAGGCAAACGCACTCACTTGCTTACTTAAGTGTAATTTAAAACCAACTCTTGAGCATAATGGGATGTTACAGCCAATATTTATTTTTTTCCTTTCATTAGATAAATAGTATAAATTGGGATCCTTGAGAAAACTGTACCGATGGTATCATATTTGAATGTATTTCGAGCTTGAGACTCACTCAGGCAAATTTTTATCATATGCAAATCACCATCATTATGCAAATAAGAACATCCTCGTTGCCATGCAAGTGTAAAATGGATGTTTGTTTTTATGACGATGAATTATCTTTCCCAGTTGCAGTCTGCTGTGTGCAGTTCAGAAATCTGTGTGGGGGGGCTCCTGTTTCTTTTTCAGAGATTTTTGTTGGTGTCAACGTGAATCTATTGCCAACTCGGGCAAAGTGGATTCTCTGTTTATTCCCAGGTCTAGAATCCTAGTTTCTTTGTTGAAGCATTACTGGGTTTTGTAGGGGTTTTTGTAATTTATAGTTTATATATAGTAGCAAGTCTACAGCTAACTTGAAAAGCTGTAAGCCTTTTGCGGTTCCACTGGGAAGTTCCCTGCTTACCTTCAAAGTCCTCCAGGTCCTTTCTGAGTCATCTTAGAATCCCTCCAGGGAAGAAAATGACCCAGAAGAGTGGATTATTTTGTTGTACTGCCGTATGATATAGGCTAGCTGGATAATATTAGTAACAGTAAATCATTAACAATTAATGCTCCCTAGTGAACACTATGTGCTAAGTATTTAATTTATAGTTTCTCATTTAATCCTCATGCAGCCCTTTAAGGAAGGTTCTGTTATCATCTCCATTTCATACAAGAGGAAAATGAGTTCAGAAAGGTCAAATAACTTGTTCTGGGTCACATAGCCAGTAAGTGGTAGAGTCAGGACTCAGACCCAGGTTCCTGCTCCCACCAAGCTTAAGGTCTTAAGGTCTCTAAAGGGTGACTTGAACTCCAAAGTTGGAGCCATGGGTACTGAGTAAAGCAGGGAGCTTGTCTAGGAGGATGCAGTTAAAAGGAGAAACTTTGGTTCCCCTGAGGTCAAAAGGAGAGTCTCCAATGATGGGAGTGGGCTGAGGTGATGGGTGAGGATGGGGATGGAGGAGGACCAGCCAGTGAACCAGTGTCTCTGAAGGGGGGCAGCGTGAAGACTTGAAACCAAGCAGGATCCTGTGGGGCTCCTGGACACAAAGCCTTTCTGTGTCCCTCTTTTCTTGATTACAGAAAATAGTCTTCATTCTGCCTCCATGACCTTCCCTGAATTCCAAGGGGCAGGTTCAAACAGTTGCTAATCAGGGAAAAGAGGGGCAGGGTCCTGTTCCCCATCAAGGGATACACAGAACAATATCTTTGAACTGTTTTGCAGATACTGAAACCCACCCCAGGTGGAAGAAGCTAACTGTCTTCTGTTCACAAGCATGTAGACCCCAGACTTGTTAGAACCAGAAGGTTGATGAGGCTGATTTCAGAGTATATCACCACCAACCAATCAGAAGAATATTCATGAGCTGACCACACCCTCTTTGAACCATTACTATAAAATTCCTCATTCCCCCTCCAGGTTGGGGCATGCAGTCTTGGGGGCATGCAGTCTTGAGGGCATTAGCCCACTGTGGCCTCCTTTGTCTGGCAAAGCAACAAAGCTATTCATTTCCACTTGTGTCCAAGTTTTAATTCAGTATTGGGGTTGAATTTGGCTTCAGGCTGAGGCCAGAGGACACTTCATCTTATGGTTCCCAGGAAGACATGAGATAATTATGAGTGGTATCAGGACTACCACTCAGGCTCCCACAGCTTGACGTGATTTAGTCCTAATACGCTCTTTCCCCACTTCCTGTCTATCTTAGTGTCTCCATGGTCTAGATCCCCATCAGTTTATTCCAGGCCTAAGAGGGAAAAGGCTGTGGATGAGAACCTCATTGTAGAACATTCCTTCTCAGGCCCTGGGATTTTTCCTTTGCAGATGTCTCACTCACTGTACCTTTAATTCGTGGCAGTTCAGCATCTACTCACTTTGGGAAATAGCACCCTGATTTCCCCATTGGGAAATAATCAGTGTCACATGGGTTGCCCAGCAGGTTGCTAACCCAGACAACCTGCTCTTTCCGAGTGCATTGGGGGATGTCTCGAGTTCCTTCCCTGGAATTCAGATCATGAATACTGAGAGGGACTGGAACGAATGAATGCTTCCAGAAAGACCTTGGAAAGATAACCAAATACCTTTTTTTTTTTTTTTTTATGGAATGCTTGATGAATTTGCCTGTCGTCCTTGTGCAAGAGCCATGCTAATCTTCTCTGTATCATTCCAGCTTAGTACACGTGCTGTCAAAGTGAGCATGATAACCAAATACTTCTATTCGTTTATTTATCCTATTGTCCCAGGTCTTAGTTTAAACACACAAGATCATTGATCTCCATTTGTGGGGTGTGGGGTCTTTAGTTACAGCATGTGAACTCTTAGTTTGTGGCATGTGAGATCTAGTTCCCTGACCGGGGATCAGACGCAGGCCACCTGCATTGAGAGTGCAGAGTCTTGGCCCCTGGACCACCAGGGAAGTCCCATCCAAATACTTTCTGCCACCAGGAACTCCACTGGTGACCTCTGCAAGGTGTGTCTTCCATGTTTCCTGCTGATTCTGAGCATCACGTAACTCCCAGTATCTGTCCTCAGAGCCTGGTGGCCAGCACAGCCTTGGTCACCGCCATTCGGAGGAGGTGGGCTAACTGAGCAGGAATCAGAAGAGGACCACCCTAAGAGGGGTTCTTGTCAAGCTTCCAGGTGTTGAGGGGGTCACTGAGAACCATGAGCCAGACTGACAGCAAATCTAATGATAATGTAATGAGCAAGATTAGTCATGTCCAGCTTTTTGCAACCCCATGGAATAGTCCATGGAATTCACCAAGTCAGAATACTGGAGTGGGTAGCTGTTCCCTTCTCCAGGGGATCTTCCGAACCCAGGGATAGAACCCAGGTCTCCTGCATTGCAAGCAGATTCTTTACCAGCTGAGCCACCAGGGAAGCCCTGCAACAGTGCAGGCAAGAGAAAAAGATAAACACTGAAATGTTCCAGCTATCAATGTTTTTTATTTCTCTACAAAACTGCAGGGCTTCTCCAGTGGCTCAGCGGTAAAGAATCTGCCTGCAATACAGGAGACCTGGGTTCGATCCCTGGGTCGGGAAGATCCCCTGGAGGAGGAAATGGCAACCCACTCCTCTATTCTTGCCTGGAGAATCCCATGGACAGATGAGCTTGGGAGCCTGCAGTCCATAGGGTCACACAGAGTCAGGCACAACTGAAGCGACTGAGCATACACGCACAGAACTGCAATGGGATGAGGGTCAGTTAGATGAGCTCAGTGCTGAGAAGACCCCCACAAAAGGCTCTGGATTGGAGTCAGGAATGAGGAGGGGCAAGAGAGGAAGGGCTGGGGGTGGGAAAGTAGAGGGTCAGAACAGACAAAAGTGCCCCAGCCAAGAGCCTCCTAAAAGGCCTCCACATGCAGATGCCTCCGCTAGGAAGTTGGATGTCACTTGGGCATGGCCGGCCCAGGGGACCTGAGTCCTTGATGGAAATCCTTTCAGAAAACTCAGAAAGGCTGTTCTTGGCTGTTCACCAAGTCTGGTGTGGGGAGGGCAACATCCCCTGTGGGCCTGTCAGTCAAAGCCTTACAATGACTTGTGATGGACCTGAAAGATCACACGTAGGGTTTTGGCTGGAGCTGGCCTTTCAGGTCTCAGGCTCTGAAGGCCCAGGTGTGTCCTTCAGAGCTGCTCTTCAGGAATAAACAGCAGAGGTACATTCCCACAAAAAGGTCCTTTCAGGCCTTTCTCTTAAATGGTTCTGTTTAGGCAAGTTCATGTGCCCGAAGCACAGTGATGCCAAACAAACTGAAATGCTGGAGTTCGGAGCAGAAAAGGCTTATTACAGGGCCATGCAAGGAGGTGGGTGCCCCAGGCCCTAAAAAGCCTCAAGCTCCCCAAAGCAAAGCACTTTTAAAGGCAAGGTGTGGGGGAAGGGGTGGTCATAGGATCTGTGATGGCTTGTGCATGATTCTCTGATTGGCTGATGGTAGGGTAACAGTGCAGTGTCACAGGGGTTAACATTATCAGTCCTTAGGTGCCAGGGGGCCTGGGGCTCTGCTCAAGGTCATCAAGTGGTTGATATCCATGTGGTAGTGGGGATTTTCACATCTGCAAAATGATTCAGGAAATGTGCATCAGAAACTATTACTTAGTTAATTCTGAGAGGAGATAAAGTGGAGGATATGGTGGAAGTCTTGTCCCCCTACCCCCGCCTCAAAGGCCCCATGGGGTTCTATGCTTGGTTGCATTTTCTTCCTGCACTTTGAGTCTTCTAGTGTAAAGTACACAGAGGTGGTTTGGGTGGGTTGGTGTGCTGGGCATTGGGATCCACACGGGTATAAATAATGTCCTACAAGCAGCTCCAAAGAGCTGTTAACAAGTCAGAGAAGGTGGATTTCAGGGGACAGAGGGCTGTAAGCAAGATCTCAGACACCTGAGCATGGAGCCACCCCCACCATCTCCCATCTTTGTCACAGAGCTCAAGATTTGGATTCGGAAAAGAGAAGATCTGATGCATTTAGCCTGGGTCACAGGCCTACAGAGGCCACATGCAAACAGGGCCTGGGGGTGGGGTTTGGTTCTCCCAAGGAGAACAGGTACAGCTCCCAGAACAGGTGGAACAATGCCAGATGGACACACAACAGCTGGCCACTCAGGTCCTTCTCCTGCTGGTCCCACATGGTCTGAATCGGAGGTTCCAAATTTTTGGATCTGAATCTCTTCATGTCACTTGCAATCTCCTTTGGGGAGAAGATGGTTAAAATATGTTCACATTTTGATGTTGAGGGCAATAATATACAACTATAGGGTTTTTATGTATCATGAGTTTCATTCTCATTTATACAGAAAGAGCACTGCTCTTATCAGCAACAGTGCAAAGCCGCTGGGATGGGCTGAACTGTGCACTCCTCCCCAAGGTCATCTGTTGTGGTCCTAACCCTCAGTACTTGAGAATGTGACTGTATTTGGAGATAGAGGGTCTTTATAAAGGTAATAAAGGGAAAATGAGGCCTTCCCAGATGGCGCTAGTGGTAAAGAAACTGTCTGCCAATATAGGAGACATAAGAGACACGGATTCAGTCCCTGGGTGGGGAAGATCCCCTGGAGGAGGGCACGGCAACCCACTCCACTCTTCTTGTCTGGAGACTCACATGGACAGAGGAGCCTGGTGGGCTACAGTCCACAGGGTCGCAAAGAGTCGGACGTAACTGAAGCATCTTAGCACACACACATGCAAGGTAAAATGAGGTCATATGAGTGGTCCAATCCGATATAGCTGGTGTCCTATAAGAGGAAGAAATATTTTGTTGTTGTTGTTGGAGTATAGCTGCTTTACGATGTTGTATTAGTTTCTGCTGTAGAGTAAGGTGAATCAGCCACATGTATACATACATCCCCTCTTCCTTGGATTTCCTTCCCATTTGGGTCACTACAGGGCACTGGTAGAGAAGAGGAGAGGAGAATAGAGAAGAGGAGAAAATTTGGACGCAGACACACAGATGGAACACCATCAAAACACGTGGAGAAGACGGCCAGCTGAGGAGAATGGTCTCAAATCAATTCTGTTGACACCTGGATCTTGGACTTAGAGCCTCTGGCAATGTGAGAAAATTAATTTCTTGTGTTACTTTGTTATGGCAGCCCTGACAAACTAATACAGCCTCTGTAATTCCTGTCTGAGAATAGACAGTGCGTCCTATTATAGAAGTTTGGGGAACTTTCACATGTATTAAAGGTTATTTTTGTTTGTTTTTCAGAAGTTCTCTCTTTTTTAACTCCAGCAAGCAGGCAGACCACTTGCTTTTTGAACCTGTCTGTAAGATTAATTGTCCAGAAAATGTTGTGAATTAATTGCTTACATCATTAAAAGGTCAGTAGGAAACAGGTGATGCTTTTTTAAAAAGGTGGTTTGCTGTGCAGGTTTCATTGGCTGCTCTGGTGTTTCACTGAGCTCAGAGTTGCAGAAGTGCAAACAGAAGTTCAGTGACACTGACAAGCTACCATGTAAGAGCCAGAACTAATGATACCTATTATAAATTAATTTATATGTATGAGGAATATATATATAATCATATCAATCCTATTATTATCTAGTATAGCATATTTTAATTATTTATAATATAAATAGTTTGTTCCCCAATAATTATGTAGTATATTATATTAATATATACAATAATATATATTATAATATAATTAATACATATAATTAATTTTTGACTTCTTATTTTTTAGAGATTAAGAACTTTGCAGAAGCAATGGTGAAATTTTCTACTTTCACGCTCTTTTGAGGTACAGGAAGTCATTTTGATTTGGCTTTCTGGACCCCTAAAAATATCAGTCAACCACAACCCCCAATTTCCCTTCTATCAGTTTTAGCATGAGTGGTCCAGGCAACCAAGCACAGCATCCTCCAAATGAGTTGATTGGCTCAAGCACAAGCAGGTGATCTAAGCTGGTCCAATCAGAACAAAGTTCAGGGCTTTGTAAGATCCACTGAAAAAGAAGACTGCTGATCACCCTAACTTGAATTTGGGAGGATGTGGGCTGACACTCCTGCAACCATTGTGCCACCAGGAGGAGAGAGCATGGCAGACAGTGGTGTTTGCATCAAAGTACAGCTGAAAGGGAGAGAGAGAAATCAGATTTCTATGTCATCCTTTGAACTCAGATTAAGCCATGTGTAAAGCCAGATCTGAGCCTTTCTAGTTACATGGTCTAATAAATTTTTTTCCTTCTGCCTACTTGGGTTGGGTTGTAAAAGTTTGATTTCTTAGTGAGACATCAAATGGGCAAAGATTGATGGATGGCTTGAACTATCTGTTTGATACGAAGGAAAAAAGGTGGTCCATTTATTGGTTAAATGCCCTTTGTGTTAATTATTGATAGAACTGCCATATGACCCAGCAATCCCACTGCTGGGCATACACACTGAGGAAACCAGAATTGAAAGAGACACGTGTATCGCAATGTTCATCGCAGCACTGTTTATAATAGCCAGGACATGGAAGCAACCTAGATGTCCATCAGCAGATGAATGGATAAGAAAGCTATGGTACATATACACAATGGAGTATTACTCAGCCATTAAAAAGAATACATTTGAATCAGTTCTAATGAGGTGGATGAAACTGGAGCCTATTATACAGAGTGAAGTAAGCCAGAAAGAAAAACACCAATACAGTATGCTGCTGCTGCTGCTAAGTTGCTTCAGTTGTGTCCGACTCTGTGCGACCCCATAGACGGCAGCCCATCAGGCTCCCCTGACCCTGGGATTCTCCAGGCAAGAACACTGGAGTGGGTTGCCATTTCCTTCTCCAATGCATGAAAGTGAAAAGTGAAAGTGAAGTCACTCAGTCGTGTCCGACTCTTCTCGACCCCATGGACTGCAGCCCACCAGGCTCCTCCGTCCATGGGATTTTCCAGCAAGAGTACTGGAGTGGGGTGCCATTGCCTTCTCCCCAATACAGTATATTAACACATATATATGGAATTCAGAAAAATGGTAACGATAACCGTGTATGTGAGACAGCAAAAGAGACACAGATGTCTAGAACAGTCTTTTGGACTCTGTGGAAGAGGGAAAGGGGGGATGACTTGGGAGAATGGCATTGAAACATGTATAATATTATATGTGAAACGAATTGCCAGTCCAGGTTCGAAGCATGATACAGAATGCTCAGGGCTGGTGCACTGGGATAACCCAGAGGGATGGTATGGGGAGGGAGGTGGGAGGGGTTTCAGGATGGGGAACATGTGTACACCTGTGGTGGATTCATGTTGATGTATGGCAAAATGAATACAATATTGTAATTAGCCTCCAATTAAAATAAATAAATTTATATACATATATAAAAAAGAACTTTCACCACCTGAAGTCTTGCCCTTTGAGTTCACCTAGAGATGTAAGTGTTGGTGTCACTGTGCTTGAGGGCAGACGTTGATTTGTGCAGAGAGTGAAAAGACCGAGTCCTAAGGCAACAAGACACGGTTTGCTTTCACCTTAACTAGTAACCGACAATAAGGTTTGTTTGTTGGAATTTTTTAAATCATAGGTTCAATTTCAGTAGTTGCGATCGGTCTGTTTGTGTTTTCTGTTTCTTTCTGGTCGGGTCTTGGGAGACTGTACCTTTCTAAGAATTTGCTCATCTCTACTAGGCTGTTCATTTTATTGGCTTACCATTGCTTGTAGTAGTCTCTTATGATCTTTTGTATTTTTGTGGTGTCAGTTGTAACTTCTCCTTTTTCATTTCTAGTTTTATTGATTTGAGCTCTCTCCCTTTGTGTCCTGATGAGTTGGCTAAAGGTTTATTTCGTTTATCTTTTCAAAGAACCAGTTTTTAATTTTATTGATCTTTTCTATCGTTTTCTTCATCTCTATTTCATTTATTTCTGCTCTGAGTTTTATGATTTATTTCTCTCTACTAACTTTGGGTTTCGTTTGTTCTTCTTTCTCTAGTTGCTTTAGGTATATGGTTAGGTTGTTTATTTGAGACTTCTCTTGTTTCCTGAGGTTAGATTGTATTGCTGTAAACTTCCTTCATAGAACAGCTTAACTGCATCCCATAGGTTTTGGATCATCGTGTTCTCATTTTCACTTGTCTCCAGGTATTTTTTGTTGTTTAGTAACATACTTCTTAGCCTTTATGTGTTTGTGTTTTTTATAGCTTATTTTTCCTTGTAGTTGATTTCTTTTTTAAAATATTTATTTACTTATTTACTTGCACTAGGTCTTATTTGTGGCATGTGGGATCTAGTTCCTTGACTAGGGATTGAACTCAGGCCCCCTGCATTGGCAATGTAGAGACTTAGCCACTAGACCACCAGGGTAGTCCCTTGTAGTTGATTTCTAATCCCAAGGCATCATGGTTGGAAGGTCCAAGGGAGAAGATGGTGGCTTCAGGAAAAACATATATATTCATATTGTGCTGTGCTTAGTAGCTTAGTCGTGTCCAATTTTTTGTGGCCCTATGGACTGTAGCCCTCCAGGATCCTCTGTCTATGGAGATTCTCCAGGCAAGAATACTGGAATGGGTTGCCATGCCCTCCTCCAGGGGATCTCCCCAACCCAGGAATCGAACCCAGGTCTCTCACATTGCAGGCGGGTTCTTTACCATCTGAGCCACCAAGGAAGCCCATATATATAAACATATAAAAAATTTTTTCCCCTTGTAATATGCTCTTATATTTTTCCCTTGTATTATCACAATACTAATTAAATTATTAGTGGCATAAGAAGGAAAATTAATTGTACTGCTTCTCTCTTCTGCTAGAATAAAACTGCAATAAGACATAGTTTTTGATGTAATCTTGTTTACTACTACGTCCCTGTATGTTGTAGGACTTCAGGAACAATTTAGTGTAAGAATAAGAAAACCAGGCTCAGAGATATGAGGTAACATGCTCAGGATTGCACTATCAATAGAGCTGGGATGCATTTCCTCTTCATAACCTCTAGAATGTGAGTATGTAAAGGGAAAAAGAGGGCAGAGCATCACACGAGGCTCCCAGATGGAAGTGCCCCAAAGCAACACTAGAAAAGTGCCTTGGACCAGCTCTCATGCTGCTGCTGCTGCTAAGCCCTGCAGTTGGGTATGACTCCGTGTGACCCCATAGATGGCAGCCCACCAGGCTTCCCCATCCCTGGGATTCTCTAGGCAAGAACACTGGAGTGGGTTGCCATTTCCTTCTCCAGTGCATGAAAGTGAAAAGTGGAAGTGAAGTCTCTCAGTCATGTCTGACTCAGCGACCCCATGGATTGCAGTCTACCAGGCTCTTCCGTCCATGGGATTTTCCAGGCAAGAGTACTGGAGTGGGGTGCCATTACCTTCTCCGACCAGCTCTCATAATCCACCATAAAACTGGTGGGTTGTCTTAAAGATCAAAATTAAAGAGATGCCAAGGTGAGTGGAGAATGTGCAGGTGTGAACTTCAGCAGATGCTTTCTGTCTGAACACCATGAACCGGAAGACGGAAACACCCTTTGAGAATCACTGAATAGACGTCCAGTCTAGAGGGCTGCTCTGAAGATGGTGCTGCCAGGGGAGAGGAAGGTCTCAAGGAGGAAGAAATGGCATCTTCTGATCATGAGGCATCAGGAGGTATAAGGGGATAAGTGTGAGTGGAAGAGGAATGAGAGATGGTGCCTTAGTCAGATTCTGGCTAGGAATAGAGTCCACACCAGCTACTTGCCAGGACAGCATGATCTGGGGCACTGGCCAAAATCATGGGCAGGGAGGAGAGCCCAACAGAGCATGGTGAGGAAACCAGAAATCCTAGCGCTTGGAGGACACAGAGGGAAGGGACAGTCCTGAGACCCCCTGGAGAGAACTAGTGCCTTGGGGACATCTTTCCTGCCACCCGAGTCCCTGTAGGCCGACGTTGTGAGAAACCAGGTGACCAGGGTTCCTGGGAAAAGTAAACCTCAAGGATCAAGCCTCACAGATGCAGAAGAGGGCAGGGGCGGATCTGGGACTGGGTCTGAAAGCAAACTCAGTGATGTAGGATTAAGGACGGTGAGCGGGGGGGTGGGGAGAAACCACATCCCATGCCTGGAAAAGCTTGAGCTCAATTCTCTGCCTGAGAATAAGAGGCATGGATGGAAGGGATGCAATTAAAGAAAAATTACTTTTGAAAATCCCATTAGTGCCCAAATGTTTTGTTATTAGATAATAATTAAATAGAAAAGGAAAATGCAGTGTTTATGGTCATACATTATTAAAATATTAACCAGGCCCCCGTGGAATCTGAATTTCCTTCTTTTCTGACTTCATTGAGGGCCCTTGAGCCTTTTGGATGCAAATGCTGTTTATTCAACACATTAAGCAATGCAGTTCAAATTATTTATTAATGGTGCTTATTTAATTTGATATCTAGGGTGTTTTCTGTCTGTGTCTGATGTCATTTGGGAAACAGACCATTTTTTTCCATTTTTTGTTCCTATTAAACAGATTTGAGAGTGAATTATTCATGGAATTGTTTAATTTTGAGGGACTTTGATTATATCGAGTCTGTGTGTCATTTTCTCCTCCTTTATTGAGGCTGCCAGAAGTCAATTAGCCATCCCTAAAAGAAACAACAGCAGATACCTCATTAGCAGTGGGCTTAATATTTATTTTTTTTAGATGTCTTTTCATTTGTGGTCATAGTTTCTGTTTAGATAAATGATTGTACAGATGCTTTGAAATGCATGCATGGCCTTTTTTTTTTTCCAGTCAAGGAAATTGACTGCAACTGTTTCATGCAAAAAAATTTTCCAAGATTGTATGCTGATTGGGAGCAGGGGCCACATTTTGAACTTTTTACGAATGCTGGCTAACCTTTAAGGGTGTAAACTATGTGTAAGATACTATGCTGTGTGGATTACAAATACTATCTGATTAAATTCTCACCATAACATTGTGATCCAGGGCTAAGAAAGCACTCCAAGCTCATAGCTGGCTCTGGCCATTCAAGATCCTGTTATTTTAACCATTAATCATCTCCTCTGAATGAATTATGTGCTTGGGCTTAGTCACTCAGTCATGTCCAATTCTTTGCGACCCCACAGACTGTAGCCCGCCAGGCTCCGCTGGCGTGGGATGCTCCAGGCAAGAGGACTGGAGTGGGTTACCATTTCCTACTCCAGGGGATCTTCCTAACCCAAGGATCAAGACTGCATCTCCTGCATTGGCAGACGGATTCTTTAACACTTAGCTACCTGGGAAGCCCAACAAATCATAAATTCCAGGTAATATTTTATTTTGTGAACCAATGAAGAAATGCAGCAGTGGAGAGGTATCTTGCTACTTCTGAAAAAGGGTACAATGTCACCTAGTGATCCTGCAATTCATTTTGTTTTTAACGCTGTGGACATTTACTAGTTAGGACTCAGGGTAGCAAGTGACAGGAATGCAATTCAAACTGACAAAAGCAAAAATTAAAAGGGAATTTGGTTGAAAAAACCATAAAGTTGATGGGAAATGTTAGCTTCAGGTATGGCTGGACTCAGACACTCAAACAATGGACTGATCTCTTTTCGCTACAAAGATTTCCAGTCTTCTGGGTTATTTTTGTTCCCAGGGAGCATATTCCCTTTTGGTGTTGAGATGGCAAATGGAGCAGCTCAGATCCACCTCCCAATTTTTTTAGTGCCCTTCTGGTGGCTCGAGCAAAAGACCTAGGAAGAGGTATGATGGGCTTAGACGAGATAATGTGCTCATCCTTTAGCCAATCACTGCAGTGGAGGAGTATGACACTTTGATGATCCATCCCTGGTCCACACACCTATGCCAGGACTCAGGTTGAGCACCCTAGTGAACTAGTACCATCCAGACTGCTTGGCTTGACTGGGGAAGGTGGGTTGTCTTGAAAGAACAAATCCAGATCAGGAAAAATACCTAAGTGCGTTGTTCACTTGTTGAATTTTGAGAAACTTTTTGAGGGCGCTTGTCACTTCTGATTATATCTTCTGCTCTCAGTGTTTGAGTCACTTTCCAGAGGCTTCTAGCAATCTCCATTGTCTTTGTGTCAAGATCCGTGTAGGATGCCTGGGTGTGGGTGGAGACTTGTCTTATTTCTTTTGGGTTTAGTGTGTTCTGTGTGTGATTCACTGCTGCTGCTGTTCTTCAGGGGGTTGAATCAAACTAGGATAAAATCCTAGACTTAAGCTATCTTTTTTTTTTTTTTCTTCTCTACTCATATTTTCAACTATCACTTAAAGACTTGAGGAGCCCCTCTGGGGAGAGAAGGAGTTGTTGGTTCAGAGCATACTGACAATTCTTTAATGGAGTTTCCTTCATCTTGGAAGAAACAGAGGACTGAGAACTGCTTGGTTTTTTTCTCCCAGCTCAGTGTCTGTCTGGGTCTGGGAGAAATTTGTTTCTTGTTCAATGTCTCCTATTTATTCTACTTCCAGCCCAAAAAACTTGCCTTTTTATTTAGACTCACCCCCTGATTACCAAGGAATCACCCTCCTGCCTGAATCTGCTGTCTTGTCTTTCAATTTTGCCTAAATAACATTCCTGTCCTACTCAAAGTGGCTGGGTATTTACAGGTCTCATGGAATCAGTCATTTAACAGTCAGCCAGTCAACAGAGAGATACCAAGACACACCCTCCAACATTAAGGAGTTCACACCCTTACTATCAGGAAGAGCAGACTCTTGTGCAGACCATTCCAGTGGAGAACTGTAAACAGAAGGGTCCAGAGCAAGGCGAGATCTCGGTAGACTCAGTGTAATGGGCAAATAGCACTTATTCTTCCTTCCTGGATGCTTTCTTTTTCTGTTTTGGAATTGACATGGACTTTATATAAAATAAAATTCACCATGGTAAGTGTGCAATTTGGTACTTTTTAGCATACTTAAAGGATTGTACAATCATCACTACTATGTATTCTACAATATTTTCATCACCCCCAAAGCAACCCCATACCCATTAGCAGTCACCCCTCAATGCCCCTCCATGCCCAGCCCCTGGTAACCACTAATTTGCCTCCTGTGCCTATAGATTTATCTACTCTGGCTATTTCATATAAAGGAATCATACTGTATGTAACCTTTTGCATCTGGCTTCTTTCACTTAGTATCAGGCTTTCAAAGTTTGTCCATGTTATTGCCTGCATCAGTGCTTCATTTCTTTTTATGGCTGAAGAATCATTAAAAAATTCTACCATGAATATATGAGGGTTCCTCAACTTAATCTGGTTCCCTTGTCTTTCTCCCTTACTCACAGATTATTTCTTGCAATTTAAAATTTTATGTTTACCTATTGGTCTTTACATTTTATTTTTGTCCATTATTTAGCTTCTTGTTTCTAAGTTTCTAGAGTCCCATTTATCCAATTCAAATAAACATATACATAAACTCTCATCTAGACCACAATGGAATATTCTCTTCACACAGCAAGAAAATCTATACAAAATATAGATTTGGTGATAATCTTAATCATTCTAATAATCCTAATATCACGCCTAAAAATAAGTAAGCTAAATTCATCTTTTTATGGTGGGAAGATTTTTGTGGGGGAATTTTGTATGTTTGGATGGAAGTAACAGAAACCTCTATCAGAGGTTGCATGATGGCTTCCCTGAAACAAGAAACCAGAAACCAGGCTTCCGTGGTGGCTCAGTGGAAAGGAATCTGCCTGCAATGCAGGAGAGACAAGAGACACATGTTTGATTCCTGGGTCAGGAAGATCCCCTGGATGTGGGCATGACAACCTACTTCCAGTATCCTTGGTGGGAAAATCCCATGGACAGAGGAGCCTGGTGGGCCATGGTCCACGGGGTTACAAAGAGTCAGATATGATTGAAGGGACTGAGCACAGAATCCTCATGAGAATTTGAACAAATGTAAAATCGGTGCCCAGGAGTTTCCCATGGAATACAGCTGTAAGAGCCCTGCATTGTGCCCACTGCTCTGTGCATACGAGCTCTGCTCTTCTTTATCTGTGATGTGCCCTCCTGTGAGGCTTCGCTCCTGCAGCAGATGGATGACACCTTTCTGCAGGTCCTAAGATGCTCCTGTAGGGAAGCTTTCTGGAGGATCTGGCTTGTGACAGGGACCTCCCAATGGTCTAATCAACAGTGGCCAACAGAAAAAGTCTCCTAGTGTGGAGACTTTTATAGTTGCCTTTTATAGTTGCCAGGAGCCCATCACACAATGATAGATTAAAGGACCCTTTGGACTTATGTTGATGTCACAAAGGATGTTTCTTCACAAGTGAAAAGAGACAAAGATGAGGAGGAGAAGTGGCAGAGCGAAAGGAGAAGAGAGATAGTGTGAGAGTAAAGGAAACCATGCATGCTTGAGGCTGAGGACTACATGGGGGCTGTGTCCTCTGAGGATGGAGCAGTGCAGAGGACTTGGTGGGTTCCAGGGGAACCTGAGGCAGTGGGAGGGAGAGTACAAGTGTGGCCCAAATTATTCATGAAACTCCTCGTCCAGGTTGTAAATGCTCAGGGCTCTCACAAACCCATCTTCCACAAGGCCATTCTCCATATGGATTAACAGTTCCTGGGGGAAGCCACGTTTCTCTGAAACAAGCATCACCTTGTTCCTAGTTGCCAGGGAGCAAGGGATAAATAAATGCACTTGGAAATATAAATGCGTAATAAAGAAAATAAAAATGGCAATAAGACACAGTTTACCTGGCAAGTTACCTCCTTACTTTAATGAAATCCTTTTTACTGCACCATTTACCAGCCTTGTGTCCAGTCGATAGAAAACTTAATAATGAAGCAAGATCCCACAGTGCTTTCTGAGGACACTTGTAAATTTGGTTGGGGGTTGGGGAGGGGGGAGTGTTCCTTCTTCCTTATTCAACTAAGATTAAATATGGCTCTTAAAATACTGCAATGGAGATTGAGAAGAAGAAGCTTTATTTCTGCCATGGCACATGAAATAGCTTTGATTAAAACTCCACGAAGTACAAAAAGATTCTGTTGTATGTGTTCATGCTGTATAGTAGCCAACAATGCATTACTTGGAACAAAGCAATTCCTTTTCATTAGTAACCTTACACCAGAAAAGCAAAATGGGTTGGTTTTGGATTGGCTGCCAAATATTAAATTCCTAATCATTCATGTGAAGTACCATTTCAGATAAAATACACTCAGCATTTGTCTATAATTATATTTTCTCATGATTAAGACAAATTAACACATAAGGAAAATTGTGACTTATTGCCTCATGATACCTAGGATCTCACAAGTGTTATTTTTAGTCTCTTAAGAAGTTCAAACATACTGTATATATTTCTATTATGTTTATATTTCTATTCAGAGGGGAGACAAAGATTGTTTAATCGCTGGCAACAGGACAATTGGTTATTGATGTAGAAAAGAATTACAGCTTCACCTCACACCATAGAGTGAGATGAATTTCAGATAAAAGAAAGAATAAGTTTAAGGAAATGAAACCAAGAAAACAGAGCTGGTGTATTAGTAGTTCTCAGTGTGAAGTTAGCCTTCCGAAGCCCAAGAGCCAGGGAAGAAAGTTCAGTTTATGGTTTCAACTACATAAAATAAAAACAAATTTATACATGCCCCAGTGACCATAAATAAAATTAAAGAGCTAATGAACCACTGGGGGAAAATACTTACTAAGTACAACAAAGTATTGAAATCTCATTAAGGACTCATACCAACCACCTTAACAGTCTCACACATTATTGAAGAAAGAGGAAAAAGGAGTGAGTAGGCAAGTGATCAAACAGAACTGAAAATGTGTGGAAAAAATGTTTATTAGTAGTAAAAACAAAAAAACAATCTAAAACATTGAGATACTGCTTTTCAACTATCAACTGGCAAACCACTTTTGAAATAACACCAGTAATATTTTTGGATGATTATTTGTGGGGAAGGGTTATCCTTGTAGCAGAAATTAATTGAGGTACCCCATTATGTTAGTGCTTCCTCTCTACTCATGCAAACTATAGATTTTCTTTCTTGCTTAATCACACTCTGAAAATGATTGCCCTCTAGCTAAGGTTGCACTATGTACCTGATGTTTACCCCTCCAAGATAATACTCCCCAACACTCCTTTCCCCTGGGAGCATTCTTCATTTCAGAAAGATCAGGGAAGGAAAATCTTGAGGACCACATGTTCTGGAATCACCTGACACCAGCCCTAATGATCTCAATGCCCCCAGGAGAAGGAGAAAAATGCAAGAACTACATCAGTCGCAATCCTTATCTACAGCTCTGTTTTCCATTCTAAAACTGTAAGACCTCTTCCAGCTTCCCAGGAAGTGGGGCATAGTCTTGAGAGCATTAGTCTGTGGCCTTCTTTGCCTGGCAAAGTAACAAAGCTACTCCTTTCTACCCCTCCAAAGCTCTGTCTCTGCATTTCTATTTGGCACCAGTGAACAGAGGCTGAGTTTGGGGGGCAACATCCTGCACTGAGTCTCTACCCACCAGATGCCCCTTGCACCCTCTCCCTCTGACCCTGAGAAAGGTCTCCAGACAATATCCCATATCCTCTTGGGCCCAAAATTTCCCACTTGGTTAGACTGCAAGGAAATTTGCAGTTTTGTACATTTCTGGCTCAGAGAAATTTTGGGAAAGAAGCATGGAAATATGTATTAAAAGACCTGGGAACATACATCCTCTCTTATCTAGCAGTTATATTCATAGCATTTATCCCGAGGAAAGTATCTGTGCACTGTCAACTACAAATTGGCTTGCCATTGGCACTTGCCATCCACTTCTACAAGGATTAAATTATGTGCTGCTGCAGTTGCTGATTTCCAAAATCCTCAGAAAGTTCAGGGTGGAAAACAGAGACGAGGCTCTCTGTGTCCTGGAAAACCTGGCAGAGCAGGTTTTTGGATAGTTAGATATTGTCAGAAGCTGATTTTATGAGCCCAATTTTTGTATCTCCTCCTATCTAAAAAAGCACCAAAATCCTTCATGGTGATGTCTGCTCCTCGTGACCAGCAGAAACTGCAAAAGAGTATGTGCTTGATCGCATGTATTCCTTCTTCACCAAAATCACATATATGCTGACCTTAGATACGCAGATGACACCACCCTTATGGCAGAAAGTGAAGAGGAACTAAAAAGCCTCTTGATGAAAGTGAAAGTGGAGAGTGAAAAAGTTGGCTTAAAGCTCAACATTCAGAAAACGAAGATCATGGCATCCGGTCCCACCACTTCATGGGAAATAGATGGGGAAACAGTGTCAGACTTAATTTTTCTGGGCTCCAAAATCACTACAGATGGTGACTGCAGCCATGAAATTAAAAGACGCTTACTCCTTGGAAGGAAAGTTATGACCAACCTAGATAGCATATTCAAAAGCAGAGACATTACTTTGCCAACAAAGGTTCGTCTAGTTAAGGCTATGGTTTTTCCAGTGGTCATGTATGGATGTGAGAGTTGGACTGTGAAGAAGGCTGAGCACCAAAGAATTGATGCTTTTGAATTGTGTTGGAGAAGACTCTTGAGAGTCCCTTGGACTGCAAGGAGATCCAACCAGTCCATTCTGAAGGAGATCAGCCCTGGGATTTCTTTGGAAGGAATGATGCTAAAACTGAAACTCCAGTACTTTGGCCACTTCATGCAAAGAGTTGACTCTGATGCTGGAAGGGATTGGGGGCAGGAGGAGAAGGGGATGACAGAGGATGACATGGCTGGATGGCATCACTCACTCGATGGACGTGAGTCTGAGTGAACTCTGGGAGTTGGTGATGGACAGGGAGGCCTGGCATGCTGCGATTCATGGGGTTGCAAAGAGTCCGACACGACAGAGCGATTGATCTGATCTACCCTCTGCCTCTTCAGAACAGTTTCCCAGAGCTATCTCCTGGGCTATAGTCCTATCAGTGCTCTCTCCTGGGCTGCAGTCCTCATTTTGCCACAAATAAAACTTAACCCGCAACTCTCATGTTTTGCATTTTTTTGAAGTCTGCAGCACTAACATTTGAATTTGTTATAATATCCAAAGCTTGTTTTTAATTGCAAACAATGATAAATCACATAATCTGCAACAGCAAGGAGTGAATGATTTGGTATAGAACAGTAACGTTGTTATCTGGGGTCTCTATAACTATAAATAAAACCGTGACCAATGTACACAAAGTGTCTAGCTATGAAACAATATTTAGCTTAGGAAACGGGGAGATGAGTGGGGTATAAATGTGCACAGAAAAATACTGCCAGGACAATTATCAAACTGGTGCTGGATGGTAAGTTTTGGTTATATTAGTTATCTACTGCTATAAAACAAGCCACAAATTAACTGGCTTAAAGCAAAGCTCATTATCTCTTTGTTTCTGTGGGTCAGGAATTCCAGGTGAGTCTGTTCAGCTGGGTGGACCTAGCTCAGAGTCTCTCACAAGGTTGCTACCAAGATGGCAGCTGAGGTTGCATCGTCTGAAGGCTTGTCTGCAGCTGGAGGATGCATTTTTAAATGCCTCACTTGCATTGCTATTGAAAGGAAGTGTGGGTGGAAAATGACACCCCTGTATCAGTAAATGGGCTTCCCAGGTGGTGCAGTGGTAAAGAATCTGCCTGCCAATGCAGGAGATGCTGGAAATGCAGGTTTTATCCCTGGGTTGGGAAGATCCCCTGGAGTAGGAAATGGCAACCACTCCAGTAATCTTTCCTGGAGAATCCCATGGACAGAGGAGCCTGGAGGGCTACAGTCCATGGGGTCACAAAGACTCGGACATGACTGAGCCCAAATGCACACACATTAAGGAGGTAAGCAAAGAAAATAACTGAAGATTCCTGCAATATTCTATGTGAGAAACAGATGAGATCTGAACCAGGGTGGTAGCAGTGTGGACGAAAGGAAAGAGAAAATCCTTATGTATTTAGGGTGAAGTGTCAGTAGAGATTGATGATTAATTCTATGTAGACGGTAAGGAGTAAGGAGTAGGTAAGACTTTGAGAAGAGTTTCAAATGCAGTGAGCAACTAGGGAATTTTAAAGACCATTTTATAGCTACAAGGGGCAGAGAAAAGAAATAGAAGGTATATATTTTGTGACACTATAAAAAATTAAATGTTAATTGCTTATGAAAAGTGTCCAATAGGTACTTGGGAATTCAGTCTGGATCTCAGGTGCAATTTCTTGGATAAATATGGGGCCATCTTTTCATAGTTACTGGTGGAAGTTGTGGTGTCCATAAGATGCCAAGGAGTGGACTTAGAATTGAAGAAAGAATATATTCCCAGAGGATACTTAAGAGGTAGGTAAAGAGGGAAATAACCCCACAGATTAATACTAAGGAGGAAATCAGTAAAGGAGGAAAAAATGACAAAACCATGAACTCATAGCCTCAAGAGGAAAGAAGTGGGTCATATTAAGTGTTATGGAAAAATAAGACAGATGAGAAATTAAACACATCCTTGAGATTCCTAATTAGTAGGTCACCTGTGACATGATTGGAAATTGTGTCCACAGACTGATGGGGAAAAGATAAATTGCAGTTGGCTGAAGAGTGAAAAATCTATTTAGTATTGGCAGACAAAAGAGATTTTCAACAGGAACCCTGGATTCTAGCAATGAAGGATAAATGGTTATTTGTACTCTACAACCAATTAATGAAAGAGATTTCTACTCTTCAGAAGATTTAATGTTAGACATACATGCAGAATAATGACAAAATTAATAATCAAAATTGAACATTTGTTGCAGTGGGAACTGTATATTCTGATGCAAATTGCAGGTGCTTACATATGTGCTAAGTACAATCAAGAGCTAATGTTTATTGAATAACTTATGAGCCAGAAACTTCCCATCTCTTGTTTTATTTCTTCCATCCTTATAACTCCAGGGTCCTTGTCCCTGAGAACAAATGAGGCCATGGACATCGATCCCCCAGTTTCACTTTTTGGGCTCTCCCCTTGTCACTACTTCTTTTAGGAGTCGGCTCTTGGGTAGAGTTGGAGAAGACTCTATGGTGTTGGCCATCACTCAGTGAAATTCATCTCTAAACAGCTCAAGCAAAATGGTAATTCATTGGTTCATGTTATAAAATGATTTAAAGTGGAGGCACAGATTTGATGTCAAGAAAACTGGAGGCAGGCTCTCAGATTCCCTTGGGATTTCTTTTGCTCACTAAACATTGGCTTCATTCTCTTATATCTGCTTTCTACCATGTGAAGGACCCAGTTACTGGTGGCTCTGAATCTTACAGCCTTACAGCTTTCTTTTTGGATGTGGACCATTTTAAAGTCTTTATCAAATCTGTTACTATATTGCTTTTTAAAATTTTTTATATTGGCGTATAGCTGATCCACATTTTGTGATAGTTTCAGGTATACAGTAAAGTGATTTAGTTTTACATGTTCGCATATATATTCTTTTTCAGACTCTTTTCCCATATGGTCATTCCAGAGTATTGCATAGAATTCCCTGTGCTGTACAGTAGGTCCTTGTTGATAATCTGTTTTACATTATAGAGGTGTGCATATGCCAGTCAAGACCTCCCAATTCATCCCTCCCACATCTTTCCCCCTTGGTGACCACAAGCCCCCCTCTTAAGTCTGTGAGTCTGTTTCTGTGCTATAAACAAGTTCATCTGCATTACTTTTGGAGTCCACATGTAAGTGCTATCATGTTATATTTTTCTTTGTCTGACTTACCACGTTGCTGCAAATGGCATTATTTCGTTCTTTTTAAAAAAAAAATAGGTTTAAGGTATATTTTACATGCAATAAAAATCTCTTTTTGAATGAACAGGTCTGTTTGTTTTGACAATGTATGTAATAGTGTAAACATCAGCACAATCATTAAGTGGGACATTTCTTTCTTTTATTTAATTTTATGTTACAATATTGCTTTTGCTTCTGTTTTGTTTTGGTTTGTTGGCTGCAGGACATCTGGGATCTTATCTTCCCAACCAGTGACCAGCGATGATCCTGCACCTCTTGCAGTGGGAGGGGAAATCTTAACCACCGGACTGCCAGGGAAGTCCCGGGATCCCACAGCTTTTCAGCCTTTCAGCAAGAAGAAAAAAGAGCTTCTACTTCTGAGATCCAATTTGAAAAATCTCAGGGAAGGACTCTTACTGGCCCTCCTGGGTTACACATCCTTTCATTCTATCTATCAGTCACTGTTGCCTCCTGGGTTACATATCCCTTCAATGGGCCAGTCAATGTTGCCTGGAAGAAGAGGAAAGAGCTGGTATGTTGGGTTCAGTATAGACCACAGACCCAATTTCATGTCTGGGACAAGCAGTTATAGAAGGATTTTCAGAGAGATTCTGGTAAAACACGCCTATGACTGCAACCAGCTTCCCACCCCTACCATGACGTGCTTGATCAGAAAACCTTCCTGACCAGTCCCACCGCACCTTGTAAGTCAACCCATGCTGTGTCTCACCCATCCCGTGAACTCAAAACCAAATCTCAGCTTAGGCTCAGAGACTCACGTTCACCCCCAGTCCCCCATTTACGTTTATGGGCCAATACCTTGCCCGTGGCCATGTCTACTCTAAGAGGAACAGAGCTGTGAGCCATCTGACGGACACAACACTACCATTCACATATCACACTTTGCAAGATTTGGGGGCTTTAAGTATTTGAGTTTGACAAGGTAGAAATCAGGAAAAACTAACATTTCTGATTTGCTTTTCTATTTATCTGAGGCTACTTCCTTGGTGGCTCAGATGGTTAAAAAAACAAAAAAGCTGCCTGCAATGAAGGAGACTGGAGTTTCATACCTTGGTCGGGATCAGACACAACTGAGCAACTAACACTTATCTGAGGTTGGAATCAAAATTATGAGCTTACCCTATGGAAAATAATATGGAAGTTTCTTTAAAAACTAAAAATAGAGTTACTATATGACCTAGTAATTTTACTCCTGGGCATATATCAGGAAAAGACAAAAAGTCTAATTTGAAAAGATACATGCATCTCAGTGTTCATAGCAGGACTATTTATACCTGAAACTAACAGAATAGTGTTAATCAACTATACTTTAATTAAAAAAAAAATAATGAGCTTAAATCCCTTCCATTTGGAGATCAGAAAGCAAGGATGTGTCTGAAGTATGTGGAATTGGTGGTCTGGGACAGGGCAGTAGAACGAGCCAGGCACTGGGTACTGGGAGACCTGTATCTAGTCGACTTTGCTGCCAATTACATGTGCAATCTGGACTTGCCATTGCAGTGTTTGTGTCTTGACTTCATCTGAAAAAAGAGAAGGAAGTCCCCAGAATTTTTGTGTTCATATTCTTGGATATTCTTGAGCACATAGATAAGCATTTTCCCCTCCACTGGAGAATGATGTACAGACCTGTGTTGTTATTGGATGTCCATGCTGTTAGTGGATGCCCACAAATCATTTCTTTTGATAACCACAGTAGGATTATCCTTGGTGAAACAGTCCTTCCTACTCTCAGTACATGTGGTTTGGGTAGCTTTACAACCTCAAATCCAGTTCAGCCAGGCTATCCCTAAGCAATGGGCCTGTGGTCCTATTTGAGATGCTGACAGTCAGGCTGAGATATATTGTTGGAATCATCAGAAAAAGAGTTGCCTCTCACTTAGATTTGGGCCTGTAGATTTATAAGAGAGTAGCTGCAGGGGCCACTGGGTGGGGAGGGGCTGCCAGAGAGAGATGTCAATACCAAAGAAAGTCAAGCCTAGAGGTGGAGAGAGACTAAGGCTGGGTGACCACCTGGATCCAGCCATTCCTGAAGGATTCTCCATCAAACTTTCAATTTGTGGGTTCCTTTCACGACTGAGCGACTGAACTGAACTGAGCTTCACGGATGTAGGACAGGGACCACTTACGATTTCTGTACCCCTAATGTCTGGCAGAATGTAGGTGTTCAGTTAGTGTTTATTGAGTTGTGCTGAAATGAACAAAGGACTGCTTTGCTGTTAGCAAGGGTTCTGATTACCCATACTGCTTACCAAACCACCCAAACTCAATGGCATAAAATAACAATCTCTTTTGTTATGGTTACAGATTTTGTGGCTCAGGAATTCACACTGTAGGGTTGGGTCTCTATTCCACAGTGACCAGGGACTCATTTGGACATGTTGAGCAGGGGTTGACCAGTTAACTGGGGACTGGCATTATCTGAATGCTCTGACACTTGTCTATTTGGGGTCTCAGCTAGAGACCCTGAAGATTAGGACTGCTCCCTGGAATGATGATATATAACTTCTCCATGTGACCCAGCTGTCCCAGGTCACAGGCAGTTAGCACCTCAAGGCTCCAGGAAAAATGGCTCTAGTGAGCAAGGTGACCTATTTTCTCTGATTTACCCTGGAAGTCATACAGCATCACTTTTTTATTGGTTTACCTGGAGGCACAAGCCCATGTAGATTCCAGGGAAAGGGATAGAGACCCCACCTCCTGATGGGGGAGGGAGTTAAGATTACATTGAAAAGATCAGGTGGTTGGGCACATGGTTGTGGCTGTCTTTGGAAAATACAATGCCATAGTTTGGGATAAGGTGTTTATTTGGAGGATGGTGGGGAGAGACTGGCCATATTGGATGAAGTAAATGATTGGAATTAGCAATGATTGTAGCTCAGTTGGTAAAGAATCTGCCTGCAATACAGGAGACCTGGGTTTGATTCCTGGATCTCCAGGAAGATCTCCTGGAGAAGGAAATGGCAGCCCACTCCAGTATTCTTGCCTAGAGAGTCCCATGAACAGAGGAGCCTGGCAGGCTACAGTCCACGGGGTTGCAAGAGTCGGACACAACTTAGCAACTAAACCACCACCACCATTATTTATTAGCATTAGTTTAAGTGGTCTTGCTTTCCCCAACCAGCTTGAAGGTAGAACGTATAAGGACAAGCGTATTTTGGGGGAGGAAGGCGGAAGCAGGCACCTGTACTGACCTTGGAAGAAGACGAAGAGAAAGTTTTCCTTTCTCCAATGAGTAATTTGACTGTGGGGGCGGGGCTGGCATTGAGCTTAGGAAAGGCACCTAAGTTGCTCACCATCCCCCAGCTCAGGTGAGCAACTCTGTTTTCTTGCTACACTGCGAAATAGTTATATACACACCCCAGCAACACCATTTTAAAATGGCAAGTCTGACACTCAACTTGAACTTGGAGGTGCAACAACTCAGGAATGAAACCTGGAAATGGGACGTGACAGAACAGTTTGCATCCCAGTCAGCACTTTTTCTTGATCGTGTGCACCAAGATGAAAAATCAACAAACAGAGCTTACACCTGCAGATGCTTCATCTTGGAAAAATTTGCAAGTACATAAGGTGTCTTATTTTGTTTTTGTTTTCCAAGACTTGGAATTTTTTTGTGTGTGTGGAGAAAAGAAAAACTTTAACTGAGAAAGAGCAAGATTCTTAAACTCCAAGATGAGTAAAGTTGATTTATATGCATTGTTTCTCTGGCTTAATGATTGGTGTTTTTTAAGAGATCTCATGCGGGCATGAAACAAACAAGACTTTTGTTTATAAGTCTGATCCTCAGGGATCAGACATACTGATTTAACATCATGCTAAGAAAATCTGTTCCTGACTTGGACCCTGCAGAAACCCAATGAATTATGTGCATAGTTATACAGGTAATTGGACGAGGATAAATATAACATTTTGAAAGAAAAATATATTTCTGGGACTTTCCTAGTGGTCCATTGGTTAAAAGTTTGCACTGCCAATGCAGAAGGCATGGATTTAATCCCTGGTTGGGGCACTAAGATCCTATATGCCATGCAGTGTGGCCAAAAGATTAAAAAAAATACACTTCTATTCCCACAGGAAACAGTGACTAGCAATAACTCTCTATTATAATGCTGACTATATTCTAGGATGCTGAGTATCATGTAGATGCTATATATGGGTTTTCTCAATTCTGTAACAGCCCAACATATCAAGTGATACAATAGCCTAGATTGTTTAAGTTAAGGAAACTGAGCCTCAGAGGGGTTAAGTAATTTGACCAAGGTCACACAGCTATTAATTCAGATCCAAGCAGACTTTGCTTTAACCACCCCACTGCCCTGCCTCAGAATAGTACTGGGTAGACAGGAGACCTAGGAGATAGCCATGTGGTGAGTTTCATATTAAAACCCACCCCTCTCGCTCCTTTGGGAAAAGGAAATATAGACAAGGCAAGTCACATTGCTTCTTTCAGTATCTGTTTCCCTACCAGTGAAAGGACTGGTCTAATTAACTGAGCTCCAAGCTGGAGTTCAATGTTAAATTCATTATGTTGACCAGTTATACGGCCCAAAGATAGCAGGTAAATAGTCCCGAAGCAGTGTCTTCTTCAAATAAGAAGGAGAATGCACATTCTCTCAGGCTGGGGGAGGCGGGGAAGGAGTAGCTGATTCATTTCTTGATTTTTAGAGTTTTGTACTGGCATGTGGTTGATTTACAGTTTACAGTTGACGACACTTGGAGTATGGTTGTTTAGTTTCAGGGGTACAGCGGTGATTCAGGTATATGTATAACTATTCTTTTGCACATTCTCTTTCCATTTAGGTTCTTACAGAATTTTGAATAGAGTTCCCTGTGCTATACTGCAGGTCCTTGTTGTTTCTCTACTTTATACCTAGTAGCAGCCTGGAAAAATCCCATGGGCGGAGGAGTCTGGTAGGCTGCAGTCCATGGGGTCTCAAAGAGTCGGACACGACTGAGTGACTTCATTTTTACTTTTCACTTTCAGGCATTGGAGAAGGAAATGGCAACCCACTCCAGTGTTCTTGCCTGGAGAATCCCAGAGACGGGGGAGCCTGGTGGGCTGCCGTCTATGGGGTCGCACAGAGTGCGACTGAAGCGGACACAACTGAAGCGACTTAGCAGCAGCAGTGTGTATATATTAATCCCAAACTCCCAATTTATTCCTTCCCCCTTTCCCCTTCTGTAACTATGCATTTATTTTCTAAGTCTGTGTGATCTTCTTCTGTTTTGTAAATAAGTTCATCTGTATCATTTTTTTAAGATTCTGCATGTAAGTGATATCACATGATATTGTTCTTTCTTTGATTTACTTTCCATGTATAAGTGATATCATATTATATTTCTCTCTTTGATTTACTTTCTTTTAAAAATGTTACTGAACGACTGGGTTTTTCTGTAGTATTCTGAGTGGTGGGAATAGAGAAGTGAGAAAACACAGGTATTGTTCTCAGGGACCTTGCACTCCAGGTGACAGAGAGAGACAGGTGTTGACCAACGACAGGAAACACAACACAGTTTAAGAAGAGAGAAATCCATGGAGGCTGCTACTTAAGCATTGCGTCTAAGGGAGGCGAAGGGATGCTTAGCAGAGACCGAAAGTGAAATGAGGGAGGAACTGTATGGATATCTGATGAACACGTGTTCCAGGCAGAGAAAGCAGTCTGGCGAGGCCATGCATTGTGACAAATCTTGTGTGGTGCAGGCAGGAGCAGGGCTGGCCGAAGCAGGAGAGGAGGAGGGGATACCACTGAGCATGGAGGAGGGGGATGGACACCCCACCAACAGCTTGAAGGGCACTGTTGGGACTTGAGCTTTTCACTGGGATGGGAGCCATGGGAGGGAATGATTGAAGAGTGGCGAGGGTTGATTCAGTCTGTCCTCGACCAGGGGAGAAGCCGGAGCTCAACCAGTGGGTCAGGTTAGAGGAGAGATGAGAGATGATCTTCCAGTAATGAGGAGCCAACTCAACCTAGACCAGCTTTAAACGGTGGGGTTTGGGAACTTCCCTGGTGGACCAGTGGTTAAGAATCTGCCTTGCAATGCAGGGGATGTGGGTTTGATCCCTGGTCTGGGAACTAAGATCCAACATGCCGCAGGGCAACTAAGCCTGTGCCCCACAACTTGAGAGCCTGTGTGTCGCAGTGAAGGTCCCATGTGCCACAGCTAAGACCTGACACAGTCAAAAAAATAAATGTATTTTTTTGAGTTTATGTGAAACTAAGATATTTCACAGAAGGTTAGAAATGATCAGAATAAGGGACTGGAACAGCAGACAGATTTTGTCTCTTAAATCTGTTCTCCTCGTGTTGCTTTCCTCCAGATTGTTCGGAGCGGGAAGCGTGGCCAGTGGCTTCTCAGTCTTGCATCACGTTGGGAGACGGCTTCCCCCACACCTCACTTCCCATGCAAATGTCCCGGGGCAGGGCTGTGATGAGTCGGGCTTAGATGCCACTTCCAGACAGGCATCGTGTGGTTGAAACATAGCAGTGCCAGATATGCCAACAAGATACACAGTTTGAGAATCTGCCAGTTATTAAAAAGCATCCATTCAGGGTGGGTACATATGTGACTAACTCTAGTTTTGCTAGCACAGAAATTTTAGCCAAAGTGTAACCTTTTTTTTTTTTTTTTAATATTTATTTGTTGGTTGTGCTGGGTCTTCCTTGCTGCGCTGGGGCTTTCTCTAGTTGCAGTATGCAGGCTTCTCACTGCAGGGGCATCTCTGGTCACAGAGCGCAGGCTCTAGGGCAAGTGGGCTTCAGTAGCTGTGGCACGTGGGCTTTAGCTGCTCCACAGCATATGGAATCTTCCTGGACCAGGGATTGAACCTAGGTCCCCTGCACTGTCAGGGGACACTGTACCCCTGGGGAAGTCCACAAAACGGTAACTGCTTGAAGGCTAAGTTCGGAAAGAATTTTGAAATGTTTGCTAAATAAATATGTTTTAATCACACAGGTCTCATAATGGATTTTCTAGAAGTCATTTCCATAGTGATCCCAGTACAAAAACACCAGAATCAAAGACAAAGAAAAGAAAAGAAACCCCCAAAATTTGTATTTTAGTTTACTTGAAACATATAACACCTGCAGATACTCCCTAGTAGTCCCTTTCAGAGCTAACTGAAAATGATGACTAGGACCGGCCAATTTTGATGATCAGAAGTGGTTTATGCTCAGATTTCTACATCCTAAATTATTTTATCCTCATAGCAGAGTTTTTAAAAGGCAGCAATAACTAAATTAAGGGATTCTCTGTGTGGTCTTTATTTGCTCAGGTTCAACATTGGAGGCTTGAAGCAGGAGATGACGGGCCGCCCCAACTCTAAGGTTTTAATTGGTCATTGCCATTGTCAATGACACTGGTGTGACTCTGGACATCTCGCAAACCCACAAGGCTCTAAACTATCACACGTAAAGTTCTCTTCTCCAGGAGTCAGACCAAAGGTGCTGCCTATTTGAGATTGCTTCTTCTTGTGCAACTCTTTTCACACACACGCACACACACACTTTCTTTTTCATATTCTTTTCCATTATGGTTTGTCTTAGGATATTGAATATAGTTCCCCCGGCTATACAGTGAGATTTTGTTTATCTATTCTCTATGTACTAGTCTGCATCTGCTAATTCCAAAAGCCAATCCATCCCTCCCCTTTGGCAACAAGTCTGGCCTCTTTGTCTGCAAGTCTGTTTTGTTTCATAGTTATGTGGATTTACATCACATTTTAGATTCCACGTGTAAGTGATATCATATGGCATTTGTTTTTCTTTTTCTGATTTATTTTGCTTAGTTTGATCATCTCTAGGTCCACCCATGTTGTTGGCAATGGCATTATTTCTTTCTTTTCTATGACTGAGGAGTATTCCATTGTATATACACCACATGTCCTTTATCCATTCACCTGCTCCATGTCTTGGATATTGTAAATAGTGCTGTTATGAACACACCTTATGCAACTCTTTAAACTCCCTCTAAAGAATTTGCCTTTTCTTAAGAGACGCATTTGGTCCTGAGAAAGTGAAGGAGGCTTCCAGCTTCCACTTGTTCGAAAACATTCATTTGAATAATCAACATGGTTGCCTATACCTATTTAAAATTATCAGTTACTTGGCAGATTTGGGGGCTTCCCAACCAGTCCATTCTGAAGGAGATCAGTCCTGGGATTTCTTTGGAAGGAATGATGCTAAAGCTGAAACTCCAGTACTTTGGCCATCTCATGCAAAGAGTTGACTCATTGGAAAAGACCCTGATGCTGGGAGGGACTGGGGGCAGGAGGAAAAGGGGACGACAGAGGATGAGATGGCTGGATGGCATCACCGACTCGATGGAAATGAGTTTGAATGAACTCTGGGAGTTGGTGATGGACAGGGAGGCCTGGCGTGCTGCAGTTCATGGGGTTGCAAAAAGTCAGACACAACTGAGCGACTGAACTGAACTGAACTGGTAGTTCAGATGGTAAAGAATCTGCCTGCAGTGCAGCAGACTCAAGTTCGATCTCTGGGTCAGGAAGATACCCTGGAGAAGGGAATGGCTACCTGCTGCAGTATTCTTGCCTGGAGGATCCCATGGACAGAGGGGCCCAACGGGCCACAGTTGGTGGGGTGCAAAGAACTGGACACGACTGAATGACTAACACACTGGCGGATTTTAAAGAACAGCCCAAGTTCAACTCAAGTATTACAGTGGACGCATGCTGTATGAACACTTAAGTTTTCATTTTTAAGTTAATTCCACAATGTTTTTATTTTCATTTTTAGGAGCATGTAAGGCTCAAGGTGGTGACTTTCATTCCACAAGACCAGATTCAGAATTTCCTTCACCACAGTCATGTGCTTGGCCACCCTTTTCATTTAAAATGATGTAATAAATTAAATTTCCGGTTTTAGAAAATATAATTTGGCTATAATTTAAAACATGACAGCCTGTGACTGCTGATTGCAGCGGGAGAGAACTCATTTGTTCTTGGATGGGAGAACAAGATGAGATGCCACCACTTCAACACTAGGGGTCGCTGCAGGCCCACTGATGCTGTGAGTCCGCGCGGTGGTGCAGCCGGCCGCCCAGGGGGTCCCAGCGCCAGAGCGCTGCACCGCTGTTCTTGCTGGCTGTGCAAAAGGAAACCTTGAGAGACTGTTTCCAGGTGCTGCTTTGCAGCCTTTCTGAGGTATTAAAATAGCAACAAAAACAACATTTATGCAGTGTCACATGTATTTTATTATTTGGGGGTAACAGTTGAAAATTATTTTTATTTTTTTTGAAAATGATTTTTAAAATCATTCCTTCAATGATACTATAGCATCAGTCTCTGCATTTAAGATCCAAAGAGCTCACTGATGTCACTAGTTATTTTTTCGAGATGGACCTGTCTCATCTGATAAGACAAAGATCAATCTAAAACAACTGATCGTATTTAATCACATTGGATGACTCCTACGCTAATCAGTTTAAACACCAGACGGAGACCTTCTGACAAAATGGAAAACTATTTGAGAATTGTTAGAAATAATCTTTTGAAAGACTTTTTGTGGCTGTTTGGAGGAGGGACTCTATGTCCTGACTTGGACCAACAAATCTGTGGGAGATGAGACAAAAGCAAGTTATTGAAATCCCCAGAAGAGAACTCTGTACTGTTGAGACAAGTTAGCCGTCGGGAAGAAACTGAAGTGTACACCCGATTTACTCGGTGATCTTAGAGGACTTTTATTAAGAGGAAAGGTAGAGTTTTTTTTTTTTTTAAAGCCAGAAGTCTTCCCAGCCCTATTCTTTCCATTTGTTTATTCCCCAAAGCATCCTTAAATAACTTCCAAATTAGTCCGTTGAAAACATCCTCAGATTTCAGCTTTGAAGCTGTGGAATGTTCTCTTGTAACAACTCCCGCGCTCAATTTCTCTTTGATGTTGGCAAACTCTACAAATTGCCAAATAAAGCGTTCCCTCCGTGACTGCTCTGAGTTCCTCTGGGGCAAGATCAACTCCCTCTGTGTCATTTTCATAGCATTTGGCAGAGGGGCAGGGGGGCAGGAAGCCATCTCCTCCCATCACAACCTGGGATGTGTAACATCTTATTCAAAGGTCTGCAAAGGGGATCGTTTGCTCCCTGACAAAGGTGTATGGAACCCAAGACCCAGCCTTTCAAACCCATTGGAAACACTGATTTCAAAGGGGTTAAAGAAATCAGACCATTTGATGCTGAGCTCAGAAGAGAAAATGGGCCCTTTCGACGTGTCAGATTCAGACTTACCATGGGATGCTGGTTCAGGCCATACAGACACCAGTGTTCTCTTTCGTCTGTGATCAAGTCCTTCCCTGGTGGCTCAGACAGTAAAGAATCTGCCCACATGTGGGAGACCCAGATTTGATCCCTAGGTCCAGAAGATTCCCTGGAGAAGGCAATGGCACCCCACTCCAGTACTCTTGCCTGGAAAACCCCATGGACGGAGTTGCCTGGTGGGCTGCAGTCCATGGGGTCGCTAAGAGTCAGACATGACTGAGCGACTTCACTTTCACTTTTCACTTTCATGCATTGGAGGAGGAAATGGCAACCCACTCCAGGGTTCTTGCCTGGAGAATCCCCAGGATGGTGGAGCCTGATGGGCTGCTCTGTGGGGTCGCAGAGTCGGACACAACTGAAGCGACTTAGTAGTAGTAGTAGTAGTAGTAGTAGTAGTAGAGTGACTAACACTTTCACTTTTCAAGTGCTCTTGAAGAGTAGGTGGGGACTGGCTCTTTCTCTGGGAAGGATGCTCTCTGCAATAAGACCTTCAGTCTGACACCCTCATTTTCTTTATGATGGTGTGCTCAGCCCCCTCTCAACCGAGAAGCCTCATGGAACCAGGCTAAGAAGTGGCTGCACCTAAGGACCACAGTGGCAGGAGCTCCATATGGTGGTGGCTACCAGCTGCCTAGCAAGATGCGGTCAGATGGATCTCCAGCTCTGGCCTGCACTTTAATGCTAATCAGCTCATCAGCCCGTTTTCTCCACCCTGGAGGATAATACAGCCAGTGCAGGGCTGTATTTGAGCCTCATGATTGATACTTGATAGCTGAGGAATGAACATAGGTGTTTTCAAGCCAGAACACAGGGACCTGAAATCAGACAGGAAAGCGGGAAAGGTCTCAGCCACCCTGGGCACAGCAAAGCTGATCTGGTTCTGTGTATGTGATTCTTAACTTTCCAGCTTCCCTGGAACCCACATGACCACACAGAGGCCCCATGTTGTGAAGGCAGGAAGGTGTGGGCTCCAGGAGAAGATGAGAGGCCGGAGAGCTCATGCTTGGCCCCTGCCTCTATAGGCGCTATTGGAACATCCAGAGACCTTCTAGAAATGTGAATTGGCTCATATGATTTGACATTTCACACAGGCCTCCCTATTGCCTTACACCAACCCAAATCTAGGCTGTGCCTCTGTCTCCCACCTGTCCCCTGACTTCACCTCCTTCCTTGCTCTCCAAGGCTCACTCAGCCCCAGACCCACATTCTTCTATCTGATTCTCGCAGGATTTTTTTGCACCTTAGGGCCTTTGCACTTGCTGTGCCCTCCATCAGACATGCTTAGGACTCAGATCTGCACACAGAGGGTCCTTCTCACTAGTGGGGTCCCCTTTCTAAGGTCACCTTCCCAGAGAAGCCTCACCTGACCCCTCTGAGTAGAAGTAAATACTGTCCTGTTTGAGTGTCTTCTTAGGCTATTTTTGAAAGTATCTTGTTCACTATTTGCTTGTCTTCTGTCTGTCCATCCTCAGGAGAACATAAGCTCAGTGGTGGCTTTTACACTTGCTAAGCCTCCAGTGCCTGGCCAATAATAGGCATATAGTAAATACATATTCAATGGAGAATGCTGCTGCTGCTAAGTTGCTTCAGTCGTGTCCGACTCTGTGCAACCCCATAGACGGCAGCTCACCAGGCTCCACCATCCCTAGGATTCTCCAGGCAAGAACACTGGAGTGGGTTGCCATTTCCTTCTCCAATGCATGAAAGTGAAAAGTCAAAGTGAAGTCCCTCAGTCGTGTTCGACTCTTTGCGACTCCATGAACTGCAGCCCACCAGGCTCCTCCGTCCATGGGACTTCCTAGGCAAGAGTACTGGAGTGGGTTGCCATTGCCTTCTCCCCAGTGGAGAATGGGATCCATATAAATTCCTTTCCTCAGAGTACCCCAGCCATGAGGACCCTCTCTTGGAAGTTCCAGCGCTTCTCTGTGATACACTCTAAAGGTCCCAAGAGGTTAACATAGACTCAAGTATAAGGGCGCATGGTGCCCCACACTGCATCCTGGTGTGGGACCCAGAGCACCCTACATGTTCACTAATTAGTGTGCTTGGTGCAGCCTTCACTTCAGTGCAAAACCATGCCTTCCTCCTTTGAGCTCTCCTGATACGTATCATAAGTGATCCAAAGCTTAAGTATGGTTCCCTCCACTGGACTCTAAGCCATTTCTTGGTGAGTAGAGTTGGAGGGTGTGGGTTTTATTTTATGCTTTGCTTGCACACCACTCCTGCTTCTGTGGAGACAGGCTGATAT
This sequence comes from Bos indicus x Bos taurus, assembly GCF_003369695.1. NCBI lineage: Eukaryota > Metazoa > Chordata > Mammalia > Artiodactyla > Bovidae > Bos > Bos indicus x Bos taurus. Next base: position 25,605,241 of record NC_040092.1, on the reverse strand, counting down.
CAATGGAGGTGTATTGGTTAGGATTTTTCACATCAGCTGTCGTAACAAACAAGCCCTCAAACTCCAGTGACTTAACATGATACACAATCTTGTTAAATTTTATTTTTATTTAGTTAATTTTTTATTTGGGCTGCATCGGGTCCTCTTTGTGGCATGTGGGCTTTCTCCAGTTTCTGTGTGGGGGGCTTCTCTAGTTGTGGCACTCATGCTTCTTTGGGTTTGGAGCACAGGCTCTAGAGCTCACAGGCTCAGCAGTTGGGCTTAGTTGCCCCACGGCACGTGGGGTCTGAGTTTCCCAACCAGGGATTGAACACGTGTCCCGTCCCCTGCATTGGAAGGCGGATTTCCAACTGCTGGACCACCAGGGAAGTCCCAACATGATACAGTCTTATTTCTTGCTGGCCCTAAATTCAGTGTTGGAATGTGCTAAATCCAGGCCTTTCACACTTAGGGGGCCCAGCCTCCTTCCTTCTCATCACTCGGCCTTTGTTCTCACTTCCCTACTGGACTTTCGTCTCCACCTGGAAAATAGAGGAAAAGAGTCACGCCGGGTGGAGGTACTGTAGGCTCTTCCTGGAAGGAATGGGCATCACTTCCGCCCACATTCCTTTGGCCACAACTCAAATCTATAGCCACACTTAACGCAACCCCATGGGCTGCAGTCCAGGGAATTCTCCAGGTCAGAATACTGGAGTGGGTAGCCTGTCCCTTCTCCAGGGGATCTTCCCAATCCAGGGATCGAATCCAGGTCTCCTGCATTGCAGGTGGATTCTTTACCAGCTAAGCCACAAGGGAAGCCCTTAGGAAGGCCAGGGGAACTGATTTGGCTACAGGTAGATAAAGGGGGTTTTAGTGAACAGGGAGCATCCATCAAGCTCCTGTGAGTGAACAAGTGAGTGAAACATCCAGGAGGTCTTTCAATGGTGTGTTCTTGGGAGAGGCAGCCTTGCAGGCTCTCCTTGCCCTCCATTAGTAGAGGCCTCACCCCTGATGGAAGGGCTCTCAGGGGCTGGTGAGGCTGCAGGTAGAAATGCAGGATTTCTTCCAGGCAGCACTGCGTATAACTTCAAAGAAGACTATTTAAGGCACCCCTGAGCTTTCTGTATTGATCCATGAATCAGTAAAATAAGGCAAAAGGAGCACCCTACTATTAGTCTTTGCTAAAGAGTCTACACCTTTAGGTTCACTTTGGGGTTACCTGGCGAGACCAGGACTCACCTGGTTTTTTAACATCTGCTTGTGGACCCCTGGGAGGACATGAATCAGAAGGAGAAGAGTAGAAGAGTCTGCATTTCACTCTGGTGACCCAGAAGACCCCAGAACTACAGAATGGCGATTCCTTTCTCCTGCTGGATGTCTCATGTGACCTGGAGGAGGCTTTGCCTCCCTAGGCCTGCTGCTGGGCTGGCTGATGGGGGGTCCCTGTCTTGGAGCAGCTGTACAATCTCAAGCATGTAGTCTATTCATCCCCCTTGGCAGGGATGTGGGGAGGTGCAGAGTGGACAGTCACAGGTGATTTGCCACTGCCTCATCTCAGAAGGGCCCTCATCATTTCCACTAGTGTTTTACTGGTCCCTGAAGGGGGGCTGAGAACAGCAGACCCTGCACCATCCTCAAAAGCACTTCATGGGGGCTCTCCAGGATGCTCTTTTTGGAGGGATGACCTTGTCCAGCCTTATCAGGAAGGGTGAGAGGCATAGCTGCTGTGCACCGTGCCCTCCACATCGGAATGCTGTCTCTGTTCTCAAAAGAGACAAGTCCTTGGATCTGGCCATTCTATTTCCAGGCCAGCCCACGAATTTTGAGAAACTGAGAAGAAAAGAAGTTTCAGGGGGCTTCCCTGGTGGCTCAGTGGTAAAGAATCTGCCTGCCAATGCTGGAGACACGGGTTCAATCCCTGATCCAGGAAGATTCCACACGCCACGGAGCAACAAAGCCTGCGCGTCACAATTACTGAGCCCTCGTTCTAGAGCCTGGGAGCCACAGTTAATGAAGCCCATGCACCCTAGAGCCCGTGCTTCGCAACGAGAGAAGCCACTGCAGTGAGAAGCCTGCACACTGCAACCCCCGCTTGCCGCAACGAAGGCCAGCACAGCCAAACATAAATAAAGAAAAATAAACATTTTAAAAAAGTTAATAGAAGTTTTGGAAAGGCTCCTCTGCACCCTCAAGAAGGACTGATCTGGTAGCTTGCGTGTCATCCCCATGATTCTCAAACTTCAGGCATTTCTCACCATCCTTATGAGTTTTGTCAAGGGGGGATGATGACAAATGTCCTTGTGTTACTAGTGATTCAATGCTCTCCTTGAAATAAGCCTAATGCTTCAAAAACTTAGGTAACTTAATTGAAAATGCAACTTACATCACTAAAGGGAAACTGAGATATCAAACACATCAATAGCCAAAGTAAAAATAAAACCAGCATTCAAAAATTCTAGCTAGACACCATCACTCTGCACAGAAAAATATGCCTTCTATTTTGAAACCAAGGGCATTTATAATCGTGAAAAGTTGTCCTAAGAGTTGCTTAGGTCTCAGCCTTTCTCCTTGATGTGATTAGAAAGGTTGGAAGAGGAACTGATTCCGTTTTAGAGGAGGCCCCATCTTTGTGGTATCCAGAAGCCTCCTATATCCACCCGTGGGATCCACCCATCCTGGAATTCCACCTTCATCATTTCCTGGTCTTTCAGGAAACTGCTGCAGAAAAATGTTTTGTTTTTATGGAAAGTCGACCCAACGCAAACTGCCTGGTGTCCCAGCTTAATTCACAAAGTGGGAACAGTTAGTACTGTTTAATTACTGACAGAATTAGGCTTACAGATTGATTTATGGCCTTACAGAGGAAACAGATATTCTTGGAGGAAAGCAGATTTCTCACAATTAATTTGAGGCAGGCTCTTCAGATGGGAAGTGCTCCCAGAGGCCTGGGATGCTACTGAAGAGCTGGTAGGCCTCAGCTTACTTCTCTAAAGCCTTCCTAAGGTGTTGCCTCTCCAAGGATTAGTTGTGCTAATTACCCAAAGAAGATTAGATATATTAGCTAGAACAGCGTCTTGGAGAGTGAGTAGCCATGCTTACATCGTATTTCAGCCACTGATCCAGTACCTGGAGTTGCAGCTTCCCAAAACTTGAACACCAAAGAGTAGGAAAAATTTTTGTGAGTCAGCTGTGTATAATGGGGAAATGGTTTACCCTGGAATGTTAGCTATTTTTGCCCTGAGGATGCAGATAGAGAAAATTTTTTGCCATGACATACCTCCCATCCTCCCCCCAAAATGTACTTGGTGATTGCAGTTCTGGAAAAAAAATTTTTTTTTGAATTAGAATACATAAAAAGATTGTTTTTAATAAAGCATAGGATCATTAGATCCTAGTCAATACATTTGAAAAATGTTTTAGAAATAGACTCCGTTTCACATTGAAACGGGCTCTGGCAATCTGGACTTGGCGTTTTATGCAATCTACTGGCTCCGCCATTAAGAAGACAGATGGAGATGTGCCAGGGACTAAACCTCAGCTTCCCCATCATTGAGGTGGAGGGGATAGGCGACTCGACCAGTGGTCCTTGGATGGGCAGCATCAGTATCACCTGGCAATTGTTAGAAACACAGATTCTTAAGTGTCACCTGCTGCGGCTGCTGCTGCTAAGTCGTAGACTTGATAAATAAGAGGCTCTAGGGGTGGCGATGGAGGACTCACTATCCCAGGTGATGTTGATACTTACTCAAATTTTGCAAGTCCTGAAACACATAATCTCTTAGGTTCTTTGCTGTATTAACTCTAGAGTTTTATAGGAGAGAGATGCAAAGTGAAAATGCAGAAAGTTTAAGAAGTAAATGAAAAAAAAAAAAAAAACCCAAACAACAAAACCATCCAGAAAGACAGACATTCAAAAAAGTAAATATAGAATAAAATAGAAGCCACATCTCATAGAGAATGAAACCCAGACAGACACTCTTGAAAATTTGCAAGCTAAGCACCCAAAGTGTTGATATATTTTTGCAATGACGGGCATATATAATAAAACTTCTGTGGCTCCCTTGGCTGAATGATAATGACCCATTTTTACCTACTGAGGTAAAGTCACCTCATTTGATTTGGTTGTTGTCGGCTTACAATATTCTTTAAATATTCAGACCGCTTTCTCTCGCTCTCATTTCTGATTCGGGTAATTCAAAGGCTCCCATGGAGAAGTCCTTGGGCTAAAATCAGAGGCTGATGCTCTGTAGCCTTGGTTTCCAGTGTGTCTTAATTAGGCATTCAGGAAGGATAAATGAAGAACTCGTCTTTTGTCTTCTCAAGGCCAAGTTGGCCCCTAACGGATCCATTCCTAGTTCCAAATGGGCCAGAGGGGAGTCAGGACGGAATTCTTTTAGGATCAGTGACTTGGTGGTCATTCCAGGGTAGAGGCGGGGTGAGGCCAGCATGACCCTCAGGACGGCTGGCAAGTCAAAGTCTTCCTCCCTACATATTGTGGGGAAGATCCAGCGCGGGGGTGATGGGCCCTTTACAGCCATCTTCTCGTTTACTGGCAGGCGGAGAGCATTAGAAACCCCCAAGACAGAGGACCTGCTCTTAGCGTGAGATCTGACTAGCAGGAGAAGGTAAACGGCCTTCTTGACACCTGTTGGGAGAGTGGGCAGCTCCCTGCCGCCTCCTCCGCGCTGGCCGAGCCGGCCGGGTACTAGCCCGCCTCCCAGCCCCTCCACTGCCGCTCCGGCGCGCAGGGAGGGGGTGGCCGGGAGGGTGGGTGAGGGGCAGACCCGGAGAGGTGGGATTGACTGTGCGGATTGGGGCTTGTGGCTGTCACTCCGAAAGGGTGGGGCTTTTTAAAAAAAGACAAATTTTTAAGGCAGACCCCGAGTCCGCACCCGGCACCGTGGCGCTCGCGTCCGTGCCGGATGCAGTCTCGGCGGAGCGCGGCCGGTGCGCGGGCGGCGAGGTCCCAGGGCCCGCGGGTCCTCCTCCGCGCGCGGCTAGCGCGCCTCCCCCAGGCGGCGGGGGCAGCCCTGCGTCCTCGGAGTCGGCGGTGCGCGCCGCGCGCTTAGGTCCCCGCGAGCTTGATCCCGGGCGGGAGCCGGGCCGGGGCGGGCGGCACGGGGAGTGACTGCTCCCAGCCAAACTTTGGCGCCGGTGCGCGCCCCGGGGCGCGGCCGGGCGGGATGGGGACCAAGCGCCCAGGCGCCCCGCGCCGTTCCGGGCGCCGGGTCACCCGGCCGGGGGTCCTCGCGCCGCCTCCGCCCGCGCCCCGGGCGCCGCATCCCGGCCGCCCCGCCGCCCGTTAGCCTATCCGCGTTCCTGCGCTCCCGGAGGCGCCCTTTGGGGGCCACCTGGGAGCCAGTTCTCGCTGGGTAAACGGAAAGGAACAAATTCGTGTGGATGAAAATAAAAATATCCTGGTGGGGGTGAAAGGGAGGTGGGGTTTGTCTGCGCGCGCGTTGGACTCGGGAGAGCAACTCCGGAGCGGCGTGCGGTGTCGCCTCCCGGCCGGCCATGGACTGGCGGGAGGAAGGCGCAGGGCGCCGCGGCCGCTCGCGCCCCTAGCCCGGCGCTCCCTCGCCTTCCCGCCCCGCTCCGACCCTCGGGGAGCTTGGCGACCGTGTCTTCATCGCCCAGACGGCACCGTGGAGCCGAGGATCTGCGCTCCGGGTCTCCGGGATGTGCGCGTCTGCGATGGGGACGCTGTGGCACCGCTGGTCCCCCGTGCTCATCAGCCTGGCCGCCCTCTTCTCCAAAGGTGAGGAGACGCCGCCGCCGCCACCTGGGGCCCCGGGACGAACTTTGCTGGGAGTGAGTGTGTGGGAGGGTGTGCGTGGTTGGGGGTGGCCGGGAGAGTGGGTGTGGGTGTGCGTTGATGCGTGTGCACGCGCGCGCGTGCGGCAGCCAAGGTCCTCAGCGGCCCCTTTGCAGCAGGTGCCTCCCGGGAAGACTTGGGCGGGAGGCCCTGAGTGAGAATGCCAAGGGCGGCAAAATAGCCCGGTCCACCTGGCAGCCTCGGGGAGGGGGTCGCGTGGAGAACCTTGAAAGGAGACGTGGGCCCTGGGAAGGCTGAGGAGGATGTCCGAGGAAGGGATTGAAATGACCTCCTGAAAAGGTTCTGGAATTTGGACTTGACTTTTTCTGCTGGCAGGCACCCGTGAGGATATAATTCCAGAGCGCGCCTCTGTATGGGAATGCAGTTGAGTACATTCGTCGGCTGCGACGCCTATGAGATGGGTCCAGCTCTGGAGAGGTGGCCCTGAGTTTCTCTAAGAGAGGTTTTGGGGGCAGACTTCTCTTCCTTTGCCTTCTGTGGCTGTTTGTCCGAGGGCAGCATCCGTGAGGGTTGGGCGCAGAGTTTAAACCGTGCTTATCACCTGCGTTCCCCCAGCAGAGCCCCTAATTTGCAGCTGCCAGAAAAGCCGGGATTCCCCATCTGCTTCCCTTCTGTCAGCATCCCTCTCTGTCATTGGTACAGCAAGTTGGAATGCTCAGGACACGAATTCCTTGAAGGGAAATTATTTGATTCACACGTGAGGTTGTAGAAAGGATCAGCAGTTCTTCCTGCTTACTGATCAGGACTCTATCTGTGTGTGGTTCCTTCTCCCAAGAGCCTCTTTCCTACAGAGAGAGAGAGAGAGAGATTAGAAGAAACGTGGAGCTTTTTAGCAGTCTCCCATGTGTGTCCCTAAAACCCTGTAAACAGATTTTTGTTCTCCGGAGAAGATTTCCGAGATGAGATCGCTCTTAGAAACTTCAAAGCCAATTATCATGCACAGAGCCTTTTAATTACAGGAATTTTCTGTTCTCAGAGCCTTTCCGGCATCACTGAGGTTACATTGCTTTAGATCTGACAATAGCCGGCTTTTGTGCTGGTGTGATTTAGGACAGGGTGACCCGTGCCCACTCTGCTTGGCTGTCTTTTCAAGTGTGGTCTAAAGGGCTCATGTCTCCTAATTATGAGTTAGAGCAATTCTGAGGGCCAGAGCCTCGGGGGTTTTTGATGTGCACAAGAAGCAAGAAAAGGTTGATGAATTTGGTGAAGCCAACCCAGGCAAACGTGAGGTTAAAAAAACCTGAATCCACAGCAACAACAGCCCAGCAGACTTGCCTTTTGCTACAAGGCATGTTTTCTAGTGGTTGTCGCTTGATTTGATAGTAGGAATGGACTCCTGTGTTTTATGCTGCAGTAACAAGGTTTTACTAAGAAAGGTACAGAATTGCTTTGTAAATATGACCTAACTATTGTGTTTCCTTGGTTAGGTACATAGTTCTCTTACTGATCTCCTTATTAGACTGAGTAGGGTTGAAAAGAAATGTATTTCCCCTGATAGTCTTTTGAACTTTTTCAAGTGGAAACTCTGAAAATGTCCTTAAAATGAGAAACTCTGATGTGAAGGTCTTGGCTTGTGGAAAGATGCTATAAGCCCAGCCTATGGCATATTTTGAGTTGAACACCCCTAAAACCATTCTGTCCTATAAAATTTCCTGGTGCAGATAATAATGGTGTTTTAAATGCAGGGACAGTGCAGTTCTTTTTCCATTATGTTCAAGTCACTTTGCGCTCTCAGATCCTCTGACTCCCTGAAAGTTCTGAACCAGTTTGAAATCCAAGATGGACTATATTTCAGAGGATTTTGATTGGAAGAAAACATATGCATAGACACACACCCATCCAAAGTGCCCAGTTTATCTGGGTCCAATGGAAAGATGGAGATTGTTACCAAATACTAAATACTGCTTCAGTGTATTATTGTTTTTACTGCATTGCTCTAGTTCTTTCTAAAGATGAAGCTTTAAAGGAACAGATGTGCACATTTTAACAACAGGCTAAGATCTTTGAAATTCACATTTGTTTAAATTTTATGCACAGGAAGTGATTGGACATAGAGCAACCTCATAGATCTTTTGAAAATCAAATAAAAATAAAATTTCATTGCTTGCACTTCTATCCCTTGGGAACTGGGAACTCTACTATGACACAAAAAGTTTGATCAGCACTGTCGTCAGGCGGTCCCAGCCTTCACTGGAGAATGATCTTTATGTCAAGCCATCAGAGGGCTTGTGTCTTAAGTTTAGGATATTAACTTACTTAAAAACTTCATGCAGATTACAGCTATGCCAGCTTGCAAATGTGGTTTACTATGCTGCTATTGGCTTCGTGGAAGGGGGCAGGGCATGGAAAGGAAAGGGGCCCAAAGACAAATTAATGAGACTGTTAAGGCAAGTTCACCTGTCGGCCACATAGGCCAGACAAACTGAAACGTCAGAATTTGGAACAGAGAAAGGTTTATTGCAGGACCATGCAAGGAGACAGGTGGCTTATGCCCTAAAAAGCCTCGAGCTTCCTGAAGAGTTTTGGCAAAGCGTTTTTAAAAGCCAAGTAAGGGAGGTGGTGGGGGGGGGGGCGGGTCACAGGGTACCTGATCAGATGGTGCACAATTCTCTGGCTGATGATGAGGGAACAGGGCAGGGTTACAGGGGTTAATTTTATCTATCCTTAGGCTCCAAGGGTTGTGGGGCTATGTGCTCTCAGTCCTTAAGTAGTTAACATCTTCCATTTGGTGGTGGGGTTTCTTGTCTGCAAAACAACTCCGGAAATGTGCATCAAATACTATTATTTAGGTACTTAAGAGAGGAGCTAAAGCAAAGGATATGGGGAAAGGCCTGTCCCAGGAAGGTCCCAGGGGTTCCTTCTCTTACAAAACTGTGCATGTGTTAGTCGCTCAGTCATGTCTGACTCTTGGTGACCCCATAGACTGTAGCCCGCTGGGCTCCTCTGTCTATGGAATTCTCCAGGCAAGAATACTGGAGTGGGTTACCATTTCCTTCTCTAAAGGATCTTCCTGACCCAAGGATCGAACCCTGGTCCCCTGCATTACAGGCAGATTCTTTACCATCTGAGCTACCAGACTTACAAGACTAGTGACCGTCAAAGAGCTGGGAAGGCTTTCAATACAAAATCAGGAAGGTTGCAACATGTAGACTGCTTGTCATGACCCTGACCTGCATCCCCCAGAGTTGTGTTTTCTTGCAAATGCCAATAAGGAGCAGACACTCAGAGGCCTGGAATCCTGGGAGAGGAACTGCTGGGGTGATGGGGCACCATCTTCAGGCTGTGCCAGTCATGTGCTCCACCTGCATCCGGAGCAGTACAGCCAGCCTGCTGGGCAGTGGCATTGTGAGGTCACCTTCTGCAGAATGTTTCCACCTTGATCAGTTCAGTTCAGTTTAGTCGCTCAGTCATGTCCTACTCTTTGCGACCCCATGAACCACAGCACGCCAGGCCTCCATCCATCACCAACTGCCAGTTTACCCAAACTCCTGTCCATTGAGTCAGTGATGCCATCCAGCCATCTCATCCTCTATTGTCCCCTTCTCCTCCTGCCCTCAATCTTTCCCAGCATCAGGGTCTTTTCAAATGTGTAAGCTCTTCGCATCAGGTGGGCAAAGTATTGGAGTTTCAGTTTCAACATCAGTCCTTCCAGTGAACATCCAGGACTGAGCTTTCTTCTTAGGTCAGAACTGAAGTGTCTGGGTGGCCAAGCATCACCTCTTATTTAAGAATGTCCTCCCACATCCCATCCTTCTGGACTGGAAGGAGCTTCGGTTTCCAGTGACACTTTGGGCTATTGGGGAGGAAGGCATATTCCAGGAGGGAGCATTCTGGGGTGTGTGTGTATGTTTGAGAGAGAGACAGAGACAGAATAGACTTCACTGCTTACATTTAAACAGTGACAAAATTAAAAGGCTAAGAAATGGGGAGACCATGAAATTTCATTTTTCCTGAATTAAAAAGTTAAATGCTAAATATGATTTTATAAAAAATACTTAAATACATAGAAAGTTAGAATTCTAACTATTCAGATCTGCTTAATTTAGTTCAATTCTGAAAGCCAAGGGAAAATGAAAAACAAAAACTCCAAAAATACCCTATTGTAGAAGCTTACTTGTTGTTTGGTCGCTAAGTCCTGTCTGACTCTTTGAGACCCCATGGACTGTGGCATGCCTAGGCTTCCCAGCCCTTCAGTATCTCCCAGAGTTTGCTCAAACTCATGTCCATCGAGTCAGCGATGCCATCCAATCATCTCATCCTCTGTCGCCCCCTTCTCATCCTGCCTTCAGTCTTTCCCAGCATCAAGATCTTTTCCAATGAGTTGGCTGTTTGCATCAGGTGGCCAAAGTATTGGAGCTTCAGCTTCAACATCAGTCCTTCCAATGAATATTCAGGGTTGATTTCCTTTAGGATTGACTGGTTTGATATCCTTGCTGTCCAAGGGACCCTCAAGAACCTTCTCCAACACCACTGTTCAAAAGCATCAATTCTTTGGCGCTCAACCTTCTTTATGGTCCAACTCTTACACCCGTACATGATTACTAGAAAAACTATACCTTTGACGATATGGACTTTTGACTTTTACATTTTTACACTTCTGCACTTTACCCTTGACTTTTACATTTTTAAAATTCATCTAGCCATTTATCCATTGACCAATTTATTCAACCAGTCATCATCCATTATGTATTCATCCATATATCCCTCCATTTATCCATCCTTTCATCCATGTGCCCATCCATCCTTCTGTTCTTTCATCTATGTAGCCACCTATCCATCCTTAAGTCTAAAAAATTTGATAATTCAAAAAGTTTCAAAGAGCACAGAACCCTGCAGGAACTATTTGCCAGTGTTCTGAGGACACAGGATTAGGAAGGTGTAAAGTCATTGCTGGCCATTTCTCTAGCTTGTAAAGCGCACAAATCATCCACGATTTTAAGTTGTGAGCTCAAACCCCTCCTGTTCTGTGTTCAGGTCCCTCTTCCTTTCCTCTTCTGCTTTTCTTGGTTCCCTCTGCTTCCTTATTTTATCACAGTAGCTGCTTTTGGAGCACCAGTTGTATTATTACACACTTTATGCTGGCCGTAGGATTACAGCAGTGAGAAGAACCCACACAGATAAGGTTACTATCCTTCCAGAACTGGCAGTTCATAGAGGAGACAGAGAAAAGTGCTTAACTGTATAAAATTGTAAGGCTTCTCTGGTGTTCTAGTGGTTAATACTCTGCACTCCCAATCCTGGGGGCATGCGTTTGATCCCTGGTCTGGGACCTAAGATCTCCCATGCCACCTGGCACAGTCAAAAAAAAAGTAATTATACATTACATAAAAATGTTATATAAAGGAATGCCAGCTTTCAACTGTGATGTGCTAGAGGCACAGAGCAATCATCTCTGAGTACAGGTACGTTGGCCTTGAACTTAGCGCATCTGGGGAGTGGCTAAGTGTTAACAGAGCTGGTATATGAGAGGGAGGGTGCAGACACGTACGTGGACTCCAGAGGGCAGTGTGGCTGGGCAGAGCGAGCAGTGGGGCTTGTGGTACTGCATGAAGGGACAGGATCCTGTCACCCTGACCTGGAGACAGGCAGCAGTCAGATGGGGTGTGGAGGTATCCGTGGCATCCAACCCTAGTCTTCTGCATTGGCAAGTGAATTCTTGACTTCTGAACCACCCAGGTGATGCTAGTGGTAAAGAATCCACCCGCCAATGTAGGAGACATAAGAGGCGCGGGTTCTATCCCTTGGTTGGGAAGATCCCCTGGAGGAAGGCATGGCAGCACTCTCCAGTATTCTTGCCTGAAGAATCCCATGGACAGAGGAGCCTAGCGGGCTATAGTCCATGGGATGTGGAAGAGTCAGATATGACTGAAGTGACTTAGCATGCACTCATGAGTCACCAGGGAAAGCCCAGATGTCAGGTACAGACGGATTTTTCAAGGGTCTGTAAATTTCTTGTAGCTTCCTTAACATCTTACCACGAACAAGGTGACTTAAAACAATAGAACTTCATCCTAGCGTAGTTCTAGAGCCAGTAGTCCAAAATCAATGTCCCTGGGCCAAAATCAAGGTGTCGGCTAGAGGCTTTAGGGGAAAATCTTTTGGGTCCCGGTGACTGCCTGTAGTCCTTACTTTATGGCAGAATCACTGCAATTTTCAAGGTTGCTGTCTTCCCATCTCTGTCTGTTCCATTCTCAAACCTTCTCTTCTGTGTCAAACCTCCCATGCTTCCCCCTTACATAAAGATACAAGTGATTGGATTTAGGGACCACTGGGAATAATCCGGACTGTCTCCCATTCTACTGTAATCACATCTGCGAAGACCCCCTCCCTTCCCCCTTCCCCCTAAAAATAAGGGAACACTCACAGGTTCAAGGCATATAGATACCTTTTGGAGGGCACTTTTTACAGGGGTAACATTTTAAAACTATTTTCTGTCTCCTCTAAAGCTTTCATTACCTCTAGAAGCAACATCTATGTATTTTTCTATCTGCTTTCTCTCCAGTACTTAGTGTAGTACTTTGGACCCTGCAGGGGCACAATAAGTTTTTAAGTATCCTTAGGACTGTAAATTATTGTTAAAAGAAACTTTTTGCCACAGTAAAATTGTTTGATGCTGGTTTTGTTTTTTTCTCCAGTAATTCAAAGAGCCCCAGGACATACTTTGGTCGATAATAATAACAGCGAATTTTAAAGTAATTATTGCATGCCAGACACTGAGCTGAGTGATTGATGAAAATGGTTTTTGTGAATTCGCAGATAAACCCAGTAGGGTGGATTTTATTCGCCCCATTTTGTAGATGCAGAAATGGAGGCTCGGAGACGTAGCGTCCAAGATCTTAGAACTAAAGTAGCACAGTCTGAATTCTGATGCCCAAGCACCTCGCTGTTAGCTCTTTTACATCCTGCTCATGTTTGTGTATTACTTACAGTGAATCCCTTTGTCAGGCAAAAATTACGTCTGGTGCTGGACTTGATAAACTTTGTGTACAGAATGGTTTCCCTGGAATTTCAGCTCCAAGCCTTGGATGTGGTTGGCGCTCATTATTTGTTGCTGGAAATGAATAAATGAATATCCTGATTTTTTTTTTTTTTTAATTTTCTCAGTCTTCATTTTTCCAACAGCAATCGGGAAAGATAGCAAAAAAGGATTAAAACATAGATTTTTAAATATAATTGTATTTATTTACTTGGCTGTGCTAGGTCTCTGTTGCTGCTTCGGGCTACTCTCTGGTTGCAGTGCGTGGGCCTCTCACTGTGGTGGCTTCTATCGTAGTGGAGCGCGGGCTCTGGGCACAAGGGCTTCAGTGGTTGTGGCATGTGGCCGATAGAGCACGGGCTCAATAATTGCAGCTCATGGGCTTAGTTGCTCCGTGGCTTGTGGGATCTTCCCAGATCAGTGGTTGAACCCGTGTCTCCTGCACTGGCAAACTCGGATTCCTCTCTGCTGAGCTACCAGGAAGCCCCTAAAACATAGATTTTAATCCCAAGGCTGTCACAGGGGTGGAGGAGGTGATCTGATGATGAGTCATGGTGTGGTTGTCTCCGAGGCCAGGATGCTGATGCATCTTTGGTTGTGCTCCCTGAATCCCAGGATCCCATCATTCATTCATCACCTCAGCTAACATGCATGGGTCCTGGTGGAGGGGAGACTGACGTGACCTCTGTTCTAATAAGACTAAACCTCTGGGTAACTTAGGTGACTCTTTAATACCATTGTAAAAAAAGAGAAAGAAGCGTGTAGCATGAAGGCAGACAAATATTTTTCCTGTTTCCAAAAGGAGAATGTTAGGTTCTGTGAACATATGGATCGGCGAGTTTAACTTATGATGCCAGACCACAAGCTTGAATGAGTTATGGGGAGAATATTGTGCGGGTTCTGGCAGATGTGAGTGGTGATCACGGGAAACCAGCATGGATTTGTCATGACATGAGACCAGAGACTCCAGATATTTTGATATCACTTTTACCATTCATTTAAAAATCTGCTTTAAAAAAATCTATAGGAAGGATTAAGAGGAGCACCCAACAGCTTGAAACCAGGGTTGTATTCATTTCAGTGTCAGTTTTAAGGGTCCCTTTATTTATTAAAAAAAATTTTTTTTGGTCTTTTTAATTTTACTGTTTTTCAAGATTTGGCAACTTTGAAAATCTTATTTATTTAAAAAATTTAAATGTCAGGGTACTGATACGTTCTTAAAATCTTTATTATTTTTTATTGAAGTATAGTCGATTTACAGTGTAGTGCCAATCTCTGCTGTACAGCAAAGTGATTCAGTTATATCCGTATAGACACCCTTTTTTATATTCTTTTCCATTATGGTTTATCACAGGATATTGAATATAGTTCACTGGGCTATACAATAGAACCTTATTGTTTATCCACCCCACATATAATATCTTGCATTTGCTATTCTCAAACTCCCAGTCTTTAACTCCCCCTCCTCCCCTTGGCAACCACAAGTCTCTTCTCTATGTCAATACGTCTGTTTCTGTTTCATAGATAGGATCATTTGTGTCATATCTTAGATTCCGCATATAAGTAATATCATGTGATATTTGTCTCTCTCTTTCTGACTTACTTCATTTGTCTCTAGGTGCATCCATGTTGCTGCCAATGGCATTATCTCATTCTTTTTTGTGGCTGAGAAGGCGATGGCACCCCACTCCAGTACTCTTGCCTGGAGAATCCGGGGGTTGGGGGAGCCTGGTGGGCTGCCGTCTATGGGGTCGCACAGAGTCGGACACGACTGAAGTGACTTAGCAGTAGCAGCAGCAGCATTCCACTTGGAAAAGGCAATGGCACCCCACTCCAGTACTCTTGCCTGGAAAATCCCATGGACGGAGAAGCCTGGTAGGCTACAGTCTGTGGGGTCACAAAGAGTCGGACACGACTGAGCGACTTCCCTTACGCACCACGTCTTTCTCCATTCATCTGCTGATGGACATTTATGTTGTTTCCATGTCTTGGCTTTTATGAATAGTGCTGTTATGAACACAGGGTGCATGTATCTATTTGAATTATAATTTATCTGGATATATGCCCAGGAGTGGGACTGCTGGATCATATGGGAATTCTATTTTTAGTTTTCTGAGGAGCCTGCACACTTTTTTCCATAGTGGCTGCACCAACTTTCATTCATACCAACAGTGTAGGAGGGTTTCAAGGGTCCCTTTTATACAAATGTATCATCCAATATGTCTGTCCTGTTAACTCTCAGAAATTAAGAATCTACAGGAAAGGAAGGCCCTTGAACTCAAACAAATTTGTGAAATACATTCAAAAAGAGATTAAGCACATATTGTCATGACAGGACAGCAGTAACCAAGGTGAAAAATACATTTGAAAGAGTTGAAAGGGAATAAAACTTTTCTCCCTCTTTTTCTTAACCAAAGCCTAGAAATGAGACTGAGATATACATTTGAAAAGACAGGAATTCGCAAAGAATTTTTAGCCATTAGCGACATTAGTTATTTTCCTTGTGAGAAACATAAATTCTTATGTTTCAGGGAGAGATGCTGAGCAGACTCACTAAGTAAAGAAGGTGGCAATTAGATTCATTTTTGTTGTTTTTGCTTCTGTGTTTGGTCAGGAAAACAATGTTGGTAGGTTGTGGGGGATGCTTAAATTTTGATACAACTTGCTGAGGTTCTCAGATTCTGGACACAGAGACTTCCCTGGTGGTCCAGTGGCTAAGACGCCATGCTCCTAATGCAGGGGGCCTGGGTTCGATCCCTGGTTGGGGACCTAAGGTCCCACATGCCGTGGAGTGACTAAGGCCGAGTCCTTGCGCTGCAACAGTCCCAGGTGCTACAATTAAGACCTGATTCAGTCAAATAAATAAAATATATTAAAAAAAAATCTGTCTCCTTTTCAAGTTGCTTTTCTAAGAAATCCTTCTTAGGCCTTAGTACCAGGAAAAAAAAGGAAAAAAAGCTATGTTTATCCTGAGAGATAGTTTACACCTCATCCTAAGAACACCATGAATTTTCTAAGTGAATTTCCAATTGTCTGTCTTTGCTTGAACTCCTATGAGTCTCGGAGCCAACTTCGCTATTTATAAGTCTAGGAACTTAAGAGACACATCTTGTGACTCAGCTCCAGCCTTGGCTTTATTTTATTTTCCTTATTCTGTCTCTCTTGTCTGCCTCCTTGCCTACTTTTTCTATCCCAGTGCATTTATTTTTTGTAAGCTACTTCAAAGTAATCCTGACACAAGGGAGAGGTAAAAATAAATAATCTCACTCCCTGAAGACGACTGCTGCAGCAGTTTGATGTCTTTCGTTTTGGTTGTTTCTCTATGAATTTTTGAAACAGTTGTGTTCACACGGTCTCTGGGACACATAATTGGTTTTTTACTTTCCTGAGTTCATATGTTTATGTAAGCATATTTCTCATGTTTTAAAGATGTATCACAAATATATTTTTAATGTCTTTGCTATAGCTTAAAATTTTCAACTCTTGCTACACAATTATATAATTTATGGGTTTTTTTTTTTTGCTATTGTGAGGAAATCATTATCTTTGTGCATAATTTTTCCTTTGAGTTACTTTCTTAGAATCACAGTTAGTTAATGATGGAGCCAAAGAATATAGATAGAGATTTGCTGCCAAATTCTTTTCCAAAAGGGCTCACCTTTTTGTACAGGTGTTAATGATACCTGAAAGTGACCATCATGTTGAACCTTGTTGCCCTTAGTGATGGCACTATGGGTGTCTGCTGTACTCCCACAATCTTTGTAGACTGCCTTGGTGGCCCTGAAAAGTATTCAAAACATAGACAGAACTTATGGATGCCAGGGGGAAAGATGAGAGAAGGCATAGTTAGGGAGTTTGGGATGGACACGTACACACTGCTCTATTTAAAATGGATAGCCAATAGGGGCCTACTGTATAGCAGAGGGAACTCTGCCCAATGCTGTGTGGCAGCCTGGATGGGAGGGGAGTTTGGGGGAGAATGGATACATGGTTAGGTATGGCTGAGTCCTTTTGATGTCCACCTGAAATTATCACAACATTACGAATCAGCTATACCCCAATGTAACATAAAAAGATTTTTGTTGTTGTTTTAAAAAAGAGACGACATGGAGGGAGTCACATCAAGAACATGGCTTCTATGGGTCTGAAGATGTTTTCCTTGAAGTGTGGTCGAGCCCCCTGAGATGCTTTGTGTCTAAGGGCTGCGGGGTTGCAGTGGATGAAGTCGCAGTCTGTGGCCAATGGGGAAGACGCAGAGTTGCGTACAGAGGGTTCTTCCTGGGATGCTTTGCTCAGAGGACCTCAGTCAACAGGTATCATGGAGGCAGACTGTGGCTTCAAGGTGACGAGGGAAAATGAAAATGCATTTAGAAATGGAGTAAGAAGGATTTGATTTAGTTACCTGGGAAGATGAAGCCCCTCTAGGACGAGCTGTTTGTGAATCACCATTATAGAACAGAAGCGAAACAGCAGGTGGACATTTAAACCCAGAATTCCTTGATTCTGTGATGTTGATAGAATTTGAAAGGTCCCCTGCTGCCTAAATACAGCAAAAAATATTCAAGTTCAGCCCCGAGATTGACCTAGTTCTCATATTTTGTCTCCAACTGGGACTGTCACTCGTACTGAGCACCAAGGGCTTTGAGTTATTTATCCAACAATTATTTTTTGAAGCCAAATTATAAACACAGCGAGACAGGCTCCAAATATATAGCAATGAATATGAAATCAACTCTGCCCTTAAAGTGGGGGAGACTGAGATGTGAACCCCTACCTGTCTGTAGTAAGCAGCTGAATGCAGATAAGGAAAAGTCATTGATAAGGTGAAGAAAAGAAGGAAAGCAGCCTTGGTTTCCCCTTAAAGACCTTTAGAGGTTTTTTTTTTTTTTTTTGGCTGTGACATATGGCATGTGGGACCTTAGTTCCCTCACCAGGGATTAAACCCAGGCCTCCTGTAGGGGCAACGCAGAGTCTTAACCACTGGACCACAGGGGAAGTTCCTAGAGATCTTTTCTATGGGCTTTTCTGGTTCTCAGGAACCCAGAGATTCCTGCCAACCTTGCTATCAGGACTCCAGTCTCTTCAGTTCAGAAAGGCACAGCAGAAGGGATCTGCAATGAGTGTGAAATGTGCCAGTCTTCAGTATCTGCAGAAATTCTCATCTTGTTCAAATTGATTTTCATGACATTGGAAAAAGTCATGTTAAAGTATCTCAATTGTGTGCCTTTTCTCTTCCCAAGAGGACTATGGGAAGGAAACACAGACCTTAATGTGTGTTTCTCATGTTCATGGTCATGATGTTGGTGAACAGGTGCTCAGTGAATGGGCTGATTCAATTTTGATTTTTCTAAACAGGCTTCTAGGATTTGAAAGTATTCCTTGGGTTTCTTTGAACTGGAGGCTCTCAAGAGGAGATACTGTTTTATCCTCCCAAAGGCCTCTAGATTACTGTCTTCAGTCAGCCTTTAACAGATACTGTGAAGGGAGAAATCAAAGTGGGTCTTCAGCTGTGAGGATCCTTTTTTTGAAATAGGAAGCAAAGTGTAAGAGAATCCCCAAGAAGCCATGGGTTGGATGGGAGAATTCTGCTTGAGTGTGATTTATTTAAGGAAATACTGTGATGAATGAACTAGACATATTTTGGTTCCAGGTACAAAACAAAAATCTAAAATTGCCTGAGGAATACGTTAGTGAGGATGGGCTAGAATGATGGGTAGGCTATAATGAAATATATATATTGCATATATGTCAATATATTAGATACATACATTATACATACACACATCTATTACACATACTTATATTGATATATGAATAAATGTCCATGTCTCTGTGGCATAATTTGACAAAAATTTATTTCTTATTTGCTTAGAGTCCAGTCAGTCCTCTTTGACTTTGTGGTTATGCCATTTTGGACACACGGCAGCAGGGGATGAGAGAGCTAGGGGATTTTGTAGGATGCATTTAAGGTCCAGATTTGGAAATGGCTTCATTGCACTCACATCCCATTGATCAGCATTAGAAACAGAGCCTCCATCTAACCGCAGGGAGGACTGGGACTTGTCGAGAAGAATGTATATAGTTGTTCAACAGTAACAGTCTCTGCCTAAGGAAAAGAGAAATGAACTGATTCGCACAGCTGAAATCCCGGGCATCAGGCAAGGCTTGATCCAGGTGCTCACATGATGCCTGAAATCTCTTTGCTCTTCTTTAACTATATTCATTCTAGTCTAAGACACACTGCCCTTCATTTAAGCAAGATGCTCCACCAGCTCAGAATTACACCTTTTTTAACCCTAAATTTAGTAATTAGAGTGTTCTCTTAACACTTCCATCAAAGTTCTGGTCCTGACTGTTAAAGGCCCACATCACTCCATGAGCCTTCCTACATCAGTCACTGAGCACAGAAGGATGGGATAGAGCAGCCTGATTGGCTTACATTTAGCCAATAAGCTCCCCCTTTAGAGCCTGGAGGAGGAACCCACTGAGACCACCTGCTATGAAAATGAGGGGCAGGTTATGCAAAATGATTATTTTGCCAAATTGGGGAGATGGATGCTGGCTGGTTGATAGATAGCAGCATTCCACTGTTAGGATCATTTTCATTTTCCAACCTAATATGAAAATATTCACATGTTCTCTCCTTTGTTGTTGTTCAGTCATTAAGTCATGTTTGAGTCTTTGTACCTCCATGGACTGCAGCCTGCCAGTCTTCCTTGTCCTTCCCCATCTCCCTGGAGTTTGCTCAAACTCATGTACATTGAGTCGGTGATGCTATCCAACCATCTCATCCTCTGCCACCCCCTTCTCCTGCCTTCAATCTTTCCCAGCTAATCTTTCCCAATCTAACGAGTTGGCTCTTTGCATCAGGTGGCCAAAGTATTAGAGCTTCAGCATTAATCCTTCCAGTGAACATTCATGGTTGAGTTCCTTTAGGATTGACTGGTTTGATCTCCTTAGAGTTCAAGGGACTCTTAAGAGTCTTCTCCAGCACCACAGTTCGAAGGCATCCATTCTCACACAGATGACAACTCCCAGTACAGAACTGTCCCCTCTCTGATAAGTTACTTTGTCCTTTGAATATTTGTTTAAATGTAATGTATGCTTTCGTTTCCAATGATTGCAATTTTTCAGAGTCCTTAATGAGATGTAAAAACTATGCACAGTGGAAATTACCATTGTGAATAAATATTTGCATTATGGGCTGTTAAAAGCAAGCATCAAAACACACAATTGCTTGTTTTACAAGCATTCAATATTTTGAAATGTGAGATCAGTGAAATGACTGAGAATTCTATTGAAAGGGAGAGAGAGCAGCTTAAATCATATTATTTACATTTTCAAGGGAGCAGCGCCAACAAAAGGAGGGAAAACAGTGATTTTGATGTACAGAAATGTAAAAGCAGCTCACCACTGAGTTCTGCCTTAGCCCTTTAAGTTCTGCGTATCTGGTTCCCATAAAGCTAGTGTTCTGCTTGATTTCCTTAATTAGGTAATACACATTAGGGAGTTGGGTTTTTGCCTGTACTTCAGATAAATGTAACCTTAAAACAAAGGGGGAAAACAGTTTCCAGGGCATTCTGGTATTACAGATAACCTAATATTTACATTTCGGAACAGACCAAAGCTTGCAGTGCACATTTGGGCCAAATGTCACCTTTTTACTATCCTAAAGTTATTTTCCTGGAATTGTTTTGGATGTGGTAAAGAGATGTTTAATAGGAAAAGGACATTATTACTATTCTTTTATGATTGAAATTTAAAAAGAAGCCCTCATGAATCTAAAGGATGCAAAACAAATAAAGCGATAGGGTGCCATAAGCCTTTAACTGGTAGGGAAGGAAAAGTGCTTTGTTTAAAACAATGCTGATTGAAATGCAGGTGATTTGCAATGTTGTGTTAGTTTCAGGTGTGCAGCAACGTGCTTCATGTATACATACATGTGTATGTATGTGTATACATGTTCCTTTTGCACATTCTCTTCCATTATAAGTTATTATAAGCTATTGAGTGTCTTTTTAAAAAGCCTTCAGATTTCCTCCTGTACTTGTATGTCAGAGGTGTGGCTTTTTTTTTTTTTCTAAACTTGTTTTTTTGTGTTGGAGTAGAAGAGTTGACTCATTGGAAAAGACCCTGATGCTGGGAGGGATTGGGGACAGGAGGAGAAGGGGACGACAGAGCATGAGATGGCTGGATGGCATCACCGACTCGATGGACATGGGTTTGGGTGAACTCCGGGAGTTGGTGATGGACAGGGAGGCCTGGCGTGCTGCGATTCACGGGGTCACAAAGAGTCGGACAGGACTGAGCGACTGAACTGAACTGATAGCCAATGAACAATGCTGTGATGGTTTCAGGTGGAGAGCAAAGGAACTCAGCCATACACGTACATGCATCCTTTCTCCCCCAAACTCTCCTCCCGTCCAGACTGCTCCATTACATTGAGCAGAGTTCCTTGTTGCTATACAGTAGGTCCCTGCTGGTTATCCATTTTAAATATAGCAGTGTGTGTAAGTGTCCATCCCAAACTCCCTAACTGTCCCTTCCCTCCATCCTGGCAACCTTAAGTTCCATCTCTAAATCTGTGAGTCTGTTTCTATTTTGTAAATAAGTTCATTTGTGTCTTTTTTTTTTAGACTCCACATATGATCAGTCTCATACAATATTTCTCCTTTATCTGACTTACTTCACTCATTGTGATAATCTCTAGGTAGAGGTGTGCCTTTTGATTGACAGATAAGTGCGGTGGTACATGTGGCCTGCAAATACATTATATATGGCTTTTGCGGTGAATATTTTGAGATAGATTTTCATCAAGTGTGGATTTTCCGGTTTCTTTTCAATGGTGAGCAGCCCTGATATTTCTGCATGTCAACAGTGGTTCCAAGCTGGGCATCTGCTATTCCAACCAGTTGCTCTGCCCTGGGTGCATCTTAGTACATATCTCTTTTCCTAGTTACATTATCCCTGGACTTGAACTACTAGAGAACTGATACCCTGGGTTTGGGTGTCTGTCAAAAGTGGGGAAATGAACTCTGGATGGGAATCCCTCTATTTGTTGAATCCACAGAGCTTCACTCATTTATATTATTTTGCTGGGCTCTGGAGATGTGTGAATTGACAGTCCCTGCTGGATCATATTTACCTTAATTTCCAGGAATTGTTTGATTTTGTGTTCTGCTTTGTTTTTACATTGTTTATTTACTGGAGCAGTGCCCTTGACATATATCCTAATATATGCATGGAGGGGTCATGCAAAGACCTTCCAAGGGGTATGTAAGTGGAGATATTTTAAAGGAGATGTATTTACAAATGCTCAACTTCTGTATGTATTCACTCTTAAACTTGACATCCGTATATTAATTTGCAGTTACACTGTTCATCTTCTCTCTCCCTTCCTCTGTCTCTCTCTCCTGCACTGTCACACACACACACACACTTACACATGCACACACAGAACTTCTTTGATTTTACAATAAAAACTTAACCTCTCATCCATCTAATGTCTTACTATGATGCATTTCTCCCAGGTGTTAAAACCTCCTCAGTACCCCCAGCAAAATTAGTAATTAGTTTAACCAGTGCAGCATAATACTCCCCCCACATAGCTGATTGAGAGGTATATTTACAAGAAGAGAATTAGTTTTTATTTAAAAAAGTTATTTATCAAAATGTGTAATATTTGAGTATTATATACTCAAATATAATACTTATGTTGTATCATAATCATGATTGTAACAAACTTGATGAAGTTTGTGAAAACTGAGAATTTTACAGTCTTAAGAAGAAATGAAAAAGCTTAAGTTCAGTATCCACAACTATGTTTTTATTGTAAGAATGTATTAGAGGTGATGGGTATACATTACTTTCAAGATTAAAAGTATATTACATTCAGATATTTCCATGTCTTGGCTATCGTAAATAGTGCTGCAGTGAATATTGGGGTGCATATATCTTTTCAATTATAATTTTCTCTAGATATATGCCCAGGAGCAGTATTGCAGGATCCCACAGTAGCTCTGTTTTTAGTTTTTAAGGATACCTCCATACTGTTCTCCACAGTGGCTGTGCCAGTTTACATTCCTACCAACACTGTATGGGGATTCCTTTTTCTCCACGTCTTCTCCAGCATTGTTGTTTGTAGACTTTCTGATGGTGTGAGGTGGTACCTCGCTGTAGTTTGGATTTGCATTTCTCTAATTGTTAGCGATGTTGAGCATATTTGCATGTACCTTTTGGCCCTCTGTATGTCTTCTTTGGACAAATGTTATTTGGATCTTCTACCCACTTTTTTATTAGGTTGGTTGGATTTTTTAAAAATACTGAGCTGTATAAGCTGTTTGAACATTATATTTTGAACATTAATACCTTGGTAGCATCATTTAAAGAACTTATATACAAAACAGAAATAAAGCCCACAGACATAAAAACAAACTTATGGTTACCAAAGGGGAATTGAGGGGGTGGGGAATAAATTAGGAGTTTCGGATTAACAGATACACACTGCTGCTGCTGCTGCTGCTAAGTCACTTCAGTCGTGTCCGACTCTGTGCGACCCTAAAGACGGCAGCCCACCAGGCTCCCCCGTTCCTGGGATTCAAAAACACTGGAGTGGGCCGCCATTGCCTTCTCCGATGCATGAAAGTGGAAAGTGAAAGTGAAGTTGCTCAGTCGTGTCCGACTCTTAGCGACCACATGGAATGCAGCCTACCAGACTCCTCCATCCATGAGATTTTCCAGGCAAGAGTGCTGGAGTGGGGTGCCATTGCCTTCTCTGTAACAGATAGACACTACTGTGTATAAAATAGATGATCAAGAGGGACCTACCGTATAGCACAGGAAAGTATACTCAATATTTTGTAATAACCTATAAGGGAAAAGATTCTGAAAAATATATTTATTAACATTATATATATATATGTATATCATATATATATATATATATATATATATGTATATATGTAACATTATATATATATATAGTATATATATATGAGTCACTTTCCTGTGCACCTGAAACTAACATAACATTGTAAATCCACTGTAATTGAATTAAAAAAGATATATTACATTAGGATTAAATTCTGTAAAGGAATCAGAATGGAAATGTGAGTTTAGGGGGAAAAGGAGCAGTGTAACATTTTGATTGTTAATGAAGATTTTTTAAAGATTTTATAAATGGATGGTGGTGGGTGTGGAGTCATTCTGTTATTTATATTCCAATAGATGCATTTAAAAGAGTGATGTAACAGTTTCATTTTAAATGTCAAGATTTACAATACACTGCGAAGTTTATCCTTAGCAACTATTGAAACTCTGATGAAAACTATTAGAAATCAGTTTTTAAATATACCAGTGTGAGCTTAGTTGCTCAGTCGTGTCCGACTCTTTGCAACCCCATGGACTGTAGCACGCCAGACTCCTCTGTCGATGGGGATTCTCCAGGCAAGAATGCTGGAGTGGGTTGCCATTCCCCTCTCTAAAATGTACCAGTGACTACATGGTTTTAGAAGTTTTCTCCCAGGAGAGAGAGGAACAATCCTCTTGGAAGACCATTCGCTTTTGAATAGTAGTTCTCAGCCTGGATTACACATTACAGTTGCCTCTCAACCTTTTCAACACTGTTGGCTGAGGAAACCAGAATATCTTTGGGTCACATTCAAGTGTTGGGAGTTTTGAGAAATCAAGGCTGAGAACCATGAAACAAAACCATCAAGAGAAAGTCATCTGTCCATGCAGAGAAGAGGTAAACAGATTCTGAAATCTGGCTGCACTGAAATCTCCTGAGAAGAGATGTAGAGTGGGTGTCAGCTTATATGAGGCCAGTTTGCATGGCATACAGTTCACCTCTTTGTACAGTTTTGTAAATGTTGACAAATGCATATAGTCTTGTAGCCATTGCCACAGTTAAGGTAGTGAAGATGCAGAACATTTCCATCACCACCCACCCACCCCGTTTTCTCCTACCCCTTTAGCTTGTCCCTCTCTCCACCTTCATCCCCTAGCAATGAAGATCTGTTTCCTGTCCATAAAATTTTGCTTTTTCCAGAATGGTATATACATGGTACCCTACCTTATGTAACTTTCTGAGTTAGACTTACTTCACTTAGTTCAGTGCATTTCGTATTCTTCCAGGTTGTTGGGTATGTTACCAAGTCCAAGCTCCTATTGCTCACCACAGGGTGAGATGATAAATTGAGAGGAAGTAAGGTATAGTGACTTTATTCAGAAAGTCAGGAAATCCAAAACACTGTGTTCCAAAGAGCCAGCTTACCAAGACAGAATTCAGATCTCTTCTCTTTTTGAGTGATGTACTTGAGTTAACATTATATTTAATTAAAAATATTTATTTATTTGGCTATGTCAGGTCTTAGTTGTAGCACATAGGATCTAGTTCCCTGACCAGGAATTGAACCTGGGCCCCCTGCTTTGGCAATGTGGAAGCTTAGCCACAACCACCAGGGAAGCCCTCAGACTTCTTTTTAAATAATTTTTTAAAAATTTAAATTTAAAAGTTTTTTCATAAAATAAATCTTGATAAACTATTTTATTAAAGTATAATTGCTATACAATATTAGATGTTATAGGTATATAGTATTATGGTTCAAAATTTTTGAAGGTTATACTCCATTTATAGTTATTACAAAATGTTGGTTATATTATTTTTTTTCCCTCTAGCTTATTTTATACCTAATAGTTTGTACCTTCCACTCCTCCACCTTTGTGTTCCCCCCCCACCCCGTTCCCTGTCCCCACTGGTAACCACTAGTTTGTTCTCTTTATTTATGAGTTTGCTTCTTTTTTGTTATATCCTCTGGTTTATTGTATTTTTAAGATTCCACATATAACTGCTGTCATATGGTATTTGTCTTCCTCTGTCTGACTTATTTCACTTAGCACAATGCCCTCCAAATCTGTCTGCCATTTCCTTCTCCGTGAAGTCCATCTGCTGCTGCTGCTGCTGCTAAGTCACTTCAGTCGTGTCCGACTCTGTGCGACCCCATAGATGGCAGCCCACCAGGCTCCCCTGTCCCTGGGATTCTCCAGGCAAGAACACTGGAGTGGGTTGCCATTTCCTTCTCCAATGCAGGAAAGTGAAAAGTGAAAGTGAAGTTGCTCAGTCGTGTCCGACTCTTAGCGACCCCATGGACTACAGCCCACCAGGCTCCTCCGTCCATGGGACTTTCCAGGCAAGAGCACTGGAGTGGGTGCCATCGCCTTCTCCGACAAAGTCCATCTACGTTGTTGCAAATGGCAAACTTTCATTCTTTTTTTGTGGATGAGTATTGTATATATTTAGGGCTTCCCTGGTGACTCAGTGGTAAAGAATCAGCTTCCCAAGGCAGGAGATAGCGGGTTTGATCCTTGGGTCGGGAATATCCCTTGGAGAAGGAACTGGCAACCCACTCCAGTATTCTTGCCTGGGAAATCCCATGGACTGAGGAGCCTGGCGGGCTATGAGGTCACAAGAGTCAGACATGACTTAGTGACTAAACAACAACAACTGTATATATACTATATCATCTTTATTCATTCAGCTGTTGATGGACACTTAGGTTGCTTTCTTATCTTGGCAATTGTAAATAATGTTGCTTTGAACATTAGTGTATCTTTTCAAGTTAGTGTTTTTGGGTTTTTTTCAGATACATACCCAGGGCTAGAATTGCTGGATCTCTTTTTAATACTCTAGATTTTTGAGAAACCTCCATATTCTTTTCCACAGTTCAGTTCAGTTCAGTTCAGTCACTCAGTCATGTCCATCTCTTTGCGACCCTATGAACTGCAGCAATCCAGGCCTCCTTGTCCATCACCAACTCCCAGAGTTCACCCAAACGCATGTCCATCGAGTCGGTGATGCCATCCAGCCATCTCATCCTCTGTCGTCCCCTTCTGCTCTTGCCCCCAGTCGCTCCCATCATCAGTGTCTTTTCCAATGACTCAACTGTTCCCATGAGGTGGCCAAAATATTGGAGTTTCAGCTTTAGCATCAGACCTTCCAATGAACACCCAGGGCTGATCTCCTTTAGAATGGACTGGTTGGATCTCCTTGCGGTCCAAGGGACTCTCAAGAGTCTTCTCCAATACCACAGTTCAAAAGCATCAATTCTTTGGTACTCAGCTTTCTTCACAGTCCAACTCTCACATCCATACATGACCAGTGGAAAAACCATAGCCTTGACTAGACGGACCTTTGTTGGCAAAGTAATGTCTCTGCTTTTGAATATGCTATCTAAGCTGGTCATAACTTTCCTTCCAAGGAGTGAGCATCTTTTAATTTCATGGCTGCAATCTCCATCTGCAGTGATTTTGGATCCCCCAAAAATAAAGTCTAACACTGTTTCCACTGTTTCCCCATCTATTTCCCATGAAGTGATGGGACCAGATGTAGCTGCATCAATTTAAATTCCCACAGATAGTGTACTGCTGCTGCTGCTGCTGCTGCTAAGTCGCTTCAGTTGTGTCCAACTCTGTGCGACCCCATAGACGGCAACCCACCAGGCTCCCCCATCCCTGGGATTCTCCAGGCAAGAACACTGGAGTGGGTTGCCATTTCTCTATATGCATATAAAAGGTTATACCTTTAAAGGTCAAGCCTGGGAGGCAAAGACTTGAGAAAGGGTTATTATGTATATTTCAGGCACTGATTGACAAGACAGAGGGTGCAGAACCAGCATGACTAAGCCAGAGTAAGGAGCACAAAAGTAAGAATAGGTCCAATATGGAGGCAGGTTTGTTCCTCTCTGTTACAGATGTGTCAGGAGTTAATTTCTGCTAAGTAGTATGCCATGGCACAGGTGTACCAGAGTTAGTTTATCTGTTCTCCAGGGCACAGATGCCCAAGTGGCTAATAGTTTTGGCTATCATGGATAAAGCCACTCTTAAGCGCTTGTGGACAAGTTCTGGTGTCAATTTATGTTTTCATTTCTCTGTGGGTAAATATCTGGGGATGAGATTATTGGGTAAATGTGGAACCTGCATGTTTGACATTCTATGATAGTGCCAGGCTGTTTTGCAGAATGGTTGAACCATTTGGCATTTACACCAGAGCTGTGTAAGGTTCCAGCTGTTCTTCATCCTTGCCAACATGTGATGTTTTCACCTTGCGATTCAATTTTAGCTACTGTAATACACGTGTAATCGTATCTCTTGGTAATTTAAATTTTCATTTCCTTAATCACTAATGATGTTGAGCAGTTTTTAGTGGCTTATTTGCCGTCTATATATCTTTTTTTTTTTCTTTATAAAGTATCTGATCTAATCATTTCTGTTTTGAAATGGGCAACTAATTTGGGTTATCTTATTCAGTCTTGAGAATTGTCTGTATATCTTGAATATAAATCTCTTATATATGTGGTTTGAAAATATTGTTCTTAGTCTGTAACATGTCATTTCTTTTAACAGATGTTTGGCAGAGTAGACTTTAAAACAGTTTTTTATTAAAAATTTTTTTAGTGTTTTTAAGTGTTTGGCTGAGTCCCATGGCATTTGGGGTCTTAGTTACCTGACCAGGACTAGAACCCATACCCCCTGTATTGGAAG
This sequence comes from Bos indicus x Bos taurus, assembly GCF_003369695.1. Lineage (NCBI taxonomy): Eukaryota > Metazoa > Chordata > Mammalia > Artiodactyla > Bovidae > Bos > Bos indicus x Bos taurus. The sequence continues at coordinate 25,576,910 of NC_040092.1, read as the reverse complement.
TGTGGAGAATTAAACAGTAGACTGCCAGCGAAGTCCCCCGACTTTTTATTTTGATGAAGACTAATTTACTTTTTTTTAAATGGAATTGGTTTTGTCATCATATCTTAGGTATCTTTGCCCAAAGAAAGGTCACAAAGCTTTCCTCTTGTTTAATATTCTAATAAATTTAATAGTTTTAGGTTTTACACTGAGGGCTATGATTCTTTTGGGTTAATTTTTGTATATGGTACAATGTATGGGTTGTGTTTTCTCTTTTTACATATGAATGTACCAATTGATCCAGCATATTTTATTGTTAAAGACTGTTACTGCTGTCTTAAATTGGCTTCATATATTTTTGTTAAGATCATTTAACTATGTATGGTAGGCATATTCTGGAGTCTGTCTTGTTGCTCTGATTTATGTGTCTATCCTTTCACCAGTACCAGTCTGTCTTGATGATTATTCTTTATAATAAATCTTGAAATAAGGTAATGGGGATCATCTAACTTTGTGCTTTTTTTTAAAAATCGTGTTGACTATTCTAGTCTCTTTGCAATTTGCAATATAAATTTTGGAACTAGCTTCTTGATTTCTGAAAAAAGATCCTGGTGGGATTTTGATTGGGATTGCACTGAATGTGCAGAAAACACACCTTCATAATAATGAGAACATTCATTTTAATAGTAATGAACTCTCTAATGCATGAACATGGTATAGCTAACAATTTATTTATGCTTTCTTTGATTTTTTATCATCACTCTTTTATAGTTTCCAGCATACAGATACCACACAAAAGTTTTAGATTTATGCCAAAGTGTTCCAGGGTTTGGGATACTATTCATGAATAGAATAGTATTCTTTTTAAAACTTAAACATATGACTTTTATTGCAAACATACAGAATAAAATTGGTTTTCATATGTTGACCTTACATCCTAAAACTACTTATTTCATTCATTTAATAACTTTTTTTGGTAGACTTTTGGGAACATTTTATGAACAGTCAAGTCATTTGTGAATATAGTTTTTATTGCCCACTTTTCAGTCTATATACCTTCCCTTCCCTTGCCTTCCCTTTGCACCAGCTAGAACTGCCAGTATGATGTTTGTTGAAAAAAAACTCCACAACATAAGGGTTGCAGATTCAGTTTTATTTGGGACAAAATGAGTCCTGCAGTGTGGGAGACAGCATTTCAAATAGCTTTGAGAAACTGCTCTGAGGAGGTAAGGGAAGGACCTAGCATATTAAGAGTTTTGCAGCAGAGGGCAGGTAGTCAGTAATGTCTAAATATTGTTGTTAAAGAAAACCAGATATCTCAAGTTAAGGAATTTAGGGCTTTTCTATGTATGGTAAGATGCAAGGGTCTGGGTTCACTGAAATCTTTCCTCAGCTATCTGGAGACTGTGTTTTCACATCCTGAGTTTCCTCGGGGCTCGCCAGCTCACCATCCATAGTGGCTGCAATTGCTGATGACAGTAACATCCTTTGTTTACAGATACGGCAGGAAATATTCTATTTCTCGCGTTGAATAAAAGTGGTGAGAGTTTTCGTCCTTATCTTTTCCCAGTCTTAGGAGAAAGACAGTCAGTCTTACACCACTATCTATGATGTTGGAGGTTTTTTTTAGATGAATATATATGTTATGAAATATGTAATTTCACAAAATACTGAGATGAACTTCTGCTCTCTTCCTAATTTGTTGAGAGATTTTATCATAAACGGATGTTGAACTTTGTCCAATCCTTTTATTGCATCACTTGCCACAAGCTGATTTTATTTTTTAGTCTGCTGATACTGTGGATTACATTGCTTTTTCAAATATCAAATCACCCTGTATTCCTTGTACCAACCCAATTTAGTCATGGTATAATTTTTAATGCATTGCTGTATTTCTTTGGCTGATATTTTGTTTGGGGCTTTTGTGTCTGAGTTATTTTCTGTACTTTTCTCTTAAGTACTGTTTTGTCTAGTTTCTGTATCGGGATAATACCAGTTTTATAAAAGGAAGTGTGGAGCATTCCCTCCTGTTTTGTTTTCTGGAGGAGATTGTATAAATTCAGTGCTACTATTTCTTTAAATGTTTGGTTTAAATTTTCTGATGAAACTGCTTGTGCTTAGCGATTTTTTTAAAGAAGCTTTTAAATTGCAGATTCAATATAATAGTGTTAAAACTGCTCAGATTATCTTATTGAGTGAGTTTTGGTAGTTGTGTTTTTTTACAAATGGGTCTGGTTTATCTAAATTGTTGAATTTGTGGAAGTAATGTTCACAGTGTTGCTTTACTAGCCTTTTTCATGCCTTGCGATTTGTAGTGATGCCATTTATTTCATTCCTGCAGTTGGTTGTATGTTCTTTTCTCTTTTTTCTTGGTCAGTCTGGCTAGAGGTTTAAGACTTTTATCTGTCTTTTCAAAGAAACAGATTTCAATTTTCTTTTTTTTCCTGTTGTTTTCTGCTGCTGCTGCTGAGTCGCTTCAGTCATGTCTGACTCTGTGCGACCCCATAGACGGCAGCCCACCAGGCTCCCCCGTCCCTGGGATTCTCCAGGCAAGAACACTGGAGTGGGTTGCCATTTCCTTCTCCAGTGAATGAAAGTTTTCTATAGTATGTTTATTAATTTATGTGGTAATCTTTATTATTTCCTTTGGTGACTTCAACTTTAATTTTCTCCTCCTTATATAGTTTCTTCTCCTGGAAGCTTGGATCAGTTTCTCAGATAATTTTTTTTTTTCTAACATAAGCATCTGCTGCTACCCATTTTCTTCTGGGCACTGTTTTAGCTCTGTCTTCCCTCCTGGCTCAGGTGGTAAAGAATCTGCCTGCAGTGCAGGAGACCTGGGTTCAGTCCCTGGGTTGGGAAGATCCCCTGGAGAAGGGAAAGACTACCCATGCCAGAATACTGGACTGTATTCTGGACTGAGGATTCCATGGGGTTGCAAAGAGTTGGACATGACTGAGAGACTTTCACTTTCTTTCTCAAACTTTTATGTTATACTTCTGTTTTCGTACAATTTCTATTTTTTAAATTAATTTTTCTGGTTACCTCTTGTTTGCCTCATATATTGTTTAGGTTTTTTGTTGTTTACTTTTAAAATATTTGAGAATTTTCTGAATACCTTTCTGTTATTGACTTGTTGTTCACTAAGTTGTGTCCGACTCTTTGTGACCCCCATGGACTACAGCACGCCGAGCTACCCTGTTCTTTGCTCTTTCCTGGAGTTTTCTCAAACTCATGTCCATTGAGTTGGTGATGCCATCCAGCCGTCTCATTCTCTGTTTCCGCTTTCTCCTCCTGCCTTCAATCTTTCCCAGTATCAGGGTCTTTTCCAGTGAGTCGGCTCTTTGCATCAGATAGCCAAAGTATTGGAGTTTCAGCTTCAGATCAGTCCTTCCAATGAATATTCAGGACTGATTTCCTTTAGGATGGACTGGTTTGATCTCCTTGTTGTCCAAGGGGTGTTGAAGAATCTTCTCCAGCACTACAGTTCAAAACCATCAGTTCTTTGGGGCTCACCCTTCTTTATGGTTCAACTCTCACAGCTTTATGTGATTACTGGAAAAACCATAGCTTTAACTATATAGACCTTTGTAGGCAAAGTGATGTCTCTGCTTTTTAATATACTGTCTAGGTTTGTCATAGCTTTTCTTCCAAAGAGTAAGTGTCTTTTAATTTGATGGCTGAAGTCACTGTCCGCAGTGATTTTGGAGCCCAAGAAAATAAAGTCTATCCCTGTTTCCATTTTTCCCCATCTATTTGCCATGAAGTGATAGATCTGATGCTATGATCTTAGTTTTTTTTTTAAATTTAATTCTATTTTATTCAGAATATAGTTTGTAGCATGTTAATTCATTTATGTTTTTGAGTATTTTTTTATCTTCCAGAATATGGTCTATGTGCTACCTACTCCGTGTGTTCCTGAAAAGATTGTTATGTTTATATTGTTGTCTAATATTTTATATCCTTACTGATTTTCTGCCTACCTGCTCCTTCCAGTAGTGAGTGTTGACCTCTCCAACTAAATTTATGGGTTTTTATGTTTCTCCTATTAGTATTGTGAGTTTCTGCTTCATGTATTTTAGAGTTCTGTTGTTAGGTGCATACACATTTAGGATTGTTACATATTGTAAGTGAATTGACTCCTTTATGAGCATATAATACTTTTTCCCCTTGTATTAGTGCTTATTTGGAAGTCTGTTTTTTCTCATTAATGTAGCTCCTTCAGTTTTTTGGGTTAGTGTTTGCATGTTACCTTTCTCCTGTTTTAAATTTTTTAACCAGTGAATACCTTTATATTTACAGTGTGTGTCTTATAGACAGCATCTAGCTGGCTGTTGCTTTATATCCACTTCAACAATCTGTTTTTTAATTGGTGTGTTTAGACAGTTTTCTTGCTGTGTAATTTCTTATTTAACGGTTAAAATCTACCATCTTCCTAGTTCTATGATGTACTCTCTGATCCTTGTGCCCTCCCTTGACTGTTTTTTAGTTAATGAAACATTATTTATAATTCTGTTTTATCTCTACTCTTTGGCTATTACTTGTACCTTTAAAACAACTCATTACAGTGATTGCTCTAGAGTTTTGAATACAGACTCTTAATTTATCACAAAACTAATTTCCAAATACTATTACACCACATAGAGCGTAAGAAGCTCTAAACAGTATATTTACACTTTTTCTTTCTCACTTTTAGTTATATTGATGTCATTTTTAATTTTTATTCATGCTATAAACCCACAGTATATTGTTGTTATTATTTTTTTAACATATTTTCTTTAATAGAAAAAGATGAAATGGGGAAAGAAATGAATATATATTTAGTATCTATCATGGGTCATGATATCAGGCATTTTTATGCTTTTTCTTGCTGTTATTACTTTTGTTTCATACACGCATTCATCTTTTAGAGCAATTGTAAATAAAAAAATGGATTTTATATCTACTTACATTTTAACAATTTCTGGAGGTCTTCATTTCTTTGTGTAGAATCAAGTTTCTGCCTGGTAACATATTCTTTCTTTCTGAAGAACATCTTGTAACATATCTTTTTGTCAGAGATCTGATGGTAAGGCATTCCTGGCTTTTACTTTTCTGAAAGTATCTTTATTTTTATTTCCAAATATATTTGCTTCACGATGTCACTTCACTGTCTCCTGTCTTACATAGCTTCTGACAAGAAGTCTACTGAAATCTTTATCTTTGTTCTTCTGAATGTAATGTGTCTTTTTTTTCTTGGGTTCCCCTTTAAGCTTTCTCTTTATGTTTCTCTTGCAGCAGTTTGGATATGATGTGTCAAGATGCTTTCTGTCTGTCTCTATTTATGTTTATTCCCTTATTTGGCTGTGCCAGGCCTCAGTTGTGGTATGTGGAATCTTGGATCTTCACTATAACATGCAAAATCCTTAGTTGGCATGTGAACGCTTAGCTGTGGCACGCGGGATCTAGACCAGAGGTCGAACCTGGGCCTCCTGTGTTGGGAATGTGCAATCTTAGCCACCGGACCACCAGGGAAGTCCCAAGACGTGCTGTTTCGGATTTATTTATCCTGCTTGGGATTCTCTGAGCGTCTTGGTCTGTGGTTTAATAACTTTCATTATTTTGGGAAAATAGCACATGCTCTGTTTTCAGTCATTCCTTCTTTTCTCTCTCTCTCTCTTACCGTTCCAATTACACACGTGGTAGACTTTTTCATGTTGTCCCTGAGCTCCTGGGTGTTCTGTTTTCTCACTCTTCTCTTTTTTCACTAAGTGTTTCACTTCCAGTAACTACTTTTGACCTGTTCTTCTATCACTGACTCTTCTCTTAGCCATTTTTAGTTTATGAATAAACCCATTGAAGATATTCTTCATGTCTGACCGTGTGGGGTTTTCATTGTTCTGTTATTTTTAATGTTTCCGTCTGGACATTTTCTTATTCCTTCTCTTTGCCCAGACTGCCCATGTGGGCATGCAGTTGTCCACCTTTTCCACCAGAATCTCCTTGCATAGCACCCTGAGTGTCTCCTACCCAGTCTTTGGCCCAAGTGAACCAATGTCTATTGTCTTTTTTAAGGAACCTCTTTTTTTCCCCTGGATTTCAGGCTAGTTGGTTTCTCTGCAACTTCAGCTCTTTGATGTGTCCCAGAAACTCTATTAGTCGATGGTTTATCCAGTGTTTTCTGTTGCTGTTGTTGTTATTGTTAGGATGGGCTCAGTCCTTTTTCCCATTCTCTGCTTGTTAGGCAAAAACTTAAAAACAAAAACAAAAACCAAAAAACAGATGCAGAGATTCTGATTTATGTGATTTGTGGTTTGGCCCAGACAAAGGTCTAGTTCTAAAAGCCTCCCAGTAATTTTGATTCTGAGGCTCAAATGCTGTGGGGCTGTGATGTGGGGGATGAGGTGCAAAGTCTGATGTTTGGCATTTATGTCATGACATTTCCCTAGTGCAATTATTTTAGGTCTCCCTTTTGGTTTAATCAGGAGAACAGAAAACATGTCAAAATATTGTCCACATGGGGAATTTAGCAGAAGACATCAGTTTAGTAGAAAAAAAAATTCAGTCTCAGCTCTGGACAGCAGTGGTAGTTGCCTGTTGGTCTTTCTTTCCGATGGTGAAGGGGGTTGTTTCTTCATACAAATGAACTGTGTTCTTAGTGGCGAGGAGATTCGCTCCCATCGTTATGGACAGAAAGTGTGTTTGCACACCCAGCCTCCATCCCACCTCTCACAGCACCATCTTGTTTCATTTTGGGGGAAGCTCAGGGAATTCAGAGATTTCTTACGGCAGGGACCCCTGCCATCTCCAGGCAGAAGGGACAAGGGGAGGAGATGTGTCCTCACAGTCCTGTTTCCAGGGCAAGTATTACCTTCTGGAGCTGCCAGTAAAAAAGATGCAGCTGACTCCTCTGAAGTCACCCCAGTGTGAGGGGGACAGAAGCCCTGGCCTCTCTCTCTTTCACCCTTCTGTCTCCTGCCAGTGGCCTTCATTGTTTCAGCCCTGCCTACAGCCAGCTGGCATGGAAGCCTGGGAATGCAAGCTGCAGGGGTCAGTCCACCTACAAGGCAGAACAGAACAGCAATAGTTAAGGAGATGCCCCGAGGTGGCCGCTGTTTATCAACCAAAGACTTCCTAGATAACTGCCTAGTTAGGCAAAGAAAACTTTATTACTTACTGTGATAAAGTTTAAAAAAAGCACTTCTTGGAAATTTCCAGGTGGTCCAGTGGTTGGAACTTGGTACTTTCACTGCTGGATCCTGGGTTCAGTTCTTGGTTGGGGAGCTAAAATCCTGCAAGCCACGTGGGGTGGCACCTGTACCCCAAAAGCATCTCTCCAGACTGTTAGTAGTATCCCAGAAAAGGGAGGTCAGGGATGGATATTTAGAATTTTAGGGCCCAGGCCCCAGTAGCTTAAGGTGATTCTTTCACTTTGTGGATCATGTAGATAGCAAAGTGAGGGGCTTGTGGGGAATCTGGATCCCCAGTTATCTTATAAGTGAGTTTTGAGGCCAAGTGAGCCATCTCTTGCTCTGAAAAGGGGCCTCTTTGCCCAGGTTAGCAATAGATGGTTTCCATAAATCAGTTTCCAGGAATCTCCTAGCCAAACAATGAAGTTACATATTATTTTGTAGTTTTGTCTTCCTGGATGGGAATCTCCTGAAACAGATGGTAAAGCCATTTTGATATAGATGATCTCTTATTCGTCTCGTTGCTTAAGCTTTGGGATTCCTGAGGGTCTCAGTTCTTAGGACAAAAGGGACAGAAACTGCCACTCCCCATCGGTAAGATAGATTCTAGGCTTCAGTCATCTCTGGGGTTGAAGCTAAATCAGTGCAGCCTCACGCGTGTATGTTCTAGTGAGTGGTTGATATGAAGACATTAGAATAACTTCTGGTGTGCTTGGAGGAGAAACAGCTACTTCTGAGCCAAATCACAGATACCCAGGAGTCCGCTTTCCGAAATGGGTTGTCATCAGTGCTAACAGCTCTGTGGGGAGACTGCAGGATGAAGCTTTAGGTTATTGCTCTGTGTGTGTGTCTGTGTGTGTGTGTGTTTGTCTCTGTGTGTGTGTGTGTGTGTGTGTTTGTCTGTGTGTGTGTGTGTGTGTGTGGTTAACAGGTAGAATTAGGCTGCTGTTCTTCAGTAGAGGTGCCTGCTGTTTAGCCACTATTTATTTGCAGGCTGACCGTGGGAGGCAGATGAATGACACTCCCTGACCTTATTTGTCCTGAGCGTTTCAGGATGCTTCTTAGCTGAGCCAATGGGGCATGTGCCCCCTCTCTGCTCTCAAGTGCCTTGTAGAATCAGCTATTGATCAGCTGGGTTCCTGGATCTGACACGTGTGGAGGAAATGGCTGGGGTTGAGGAAAGGTCACAGCATTGCTCTGTAATTCGTCTCGCTCGTGTGTGCTTGTGCAAATGTGTGTGCACCGTAGCGAACATTCTTCTTCTCTTGGTCTCAGCTCTGGACGGTAGTGGTAGTTTCCTGTTGTTCTTCCTGTTCACGGGCAGAAGGGGGTTGTTTCTTCATAAAGATACTCCACTTTCTGGAGTGGGGAGGAGGTTCATACCTATTGATGTGGACAGAAAGTGTGCTTGCACACCCAGTCTTCATTCCACTTTTTACAGCATCATCTGTTTTCCTTTCGGGGGAAATCACCCCATCCCATGAAGCTGAAACTGAAGCTCCAATACTTTGCCCACCTGATGCGTAGAGCCGATTCATTAGAAAAGTCCCTGATGCTGGAAAAGATTGAAGGCAGAGGAGAAGGGGATAACAGAGGATGAGATGGTTGAATGGCATCACTGACTCAATGGACATGAGTTTGAGCAAGCTCCAGGAGACAGTGAAGGACAGGGAAGCCTGGCATGCTGCAGTCCATGGGGTCTCAAAGAGTCACACTACTGAGCGACTGAACGACAAAACTCCATCCCTAGTATCAGTTCATAGAGTGAGCCTTGTTCCAGAGGTGGGTACATGGACCAGGAATGAGGCAGTCACCACATTCCATCCATCCAACCACGGTGATTGAGCAGGGGCTTGGTACCTGATTCAATTTCAGTAAAGGAGAGACAGGTTCATTTCATAGCTTTTGGTGGAAACATCAGAAAAACATAAGGTCACATTTGAAACTGTGCATCTCAGATTGGAACTTAACCCATGTGCTTGGGACTCAAACCCAGCCAAAACCCATGGTCTTTTTTTTTTTTTTAATAGTTTGGCTATTTAGAAAAATATTTATTTTTGGCTGTGCTGGGTCTTTATTGCTGTGCAAGCTCTTCTCTAGTTGCAGGAAGTGGGGACTTCTCTCTAGTTGCAGTGCGCAAGCTTCTCATTGTGGTAGCTTCTTTTGTTGCAGAGCACGGGCTAAAAGGTATGTGGGCTTAGTATTTGGGGCTCCCTGGACCTAGAGCACAGGCTCAATAGCTGTGACTCACGGGCCTAGATGCTTCTAAGCATGTGGGATCTCTCCAGATCAAGGATCAAACCCGTGTCTTGCATTGGCAGGTGGATTCTTTACCTCTGAGTCACCAGGAAGCCCCAGCTCATGGTCTTTTAACTGAGATCACACACCTGTTTTCAGGACTTAATGGAGCTAAGGTTATCAATGTCTCATCAGAGAAAGAATTCAGTGAGAGACAAAGTGATAGGTAAGAAATGGATTTATTTAGAGGGAAACGCATTCCACAGACAGAGTGTGGGCCATCTGAGAAGACAGGAACAGCTTTGAATTATGGCATGGTTAGTTTTTATGGGCCGGGTAATTTCATAGACTATTGAGTGGGAGGGTTATTCCAACTATTTTGGGGAGGAGGTGAGAATTTTCAGGAACGGGGCCACTGCCTACTCTTTTTGTTATTGTTGTTCAGTTGCTCAGTCATGTCTGACTCTTTGCAACCCCATGGACGGCAGCATGCCAGGCTTCCCTGTCCTTCACCGTCTCCTGGAGCTTGCTCAGACTCATGTCCATTGAGTCGGTGATGCCATCCAACCATCTTGTCCTCTGTCATACCTTTCGCCTCCTGCCTTCTATCTTTCCCAACATCAGGGTCTTTTCCAAGGAGTCAGCTTTTTGCATCAGGTGGCCAAAGTATTGGAGCTTCAACTTTAGCATCGGTTCTTCCAATGAATATTCAGGGTCGCTTTCCTTTAGGATTGTGTGGTTGGATCTCGTTGCAGTCCAAGGGACTCTCAAGAGTCTTCTCCAACACCATAGTTCATAAGCATCAATTCTTTGGCTCTCAGCCTTCTTTATGGTCCAACTCTCACATTCATAGGTGACTACTGGAAAAACCATAGCTTTGACCATATGGACCTTTGTCTGCAAAGTGATGTCTCTGCTTTTTAATATGTTGTCTAGGTTTTTTCATAGCTTTTCTTCCAAGGAGCAAGCATCTTTTAATTTCATGGCTGCAGTCATCACCTGTAGTGATTTTGGAGCCCAAGAAAATAAAGTCTGTCACTGTTTCCATTGTTTCCCCATCTATTTGCCATGAGGTGATGGGACCGGATGCCATGATCTTTATTTTCTTAATGTTGAGCTTTAGGCCAGCTTTTTCACTCTCCTCTTTCACCTTCATTAAGAGGCTCCTTACTTCCTCTTTGCTTTCTACCATAAGGATGGTGTTACCTGCATATTTGAGGTTATTGATATTTCTCCCTGCAATCTTGATTCCAGCTTGTGCTTCATCCAGCCCAGCATTTCACATGAGGTACTCTGCATATAAGTTAAATAAGTAGAGTGACAATATATAGCCTTGATGTACTCCTTTCCCAGTTTTGAACCAGTCTGTTGTTCCATGTCCGATTCTAACTGTTGCTTCTTGACCTGTGTACAGATTTCTCAGGAGGCAGGTCAGGTGGTCTGGTATTCCCATTTCTTGAAGAATTTTCCACAGTTTGCTGTGATCCACACAGTCAAGGCTTTAGCATAGTCAGTGAAGCAGAAGTAGATATTTTTCTGAAATTCTCTTGCTTTATCGATGATTCATTGGATATTGGCAATTTGCTCTCTGGTTCCTCTCCCTTTTCTAAATCCAGCCTACTCTCTAGTCTTTATGATTGGCCTTAGAACTGTCATGATGCCTGTGGGTATGTCATTTAGCTTACTGATGTGCTACAGTGAGAGTACACTGAGACTCAAGGTCTAGTGGACGTCAGCTCATCTGCCATCTTGGACTTGTTTGGTTCTAATCAGTTCATGTTGCTTCCTTGGGCTTTGTCGTTCTTTTAAATGTTGTGTCCTACCCCATTTCCCATTATGTGGGGATGCACTGGCAGTAAGGATGATGTGAGCAGGGGCTGTTGGGGGCCACTTCACAGAGCCCAAGAATGAAGCCAACACAAAGACACAGAGAGAAGGCAAGCATGATGGTGTTACTTGAGGCTTGATCCAGCCATGCCTGAATCCCCCAGCTTGACTCCAGAGCTGTTCAGTTACATAAGTTAATAAAATCTCTCTCTTTTTTTCCTTTAAGCTAATTTAAGTTTGTATCATTTGTTGCTAAAAGAGGCCTGACAGATATACTCATTGAGGGAGTACAGCCATAGTCATGGAGACAGCTGGGAGAAATGCCAGTCATCACATCATCCCCAGCCGTTTTTCCTACTGAATCTCAAAACAAACTTCTAAGTGAGAGTTCTTGCTGAGTTGGAAATAATGATTTGATGAGGATGCTTAGGGCTTAGTATAAATCACCAAACAGTTGTATTTGGAATAGAATGAACACTTCTGGGCTCTCATCTTGCCCTTTTAGTTCTGAAAATTCATGTACAGCATGAGGGACACCACTTACCAATGCTGAGAGCATTGCTGCAGAAGGACTTGCAAAGCTCTTGGTAAATAATGAATGAGTGCATATAGGAAGGTTGATTAATTTGGAAATCTCCAGACCAGAGTTGACAAAATGGCAGCCGATACGTCAGACATTGCCTATGGACATGTGATGGATCAATAGATGTTGTTTTCTTAATTAAATTGTCAACATTTTCAAATCAGGAGAATTCATGTGCCGTTGGGTTTCTGGTGACTTTGAAAGTCTTAAGTCCCGGTGGAGCTGGTATTGCCATGGTCCCCTCTCAGTGGAGGTTGAAAGGCTGCTTCCTCCTTTGATGATGCGTGCACACCTCTGTTTGCCTCATACACCCCACGAAGCCAGTCTCACTCATTTTGTTATCTGTTTTACCTCTGAACTGCACTCCAGGCCTTTGAGTTGTCAGGATGGCAGTATCTCTCTTCTGAGCTGTGCCTGCTTGATGTCCTTCTGTCTCCCCTTTTAACACTGTCCTTATATATTATATGTATGTTAAAAAATATATGTTACATATATGTTAACATCTTTATTGAATTTGTTATAATACTGCTTCTGCTTTATTTTCTGGTTTCCCCTGCATTGGAAGACAAAGTCTTGACCACTGGATGACTAGGGAAGTCCCTTAACACTGTCTTAATTTGAACCTACAAGGCCTTTCTGGAGAAGGCAATGGCACCCCACTCCAGCACTCTTGCCTGGAAAATCCCATGGACAGAGGAGCCTGGTGGGCTGGAGTCCATGGGGTTGCTAAGAGTCAGACATGACTGAGCAACTTCACTTTCACTTTTCACTTTCATGCATTGGAGAAGGAAATGGCAACTGACTCCAGTGTTCTTGCCTGGAGAATCCCAGGGACAGTGGAGCCTGGTGGGCTGCTGTCTATGGGGTTGCACAGAGTCTGACATGACTGATGCGACTTAGCAGCAGCACAAGGCCTTTCTAAGTGTGAGTCAGGACAGCATCATTTCATGAGTTTTTGAGTCTGGTATTACATTTAAGAAGAATATGGAAGAGGACCAGAAATGAAAGACGTGCCCAAATTCTATTATGCATTTACATTTGCATCTAATGATTAATGGTTCTCTTGATGCTGAAAACTCAGCTTCTATGCACTGGTGCCTAATTGAATCTCAGAGAGAGTTATGGGTAAAGTAGGAAAGAAAAGCTTTATTGCTTTGTCAGGCAAATGAGGACACAGCGGGCTCCTGCCTTTCAAAAGTGTATCCCATCCTGGGAGGATTTGTTGAGGAGTTCTCCAGCAATGGTTCAAGGGTGGGGTTGCTGACAAGGATCAGGGTGTGTGTGGGCAGGGCCTGCACCCCTTTATTCTGACCTCAGGTGGTCTCCTGATAAACTTTTCTGGTTCCCAAGGCTATCAAATTATGACCTTCTCTCTGGAATGAAGAATGCTAATATCTTCCATTTGTTGGGGGAATTAGCTCTGTAAAAGGACTCAAAGATGTTGTTACATGTGTCCCTTGACGTGGAATCGGGGCCCTGCCCCAAGGCTGCACTATTGTTTCTTGACTGTTCCTCCCTTGTCTCATTAGAAGGACTGATGCTGAAGCTCCAATGCTTTGGCCACCTGATGCAAAGAGCCAACTCATTGGAAAAGACCCTGATGCTGGGAAAGATTGAAGACAGGAGGAGAAGGGGGTGACCGAGGATGAGATGGTTGGATGACATCACTCACTCAGTGGACATCTGTCTGAGTAAACTCTGGGAGATAGTGAAAGACAGGGAATCCTGGTGTGCTGCAGTCCATGGGGTCGCAAAGAGTCAGACATGACTGAGAGACTGAACAACAATCTTTGTCTCTGCATCCCCTCCCTTCCCTGATTAGTAACTGTTTAAAAGGCTTCCATGCTTAGGAGCCCCACAGGGTCCTGCTCGGTGCACTCACATATACACATATAAACATAATGTGCCTTGGGGACTACCCTGGTGGTTCAGTGGCTAAGACTCCATGCTTTCAGTGCAGGGGGCCTAGGTTTGATCTCTGGTCAGGGAACTAGATCCCACATGCTGAGACTAAAGACCCCCACATGCCACAGTGAAGACTGAAGATCTCATGAGTGGCAGCTAAGACCTGGTGCAGCTAAATGAATAAATGAATAAATACTTTTTAAAAAACCCACATACTATACCTTTCAGGTCTCATTTGTAAGCAATATTAAATGTTTATTTTCCTAGTAAGTCCTTTGGGAATGGAGTTCAGGCCAAATAGCTATCTTGGTGCTTTCTCTGCTATAAGTTTGTTCATTCATTCAATATTTGATGAGTGCCTACCCGTACAGGGTGGTGAACAGGACAGAAGTGTCTGCCTGCATGGAGCTTATTTTCTAATGAGGAGGCTGACAATAAAAAAAAGTGGCATGGAGTAATTTCAGAAATGCTGTATGCTAGGAAGCAAATAATACAGAGTGAGTCAAGAGTGAGGAGGGCCAGTCTGTGGATGAGGTGGTCAGTTATGTCCCCACAGAGGTGATATTTAAGTAGAGACCTGTTATGTTTGTGTCTCCCCCAGATTCCTGTCTTGAAACCTTACCCCCAAATGTGATGGTCTTAAGAAATGGAGCCTTTGGGAGGTGGTTAGGATTAGGTGAGGTTGTGAAGCTTGGGCCCTTGAAGATAGGATTAGAGCCTTTACCAGTGACAGAGGGCTGGCATCCTGCCTTTGCACTCCACAGTGGAGGATACAGTGAAAGAATGGTCCCCTGCAACTTGGAAGGAAGAATGTCTTCCCCAAAATGGACCATGCTGGTGCCCTGATCTTGGGTTGCAGGAAAGAGGGGGCGGGAGGCGGGTAGTGCCAGGGGATGATCACATCCCAGGTCATGGCTGAGTCCCTGGAATGGCCACCAAATGTAGGTTCTTGGCTTCACGCAGGTAAGAATTCAAGAGTGAGCCATGGTAATGTGAAAGAAGATTTATTCAAGGAGGTAACACACTCCTGGATGGAAGTGTGGCCCATCTGGGAAGGCAAGAGAGGCCCCAGGGTATAGGGTTGTCAGGTTTTATGGGCTGGGGCTTCCCGGGTGGCTCAGCTGGTACAGAATCCACCTGCAATGTGGGAGACCTGGGTTCGATCCCTGGGTTGGGAAGATTCCCTGGAGAAGGGAAAGGCTACTCATTCCAGTATTCTGGCCTGGAGAATTCCATGCACTGTATAGTCCATGGGATCGCAAAGAGTCGGACACAACTGAGCGACTTTCACTTTCACAATCTCATAGGCTAATGAGAGGGAGGAATATTCCAGCTATTATGGGGAAGGAGTGGGAATTTCCAGGAATTGGGCCACTGCCCTCTTTCCCTTTGTCCCCCTTAGAACTGTCATGGATTCTGTGGATGCGTCATTTATCTTGCTGATATGTTACAATGGAAGTCAGCTAGTCACCATCTTGGATCTATTTGGTTCTAATCAGTTTTTGTACTGTCCTTGGGCAAAAGCTAAAGTTCCTGCCCAGTCCCCTTCCTGTCTCACTTGGACTTTGACCTCCAGAACTATAAGGACTACATTTATGTTCTTTCTAAGCCATCCCATCTATGGCACTTTGTCATGGCTGCCTGAACTGGTTAAGCCAAGACCTGAGGCCCTTGTGAGGATATCTGGAAGTGAAAGAAAGTGAAATTCACTTCATCATGTCCGATTCTTTGAGACCCCATAGACTATACAATCCATGGAATTCTCCAGGCCAGAATACTGGAGTGGGTAGCCTTTCCTTTCTCCAGAGGATCTTCCCAACTCAGGGATTAAGCCCAGGTCTCCCACATTGCAGGTGGATTCTTTACCATCTGAGTCACAAGGAAAGGCCAAGAATACTGGGTGGGTAGTCTATCCCTTCTTCAGCATATTTTCCTGACCCAGAAATGGAACATGGGTCTCCTGCATTGCAGGTGGATTCTTTACCAACTGAGCCAGAACTTCTTAGAGTCCTAGTGAAGGCAGGCCCTAAAGTGTGAGTAAACTCGATGTGCTAAGCCAGGTTCAGCAAAATAGCATGTTTTTGAGACTGTGGGCCCTACGATCTCTGTCATAACTAGCCATCTCTGTTGCAATGCGAAAGCAGCCAGACATTATGTAAACAAAATGTCCCTGCCTCTGTTCCAATAAAACTTTATTTATAATCTCTAGCATTGGAATTTCATATACTTTTCACATACCAGGTAATATTCTCCACACCCCGCCCCCCCTTTTTTTTGAACCATTTTAAAACATGAAGACCATTTTCACTTTCCAGCTGTATGGAAACAGCAGTCTGGATTTGATCCAAGAGCCCTGATTTTCTGACCCCTGTTGTAAGCAGGTTGCTGGGGGTGGTATGTAGCCAATACAGAGAACAGTAGGAAGTGCAATCTGAGATGCAGGTAGAAAACAGTTCACAGAGGGTAAATCAATGGGCAGTCGATGCGAGTTTTTAAACATTTTATTTTATATTGGAGTATATCTGATTAACTGTGTTGTAGTAGTTTCATTTGGACAGCAAAGGTACTCAGGCATACATATACCTGTATCCATTATCCCTCAAGCTCCTTTTTGAGAAGTTTTCAAAAAATAGAAAGACATGATCCAATTTACATTTTTCAAAAAGTTTACCATCTCCTTAACTTCTAATTTCTTCCTAGAATACTTCTCTCTCTCAAATTATATGAAATTTATCCTCAAAAAGAACCTGTTTTTTTTTTTTTTTCTACCCACAAAGATGAAAACAAGGGTATGTTTCTGCTTTTGTGAAATCAGATCTTTGTGAGTTTAAGTGTTGGTGGATTTGTCTGTAATTTATCTGCTCCTTGAGTCTGTAAAAGTGCTGATTTGAAACAAGGTACTTGCCTAGTAGCTTAGATGGTAAGGAATCTGCCTGCAGTTCAGGAGACCTGGGTTCGATGCCTGGATCAGAAGATCTCCTGGAGAAGGGAATGGCAACCCACTCCAGTATTCTTGCCTGGAAAACCCCATGGACAGAGAAGCCTGGGGCGCTACAGTCCGTGGGGTCACAAATAGTGGGACACGACTAAACAACTAACAGTTTGACTTTCAGAGCATCTTAAGGAGCTGCTACTGCTAAGTTGCTTCAGTCGTGTCCAGCTCTGTGTGACCCCATAGACGGCAGCCCACCAGGCTCTCCCGTCCCTGGGATTCTCCAGGCAAGAACACTGGAGTGGGTTGCCATTTCCTTCTCCAAAGCCTGAAAATGAAAAGTGAAAGTGAAGTCGCTTAGTCAAGTCCAACTCCTAGCGACCCCATGGACTGCAGCCCACCAGGCTCCTCCGTCCATGGATTTTCCAGGCAAGAGTACTGGAGTGGGGTGCCATTGTCTTCTCCGCTTAAGGAGCTAGCTACATCTTTCTTTGTGCAAGGGGTTCACATTGGTTTAGAGTCTCACCATCGGAACAGTTCAGCAAAGAGCTGGGCTTTTAAAAATTCTTTTGTTGAAACTTCCTGCTGCTTTTAACAAATCAGCTTAAATTCCTATTGTTTGTTTTTATAATCAAGTAGGCGACAGCAGTCTGGTTCTCTTTTAATTGTCTTCATTTCTGCCCTTATTGGAGTTGCAGTAAATCAGTGAAATGGTGTGATAATGACAATCACAACAGCTTTTTTCCCTCTTGGCATGCAGGGCTCCTTTCCATTTTGTTAATCACAATCAGAATAGTGCATCTGCTCAGAGGGCCCCTCTCTTATCAGATCTTAGAAGGAGAGACAAAGAAATTTGAAGATAAATAGTCTTTGTTGCATGAATTTGATGCAGTGAATTAAAGGAAAAATAACTGTCTGAACTATTCAATCAAAATATTGCCTCCTTTACAACAATTGTAGTACAAGAATTTTTAAGAGTTTCTCCGACTTTCTTTTTGTAATAGTGATCAGAGGCCAGATCTGGCTCTGACTGGCTTAGGGTCTTCCCACACGACAAGAGGAAGATTTAAGTATTCCCAGTAGAGCTTGCCTACTCTGTTCTGCAAGAAGAAACCTTTGCCTCTGTGGAGTATGCTTTCTGATGTTTATTGAAAGGCACTATGCAAGCATGGACAGTCAATATCCCATTAAGCATTTAACCCAGAAACTTGTGTTTAAAGTTACACCCTATAGACATAGAGGTATCTGAGAATGCTGCATGAAGAACTGTAGCTGAAATTCAGCCTCTGTACCCAGTTAAATCTGGGAGACAGAGTTTCAGTAAAGTAGAAAAGAATAGCTTTAATACTTTGCCAGGCAAAGGGGGTCAGCATGGGCTGATGCCCTCAAAACTGTGTGTCCTGCCCTGGATGAGGTAGTGAAGGGTTTTACATAAATGGTTCAAAGAGGAAGGCATGATCAGCTCATGGACACTCTTCTGATTGGTTGGTGGTGAGGTAATCAGGAGTCAGCCTCAACATCCTTCTGGTTCCAACAGGTCTGGGGTCTATGTGCTGGTGAGCAGCTTACAATTAACTACTTCCACCTGGGAGGGGTTTCAGTATCTGCAGAATAGCTCAAAGATACTGTTCTGTGTATCCCTTAAGGACTGGAAAAGGTCAGTTTCCATTCCAATCCCAAAGAAAGGTAATGCCAAAGAGTTTTCAAACTACTGTACAACTGCACTCATCTCACATGCTGGCAAAGAAATGCTCAAAATTTTCCAAGCCAGGCTTCAACAGTATGTGAACCATGAATTTCTAGATGTTCAAGCTGGATTTAGAAAAGGCAGAGGAACCAGAGATCAAATTGCCAACATCCACAAGATCATCAAAAAAGCAAAAGAGTTCCAGAGAAACATCTACTTCTGCTTTATTGACTATGCCAAAGTCTTTGACTATGTGGATCACAATCAACTGTGGAAAATTCTTCAAGAAATGGGAATACCAGACCACCATGAGAAATCTGTATGCAGGTCAAAAAGCAACAGTTAGAACTGGATATGGAACAACAGACTGGTTCCAAATCAGGAAAGGAGTACGTCAATGTTGTATATTGTCACCCTGCTTAGTTAACTTATATGCAGAGTACATCATGTGAAATGCTGCGCTGGATGAAGCACAAGCTGGAATCAAGATTCCTGGGAGATACATCAGTAACCTCAGATATGCAGATGGCAGCAAGCGAAGAACTAAAGAGCCTCTTGATGAAAGTGAAAGAGGAGAGTGAAAAAGTTAGCTTAAAACCCAACATTCAGAAAACTAAGATCATGGCATCTGGTCCCATCACTTTGTGGTGAGCAGGTGGGGAAACAGTGACAGACTTTACTTTTTGGGACTCCAAAACCACTGCAGATGGTGACTGCAGCCATGAAATTGAAAGACTCTTGCTCCTTGGAAGAAAAGCTATGATCAACCTAGACGCCATATTAAAAAGCAGAGACATTACTTTGCCAACAAAGGTCCATCTAGTCAAAGCTATGGTTTTTCCAGTAGTCATGTATGGATGTGAGAGTTGGACTATAAAGAAAGCTGAGCGCCGAAGAATTGGTGCTTTTGAACTGTGGTGTTAGAGAAGACTCTTGAGAGTCCCTCGGACTGCAAGGGGATCCAACCAGTCCATCCTAAAGGAAATCAGTCCTGAATATTCATTGGAAGGACTGATGCTGAAGTTGAAATGCCAATACTTTGGCCACCTGATGTGAAAAGCTGACTCATTTGAAAAGACCCTGATGCTGGGAAAGATTGAAGGTGGGAGAAGGGGATGACAGAGGATGAGATGGTTGGATGGCATCACCGACTCAATGGACATGAGTTTGAGCAAGCTCCAGGAGTTGGTGATGGACAGGGAAGCCTGGCGTGCTGCAGTCCATGAGGTCGCAAAGAGTTGGACAGGACTGAGCGACTGAACTGAACTGATCCCTTAAGGAGGACCCAGGACCCCGCCCCAAGGCTGCACTATTGTTTCTTGACTGCTTCTCCCTTGTCTCTGCATCCCCTCCCATCCTTGATTAGCAACTGTTTGAACTTGCCTGTTGGAACTTGGGGAAGGAAGTTCCTGGAGGCTGAATGAAGCTTATTTTCTGCAAACAAGAAAACAGCAGGACTGGGCCAGGGGTAGCGGGGAGAGAAGGGGGACACAAAAAGATTTGTGCCCAGGAGCCTAACAGGGTCCTGCTTGGCTTTAGAACTGTTCGTTGTTCATTGGCATTTGCTGTGAAATTTTCACAGTTTTAACTTACAGATGGACACATAACATGAACAACATACCTCTAAACAACTTCTTTGTATTTGTTTTCTTCCTTGAGGGGAGCAGATTTGACCTTTAAAGCTTTCAGACTGGGAGGAAGATAAGTTCTTAAGTTATCCTGCAGACAGATATAAAGGCTTTTTGAACAGCTAATGCTGGGGAGATAATACTGCAGCTAGGGGCCCTGAGAGGAGGCTGTAGCGCGGTGGATTGTGTTGTTCAATTTGGAGATCAAGAAGGCTGCTTGATCACAAAGTTCACATTCCCCAGGCTGTAAATGTCTTCCATTTTTCCACTCCCTGTACAAACTGGATTAGGGATTTTGAGCCTTTCAACTCCCATTTTTTTTCTTGGAGAGAGTTCTTCCTATCAGGACAAAAGAGAACAGGCATTAAAACAGGTTCTGCTGTCTGTTTCTTTAACAATATCAGCAGAGCAAGATTTCATCCTGTGTGTATAGCCTGCTGTCCATGGTGAGTACTCCCTCAGTTAGAACGTGGTTTTGTGTTGGTGTTTGGTGGAAATTGCTGGGAGGAGCTTGGCAGCGTGTGTCTAGGCAGCTCTAAAGAATCTGAGCCTTTGGGAGCCCTTATCTTTGTCTGAGTCAAGACGGTGAAATAGGGAGGCAGCTCAGTGGTGATTGTAGACCCAACAGATGTGGCTTTGATGCTGCATTTTTTACCTATCCATTTCCCCTCCAGTTCTTGGGACCTGACCTATGGAGGCTGGAAATGGGGTTGCTGTTGTTCAGTTGCTAAGTTGTGCCCAACTCTTTGTGACCCTGTGGTTTGCAGCACACCAGGCTCCTCTGTCTATGGGATTATCCAGTCAAGAATACTAGAGTGAGTTGCCAGTACTCCAGGGGATCTTCCTGACCCAGGGCTTGAGCCTGTGTCTCCTGCATTGGCAGGAGATGTGGTTATTGATCATGTTTCTGACTGAATGTCCTACAATTCAATTCAGTCTCGAATAACTCCCCAGAGTCAGTGAACACCCTCAGGTTAAGGGCTTAGTTCCAACCAGACCCTCCCTCATTTCAGACACCAGCTGCAAGGCGAGAGAGACTCCCCAGGCTACCTGCACTTTTCTCCAACAGACTACAAATTTGGGGGTTCCCATGATGTTTGCTTAGGTTTCATAACTTGCTAGAACTGATGCCTAAAGGATGGCCTCTGTAAACCAGTGCCAAATCGAATCTCAGAGACAGAGTTTTGAGTGAAGTGGAAAATAATAGCTTTATTGCTTTGCCAGGCACAGGGAGGACACAGGGAGCTCCTCCCCTGGAAAACTGTGTGTCCCAACCTGGGAGGACTTGATGAGGCCTTTTATAGGAATGGTTCCAGGGTGGCTTTGTTGACAAGATTAGGCTGTGTGCAGGGTGTCAGGCGGTCAGTATCTTATTCTTGGCTAGCTTCTCTGGTCCTTTCAATCTTGCCTCAGGTAGTTTCATGACAGCTCCTCCCTTGATCAGTAACCCTGCCCTTTGGAACTCAGGGAAGGTCATGGAGGCTGGAGTCTTATCTACAAGAAGCAGGGGACAAAAAGGTGTTCTTGCCTGGTAGCGCCCCCCGCTCCCCCGCCCCGGGTCCTGCTCGGTTTCAGAATGAATCACAGAACTCATCCAGAAAACTGTCCTTATCAATCCAATGATTGCCTTATTATAAAGGCCACGACTCAAGAACAGACAAATGGAAGAGAGGCATAGGATAAGGTCTAGGGGGTGGATGCAGAGCTGGGATGAACTTTCTTTGTGGAATCTGGGCAGATGATCTCAGCTATTGATGGGTTCCTCCATGGGCAGTTCCACTGAGTGTAGAGGTCTGGGATTTTTTTTTTTTTTGTATAATTTTTATTTTTTTTTGCCACACCGAGCAGCATGTGGGATCTTTGTTCCCCAACCAGGGATCGAAACTGTGCTCCCTGCAGTTTAAGCATGGAGTCTTAATCTTAACCACTGAACTGCCAGGGAAGTCCCAAGGTCCAGGGTTATTATATGGAATCCAGTACATAGGTTTGGTTGATTCATTCATTGGTCTACTTATCTCCCAGAGATTGAGGTGTGAGCTGAAAGTTTAGTCCTGCTTGCTGTTTCTGGTTTGGGCAGCTCCTCCACGGGTGTTTTCTAAGGGTCCACCCACAAATCACCTCATTAGCATAAGCTTGTGAATGGTTGTTGCTGTTGTTTAGTGACTCAGCCATGTCTGACTCTGCGACCGCATGGACTGTCATCCATACATGACTCCTGGAACTTGACTGGAACATAACCTTGACTGTTCAGACCTTGTTGGCAAAGTGCTGTCTGTGCTTGTGAATAACAAAGGCTGTTATCACTGAGGCAAATTCCAAGGGTTTTTGAAACTCCTGATAAGGACTCAGACCGAGATCAGGTAGAGTCTTTATTATATTAGATATAGATTTAAGTATGGGTATGACATATATGGGTATAGATATAGATGTGTGTGTACATTCGTCTTGTGCTGCAAACCCATTGGTGGAACAGTTCATCATTAAACCCTTTCTTCCATAAATCTCCACTGGGAAATGCAGAGCTCAAGAAGCATAGCAAGGTAATTGCTCCTAATTCGGATGAAAAAGGATTTTTGTGCCTACTTTGAGAAAGAATTATGTTTTCTCATTTACTATATTTAATTTGGTGCATAAAATGAAGCTGAAAAAGACAGGCCACTCCATGCCTTGGTGCTGACTTTGAGCAGGTGTTTGCTTGCTGTGGTTTGTATAAAGGAGTTGATGGACACATATTTTTAGGCACCAGGAGGTGTTTTATTCCGAGGACTGACTGGGCATAGGACAAAGAATAATGGGGTGCATGGTGCTGGAGAGTCTTGTCCTGCCTTAAGACATTTACATCCAAAAATAGATAAAGCAAAAGAGAAACACTGTGATGCTGAAAAGAGTTCTAAGGGCTGGGTATAGTAAGGGCTGGTTTGCAACCCACAGAGAGGTAAAGCAGGGTTCGGGTCCCTGAAGTTTGGATCTTCGATGTCAAGCTGCTGTTGCTCTGTCGCTGGGGGCTCCTGCCTTGCTCCTTGATTTGTCTCTGCCAGACAGGCATCTTTGAACTCACTCCTTCTGCTGGAGGACAGACAGAGTGCTGGGGGCAGCATGGGTTGGCATGGGAGGGGCAGTCTGTTACATCCTGAGCTGCCTGAGAAATGAGTTTCCAGAATATCAGCTTGTTGTAGCCTTAAAAGGCCAGTCCTGCAGTCTTGGGGTTCTGAAACATCTGGCCAGATTTTGCTGGAATCAGCTGTGCATACACCTGGCACCTGCTCACAGGCGTGCAGGGGATAGTGGTGGGATGGGGTGGATCAGCCCAGATACTTTCGCTACATGAAATCCTGCATGAATGGAGTTTGCTGGGACCTCAGGAACTGATTGAAACAGCATTTTTTCATGCATACATCTTCCAGGAGTCCCTCCTGGAGGTTATCAGATGGCTTTTCATTGTGTATATAGTATATACAGACTGAAATCCAAAGAAGTAGTTATTTACTAGAAGTGAACATAGGCTGAACAAATTCTAAATCTGTTTATTGAGGTGTGATTTGCATACAATCAAACACACCCATTTCAAGTGTATAGTTATTGATTTTTTGACACATATATGCACCATGTCAGCATTGTCACAATCAAGATATAGATGATTTCTGTCATCCCAAGAAGTACCTTCTACCCCCTTGATGTCAACCCTACCGCATCCCTGGCCTCATGCTGCCAACTGTTTATTGCCACAGGTTTGGTTTTGTCTGGAACATAACGTTTTTAACTCCAGGCGTGTTGAATGGAGCCACAGAAGTGTGATAGGAAAGCTCAACTCATCCCCTAACAATGGCCTCTGGGTTGTTGGTGGACACGATCTGAAACAGCGAGACAACCCCTGTCCCAAAACACAGGGAAGTGTCACTCAGGAATCGGGATCTGGAGCCAGACTGCCCAGGTTCAAATCCAGCCTCCTCAACCCACTAGCCATCTGACCGCAGGCAAGGGTGTTCCTCCATTCCTTTGACTGCAGAATGCAAATTAGAAAATGCCTCCTTTGTGAGATTGTTGAGAATTGAGTGAAATGATACCATAAAGAGCTTAGAGTGGGCTCAGAAAGTTACAGTCACTCAGTTGTGTACAACTCTTTGTGACTCCATGGACTGTAGCCTGTCAGGCTTCTCTGTCCATGAAATTCTACAGGTGAGAATACTAGAGTGGGTTGCCATGCTCTACCTCCAGGGGATCTTCCTGACCCAGAGATCGAACCCCGGTCTCCTGCATTGCAGGCAAATTCTTTATTGTTTGAGCCACCATAGAAGCCCACCAGGGAGTGGGCTCAGAGGAAGCCCCAATAATCCCATCAGGTGTAATGTCAGTGCAGCCTGTGCATTAACCTGATGGCTCGTACTCCTGACAATTCATTCTTCACACGGCAGCCAGGGTGCTTAAAAGGAAATGCAAAAGAAATCATTACACATACAGTAAGCCCAAATTCCTACTGTTCACTGCAGATGTGGTCGTTCTCTCTTCCTGGACTCAACTCCTGGCATCCCATCTCCTTCTCTATGCTCTAGCTACACTGGACACGTTTTTCTGTTTGTGTAAGCCCAGCTTCAGGTTCATTTCATTACCATGGGGTTTGCACCTGCTGTTTCCTCTGCCTAGAAATTTTCCCCAGGCTTTGCACCTTTGCATTCAGTGCCAGCCTGATTGTCATGCGGTGAGGGGGTCTACCCTGCCCAGTCTGTGCTCGTCGCTCCCCAGGGCCACACATTTTTCTGTTTCATGGCATGCATCTACACCTGGAATTATCTTGTCTATTTCTTTGTGTGTCTGCTTATTTTCTGGATTTCTGTCTCCTCCCACTGGGAAATAGGTTCTGTCATTGGAGACCCTGTTAGGAGCAGAAGTTCATGACAGTGCATTCTATAAGGAACTCACATGGAGTTTGGATACACCTCACCTCTTCTGGACTGTCTTTCCCTAATCCTTAGTCTAACTGGTTGTGGCTAATGTAGCAGGGTTGTTTTGGCTCCAAACATTTGGACCTACCCATTTACCTCAGAGGGACATAGCTGATCAAGTATGCTATCTAGTCTACTATGCTAGGGGCAGCCCAGGGAACACTGAGTGTGTAGAGTCAGGGGTTTTTGAGCACCTAATGAGAGGAATCAACCCAAACTGACTTAAGGTAAAAGCACAGGTGGTGAGAAGATATATTGGCTTAAGCAACTAAAAATTCCAGAGTGGCCTTCAGGTATAGCTTGATCCAGGAGCTCAGATGACATCATCAACACTCAGTCTCTCCCCATGTGTTGTTTTTGTTCTCCGGATCGACTTTTCCTCGGGCAGTCTGCTCACATGGTATACTCCAGTAGGTCCTGAATTATATCCCCCCAAGCCTCTTGTTCTAGAGAAGGCAATGGCACCCCACTCCAGTACTCTTGCCTGGAAAATCCAATGGACGGAGGAGCCTGGAAGGCTGCAGGCCACAGGGTTGCTGAGGGTTGGACACGACTGATCGACTTCACTTTCACTTTTCATTTTCATGCATTGGAGAAGGAAATGGCAACCCACTCTAGTGTTTTTGCCTGGAGAATCCCAGTGACGAGGGAGCCTGGTGGGCTGCCGTCTATGGGGTGGCACAGAGTCAGACACGACTGAAGTGACTTAGCAGCAAACCTCATGTTCAGCAGGAAAAACACCTCTTTTTTGGTGCTTACAACAGAAAGTTCCTCCTCCTGTTGGCTTGCCTGTGGGCGTGTGCTCAGCCCTTGTGTTGCTTAGCCTGTGGGCGTATGCTCAGCCCTTGTGTTGCTTATCAATTGCTCAATAACATACAGCCTCTGGATGATAACAGTGACAGAAAGGAACAAACAACCTCCAGATGGTGACAGAAAGGTAAAGCAAGATAAGCATTTATCATTTCGGGTAGGACAGAAATTCAGGCAGGGCCCTGTGGCGGTGGCTTGTCTTTGCTTTATGATGTCTGGGCCCTCAGCTGGGAGACTTAAAGCCTGAAGTCTGCAATCTTTTGAAGACTTGGCTGAGCTGGAGAATCATTCATCTCTCCTGGCAAGTTGTTCTTGGCTCCTTCCCAACTGGGCCAGTTGTCAAGGCTGTTAGTTTTCTTCCAAGGTGGCACTGGTTCCCCCAGAGAGGGCAGGCTGGGAGCAGCGATGTCCCCTGTGACCTCTGCTGGAGTCACCATGTGCTACTCTTTGGAAGGTAATAGCAGTTTCAGCCTCACTGGGGCCGCCAGTGGTACAGTCAGGCTGCGACTTTAAGAGGATGAGTGGTAGAAGAATTTACAGGCATATTTCCAAACCACCACAGCACTAGACTAAACACAGTTGCTGGACTCTGGTGATTGATGCTGCAGCAGTGCATGGGAGTGCTGAAACCAGCAAAGGACAAAAGGAAAAATTCTGTTATACCCCCTCCCGGAAAAAACCCCCCAAACCATGATGTCACCATGCTGGGTATTTTATACACTAAAATATGCTAGGGCTACAGACTTTCTTCTTCTCTGGGGAAAGCCACTGATTTTCCACAAACCCCCATATATATATATGTTTTACATTTGTTTATTTGTTTTTTAATTGAATTTATTCATTTATTTTTGACTGTGCTGGGGTTTCATTGCTGCGTAGGATTTTCTCTAGTTGCAGTGAGTGGGAGGCTACTCTCCAGTTGTGGTGCGGGGGCTTCTCGTTGCAGAACTCGAGCTCTAGGGTGTATACAGGCTTCAGTAGTTGCAGCACATGGACTACAGTAGTTATGGCGCTCGGGCTCTAGAGCACAGGCTCAGTAGTTGTGGCGCACCGGCTTTAACTGTTCCACAGCATGTGGGATCTTCCTGGACCAGAGATCGAACCCACGTCTCCTGCCTTGGCAGGCGATCTCTTTAGCGCTGAGCCACCAGCGAAGCCCTGTTTATTTCCTTGTGTTCACTATTAGTCTAGTTGATTTACAGTGTTGTGCTAGTGTCAGGTGTACAGCAAAGAATGCAGTTTATATACATGTGTGTGTGTGTATACATATATGTGTGTATATATATACTTTTTCAGATTCTTTTCCCTTATAGATTATTGTAAGATCCTAGACATAGTTCCCTGTGCTCTGGATTTCTAATAACTGTTAGGACACATGCGGTATCCTGAAGCAGGACTTAGCCAGGCTCATGGATGTCTCGCTTGGGTGTGAATGTGTAACGGCTGCTCTAGCAAACTTGATATACACAAAAAACAAAGATAAAACTCCATCCTTGTGAAGCACGAGCATTAGGCTCTGTAAACTAAGGCTCTTCATTTTACAAAAGAGCTAACCAACAGGTTACTTAAAATAGCAAACTCCCCATGTTAACGTGAAATGTCGGCACTGTGCACCTCAGTCTCTGCAAGGGTAACCCCCTAGGAAGGAAGGGGAGCACCTGGGAGTTTCTTGGGAAGGATGCAGTTTTGCCTCTGGGCATCTGCTGATTTCTGTGACTCTGGGCTGGTCCTTTAGCAGTGGTACAGGATCCATCCTTTTCTATCCTTTTCAATCCTTTTCAATCCTTTTCAATCCTTTTTGGAAGGATTCCCAATGTTCCCCACCAGCATTCCCATAGAAGAAGCATCTCCTTTTTTATTGGGGCATAGTTACTTTACAATATTTTGTTAGTTTCTGCTGTACAGCAAAGTGAGTTGGCTATATCTGTACATATATCTGGGTTTCCCAGGTGGTGCTAGTGGTAAAAAACTCACCTGCCAATGCAGGGGACACAAGAGACACAGGTTCAGTGCCTGGGTTGGGGAGATCCCCTGGAGGAGGGCATGACAACCCACTCCAGTATTCTTGCCTGGAGAATCCCATGGATAGAGGGCTAAAGTCCATAGGGTCATAAAGAGTTGGACATGACTGGAGCGAAAGCACGCATGCAGGCATACATATATGCCCTCCCTCTTGGGTCTTCCTCCCACTATCCCCAATTCCACCCCTCTAGTCATCTCAGCACACCGAGCTGAGCTCCCTGTGCTATATAGCAGCTTCCGCGTAGCTATCTAGAACCATGTCCTTTTAAACCCAGCTTCTAAGACAGACACAAAGTCTGTAATTAAGACTCTTGCCCAACCTAAAAATTATAGCTCCCACTTGAACCTCCCTCCCACCTCCCCATGCCACCCCTCTGGATTGTCCCAAAGCACTGGGTTGAGCTCCCTTTGTTATATGGCAGCTTTCCGTTAGCTACTTATTTCACATATGCAAGAAGAGATAAGAAAGCCTTCTTCAGTGATCAATGCAAAGAAATAGAGGAAAACAACAGAATGGGAAAGACTAGAAGATCAGTGGCACCCCAGTCCAGTCCTCTCGCCTGGAAAATCCCATGGACGGAG
The DNA here is from genome assembly GCF_003369695.1 of Bos indicus x Bos taurus. Classification (NCBI taxonomy): domain Eukaryota; kingdom Metazoa; phylum Chordata; class Mammalia; order Artiodactyla; family Bovidae; genus Bos; species Bos indicus x Bos taurus. The sequence continues at coordinate 25,548,608 of NC_040092.1, read as the reverse complement.
GAGCCTGGTGGGCTGCAGTCCATGGGGTCGCTAGGAGTCGGACACGACTGAGTGACTTCACTTTCACTTTTGTGCATTGGAGAAGGAAATGGCAACCCACTCCAGTGTTCTTGCCTGGAGAATCCCAGGGATGGGGGAGCCTGGTGGGCTGCCATCTCTGGGGTCGCACAGAGTCGGACATGACTGAAGCGACTTAGCAGCAGCAGCAGCAGCAGAGATCTCTTCAAGAAAAATCAGAGATACCAAAGGAACATTTCATGCAAAGATGGGCTCGATAAAGGACAGAAATGGTATGGACCTAACAGAAGCAGAAGATATTAAGAAGAGATGACAAGAATACACAGAAGAACTGTACAAAAAAGATCTTCACGACCCAGATAATCATGATGGTGTGATCACTGACCTAGAGCCAGACATGCTGGAATGTGAAGTCAAGTGGGCTTTAGAAAGCATCACTATGAGCAAAGCTAGTGGAGGTGATGGAATTCCAGTTGAGCGATTCCAAATCCTGAAAGATAATGCTGTGAAAGTGCTGCACTCAATATGCCAGCAAATTTGGAAAACTCAGCAGTAGCCACAGGACTGGAAAAGGTCAGTTTTCATTCCAATGCCAAAGAAAGGCAATGCCAAAGAATGCTCAAACTATCACACAGTTGCACTCATCTCACACACTAGTAAAGTAATGTTCAATATTCTCCAAGCCAGGCTGCAGCAATATGTGAACCGTGAACTTCCTGACGTTCAAGCTGGATTTAGAAAAGGCAGAGGAACCAGAGATCAAATTGCCAACATCCTCTGGGCCATCGAAAAAGCAAGAGAGTTCCAGAAAAACATCTATTTCTGCTTAATTGACTATGCCAAAGCCTTTGACTGTGTGGATCACAATCAACTGTGGAAAATTCTGAAAGAGATGGGAATACCAGACTACCTGATCTGCCTCTTGAGAAATCTGTATGCAGGTCAGGAAGCAACAGTTAGAACTGGACATGGAACAAGAGACTGGTTCCAAATAGGAAAAGGAGTACGTCAAGGCTGTATATTGTCACCCTGTTTATTTAACTTATATGCAGAGTACATCATGAGAAATGCTGGACTGGAAGAAACACAAGCTGGAATCAAGATTGCTGGGAGAAATATCAATAACCTCAGATATGCAGATGACACCACCCTTATGGCAGAAAGTGAAGAGGAACTAAAAAGCCTCTTGATGAAAGTAAAAGTGGAGAGTGAAAAAGTTGGCTTAAAGCTCAACATTCAGAAAACGAAGATCATGGCATCCGGTCTCATCACTTCATGGGAAATAGATGGGGAAACAGTGGAAACAGTGTCAGACTATTTTTCTGGGCTCCAAAATCACTGCAGATGGTGATTGCAGCCATGAAATTAAAAGATGCTTACTCCTTGGAAGGAAAGTTATGACCAACCTAGACAGCATATTCAAAAGCAGAGACATTAGTTTGCCAACAAAGGTTCGTTTAGTCAAGGCTATGGTTTTTCCTGTGGTCATGTATGGATGTGAGAGTTGGACTGTGAAGAAAGCTGAGTACCGAAGAATTGATGCTTTTGAACTGTGGTGTTGGAGAAGACTCTTGAGAATCCCTTGGACTGCAAGGAGATCCAACCAGTCCATTCTGAAGGAGATCAGCCCTGGGATTTCTTTGGAAGGAATGATGCTAAAGCTGAAACTCTAGTACTTTGGCCACCTCATGCGAAGAGTTGACTCATTGGAAAAGACTCTGATGCTGGGAGGGATTGGGGGCAGGAGGAGAAGGGGACGACAGAGGATGAGATGGCTGGATGGCATCACTGACTCGATGGACGTGAGTTTGAGTGAACTCCGGGAGTTGGTGATGGACAGGGAGGCCTGGCGTGCTTCGATTCATGGGGTCGCAAAGAGTCGGACACGACTGAGTGACTGATCTGATCTGAATGTATATGTTTCAATGCTACTCTCAATTCGTCCCAGCTTCTCCTTCCCCCACTGTAACCACAAGTCTCTTCTCTATATCTGTGTCTCTATTCTTGCCCTGCAAATAGATTCAGCCATAAAAAGGAATGAATGTGAGTCAGTTGAACTGAAGTGGATGAACCTAGAGCCTGTTTTACAGAGTGAAGTAAGTCAGAAAGAGAAAAATATCATACATTAACACATATATATGGAATCTAGAAAGACGGTGCTGATGAACCAAGTTCCTTTTCCATGCCTCGGTTCTTGGCATGGATGGATGAGTGGTCTTGGAGTCCCATTCAATCTGCTCTGGAATTCCTCCATTGCTGGTCTGCATCCACCGGTATCCTCTCTTTTCATTGAGAAGCAGGCGTGTTGTCAGCTGCTTCAGTCTTGTAGCTTGGCTACTGTGGCTTTTTTTTTTTTTTTTAAACTCAGCTCATCAGGCTTCATATTCAAACAGCAAGCATATAGCCTAGGCGGTGTCAACTTTCAATGGTGTTTTTATTTTATTACCATGGAATGGTTCTAGGCAGCGCATAGGTAAATGTCTTAGCTAAATGCTTTTGAATCCCAGTCCCATTCTTGGATTCTACTTGTGTCCCCTCTTGATGGAATTCAAATAAACAGTTCTCTGGCGTGAAAGGCCCTCTATTAGATTTGTTTCTAAATTCTCTTAAAGATGTCAGCAGGTAGCAGCCCGGGATGTGAGGAGAAGGCACAAGTGATCAACTTTGGTAGCTGTGGTGAATTAGTCTGAATCTATTGGAAATGAAAAGTTCAGACAGCACAGAAGAAGTAGATTGAACTAGTGGCTTGGAGTAAATGGAAAGGACAGGTGTATTTTGTGCTTTATCGGTGGAGCACGTGCGTTGAACATATCATAAATATGCAGCATCAGGACTTCCCTGGCAGCCCGTGCGTGCTTGAGTGCTAAGTCGCTTCAGTCGTGTTCTGACTCTTTGTGACCCCATGGACTGTAGCCTGCCAGGCTCCTCTCTTCATGGGATTCTCCAGGCAAGAATACTGGAGCGAGTTGCTATTTCCTTCTCCAGTGGTTGATACTCCCTCCTTCCACTGCAGGAGCGTGCAGGTTCAATCCCTGGTCTGGGAACTAAGATCTCACCTGTTGGTTATTGAACTTGAGATTCCTGCCTGATTTAGGGGCCTGAAATATAGGGGTGAGAGTGTCTGCTTTTTGTGGCTTTTCAAGTCAGTCTTTTATTTTATTTATTTATTTAAAAGCTATATGTGTGTGTATATATATACATTTTCTATTTTTATTTATTTGCTACGCCAGGTCTTAGTTGAGGTACACAGAATCTTTAGTTGCTGTATGTGATCTCTTAGTTGCAGCGTGTGGGATCTAGTTCCCTGATCAGGGATCAAACCCTCACGCCCTACATTGGAAGTGTGGAGTCTTAACCACTGGACCACCAGGGAAGTCCCTTATTTTATTTATTTATTTGTTTATTTTTACTATCCTTGCTTCCCTGGAATAAATCCCACTTGATCATGGTCTATGATTCTTTTATGTTGTTAATTTCATTTTGCTAATATTTTGCTGAGGATTTTGGTATCTGTGTTCATCAGGGACATTAGCCTGTCATTTTCTCTTTTTGTGGTGGCCTTGCTGGTTTTGTTATGAGGGGAAGACTGGCCTTGTCAAATGAATTTGAAAGTGTTTCCTCCTCTTCTGTGTTCTGGGAAAGGTCTGGATCCAAGTCAGTCTTCTCAAAGCAGCTTTGCAAGGAGAACATCTCTAGCTTTATTCCACTGGAAAAGTCAAAGGTTGGTCAGAGTAAAACATTCTAAAAAGTGTGATTTTTCAAAACATTGTTTTCAATCACTCAGTTGTGTCCAACTCTGTGACCCCATGGACTGCAACACACCAGGCTTCCCTGCCCTTCACTATGTCCCAGAGTTTTCTCAAACTCATGTCCAGTGAGCTGATGATGCCATCCAACTATTTCATCCTCTGTCGTTCCCTTCTCCTTCTGCCCTCAATCTCTGCCTGCATCAAGGTCTTTTCCAATGAGTTGGCTCTTAGCATCAGATGGCCAAAGTGTTGGACTTTCAGCTTTAGCATCCGTCCTTCCAATGAATATTCAGGGTTGATTTCCTTTAGGGTCGACTGGTTTGATGTCCTTGCTGTCCAAGGGTCTCTCAAGAGTCTTCTCCAGCACCACAGTTCAAAAGTGTAACATTTTCAAAAGTTCGAAACATAATGGAGCAAAATAAGCCAAATTTGGAGTTGGTGACGTGGTAGAGCTAAAGAAAAGGGGATTGTGAGAAACTGATACACACACACACACACACACTCAGTGGAAAAAGTAAAAGGATGCTGGAATAGAATTATAAAGTTTGACACCCCCTGGGCATTAAAAAAAAAAATCACTTCTGAGGTTTTCTTTTCCATGTGGCAGAAACAATTTGCATCTCTCCTGGACAAAAGTCGTTTTCAGCTTGTCAGTCTTCTGCAACTTAACATCTCTATTTACAGAGTCTGGGCCCTGATCAATAGTAAACGGTGAGTGCAGTGGAGTCCTCTTTCCCAGGAGGATCCCGTGACATTTTCTTGTGGCTGTTGAATGTTCTCACCTGATCTTGAAAGGGCACGCGGTGAGCTTGTTGCCTTTCTTCCAAACTGTGCACACTTTATCTTAGCAGGTTGCATTCTGTAAAGGCAGATGGGGTGATGGAAAGATTGGAGGAAAGGAGGCAGAGTGACGGCGGTGACCGGGGGTGTGAAGGCCCTGACTCATGGCCAAGGACTCATTCCCAGGTGCAGGGTGGCTAGAACTTCCAAGTGCCCACAATAAAATGTCAATCCAGGTCTTTATGGGAAAAATCCCAATTTAAAAAATTTGGGCAACTAGTTCATTAACAAAAATGGATATGTGTCAGGGAGGGGGAGATTCTTCCCACCCCTACCTTTCTTGAGAGCTAGTGGCTGAACTAATAATAAAATGGGCACAAGACAAATGAGCGGGGTTGGGGGGTGATGTGAAGAAACACATTTTAATTCATGTGCATGGAGGTCTCTTAGAAATGGGACCTAAGAAGTGACCAAGGCAGGCAGCTTTTATACTTTTTAGACAAAGAAACAATACCTTTCTTGAAATTTTTTTTTTTATTGGAGTATAGTTGCTTTACAGTGTTGCGTTACTTTCTCCTGTACTGCAAAGTGGATCAGTTATGTCTGTACATATATCCCAAGAAACAATACATTTTGAGGTTGGCAGGAAAAAGAAACTTAGGTGTGGGTGCTGCTCAATGAGCAGAGAATCTAAACAGAGTTGGGGCCTGGGGTCATCAAGTGCAGAGCTAACATGGTTCTGTATGCAAGCTTCTTGACCTGAATCCCCCATCTCTGGTGACAGTGGTGTCCTTCTACATGTAAGTAAGGGTTGGGCACCTTTCTCATGGGACCTTTATGTTCTGCTTCAGGGAGACAGAGAGGAGGGTCAGAGTGTCCCTCTTGCATTGGCCATTTCTTTTTTCAATTTTATTAAAATGTAATTGATTTACAATGTTGTATTAATTTCTGCCCGGCAATCCTGGGTCAGGAAGATCCCCTGGAGTAGGAAATGACAACCCACTCCAGTACTCTTGCCTGGGAAATCCCATGGACTGAGGAGCCTGGTGGGCTACAATCCATGGGATTGCAAAGAGTCAGACACGACTGAGTGACTTCTGTGTGTGTGTGTGTATATACAGCAAATTGACTCAGTTATGCAATATATATTCTTGTTCATATTCTTCTCCATGATGGTCTCTCACAGGATAGTGAATGTAGTTCCCTGTGCTACACAGTAGGACCTTGTTGTTTATCCATTTTATATACAAGTAGTTGCATCTGATAACCCCAAACTCCCACTCCCTCCCCTTCCCCATCCTCCTCCTTGGCAACCACATGTTTCTTAAATGATTTAAATTCAAAATAGTCCATATGCTGTTGAGACACATTTTGGGGCAGCCTGCCCTGGGCCCCAACAGGGCCATATGATGCCTCTGAAAAGTGATTGACTAGACCCTGCTCTGGCTCAGTCGGGAGAATGCTGAGAATCAGGGGCTGGGGAGTAGAATGGTCCATTCACATCCAACCCTGGGTTTTGCTTACTATGTGAAGATGCTCTAATGGGTGGTAACTGGGTACCTTGTCATTTGCTGGTGAGGCTGTTACCAAATCTGGCCTCTGTGTACTGATGCTGAATTGAATCTTGGAGACAAGAGTTTGGGTGAAGTAGAAGAGAATAGCTTGTACCTTCCCAGGCACAGCATGACATGTTGCAGAGGGCTAAGCCATCAAGACTGTGTACCCTGCCCTGGCGGTGGTCTGTTAATTCAGTCAGTTCAGTCCTCACTCAGTTGTGTCCAACTCTTTGTGACCCCATGGACTGCAGCATGCCAGGCCTCCCTGTCCATGACTAACTCCTTAGCTTGCTCAAACTCATGTCCTTCATGTCGGTGACGAGTCAATGATGCCATCCAACCATGTCATCCTCAGTCATCCCCTTCTCCTCCCGCCTTCGATCTTTCCCAGCATCAGGGTCTTTTCCAATGAGTCAGCTCTTTTCATCAGGTGGCCAAAGTATTGGAGCTTCAGCGTCAGCATCAGTCCTTCCAGTGAATATTCAGGACTGATTTCCTTTAGGATTGACTGGTTTGATCTCCTTGCAGTGCAAGGGACTCTCAAGAATCTTCTCCAACACCACAATTCAAAAACATCAATTCTTTGGCACTCAGCTTTCCTCATAGTCCAACTCTCAAATCCATACATGACTACTGGAAAAACAATAGCCTTGACTAGACGGACATTTGCTGGCAAAGTAATGTCTCTGCTTTTTAATATGATGTCTAGGTTGGTCATAGCTTTTCTTCCAAGGAGCAAGTGTCTTTTAATTTCATGGCTGCAGTCACCATCTGCAGTGATTTTGGAGCCCAAGAAAATGAAGTCATCACTGTTTCCATTGTTTCCCCATCTATTTGCCATGAAGTGATAGGACCAGATGCCATGATTTTAGTTTTTTGAATGTTGAGTTTCAAGCCAGTTTTTTCACTCTCACTTTCATCAAGAGGCTCTTCAGTTCCTCTTCACTTTTTGCCATAAGGGTGGTGTCATCTGCGTATCTGAGGTTATTGATATTTCTCCCGGCACTCTTTGATTCCAGCTTGTGCTTCATGCAGCCCGGTTCGCATGATATACTCTGCATAGAAGTTAAATAAGCAGGGTTACAATGTACAGCCTTGATGTACTCCTTTCCTAATTTGGAACCAGTCCGTTGTCCCATGTCTGGTTCTAACTGTTGCTTCTTGACCTGCATACAGATTTCTTAGGAGTCAGATAAGGTGGTCTGGTATTCCCATCTCTTGAAAAATTTTCCACAGTTTGTTGTGATCTACACAGTCAAAGGCTTTGGCATAGTCAATAAAGCAGAAGTAGATATTTTCCTGGAACTCTCTTGCTTTTTCTATGATCCAAAGGATGTTGGCAATTTGATCTCTGGTTCCTCTGCCTTTTCTAAATCCAGCTTGAACATCTAGAACTTCACAGTTCACGTACTGTTGAAGCCTGGCTTGGAGAATTTTGAGCATTACTTTGCTAACGTGTGATATGAGTGCAATTGTGTGGTAGTTTGAGCATTCTTTGGCATTGCCTTTCTTTGGGATTGGAATGAAAACTGACCTTTTCCAGTCCTGTGTCCAACTGCTGAGTTTTCCAAATTTGCTGGCATATTGAGTGCAGCACTTTCACAGCATCATATTTTAGGATTTGAAAGAGCTCAACTGGAATTCCATCACCTCCACTAGCTTTGTTCATAGTGATGCTTTCTAAGGCCCACTTGACTTCACATTCCAGGATGTCTGGCCCTAGGTGAGTGATCACACCATCATGGTTATCTGGGTCATGATGATCTTTTTTGTATAGTTCTTCTGTGTATTCTTGCCACCTCTTCTTAATATCTTCTGCTTCTGTTAGGTCCATGGTATATCTGTCCTTTATTGTGCCCATCTCTGCTTGAAATGTTCCCTTGGTATCTCTAATTTTCTTGAGGAGATCTCTAGTGTTTCCCATTCTATTGTTTTCCTCTATTTCTTTGCATTGATCATTGAGGAAGGCTTGCTTATCTCTCCTTGCTATTCTTTGGAAGTCTGCATTCAGATGGGTGTATCTTTTCTTTTCTCCTTTGCCTTTTGATTCTCTTCTTTTCTCAGCTATTTGTAAGGCCTCTTCAGACAACCATTTTGCCTTTTGCATTTCTTTTTCTTGGGGATGGTCCTGATCACTGCCTCCTATACAGTGTCATGAATCTCTGTCCATAGTTCTTCAGGCACTCTGTCTATCAGTTCTGATGCTATGAATCTAGTTGACACTTCCACTGTATAATTGTAAGTGATTTGATTTAGGTCATACCTGAATGGCCTAGTGGTTTTCCCTACTTTCTTAGGGAAGAGTTTTATAGAAATGGTTCAAAGAGGAGAATGTGATCAACTTCTGAGCATTCTTCTGATTGGTGGAGAGACAAATGGGACCCAGCATCATCCACCTTCTGATTCCAACAAGTCTGGGGTCTACATGCTGGTGGGGAGCAGACGGTTAACTTCTACCTAGTGGGGGTTTCTGTATTTGCAAAATAACCTGAAGGACTTGGCTCAGAAGATTATCTATAGCCCTTGAGGAGGAACTAAAGGTCCTTGACTTTGTTTAATAGCTAAACTGTTATTCTTTTGTTCTGCTTGACTGTTTTCCATTCTGCATTTTCTCGTTAATCTGATTGAATTTATTCTTTGACTAAACAAAAGGCAGGTGGAGGACATGGGAGGGAATTTATTCTGGGAAGACCTGATAGAGTCCTACTCAGTTGCAAGGTGAGGATGGCATCCATGAATAGGGGCGTGCCTGGCAGCCAGTAGATGCTACCGTGTGTGCCGTTGGGGTGAAAGGATTTCAAGACTCTCTCCGGGTGGACAGCATGTGTTATGGTTTTGGTTTGCTCCATGAGGTTGGTTTCTCTTGCACTTTGCTTCATCACCTTGGAGTGCCTTTCCGGAAGGGCTCTAGAGTGTGGAGAGATGCTTGCAGATCCAGGAAACGCCTGCTGTTCTTGGCGCAGGTGGAATCCTCCTCCTGCCCATCACTGATCCTGTTGCCTGGGGCTCCATCTCATTATTCTTTCTGGGGTGACTATAGCGCTTACCACATCGATGGGTGAGATGATGTATGAGAGGTGATGCATGATGTATGACAGATGATATACATGAGGTGATGTATGAGAGCCCCCCAGGACCACCTTGAAGCCTCATCAGCTCGCCGTGCATACTGCACACTTGGACAAAGAGTGTGATGCAAGTTGGTTCTGGGAGGGGAGGGGAACGAGGACTTGATTGAGCGCTAGCTCATTTTACAGATGAGAAAACTGAGGCCAGCCCCCCCCCCCCCACCCGTGGTGACTCTCTTAGTTTGTATCATTGAGTTACTTTCCTGCTTGCTCACGGTGGTCACCTAGTGTCATGCCTGTGCAACATGATGGAACGCTCTTACTTGGAAGTCGCTCTGGGTTTTTTTCGATTCCTTGTGAGGTGTCAGTGGAGATGCAAGTGTGCTCTCCTTACTTTTGGGTGCCAAACAAAACCTTTCCCTTACCCAGAACATACTTCCATCCCCAATAAAATGCAAATCTCCGGTAGACAGCACATCTGGCAGGGACCAAAGACCAAGGGCGAAAGGGTTCATTCCTGTAACTCTGCAGAGAATGGAACAGTTTGCATGTGGACCTCGGCAGAATTCACACCTGGCAGTGTCAACCCAGTGCCTGCGTGCAAAGCATCTGACAGGTGCTTCCAAGCCTAGGTTTTCTGTTAAGACTTGTATTATGAAAACAGATCTGTGGGACTTCCCTGGCAGTCTAGTATTGACTTCGCCTTCCAATGCAGGTGGTATGGGTTTGATCGCTGCTCCAGGAGCTAAGATCCCACATGCCTTGAGGCCAAAAACCAAAACATAAAACAGAAGCAGTGTTGTAACAAATACTTTTAAAATGGTCCACACACACAAAACTCTTAAAAAAGAAGAAAATAGATCTGTTATAGAGTGGATAAACAAGATCCTGCGGTATAGCACAGGGAACTATATTCAGTATCCTGTGATAAACCATAATGGGAAAGAATATGAAAAAGAATGTGTATGTATATATAACTGAGTCACTTTGCTGGATAGTAGAAATTAATATGACACTGTAAATCAGCTGCACCTTAATAAAATTTTTTAAAAAAGGAAACTGACTTTGAATTGTATAGAAGCTTTGGTTAATGCAGAACATGTGCAGCTTCTGGACAGGCAGGCCAACTTGAGTGTTGGTCACCACAGTGGCCCCCAGGTAGTGACAGCCAGCCTAGGGCAGAAGGCTGGTTGCAAGGTATCTGTGTATAACCTTTCTTTTGTCCCGTCATGTGGTTCTGACACATCAGAAGGCATGAGAATTCTCCACTAGAATATGTACTGTGTGTTATTGGAAGCTGGAGGGATTTTTCAAGATGATCTGGAGTATGTGCAGTTTTTACCTTAGATTCTCACCTCTTTTTCTATTTTTACTGGAGTACAGTTGCTTTACTGTGTTGTGTTAGTTTCTGCTGTACAGCAGAGTGAATCAGCTGTGCGTATACACATGTCCCCTCTTTTTTAGGTTTCCTTACTATTTAGGTCAGCACAGAGCACTGAGTAGAGTTTAATGTGCTGTAATGTACGTTCTTGTTGGTTATCTATTTTATACATAGTACTGATAGTGTACTGTGGCTTCCCTGGTAGCTCAGACAGTAAAGCATCTGCCTACAATGCCGGAGACCCAGGTTCGATCCTTGGGTCTGGAAGATCCCCTGGAGAAGGCAATGGCAACCCACTCCAGTACTCCTGCCTGGAAAATCCCATGGACCAAGATGCCTGGTAGGCTACAGTCCATGGGGTCGCAAAGAGTCAGACACGACTGAGCAATTTCACTTCACTTCACTGATAGTGTATGTATGTCAATCTCAATCTCCCAGTTCATCCCACATCCCTCTACTCCCTTGATGTCCACACATTTGTTCTCTCTGTCTGTGTCTCTGTTTCTGCTTTGCAAATAAGATCATTATACCATGTTCTGGATTCCACATAGGGCTTCTCTGGTGGCTCAGATGGTAAAGAGTCTGCCTGCAATGTAGGAGACCTGGATTCGATCCCTGGGTGGGAAGATCCCCTGGAGGAGGGCATGTCAACCCACTCCAGTATTCTTGCCTGGAGAATCCCATGGACGGAGGAGCCTGGTGGGCTACAGTTCATGGGGTCACAAAGAGTCAGACACAACTGAAGTGACTTAGCATGCACGCATGCAGATTCCACATATATGTTAATATACTATATTTGTTTTTCTCTTTCTGTTTTATTTCACTCTGTCATACAGAGTAAATGAAGTTCTCACCTCTTATCTCTCCTCCACTTCACATGGTAAATGTTGGGGGCCTGAGACACACAGATATCCTATTAAATAAATGAAAATTATTCTCTTTTATCCAGTGGAAATATTTTTAGGAATATCAGAGTCTAGGATCTCTCCATATCAGAAAATCTGGAAACATCCTTAAAAGACAAAAGTTACAAAGCAGAAGGTGGTCCAGCTATATTCTGGAATCTTCATCTGTGTCCTTGTCTATGGCTGTGCGTAAGTTACTTGTGTGTCTTCCAGACCTCCTTACTTCTATTCCATGGGCTGTTTATTTGAGTTAAAATATCACACTTGAGCCTTCCATGGTGGCTCAGCGGTAAAGAATCCACCTGCCAATGCAGGAGACACGGGTTCGATCCCCGATCCAGGAAGATCCCACATGCTGTGGAGCAGCTGAGTCTGTGGGCCACAACTCCTGAGCCTGCGCCGTAGAGCCCCGGGAGCCACAATTACTGAGCCCACGTTCCACAACTACCGAAACCTGAATGCACTTGGTTTGAATGCCTGTGCTCTGCAAGAGAAGCCCGTGCTCTACAAGAGAGGCCCGTGCTCTGCAACGAGAGAAGCCGTCGCAGTGAGAAGCCAGTGCACCACAACTAGAGAGCAGCCCCCACTCACTGCAAGCCTGTGCAGCAACAAAGACCCAGCACAGCTGAAAATTAATAAATATATATATATATATATGTATATTTTAAATCACGGGCTTCCCTGGTGGCTCAGATGGTAAAGTGTCTGTCTGCAATGCAGCAGACCCGGGTTTGATCCCTGGGTTGGGAAGATCCCCTGGAGAAGGAAATGGCAGCCCTCTCCAGTATCCTTGCCTGGAAAATCCCATGGACGGCGGAGCCTGGTAGGCTACTGTCCACGGGGTCGCAAAGAGTCGGACGTGACTGAGCGAAGGGAAGATATTTTAAATCACACTCATTCTGAAGACTCAGAAAAAAATACCTGCCCTGGGAAATTCAGCGGGTTTATTACTGGTTTCTGTAAATGTTTGCCATCCTGAGTGAGATGTGGTAGATCCAGAAAGAGGAAGAGGACGAGGCAGAGGGAAGAGAAAGAGGGAGGGAGGAAGAGATGGGGCGAGAGAGGTTGAGAAATTGGTTCTTCCAGAAAGAACTCTAAAACCAGGGGTGGAGAAATAGCTGTTCATACAGATAGAACACAGAAACAGGCATCAGAATTAGAAAGAGGAAAGAAAGGAGAGGAGAGAGTAATCTAATGTGTGAAGAAGTAGACACACACACAGATAGAATGATTTGGGGCCATGCTGATCCTAACCCTACCTGTGAGATGCCCAGAATGTGATAACCAAGCGGCCACCAGTGGCAGGACACTTTAAGTGATTTTCAGAAAGAGACAAGTCTGTCACATAAATAAATGTTAGAAAAAGACAGAAGTACCAGTGCATCTGGAGTGATTTTAAAAACTGCATGGAAGATGAGATGCATCGTTGGATCCTAAAGGAGCTGAGGGCAGAGTAGGGGAATGGATGCGGAGGGCTGGCAGTGGGCATCTGCCCTCCTAGACAGAGGCTGATGGTCCTTTTGAAGGGATTCAATCAAAGAACCCCCAGAGCCTCTTCTATTTCCAGATTCCCAATCAATCCCACAGCAGGCTCTTCAAGAATGAGGCTCAGTCTACAGTGAACGGGGAGCAGTGTCCGGGCTTCTGACACCAGGCCCACTAAAGCTTGAAGAGTCATTACTTTCCATGAGATCTCTCCCCTTTAGGCTCGTGGCTGGGTGAGGAGTTGGTCTTGGGGGCCTTTGTATGTGGTACACCATAGCTCTGTCCTTCCTGCCAGCTGACTCTCCCCCTTATCCCTGGTCTGTGTTTTCTGTGCTTTTCTTTGGAGGTTTAGGACACCATAGCATCCTTGTTTTAGGACACCACAGCATCCTTGTCCAGAGAAGGCAATGGCAACCCACTCCAGTACTCTTGCCTGGAAAATCCCATGGACGGAGGAGCCTGGTAGGCTGCAGTCCATGGGGTCGTGAAGAGGGGACATGAGTGAGAGACTTCACTTTCACTTTTCACTTTCATGCATTGGAGAAGGAAATGGCAACCCACTCCAGTGTTCTTGCCTGGAGAATACCAGCGACGGGGGAGCCTGGTGGGCTGCCGTCTATGGGATCGAACAGAGTCCGACAGGACTGAAGCGACTTAGTAGCAGCAGCAGCAGCAGCAGCAGCATCCTTGTCTGGTGTCTAGGAAGCCCTTGTCTCTTATTTAAAAACAATGTTGACTTTCATTTTAAAACAACGTTCACTTCCCTGGCAGTCCAGGCTCTGTGTTTTCACTGCAGGGGGCACGGGTTTGATCCCTGATTGAGGATCTAAGATCTTCCATACTGGTGAGGTACAGTCAAAAAGTTAAAAAAAAAAAGTGTTGATTTCCAAAGTTAAATGTATACCAGAGTGGATTATGCAGAGCAGTTTTTTGTAACTTTTCTCTTGTAACTGCCAGTTCCAGCAAGCATGATAGAGGTGAGATACAGGACAAAGAAATCTTCTTGTGGAGTCATTTTTCAATGGGCATTTGTTAAACTGTGATGGGATTGGGATCTCAGATCTTTCTACCCCATTTGGAAAAAATATCTGTCCATCTGTTTTCCATGATAGTGAAAGGAGGCTTTGCCGCAGTGATGTGGACTTAAGGGTGGTATTTTAGGTGTGATTATTTAATTACTGCACAATTTCTTTTAATTTGTAATGACCAGACTCAGCCTCTTGATTGTTTTAGGGAAGTTTGGAGAGTACTAAAAGGCAGAAAGATTAGTCTCTCCAGGAATCTTTTCATCCTTCCATCATCCGCTGTAATAGACACACTGAAAAGTTCATAAAACATCAACGACAGTTTCGTGAATTGTGATAAGGCACTGCTTTGTGTAACCACCTTACAGGACAACATAGGAAACCTTGTAATCCCAGTGCGCTGCTTCTTAATCACAGCTCTTCCTGTCCATCTCCAGGCGGATGCCGCTACTCAGACATGCAGGGGAGTCACTTTTACCTGAGTGTGGACCCCAAGCGGTCAGCTTTAGCTTCTCTTGTTATAGCCTTTGGAAAGAACTGGTTGTGTATTTCTACTGAGAAAAATAGATACATTCAGCAAATAAGGCAAAACTTACAAATTCTTATCGGTATCCCGACCCCAAAAGGTTTTAGAGATAACAGGTGTTCACACTTGGGTGTGAAAATCCTCCAACTTTGTTTCAGCAAAACAAGATTTTCACGTCAGGCAGTGCATTAAACACAAGTTCATTTGGCAACTTTCGACTTTCACACAGATCGGGGTGAGACATCTGTGGCTCTTCCGTCAATGGTCATTGCCAGTCTGACACCTGTTTTTTGGAGGCCCTTGAACTAAAAGCAGTTTTCACATTTGAAAATGGTTTAAAAATCAAAAGAATGATATTTCATGCCAGGTGAAAATTAGATGAGATTCCCATTTTAGTGTCCGGATAAAAAGTTTTATTGGAATGTGGCCACACTCATTCAGTAGTACTTTTGGCTGCTTTCCCTACAGTGTCAGAGTTGAATGGGCTTCCCAGGTGGCTCAGTGGTAACGAATCTGCCTGACAATGCAGGAGATGCAGGCGACATGGGTTCAATCCCTGGGTTGAGAAGATCCCCTGGAGGAGGAAATGGCAACCCACTTCAGTACCCTTGCTTGGAAAATCCCATGGGCTGAGGATCCTGGTGGGCTACAGTCCGTGAGGTCACAAAGAGTGGGACACAGCTTGGCAACTGAGCACACACACAGGCAGAGTTGAGTAATTGTGGAATTGACATTATGGCTTGAAAAGCCCAGAACCTTGACTTATCTTGTCCTTTTCTGAAAGAGTTCCTGCCCATGATATAGACTATGATGTGGATGCCTGGTGAAATTGTGCAGTGCCCGACATGCGCAGCTGTACGGAAGCGGCATGTAGACGTACACGTATTTTACAAAGTCAAACAATGCTGTCATCCTGTAATTTATTTTATAAAAGCAGACACTGTGCTTGTCTCTGGGCTTCCTTTGTGGCTCAGCTGGTAAAGAATCTGCCTGCAATGTGGGAGACCTGGGTTCGATCCCTGGGTTGGGAAGATCCCCTGGAGAAGGGAAAGGCTACCCACTCCAGTATTCTGGCCTGGAGAATTCCATGGACTGTATAGTCCATGGGGTCGCAAAGGGTCGGACACGACTGAGCGACTTGCACTGCACAGCACTGCTTGCTTGTCTCTAATTTTTCACAATGGCAAATAATGCTGTAGTCAACATCCTTGTTCTTTTAGATCAGCTTCTGCATGCTTCTAAAGTTACAATGATCTCCAGCCGAGAGCAGTATAAATACCTGCACGTGTACCATGTCATCCGCAATGTGGCAACTTGTGATAAATGAACAATTTTTCAATTTACTATTTATGATGGCAGCCTGAGAGAGGAAAATCTCTTCTGAGTGGCAAAAAAAGAAAAAAAAAATGTCTATAATGAGTTGGGAGGTTTTCAAATTGTAAATGTGAAAAGCGAGTCAACTCATTTCCAAATAATGGGGAAACTGTTTAGCATGGAGAAAATATCTTGTTGCACGTGCCTGGATTAGCTCCATATGCAAATTGGGTCCTGATTCCCTATGTAGAAGTCGGTTTTCCCTGCGGGTAGCAACATCTGCCTTTGTCTACATCTAAGCTGGATATTTGGACAAAAGGATCCAGAATAGAGACTGTATCTTTTGAACGGTGCTAATATTTGCATGAATATTGAGATGTTGTTATCTCCAAGGTAAATAATCGACCTGAGTTTCACCCTTATTTCAGTGCTGAGATCAACATGCACCAGTAACTGCTCAAGAAATGGGTTTTTATCATGACGGAATCTGCTAGAAGCCATCAGAGTGGCTGCTGCTGTTTCTTGATGGCCCCTTTCTTTCAAAGAGATTTCCCTAAAGGAAATCAACCCTGAATATTCATTGGAAGGACTGATGCTGAAGCTGAAGCTCAGCTTTGGCCACCTAATGTGAAGAGCTGACTCACTGCAAAAGACCCTGATGCTGGGAAAGATTGAGGGCAGGAGGAGAAGGGGGCGACAGAAGATGAGATGGTTGGATGACATCACTGAGTTAATGGACGTGATCTGGAGCAAACTCCTGGAGATACTGGACAGGGAAGCCTGGCGTGCCACAGCCCATGGCGTTACAAAGAGTTGGACATGACTTAGCAACTGAAAAACAACAACAATTAAGAAAAGTATTTGTTTTGTTTTTGCCATGGAAAGGTCCTCAGTTTGTGTATCCTCGCTTACATATTAATAACTCATAGTTCATAGTAATTCAGTTCAGTTTAGTTGCTCAGTCATGTCCAACTCTTTGCAACCCCATGGACTGCAGCACGCCAGGCCTCCCTGTCCATCACCAACTCCCGGAGCTCAAACTCATGTCCATTGAGTCAGTGACCATCCAACCATCTCATCTTCTGTCGTCCTCTTCTCCTTTTGCCCTCAATCTTTCCCAGCATCAGGGTCTTTTCAAATGAGTCAGCTCTTCGCATCAGGTGGCCAAAGTATTGGAGTTTCAGCTTCAACATTAGTCCTTCCAATGAAAACCCAGGACTGATCTCCTTTAGGATGATCTCCTTTAGGTTGGATCTCCTTGCAGTCCAAGGGACTCTCAAGAGTCTTCTCCAACACCACAGTTCAAAAGCATCAATTCTTCGGCACTCAGCTTTCTTTACAGTCCAACTTTCATATCCGTACATGACCACTGGAAAAACCATAGTCTTGACTAGACAGACCTTTGTTGGCAAAGTAATGTCTCTGCTTTTTAATATGCTGTCTCAGTTGGTCATAACTTTCTTTCCAAGGAGTAAGCGTCTTTTAATTTCATGGCTGCAATCACCATCTGCAGTGATTTTGGAGCCCAGAAAGATAAAGTCTGACACTGTTTCCACTGTTTCCCCATCTATTTGCCATGAAGTGATGAGACCGGATGCCATGATCTTCGTTTTCTGAATGTTGAGCTTTAAGCCAACTTTTTCACTCTCCTCTTTCACTTTCATCAAGAGGCTTTTTAGTTCCTCTTCACTTTCTGCCATAAGGGTAGTGTCATCTGCATATCTGAGGTTATTGATATTTCTCCCAGCAATCTTGATTCCAGCTTGTGCTTCCTCCAGCCCAGCATTTCTCATGATGTACTCTGCATATAAGTTAAATAAGCAGGGTGACAATATACAGCATTGATGTACTCCTTTTCCTGTTTGGAACCAGTCTGTTGTTCCATGTCCAGTTCTAACTATTGGTTCCTGACCTGCATACAGATTTCTCAAGAGGCAGATCAGGTGGTCTGGTATTCCCATCTCTTTCAGAATTTTCCACAGTTGATTGTGATCCACACAGTCAAAGGCTTTGGCATAGTCAACAAAGCAGAAATAGATGTTTTTCTGGAACTCTCTTGCTTTTTCGATGGCCCAGACGATGTTGGCAATTTGATCTCTGGTTCCTCTGCCTTTTCTAAAACCAGCTTGAACATCTGGAAGTTCATGGTCCACATACTGCTGAAGCCTGCTTGGAGAATTTTGAGCATTACTTTACTAGCGTCTGAGATGAGTGCAATTGTGAGGTAGTTTGAGCATTCTTTGGCATTGCCTTTCTTTGGGATTGGAATGAAAGTTGACCTTTTCCGGTCCTGTGGCCACTGCTGAGTTTTCCAAATTTGCTGGCATATTGAGTGCAGCACTTTCACAGCATCCTCTTTCAGGATTTGAAATAGCTCAACTGGTATTCCATCACCTCCACTAGCTTTGTTTGTAGTGTTGCTTCCTAAGGCCCACTTGACTTCAGATTACAGGATGTCTGGCTCTAGGTGAGTGATCACACCATCGTGATTATCTGGGTCATGAAGATCTTTTTTGTACAGTTTTTCTATGTATTCTTGCCACCTCTTCTTAATATCTTCTGCTTCTGTTAGGTCCATACCATTTCTGTTCTTTATTGAGCCCATCTTTGCATGAAGTGTTCCCTTGGTATCTCTAATTTTTTTGAAGAGATCTCTAGTCTTTCTCATTCTGGTATTCCCATCTCTTTCAGAATTTTCCAAATTCTGAAATTTGGAAACATACCAAAACCAAACATACCAAAACCAATACCAAATATGTAGCTCAGCCTGTTGACTTGCTAAGCTTCCTAAAAAGTCCTAATCCATCTGCAGAAAGTTCCCCTGATGAAATGACCCCTCAGGCTCCTTACTCAGGGAAGTATTTGAGAAAACATCCGGTTTCTACAGAAAACATGTTTGTAAGATGTGCTGTTCACACCTGGACCTCTATAAACAAAGAGGAATCAAAACAATGTTTAATAGCTCAACACTCCCCAAATGACAGAGGATGAGATGGTTGGACAGCATCACCAACTCAATGGACATGAGTTTGAACAAAACCCAGGAGCTGGTAAAAGACAGGGAAACCAGGCATGCTGCAGTCCATGGGGTTGCAGAGTCAGACACAACTGAGCGACTAAACAACAACAACTCCCCAAACCCGACACACTGCACATCTCATATTTACATGAAAGTTGTCTGTTGGTTTGGTCCCTCCTCTGTCTTCAAGTCATGCTCCATGTCATGACCCCAACAATGTCAATGTGAGCCCTGGGGAGAGAGCCTTTCAGACCTGGGCATCTACATTCCTCAGTTCTCATATTCAAGAACTCCAAAAATAAGTCAGAGGTCTGAGTTTTCAAAGCTCAGAGCTACTAATACATGAAAGCTCTTACGCAAACAGAAGGCTGTGGTTGTGTCTGTTAGCGCTTTTCTCTTGGCTGTTACAAATAATTCCCATGTATCCCTATTTGACAGGCTCGGAAGTGGTGTGCAGTGTGGTGTCATGGAGTCTGTGGGTGCGTTCAGGTGGTCATTCGGTGACAAGGGAAAATTTCAGCTCTGATTTTTTTTTTTTACCATTTTTATCTTAAATTGTATTCATGTTTGGCTGCACTGGGTCTTTGTTGCTGCAAGCAGGCTTTCTCTAGTCGTGGCAAACTGGGGCTACTCTCTGGCTACGGCACGTGGGCTTCTCGGATGTCGTGGTTTCTCTTGTTGTGGAACTTGGCTGTAAGGCATGCAGGCCCAACAGTTGTGGCACGTGGGTTTGGTTGCTCCAAGGCATGTGGAATCTTCCCAGGCCAGGGATTGAACCTGTGTCCCTTGTATTGACAGGCAGACTCCTAACCATGGGACCACCAGGGAACTCCTGCATATTTCCTTTAAAAACTACTTAATTAAAGTAGAGTTCATTTACACTGTTGTATTAGTTTCTGGTATACAACAAAGTAATTCAGTTATATATATGTTATGTGTATATACTCTTTTTCATATTCTTTTCCATTATGATTTATCACAGAATATTGCATATAGTTCTCTGTGCTATACAGTAGGTCCTTATTGTTTATCCATTCTATATATACTAGTTTGCATCTTCTAATCCTAAACTCCCAATCTACCCCTCCCTCACCCTCAGTGGCAACTACATGCCTCTTCTCTAGAGTCTGTTTCTCTTTTGTAGATAACTTCATTTGTGTCGTATTTTAAATTCCACGTACAAGTGATATCATATGGTATTGGTCTTTCTCTGACTTAGTTTGATTATCTCTGGGTCCATCCGTTATTGCAGTTGGCATTGCTTCATTTGTTCTTATGGCTGAGTAATATTTCATTATATATATGTACCACATCTTCTTTATCCATTCGTCAATGAACATTTAGGTTACTTTCATGTTTTGGTGATTATGAATAGTTCAGCTCTGCTTATGTATTAACTGTTCAGCGTGAACATCCTCTGACTCAGTTGTCTTATATGCTTAATGGGTATTCGGATATGTTAATCATGGGAATGTTGCAAGATTCAAATGAGTCACCATGTAGGAAATACTGAGCCTGGTACATGGCAAGGAGTTGACCTCCATAAAAATCAGTTCCTTACTGCTATTTTGTCGCCAGCCTCCCTGATCAGTAACATTCACGCGGTGACCAACTAGACCAAATAGGTTTTTTAAGTGGTAAAACTTATATTTGGGGGGTAGTCAGTGATGTTGTAATTTAGTAATTGTGTATGTATGTATCATGGGTACTATATCCACACAACTGTAGTAAAACCAAATCTAATTATATAAATAAAACAGTTAGCTTTTTGTAAAGTCAAAGCATACTCCATTCCAAGATTTTTGGCCTTGGTTTGGTTTTAGATTCATGACTTAAACAAAAGGAGGGATTTGCTTTTTCCTCTAACAAACAGAAATATGGTTTTATGCTTGTATGTGCTTGGTATTTAGTTATACATTGTAGAAGAGCTCATTTATATCCTTAAAAGTAGTATTTTAAAAAGCTATATGAAAAAAACTAAAGGTTTATACAGAAAAATGACAAAAATGAAATAATTTGGAGTTTAGAACATGAAAATGGATCAGATGTGGCCATACTACCAAAGGACTTTGAGATGTCCCTTTGTAAAGATGAAAGTTGGAAAACCAGAGATGCTTATAGTCTGATTTGTTGCATTACAAACTCCTACCCATGATTGCACAGATAACTTTTTTTTCCCCTCTGGAGCATCTGCCTTTTAATTACTGAGTCCATACTCCAGTCTGGGGCAAGAATGATTTGCAACCTGAAAATGATAATTTTCCAATTATAAGAGGCAGGAAGAAAGATGGCTGGAGTATAAAAAGAAAAGGGTATTGATAAGGACAATGGGATGAAACTGAGCAAAGCATCAAAGGAAGATGTGGGGACTTCCCTGGTGGTCCCTGGTGGTCCACTGGTTAAGACTCTGCACTTCCGTTGCAGGCACATGGGTTTGATCCCTGGTAGAGGGAATAAGCGGAGAAGGCAATGGCACCCCACTCAAATACTCTTGCCTGGCAAATCCCATGGACGGAGGAGCCTGGTAGGCTGCAGTCCCTGGGGTCGCTAGGAGTCGGACACGATTGAGCGACTTCACTTTCACTTTTCACTTTCATGCATTGGAGAAGGAAATGGCAACCCACTCCAGTGTTCTTGCCTGGAGAATCCCAGGGACGGGGGAGCCTGGTGGGCTGCTGTCTCTGGGGTCGCACAGAGTCAGACACAACTGAAGCGACTTAGCAGCAGCTGCAGCAGCAGGGGAACTAAGATCCCACATGCTGTATGGTGTAGCCAAAAAAAAAAAAAAAAAAAGGAAGATGTATGAGAACATGGGAGTCTTATTTCTTCCCTGTGGTTCTTGCTTCTGGGATGTGCTGATCTACATGGGGTGCTGCTGCTGCTTAATTGCTCAGTCGTGTCCGACTCTTTGCAACCTTTTGGACTGTCATCTACCAGGCTCCTCTGTCCCTGGGATTTTTCAGGCAAGCCTACCGGAGTGGGTTGCCATTTTCCTTCTCCAGGGGGGTCTTCCTTACCCAGGGATTGAATCAGCACCTCCTACTGTCTCCTACCTTGGCAGGTGGATTCTTTACCTGCTGAGCCATCAGGGAAGGGACCTTAAAACTGGTTGACATCATCTCAAAATACTCAGGGAGTCAGTCAGTTGAATCTTTTGAGAGTGATGACTCAAATGGCCACTCACAATTACTTTTAATCTTCATGATTTAAACTGAGAAATTGAAGAAATGGAAGTAACCAAACTAAACTGAAACCAAAGTGCTCAAATTTTCCTAAAATAAAGCTTTTCATTTGCAGGTGCCTCGTCCATGCTTCTGCCCAGGCCAGTTGTCCTGGTTGAGAGTCATGTGGCCTGGTTTTACCTTCATAGGATATTTTTCTTCATTTTTCCTCATTGGAAAAAACTTTTTTTTAAATTTTCAAATCTCCTTGCTGCTAGGATCCACTCATCCAAACAAGCCATTTTTATCCTAAGATTAAGCTGAAGTGTTTACATAAACACTTAAGTGATAGTTCAGGTGACAGTTCTTTTTATATGTCAAGGAACAAAAATTGTCACTTCTGTGTCCTGATTCCTCCTTGGTTTCGTTTAAGGGCAGATCCTTAAGGGACCATTTTCACCTGAAGTCTTTACGAAACTGCTGTGATAATGTTCAAAGGAACCATGAGGAAATTACCTTTGAGTATGTCAGATATCAAATAAAAAGAAAATACCTGTAGCTCAGAGGTGAAATCCTCCTGTAATGAGTTATGATGCTCGTGGCCCATCCAGAGGGCAGTCAACTTTCGCTTATTTACAAGTTCACTGAATAGATTAATAATGTGCAGATGATGCAAAATCATGGCTGAGCCACAAATTACACGTAATGCTAACTGATTTGGAGCCA